>NC_133325.1:415277185-415882571 GCF_042186555.1 Aquarana catesbeiana | reverse complement strand
CAATACTGGCTGGCAACCCTCCTTTATCCATGTTACAAGGGTAACGTTGCGGACCTTATCTTGCTATCGCAGAGGGAGCAGAGGATGAAAGATCTTCGGGAGGCCTTGCAGAAAGGTCTGTGCAACGCGTTTCCAAAGACTGGAAGGTTACAAACTCCTGTTTCTGGACAACGTGTTGCTGAGGCTTCGGTCAGTCAAAGAAGGAGTGGTGGAGAATGTGGCCGTCTGACCGTTCAGACAATTTTTTAGTCCGCAGCCCCAAGGTATGATCGGTTCCAGCAACCATCGCCAGCGTCTGTTTTACATGGTGCAGGAATACCTAGGGGCAAGATCTGACTTGGACACCTTTCCCACCGAAAATCCTCTGGGTTACTGGGTCTTGAGGATGGATCACTAGCCAGAGCTTGCACAGTATGCAGTTGAGCTACTGGCCTGTCCTGCATCCAGCGTTCTTTCGAAACGCACATTCAATGCTGCTGGCGGCTTTGTAACTGATCACAGGGTGCATCTGTCCACCGACTCGGTTGATCGACTGGCCTTCATAAAAATGAATCAGTCTTGGATCACCACCAGCTACCAAGCACCTGATGCTGATGTAACCGAATACATTTTTTTGAAATGTCAGATCCCTTCAAAGACTGCCTATGCGGATGCTGAGTGACTATCCCATTATGCTGAGTAATTATCCTCTTCCTCCTCAATGATCATGCTGATAGCTTGTAAGAACATTTTTGGTTCTGGGTGCCGCCAGTCCCGCCACCAGTGCCTAAGGCCCAATTTTTCAGCCCCTGTTTACCAGGGGCATGTAATTACAATTTTTGATGCAATTCTTTGCAGCAGGGCTAGTTCCTGCGCTCCAACTAGAGTATCTGTGAGGGGTTCCAGTGTTGTGGCACCAGCACCAGTGCCTAAGGCCCAATTTTTCAGCCCCTGTTCAACAGGGACATGTAATTTGAATTCTTGATCTAATATTTCACAGCAGGGCCCTGTGAGGGCTTACAGTGTTGTGGCCACAACAACACCTAAGGCCTAAATTTCTGCTGAGTATATAGGGCAGGCCCCTACTTTCAAACATCCAACTTACAAATGACTCCTACTTGCAAACGGAAGGAGACAACAGGAAGTGAGATGAAATCTACCCTTAGGTGTCAGTACTAGGATCCCTTTAGGACCCAGCACAACTCACCTGAAACAGCCTTTGCCTAGGAAACAACAGTGATTGGCCAGCTCACCTTTAAATCACTTGTATCAGCATTCAATCAGTGCTCGTGTTAGAGTTTACTTTGTGTTTGATCCAGCTGATATCTGCTCTGTGTATTTCGTGTATGACCCGGCTCGTTTGACCCTGTTTGCTTGCTTCTGATTCTGTACCGTTTGGACTCTGATCTTCCTGCGTATGATCCAGCTTGCCTAGACTACGCTTTGCTTGATTCTACTGTAGTATCCTCACCTGCAGTGGTGAACTGCAAGCACCAGACAACATCTATCCTCATCTGCAGCGGTGAACTACAAGGTCCAGCAAATATCTACCATCATCTACAGCGGTGAACTACAAGTCCCAGCTGACCTGCTCTGCTCAGACTTGCTCATTGTATGTGCTCTTGTTCTTTGAACTCTTTGCATAATCAGAACACCTGAACTGTTACCTGTTATATGCTCCTAGCCTGACACTAGGAAGGGAAATTCTCTCCTGTAAGAGTTAATATGGGAAAAACTTTTCTCCTTTCCACTGATGCTTTATCACCAATCCTTGTTTCACAAAAAAACCCAAATTTTCAAAAAACATTTGTCATTGGGACGAAAAGTGAGGTGAAATCTTCTGAAGAGGAGCACAGACAGCAAAACAAATGTCACAGGGGTGATAACCCTTCCCTAGGTTTTCCAAAAAGCTTAAAATAGATTTTTTGGCTGGAGCTAAACACGTTAAAAATGTACCAGTTCAAAATTACAAACAGATTCTACTTAACAACAAACCTACAGTCCCTGTCTTGTTTGCACATGTATACTGCTGTACAGAGTATATAGGGCCTGGGGGCCCCACACCTTTCCTTTTTTAATTTGGGTGCGGGGTTCCCCTTAATATCCATACAAGACCCAAAGGGCCTGGTAATGGACTTGGGGGTACCCATGCCGTTTGTCTCACTGATTTTCATCCATATTGCCAGGACCCGACATTACATTAAAGCCGCAAGCAGTTTTAAATTACTTTTTTTCCTTTAAAAATTACATTTTGTGCAGGGACTGTTCTAAGCACGGGAAACACGTGCCACTTTACAGGCATACTACAGACACCCCCCAGGTACGATATTTAAAGGAATATTTCACTTTTTTTTTTTTTTTACTTTAAGCATCATTAAAATCACTGCTCCCGAAAAAACGTCAGTTTTTAAAAGTTTTTTTTGCATTGATACATGTCCCCTGGGGCAGGACCCGGGTCCCCAAACCCTTTTTAGGACAATACCATGTAAATTAACCTTTAAAATGAACACTTTTGATTTTGAATGTTCGAGTCCCATAGACGTCAATGGGGTTCTAATGTTCGTGCAAATTTTCGGTCCATTCGCAGGTTCTGGTGCGAACCGAACTTGGGGGTGTTCGGCTCATCCCTAATGATGAGACTTTGCATTTGATACTGCTGAAGAAATATTTAGTTGGCAATATGTGTGGAGAGCAGTAGAAAGGGTATGACAGAGGGCAGTATGAGTGCAGAAGATAATTTCAGAGGGAATGAGAGTGGGCAATATGTGACCATACTCTTTGGAAACGCACATTCGCCTTTCAATACATACCCCTAGAGTATGTTATTAAATTGGTTGTAAACCTTTACATATACCCAATAAAGTGACTAACCACAGATGACACACAGAGATTAAACTAATCCTCCAATATAAGCTGTACCTGTTTATCTGCATCACTCTCTACTCAGTCTTCCAAAACACACATTTTACACAGCATCTCTTAGCAGCAGAAAACAGGGGGCAGGGATCCGATGTCACACACACTGCAGAACTAGAGCACAGAGCTTCATGAAATCTTATAGCTGATTGGAGGGAAGTAACACACCCCCTCTTCCCAGGCTCAGATAAACCTAGAGCTGAGGGTATGAGTCATCTGCTGTGTGCTGTCTCCCAGGAGGTTGAGGTGTCAGCTTAGATCAGGGACTCATGCCAATAGCAGAGAGACAAGAAATCAGAGAGGAACCACACTCTGTTCTTTGGATTTAGGCTAGTTCACACTATAGATCAGTGGTCTCTAAACTGTGGCCCAGGGGCCAAGTGCAGCCCTTTGATTGCTTTTATCTGGCCCCTGGGGCACTATTTCTTTCACTGAAATTAACAATGGGGCTCAATTCCTGCCACGGACACCACCAATAGAGCATATTTCTTGCCACTGACACCAACAATGAGGCACTATTCCTTCCACTGACACCAATAATGGGGTACTACACCTCTCAAGGACAACAATAATGGGGCATTGTTACCAACACCAGGACATTCTCTACTCTCACTGGCTATAGTCCGGCTCCTCTAAAGTCTGAAGTATAGTAAACTGGCTCTCTCTTTATAAAGTTTGGAGACACCTGCTATAGAGGAATGCGCTTTGTTCCCTTTTTTTATGTCTGAGGTAAACACCCGCTTTCTGTTTTCTCTCACAGACACTCCAAAATGAATTTGCTTTACTTGTGCTAATTCAAGAAAGAGCAATAGTCTGTCCAAAAATACTTCATATTCACTCCTGACAACAATGGAAGTTATCAGAGGACCTCTTATTTGATTGTTCATGTTCCTAATTATCATGCAGGTCTGAAAAATTGTCTGCATTGTGCGACAGTCCCTGCTCATATATGTCTGCCTTTGTTGTTCTATTGCTTTTCATTTTGTGACTGCAGTCAGGGTGTAGGAGCAAAAGAGATTATTTTTGTTTTCAGAAGAAACAAAGGAAACAGTTGTGCAGAAACAAGTACAACAGGAGAAAGAACAGTACAATCATGCTACTAAAAGACATCAATCACCATGGGCTTTTGTTAAAGTTAACAAGGCTAGCAAAACCTTTATGTAACAAAGTGATGAAGAAACGTTACATATGCACAGTATGTTAACATAGAAAAGGAAATTACCTTAAATTACATTTAATGTAATCGCCATTTACTTAGCATCTCAAAGACCAAATTGGCATAACATAAAGGAAATGTAGTTTTTCATACTATTTGAGATTGATGGGCTATATTGCTTTACGAGTGAAAAGACCAAGAAATCATAAAATCCTTAATTACAAAATAATAATAATGTTCATGTCATGGGTAAATGTGGACCCTCTGTGTCACCAGAAAAAGCTACACAAGGAGCACCTGCAAAGAAGCGTGGGCCTCAGAGCATTATGCTGCCAAGCCATGGCCTACAGGTTTGCCCTAGTGACAGTAACTGGTAGGTAGGTGATGATAGGTACTTAAAAACTTAATAGACAAGAATATAACCTGTGAACATAGCTGTATGATCAAAGTAAGTGCTAGTCAAGCAGATTGATAAGTCAGGCACAGAACAGAAGAGGTGGCATTGAAGCAAATTTGTAGCACAGACAAAGGCCAGGCAGAAGACAGATAAACAGACTGATGTCAGATATACTAACAGATTGATGGAACTGCAACCAAAATTACAACAGGAATCACAGACCAAGTAGTAAATTACCACAAATCAGCACTCACCTTTCAAGAAGAAAGTATAGGAAGCTAGAAGATTTCTTTTGAGGAAACTACTTTGACCAGAGAAGAAGATAAAGTACTTAATGCTCATTGGATAAGAAAAGTCATTACATTTATAGTTGTACGAGATAATGATTGTTCTGAAACTAGCTAGACTTTGTGCACAAATTTAGTGGACACACTATAATTTTACATGTTTGATTGTTAGCCACCAAGTTACTCTGTATTCAAAAGTATTCCAGACCCCATGATGTTCAGGCAACTTGGAACCTTGTCCAAGGCTAAGGTATGATTTTAGGTTAGTGCTACTGAGGTGTAAAAGTTTTGTGGGGCTACTTAGGTTCTGTAGGTGGCAAGTTGGATCTTTGATGTGAAATATAGAGTCCTCAGGTTGAGAGTATGGGCTTTTTCATACTGTAAAAAACAGGCAGCTAAACTGCAGTTTTACCGCTTACTGGCTGCCCGCCATAATTCTAACACTACAGCCTGACAGAGCTGTACACATGCTGTGGTGGCAAAGTGTTGCTCCTCAGCCACTGCATTTTTAACTTGGGCTGCAGTTGGCACCACCTGCCAAACTCCCCCCATTGAGATCACTGGGGCTGTACCACAACTGCAAGCTGAACACATGGATCGCAGTTGCAGTGCAGTCCCGCAATGTAAAGTTGATGCCTCCTGAATGCCCGACAGCCACTGCTATTCTTTGGATCACTTTTGAGAGGGCGCCTTTTCTGAAAAATTAACTGGTATCCATAAAAGGCATTATGTTTTTTTAATGAGCAACTTTAACTTAAAGGAGTTGTAAAGTCTGAAGGCTTTTTATTTTATTGCATTCTATCCCTAATACTTACCTAAGCTCGATCTTGATCCAGCGGTGTGCACAAGACTCAAGGCTCTCCTGGGTCTCCCCCTCCTGATTGGCTGAGAAGCAACAGCAGGAGCCATTGGCTCCTGCTGCTGTCAGTAACAGCCAGTGAGGCGGCAGTGGGGGGGGGGGGGCTGAGCTGCGCTCTCTGTGTCTTATGGACGCATGCATGAGTGCCCCCAAGTGGCTTGCTACTGGGGCACTTGGCAAAGGGAAGGGGCCCAGATCGCTGGTGGGGGATCCGAGAAGAGGATGATCGGGGCTGCTCTATGTTTGTTATTTTTTTAAAATAAAAATTCTTCCTTTACAATCACTTTAATGTACTTTTGCTGTGGATACAAGATCGCCTTACTTTTCTCTTCCACCTGATAACCTATTAACATAGGGCACCTTCTGCAACACAAGCCATTTGGAATTTTTTACACACCTTCCTAATCATCTCATCATCCATTCTAGATGTAGCCCATTCAGATGGACAAAGGTCTGGTTCTCTCTCAGTATTCAGTGTAGCCACTCACTAGGACAAAGATCTGCATAGAGACATATTCTTTATAAAATTCTTCATAAATTTGCTTTTAGCTTAGCTTGGTCTATTGCAGTCTATCCAAAACTAAAAAAAAAAAGTTAATGATTCAATTATCACCACTTACCTATGATATTAATAAATGGCAAAAAAAAAAATACTTTACTATACTCTCTCATCTCTTTCTACTTCACTTATTTTATGTACTCTCTATGTTGAGAGTGTTTCCTTGTCAAAAGAAGTTTATTGAGTATACAATGTTATAAAGATACATAAAGTAAGTTTACAAGGATCTATAAAGTAAGCTCATTGTTTTACAGTAGGGTTTATATAGGTAAATATCATGAAATTTCAAATATTAAACATTGGGTTCACGTAAACCTAAATTAAAGATATATATCATTTCCTTAGTTACTTTTGTAGGTATTTAAATGATTTATACCTACTATACATATTGTTTACAAGTAGAGTGTATATAGGTCAAATAAATTCTGATAATGAGCTTTAATCGTAAGGTGGAGAAAAGGAAAGAGAAAGAAGAAAAAGGGTTGAAAGGTAGAGGTATGGTCCACAAGGTTGTCCCACTCGTCAGTTTATTATTCTTTTTAGTTCTCTTTGAAGCCTTAGAATGGGTGTCTCTGTAAGTCATTTAATCTGTTACCATGGCAACAGGACAGAGTCATTGAAGTTTGACAGGAACTGTTGTTTTATCCAAGGATGCCAAAGTTTTTCAAATTTGGGAATTTGATTTTGATCGATGGCAACCATCTTGGCATGGGACATTGTATTATTCATTCTGTGAATTGTTTCTGCTAGTACCAATGTAGGAGCTTTCCATGCCTTGGCCACTGTTTGTTTTGCAGCCGTTATTAGTTGGATCATAAGTTTGAATTGAGAGAGTGTTAACCATTCCGGTTTTAGATTAAGTAAAGTTAAATATGGATCTGGTTGTATTATTTTTTTAAGTATTTTAGATGCAATCACGAAGACTTCCTTCCAGAAGGTTTGGATTACTGGGCACGTCCACCATATGTGTAAATATGTGCCTATTTCTGGGCATCCTCGAAAACAAAGAGCTGAGGTATTAGGTGAATATTTTGCCACTCTAGCGGGTACAAGGTACCAGCGAGTTAGGACTTTATAATTTGTCTCCAGTGCTAAGATGTTGGGTGAAGATGACTTAGATGTGAGCCATATGTTAGACCAGTCCGTGTCTTCTAAAGTTCGTCCCAGGTCCTCCTCCCACCTCTGAACGTAAGAGGGTCTATTAAGATTTGCTACTCCATATAATTGATTATAAAGTGATGAAATTGTACCTTTAGCAAATGGATCTTTTGTACAGATTGATTCAAAAATGGATAATTGGGATAATGGTGTATCCCCCTTTAGGAATGGTGTATAGAAATTTTTGATTTGGAGATATCTAAATATCTCAGAGTTTGGTAGATCATATTTTTCTCTAAGCGATGGGAATGAAAGGAATGATTTAGATGCTATGAAGTCATTTAGTGTCTGAATGCCTGATGTTGTCCAAGCGTTAAAAGAATTTGGGTAGATCCATGCCGGATAAAAGGCCGGATTTCTGATAAAAGAAAGGAGAGGATTGTGTGGAGATTGTAACTGATATTTGGTTTTTAGTTTATCCCAGAGAGATAAGAAGTGTTTAGTTATGGGATTATGAATTTTAAAGCGGTCTTTAGGATCAAGCCATAATAAATTTGATATTAATAGAGGGTCATTTTCTGAAGCCTCTATAAATGCCCATAATGGGATTTCCTGTTTTGCATGGTATTTGGACAGACTGGCCAAATGTGCTGCTCTGTAGTAGTTAGTAAAATTAGGGTATCCCAGGCCTCCTTTATTTTTGGGAAGATGTAGTGTGTGTATAGGTATACGTGGTTTAGAAGAGCCCCATATAAACGAAGTTGCTCTTTTTTGTACTATTCTCAAAAAATAGGAAGGAATTGGAATAGGGAGGACTCTGAATAGATAAAGCAATTTGGGTAGAATAGTCATTTTGATTGCATTAATCTTCCCTATCCAGGATAAAGGAAGTTGCGACTATTGTTTTATTAGATTTGTGATCTGTCTTAATACAGGAGGATAATTGGTTGAGAATAAGTCAGAATGAGATGCTGTTAAATGAATTCCAAGATATGGGATTGATTTTTCTGCCCATGTGAATGGGAGTGCAGCCCTAGCCGGGATCAATTCCATGTTTGTGAGTGAAATATTAAGCACTAGGCATTTCTTAGGATTAATCATAAGGCCGGATAGGGCTGCAAATCCATCAAGAGCTGGTATTAAGTTAGGACCAGAGACCTGTGGTGATGATAGAAAAAGTAATATATCGTCTGCAAATATACATAATTTGTGTGTAATACCTCCTACTTCAATGCCAGTTATAGTTTGGTTTGTTCTGATGTATTGGGCCATGGGTTCGAGTATAAGGGCAAATAATAAGGGAGATAATGGGCAACCCTGTCGGGTACCTCTTTCGATATTAAAGGTTTCAGATTTGTATCCAGCATATTTTATATAGGCTTTGGGTTTATTATATAATGCTTTGATCCATGTTAAAAAGTGGGGTCCAAAACCCCATTTTTGTAATGAATAATGCATATATTGCCAGGATACTGTGTCAAATGCCCTCTTAATATCGAGAGATAGAAAACATAAAGGGATTTTCCGTTTTTTAGCAATATGTGCCAATAACACTGCCCTGCGTATATTATCGCCTGCCTGTCTATTTGGCATGAAGCCTACTTGATCTCTATGTATTAATTTTCCTATAATGCTATTGAGGCGTTTTGCTATTATTTTTGCTAATAATTTAATATCGAGGTTTAACAGAGAGATAGGCCGATAATTCACACAGGAAGTATCATCAGAAAGGGGTTTTGGGATCATACAAACAATTGCCATTAGTGTTTCTTGCCGAAAAGAATGTCCATCTAGAAGTTTGTTAAAAGTTTCAGTGAGAATGGGAGAGAGTATTTCTGAGAATGTTTTATAGTATAAAGCCGAGTAGCCGTCTGGGCCTGGTCTTTTGTTAAGTTTTAGGTCTTTTATGGCGTTAGCAACTTCATCTATAGTTATAGGCTCATCCAAACTGCTTTTTTGATTCTGAGATAACTCAGGTAAGGTTATTTTTGAGAAGAAGGATTCAGCCTCTGTAGGATTAAATTCATTGTTTGTCTTGTATAAAGTTGCGAGATGTGAGTGAAATTTATGGACTATTTTAACTGGATTACAAGTGTAAACATTTTTTGATAATTTCAAACGTATTGGTTTGAAAGATTTGTTAGTTGAATTTAATGCCCGAGCCAAATATGTACCTGGTTTGTTTGTATTCATGTAGAAATTGTGTTTGGAGCGTTTGAGGGATTTATCAACTGACTCAGTGAGAAATAGATCGTATTCCAATCTAGATTTTTCCAGATGAGATTTTGTACTCTGAGATGGATTATCTTGAAATGATATGTAGGCTGCATTAAAATTGAGTTCTAGTTTTTTTGCTAGATTTTTGCGTTCCCGTTTAAATAGTGCCATTTGTCTTTGTATTGTACCACGCAAGACAGGCTTATGAGCTTCCCACAGTGTTATTGGGGAGATGTCTGTTGTATTATTAATTGATATGTATTCCTTTAAAGCTTGTTCAATGGCCATCTGATGTAGTGGGTGTTTGAGCATTATGTCCGGTAAGTACCACGTTGGGTCATGCGCTTTTGGTATGGCTGAGGCTATAGTAGTGTATACTGCATTATGGTCAGACCACGGAATCAGAATTATATCTGATGCAATAATTTCTGGTATCATTCCTATTGTTAGAAAAATATGATCTATTCTGGTGAAGGTTTGATGAGGGTGCGAGAAATAAGTGAATTTCTTTTTCATTGGGTTACTTTCTCTCCACGAATCTACCAGATTGTATTTGGAAAGAAGTTGAGAAAAAGGTAATCTAGAGGTAATTTTGGATGGTGTAAAAGGTGATTTATCTAGAAATGGGAGGAGGACCTGGTTCGAATCCCCACACATTATCACTGTTCCTATTTTGTGTGTATTAATCACTTGTAATATATGTGAGAGGAATGGTGTAGGTTGTTTGTTAGGAGCGTAGTAGGAAATCACCGTGATTGCTGTATCCATTATATAACCCATGAGTATCAGGTATCTACCTTCTGGGTCTTTAATTTCTGATGATAAGGTGAATGGTGTGGATCGGTGAAATGCAATTAGAGTTCCCCTTTGCTTGGTACAGGCAGAAGCCGTGTAAATTTGTTGATAAAAAGGAGAAATATATTTTGGAGTAGAATCTTTGGTGAAGTGTGTTTCTTGGAGGCATACTATGTGAGCCTTTTTGTTATGGAAAGTACGGAAGGCTTTGGTCCTTTTTTGAGGGACATTTATTCCCTGAACATTCAGGGAAAGTATATTCAGTGGTGCCATGGCAATAGATCAAATAGTTTTGACTTACTTTTTGTTCTGCAGAGCTGACTGCGCAGATCAACCTGTGTGGACTGAAGAGATGAATAGATAGAAAAGAAACCAGTGAATTCTGGAGTAAAGAGTAAACAAAAAACATATGAGATTAGATGATACATTGTATAAATTATTTTTTGCAAGTAATCACAATTTACCCGTGAAAGAGAATAAATATCTCTCTCAGGGGAATAAGTGCCTTCGTCACACTCCCACATAATATGGTTGGGAGAATGAGGAGGGCTAATAGGGGTACACGGATCTTCCGCTTACAGGAGAGAAGTGCTATGTCAAAAGACATCAAAATGATGTTTCATTAATTGGAGTGCAGAATATAGTTTTTGTTGAAATTATTTATTCCAGGGTGGTTGTATATGGTTAGTCTTGCCCTAGGCTAAATAATTCAGTTAGAAAGGTACTGTTAATAACTTTGGTATTGATGAAGATAGTTTGAATTATTTTGGGATTTTAACCCTTTTAGAGTAAACAATTACATATTTTATTCATATGTAACTGTTTAGATATGTTAACTCATAAAATTGAGGTTGTATTGCTTCAGATTAGAATAAACAAAAACATAATTCTAGGAACTAGTTAGGTAATAATATATTTGTTTTAAGAAAAGAAAGAAAAAGCTTCCATTACTTCTGGGTTATTGAACATATTTGTCTTAAAAAGTAATAAATCTATTGTTATTACCTGATAATATATAACTGAACAAGAATTTCCTTATTTCACTTATATATTCTAAGGCTATATGAATCAGAAGTAATAAGAAATATAACTGGAATGTAACATGATCCCACACAGTGTGTGACTATCAGAATGCAGTTACATTCAGTTATAAATATAGGTTTTTTATAGAGAACCATCTCTTAGTATAATAAATGAAGAGATACCAGGAATTAGGATGTCATTCCATTGAATCTTCTTGGTCCATGGATGATGTGGCATAGCGGCCTCTTTTGTGAGAATGATGATTCCCATTTTGTTCTGAAATTTTCTGGGTGCTGCCTGAAGGTGAAGATGATGCCATTCTTCTGCGTGTGGGAGTGTTGCTGCTTGTGGGTTCTGTCAGATTTAATTTTAAAAGGGTTTGTTGTAGTTCATCTGCTGATCTGCTTCTGTAAATTGTACCTTGGTAGTTAAATCTGACTGAAAAGGGGAAGCTCCATTGATACATAATGTTGTGGCGTTGCAGTTCCATTAGTTGGGGTTTCATGGATCGTCTTTTAGTAATAGTAAGTTGGGATAGGTCAGCAAAAATTTGATAATTGTGTCCTTGAAAATTAAGTTCCTTTTTTTCTCTTGCAGCAATTAGTATTTGTTCTTTCGTTCTGTAATAATTAAATTTTGTGATTATATCACGTGGGGGTCCATCTTTCTTTTTGGCTGTGAGGGCTCTGTGTACTCTGTCCAGTTCTAAACGTTCAATAGGGATATCTGGCTTTAGTTCTTGTAATAGAGCAGTAATAGTAGATTGCAGGTCTGTCACAGTTTCAGGTATTCCCCTTATGCGCAAGTTTGAACGTCTGGCTCTATTTTCGTAATCTTCGAGCTTAGTTTGAAGTATTATATTCTCTTTTTTTAATTGTTCCAATTCTGTTATATTTTCTTGGGTTGTAATTTCAATTTCATCCATTTTTATTTCTAAGGCTGCGGTGCGGATTCCCAGCTCTCTTATTTCTTTGGTTAGGCTTTTTGTTATTTGGTCTGAGGTTTGTTTTAAAGCCTTATGAAGCATCTTTTCAAATTGTAATAATATTATTGGGGATGCTGAGGAGTCTTGTGGAGAAGTTTGTGAGAGGATTTGTTCTGTATCTGACTCAAATGGAGAGTCTTGCTGTGACATTTTCTGTCTGTGAGAGCGCCCTGGTGCTGTATATTGTGAGGTGACTGGAGCTGCTTCAGCTGCAGTGAGTGCCTGTGAGCTCTTTGTGAGGTGATTTTTATTTCTGCCACGGTTTCCTCCCAGTACCATATTTCCTGCCCAAACTTTCACAGTTTGTTCCCTGGGGCAAAAAGGTTCAAATGGATACCTTTTAAGCCTGCAGGCTCCGCTTTGTCCTTCTCTTCTCTCCTCAGCGGTGTGGAGCTCTAACAATGCATGTCTGCTCTGCTAGGCTCCGCCTCCTGCCCCTCTAATGTTGAGAGTGTTTCAACTATGCAGCATTAGTAATAATATAACCTTAAAGTAAACCCGATTTCCGCAAGATAAAAAATCTTTAATAGAGCACAAACCATGTGTAACCCAATAGAACAGTTGGTTGCAGACCTGAAACTCTTAGCTAAAGACTGTGCATTTACTGATACTGCTGAAGCTAACTGACAAAATTTACAGAATTCCCCCAAAATATAAAAATAGATATGGTTTAAATCCCAACTGGAGTCATGGAATATACAGATAAACACCCTAAGAATAATCTCCATTTTCATAGTCTTCCCTCCGCTTTTCTGTTAAATCATATGTGCAGGGTTTCTAAATGTGACTATGCAGTCCAATCGACATTGTTAGACAATCAGTTAGTGCTCTCAGTATTAAGCACCCAGTAACAGACCTGGCCAAACACACCCCTCCCATTTTTCTGGTAGGGGTCTCTGTGAGTGCTTTAAAGGCCAGTAAAATCATTTTTGCTGGTCAGAAGAATTGCATTAGGTGGGGTTTAGCCTATATGTTTAAATGAGGGACCTATAATAGGGTTTTCTGCTTACAAAGGGTAATTAAACACATTTAGGAGAAATCAATAAAGCTGCTGCAACAGTTTTGGCACTGATAGTGACTTGTGTGCCAAATTCAGGTAGGACCAATTTGCACATTGTGGCACCAGATTCAAAATAAAACAATAAAGCCTCGTACACACGATCAGATTTTCCGACGGGAAATGTTGGATGTCAGGCTGTTAGCGGAAAATTTGACCATGTGTATGCTCCGTTCGACAATTGTTGTTGGATTTTCCACCAACAAATGTTGGCTAGCATGTCTTCAAATTTTCCGCCAACAAATGTGTATTGTCGGATTTTCCGATCATGTGTACACAAGTCCGTCAGACAAAAGTTCAAAGTACAAACACGCATGCTCGAAGCAAGGACAAGCCAGAAGCTGTCGGTCTTGTAAACTAGCGTTCGTAATGGAGAATTAACATTTGTGATGTGGCAAATTATGAAATCTCCATATGCAGCACACATTCTCTTCTTCTTTAATGGGATAATAATGAAGCTGCTTTGCTGGTGATACTGATGGAGTTATTGCAAACGAATTTGCAAACAAATTTTCAAAGGCTTTTTTTTCTAGTGATATCAAGAATAATATTATTATGCTTTTTTTTTTTTTATTTGGGCAAGTTACCACAACACCATTATCCCATAGTTTTTAAGATCAAAGATACAACTATGTTGGTGTCCCTTGTCAATTTTACATTGTATTTTTTAAAATGTGACTGCCTACTCCCAAACTATCATTTGAAGTAAAACACATAGCCAAGTATTATTCTCCACATTTTTTTTATTGTGCATTAAAAAAAGAAAAAAAAGAAAACAAATAAAATTAGACATGCTATCTGCCAATAGAACTTAACCAAAAATGCATTCTATGCATCCAAAAATATAGAAAATATACCAAATCAAATCATTATTCAACCAAAAAAATAATGTCAATGCAATAACTCCAAGGCCAATGATAAATAACACGTTATCTCCTCCGATTCCGCAACATGTCTGGTTGACGAACAGTGCGAAATGAAAAGTGCTAAATGAAAAACGCGAAAAGAAAAGCGCAAATCAACACTCACCAAACTTCTACTAACACGAAATTAGCAGAAGGAGCCCAAAGGGTGGAGCTTAAGGGCTGAAAAACCACGTAGTACATCTAGTACATCACTACGTTCGTAATTGTTGGCCAAAAATTGTGTGACCGTGTGTATGCAAGACAAATTTGGGCCAACACCCTTCGGACAAAATTCCACGGTTTTGTTGGCGGAGAGTCCGATCGTGCGTACGAGGAATTATAGTTCATAACTCATGAAAGTGGAGCTAATTAAAACCAAATATCTTTTGCCAGACAGAAGCAGATTTTGAAAACAATCTTGCATGTGTTCAAAAAGTGAAGCATCATGCACCAAATTCAATTACTCTAAATCTAAAACTGAATAACTAGAAGCAACAGAAAATAGAGGTGAAATATAATAAGTTTACAAAACTCACTATTTTAATATTTGTATGTAAAAATAGGTGCAGGCCTCGTAACCCAACTTATGTCAGTTTGTTGAATACAGTACAGAAATTTTAAACATATTAAAGTAAAAGCTAGAAAAATACCTCCACCATGCACAAATAAAAATGGTAACATTGTCATTCAACATAAAGTCCGGACAGCAGCTGCTCAAGCACACAAATACAATCCACTGGCTTAAACACATCCAGTAGGAAAAAAAGACTGTCAAATGGAGCCATTAACCTTCTCCCTCACACCCCCCCGGGCATCTAAATGACCACTCGTTACTGTAATAACAGAGGACTGAACTGTCCACAAAATGTGACCACTTGGAGGCTCTGCAGGAAAGGGTGGGGTTGCAGCTGACCATTGGGGTAACTTATCTATGCCTCCACGATATTAACCTAGTCACCCTCTATCCAAAGTTCTATGACTAATAAATCAGGGGTCTTAGCCCCGACAATGATGTAATATGGAAAAGTGAAGCAGCATATCCTAAGGATTCTTAAGTCCAAGAACAAAGAGCTCCAGCCATGTTACACCCCCTATTTGGTGCTATAGATCGTAGACAGTCTTTGTGGCATTCATGCAGTCAAGCAATCACTTCCATTATATAATTGAAGTAATAGTGGTGACAGAAGCAAGAGGAGCAAAGCCAGGTAGTCTATGCATGAAGCAAGGAATAGGGGGTAGCTCATCAATGGATAAGAAGCAAACAGAGGTCCTAAAATGCACTAGCAGCATTAGCCAGTAGAACAGTACAGACAGTCATATTACAAGCTGCTTGGATCGCACTGTCCATCCATCTTCACAAAAAAGCTTTGTGCAACAGATCTCACCACTCCTTGGTCACCATCAGTGAGTGGGAAAGGCAGTATGAAAATAGGTTAGTTGGCCCATACTGCCTACTGCTTCCACCCGTATCTGCACAAGCCTGAATTTCCCCCTAGAGTCATCCATGGAGCAATCAGACAAATCCCATCAGATCTGTAGTGCCTCAGCCTGCTTGGATGAAGAAGCAGTGACTAGCAGTGGCTTCCAGATGTGATGACGTCTCTACATCTATGCGTTTTGCTCACCAAATTCAAGTACTAGAGAGGTACATAAAATGTGAGCATTCTTCGCCACTTTTAGAACATATGGAAGAAGCTTTCACAAAATGTGTCTGTGCCAGTCTATAAGTCTATATGAATTCCAAGGATAATGTAGTGTCTGCTGTTAGGCAGGACTTTAATCTTAATACGTGTAATATGAGCGAGATTCTTTTTAAACTAGCTATGCACACTGTAAGGCCCCTTTCAGATAGGCATTCCAATCAGGTCCGCCTGTCAGTTTTTCTGGCGGACCTGATTGGAAGGTCCATTCATCCCTATAGATAAGGGGGTGTAAACAGATCTTGTGTCTGTTTACACCCGCCTACCTCTGGGTCCGATCAGGCCCGCTAAAAAAATGGGAGAGGACTCAATGTCTTTAGTTTGGGTGAAGTAGATCAGAGGTATCTGGGTGTAAACACTGCCCATAGGGCAGAGCAGGCAGATGACACATCCGTATCCACTCAATATCTGTCCACTCTGCCCCCCGATTAGCAGGGGATCTGATTGCAACTGAATCTGCCCTGTGTGAAAGGGGCCTTAATCTCTGAATTATATTATTTGACATTTTTGCTGTCAACTAAATAATTAACCTTTCTATATAATACCCTTAAAACAAATAACCCGAGACTGTAATGTGAAAACAAAGGTATATATGCCTTGTATTGAAACATGCTTTAAAACCAAGCCTTGTCCTAGCAAATGTGATTGGTAAGGTCACTCGAAGATGTTGTCAGTAAGTAATTGCTACAGAAAATGATCTTGCAATAAGATAGGGGAAAATAGCTTGGAAAGATAATGTGACTGTCACTGTAAATGCTATTAATTAGTGTCCAAGGAATTTAGCATTCCATGTGGTATCGTTGCCTGCTTGTGAAGTGTGTGCACAGGCGGTAATCTTCGGATAATTAACAGGAAGACTACGGGATGTAGATAACTTGTTACACCTGCAATCAGTTCTCATACATGGACCAGCGATGCATATTAAAAGTGACAGATGGAAGTAGATAGGCAAAACCAAGCAAACAATATTTACACAAAGAGCAAAAAGTTTTTTCTTTTTTTTGCAAGGCAGATTTGGGTGCTTTTGAACATTAACAACGTTTGATAAGAATGTTTCCTGCTAGAAGAACAAATTGAACTGAAAATAAAACATTATATGCTTGAAATACTTAAAAAGATTTGCAATGCAGTGATATCTAATAGAGTCTTATGCCCCGTACACACGGTCGGATTTTCCGACGGAAAAAATTTGTGATAGGACCTTGTTGTCGGAAATTCCGTCACACATTTTCCATCGGATTTTCCGACACACAAAATTTGAGAGCAGGATATAAAATTTTCCGACAACAAAATCCGTTGTCGGAAATTCCGATCGTGTGTACACAAATCCGATTGACAAAGTGCCACGCATGCTCAGAATAAATAAAGAGATGAAAGCTATTGGCCACTGGCCCGTTTATAGTCCCGACGTACTTGTTTTACGTCACCGCGTTTAGAACGATCGGATTTTCCGACAACTTTGTGTGACCGTGCGTATGCAAGACAAGTTTGAGCCAACATCCGTTGGAAAAAATCCTAGGATTTTGTTGTCGGAATGTCCGAACAAAGTCCGACCGTGTGTACGGGGCATTAGAACATATTTAAAGAATTCAGAAAGGGTGTCTTAGACACCCTTTAGAATTCCGTCGGGGTTGCAGCACCAAAAGTATAGGTGCTTGTGTTATTTTCATTAACCTGAGACAAGTACATTAATCTGTCTGTGTCTGTGTTGAGGAAGGTGCACCCACACTGGATACTCCTTCCTCAGTGCACCCACTCCCTTCCTCCATGGCCACTGTGCCCATCACAATCACAGGCACATAGCCAAGGAGTTTGTACTGTACTTTGGTGGGCAGAGCCTGATGGGGAACTGAGAGGCTAGTTCCCTCCCCATCAGGTTCGCTTTACTTTTGATTGACAGCACACAGCAGTGAGTGGCTGCTATATACAGTGACAAAAATAATTCTTTTATCCTCTGCAGATTTTGTATGTTTGCCCACTTACAAAGAAATGAAGGGTCTATAATTTTTATAATAGGTGTATTTTAAATGATAGAGACAGAATATCAACCGAAAATCCAGGAAAAACACATGATACAAATGTTATAAATTGATTTGCAGTTCAGTGAGTAAAATACGTATTTGATCCCCAATCAAAACATGACTTATAGGGCGTACACATGGTCGGACTTTGTTCGGACATTCTGACAACAAAATCCTAGGATTTTTTCAAACTTGTTTTGTCTACACACGGTCTCACAAAGTTGTCGGAATTTCCGATCGCCAACCACGCGGTCACGTACACCACGTACGACAAGACTAGAAAAGGCCGGTTCAGAACCAAGCGCGGCACCCTTTGGGCTCCTTTTGCTAATCTCGTGTTAGTAAAAGTTTGGTGAGAGATGATTTGTGCTTTTTCAGACTCGTGGCTTTCAGATCGTTTTCTGCCGTTCAGTTTGTGCTTGTGGGTTTGTATCTGCTCTTCAGTGCGTGCAAGCAAGTTCCGCGTGACTTTAAGTAGTCATTGTATTCTTGTTCGTTTGTTACTGTTTTTCAGGTCGCTCTTCACAGGCCTTGCTGTTCTTCAGTGCGTTCTGTTACTTCGTTCTGAGCAGCTGACCGTTTTCTAGCCATGTTGCGTATGCGTACTCCTCGTAGAGTTCGTGCTGTGCGGGGGCTTGGTGTTGGGGTCCTGACTTTGACACAAGTCCAGTCCATGAACAGGGTGGGGAGGAGTTCATGGACCAAGAATTGGTTGCTTCAGCGTGACCAGTTCTTTCATATGCCTTTGCACCGTGAGATCCGTGAGAATAATCCTGATGATTTCAGGAACTTTCTCAGGATGACGGACCCCGTGTTTCACCGTCTGTTGGCTTCGCTGACCCCCTATATCAGCAGGCAGATTACCTGCATGAGGCAAGCCATCACTCCGGAGCAGAGGTTGGTCGCTACCCTGTGGTATTTGGCGACAGGGAGAAGTCTGCAGGACTTGAAGTTCTCGACATGCATCTCCCCCCAGGCTCTGGGGATCATTATCCCAGAGGCCTGTTCTGCCATCATACAGGTCCTGCAGAAGGAGTATATGAAGGTAAGATTTTTATCCTTTAATATCACATTTTATTGTATTGAATGTTTGCTAATATCTTGTATTTCTTTCCTCATTCCCTAATTACCATGATTGTAATATGCTGTGAATGTCCCCTTTGTCCTCATGCATGCTGGATTTTTAGGTAATTATTATTTTATGTCCTTCATACATATTTGCCCTTCACTAACCTCCCCAGCATGGTGTCTCCTCCTATATTCACCTCATGTAGTCACTTAACAATGTATTTTATCAGCTCCATAGTAGTGCTTTACCCCAAACACCCCCTAAAATGTTTAAAATGTTATTTTTGATTTAAATTCTGGCAGAGTGCCAGAGGCTTTTTTTTGTTGGTGTCCCCAAATAATTTTTAGTAACCCTCCCTCCCCCAACTGCTAAGTCAGCTGATCCCAATTCTCTATCCTTAATCATCTATCTGCTGACTTTGCCAAACCCATACACACTATACCCATCTCTTTTCTGCTCAGATTTATGGATGAATTCCCCAAAGCATGTAGTGCAAGGGCCTGCCTGTATACTTTCCAATGGTACTGTTTCACGTTTTTGGATCCTATTATTATCTTGATAGGTAATAGCAGAATGTCCAAATGTCCTCAAATGTGTACAATGTGTATGTATATCTTTGTATTATGACACTTCTTACCTGTCCAGTGGGCTGCCAATAGTGTAACTAAGGAGGGGCTGTTCCAAGTAATACCCATTATTTAGGCATTCATCTCTCAATGAAGTGAAGAGGGTTACCTGTCCAAGAGTCCCCCCCTATAATGTTAGAAATGGCCCATGAGAGGGGGTGGGGGAATATGATAGGTGTACCTTATACTTTGGCCTTGTTAAATTCCCCTTACTAAATGCTATCTGGAGGTTGCCCCATAATGTTTGTGTCTAATCTGCTTGCCATATTTCTGTGAAAAAATAGTAATGTTTATTGTTTTTTCCTCAACAGTTTCCTTCCACGCCACAGGAATGGTAGACTGTGGCCTCCCACTTTGCCCAGCGGTGGGACTTTCCTAACTGCGGAGGGGCAATTGATGGGAAACACGTCCACATCGTCCCACCACCCAACTCGGGGTCGTACTATTATAATTACAAGGGGTTCAATAGTATAGTGATGTTGACGGTGGTGTCGGCTAATTACGACTTCTTGTATGTGGACGTGGGGAAGAATGGCCGGATGTCCGATGGTGGAGTCATCGCCCAGACGGAGTTCTACAGGCATCTCCAGAATGGCAGCTTCTACTTGCCAGCTCCAGAGGACAATGTTAAAGGACTCCCATTTGTGTTTGTTGCTGATGAAGCGTTTGCGCTGGGGGACCACCTGATGCGGCCATTCCCAATGAGGACCCTCACCCCGGAACAGAGGGTTTTTAATTACCGGCTGGCCAGAGCCCGAAGAGTGGTGGAGAACACATTTGGAATCCTGGCCAGCCGGTTCCGCCTATTTATGACACCCATCCATATGGCGGAGTATAAACTGAACCATATTATACTTTCGTGCTGTGTTCTCCATAACTTTTTAAGGAAACATTCGGCCAACTATGCTGGCTCAGTTGGGCCTGAGGCTGGAATGATACATCAAACCACACTGACAGCGCTTGAAAGTGGCCGTCCTGGCTTGCCCTCCCTGAGTGCCCGTGATGTCCGGTTACGCTACCTGGAGTTCTTTGCGGGTAGGGGGGCTATCAATATGCCAGACAATCTGTGAAGCCTTTTTATAATAAAAAAAAAAAAATAATTCTTTGTGGACATTTACTGCTTGTGTTTGTTTTAGCTGACCCTGACAGAAATGTTTTGAGTGCAGAAAATGGCGTGATTGTGTAACCTTATACAAAGCACTGTTGGCTGTTATTTACAAAATGCAAAAACACATTTCACTACAAGTGCACTTGCAACTGCACTGAAACTGCACTTGCAGTGCAAAGTGGATTTGCCCTTAGGAAATAACCCCCATTTTCGCAGAAAACAACAATTACATCACCCCAAAAGTGTTGTAGCGTTGAGACAATAATCCACACATTCTTGATTAACAATCTTTTTAATACCTGCACAATCACATGTGCATTTACCAAAGGTTTTTCAAACAAACCAACATGTTTGTGGTATACCAATTTTTGTGGTGGCATTATCCAAACTCAAAATGTCCATTTTAGATAAAACAGGCATGTTTAAAACCAACAAGAAAAGACACAAATCTTGAACTTACAAACGTCACATTTGGTCGAATTTGAAGGCAATATCAGACATGAGTATTTAGGAACTGTGTTTGATATTGCGTTCAGATGGGGGGAAATCACCCCTGGAAAAGCCAAATTTGGAAGATGCACACCAATTTACCAATGTCAACATGTGCTAGCTGCCATCATGGGGGATCAAGGGATGTGTTTTGAGGGAGCAAGCCCTTCCTCTCAGCTACTTTATTATTGAGGAAGGGGTTGCACCCCCTAAACGCGTCCATTGATCTCCCGTGATGGCAGATAGCACATGTTGACACACTGTGTGCATCCTCCAAATTTGGCTTTGGGAAAAATCACAAAAACATTTAGCACATTGTAGCACACAAAAGAAGAAAGTGATTTGGAGGGGCTTTAAACTCGCCCCAAAACATCAATGATGTTTTTATTTTTTGGAATAACATCATTGATATTTTGCTTGATGATTTCCAATTGTAAATTACACCCCATGATCTCCCCGATCAGGATCTGGGCACTTTCGGATGTGAAAGGATCTGGATCCACACCCTCACGATCACCTAAAAAGAGAGGAACCCCAAAATAAATTAGGTTTCAAAAAAATGCCGCCATCCATCTCTTATCTGAACCTGTGGTCGCAGACACTCACCTGTTGTGGTGACTAGTTCCACCACATCTTCTTCCTCCTGCTCAGCTTGTGTTGGGGGGATTTCCCCTTCTTCCAGGGGGGGGGGGCTCTGGTCTCCTCGGATGAGGGGTGTCCTCCGAGTCTTTTATCCCCTATGTAAACCAAAAATGGTATACTTAGCACACAGATATTTGATGGCAGAACTATAAAGATGAAACATTGCTTGGAAGTGGGGTACAATTGTCAATTTTAGCAGAGTTCCAAGATGTAGCTTTTTTAGTGTCCTTTGTCAACATGCAATACTTTACCTGTTTTGTCCAAGCTTCACAGATGTAGCCCCCCCTATAGTATACACTGGAGCACCTGTGTGGCCCCCTAATAAAAATGGTGTTCTTTTGTCCCACACTAGTGCTCCAGTGTCCAGATGTGAAAACTGCTGCTCAGTGTCCTCTCCTTACACAGAATCTATTTTGCATTTCATTCTAGTAACAAAGCCATCTACACAACCCAATTCTTTGAAGACAAGTATAGGGCGTCAAAATGGTGGCCAAATGCATATGGGCTAAAAAATGGTATTTTATAGTTTGAACGAAAAATGTTTGATCCGAACGAATAATGTGCCCATGAACATGAAAGTTGCCATTTTAAACTGTACAACAGTTCCTAAAAGCACATGGAGCAGCACGAATGTAATAAACATAAAGAATAGGAACACAGCACAACTACTTACTTTTTTGCAGCACTCTCCGGATCTTTCTGTACTGCTCATGTTCTCGTTATTTGAGGTCCGACCACCGCTTCCTGAGCTGATCTTTCGATCGTCGTACCCCGAAATTCCGGTGCAGACTCCTGACCACTTTCGCCATGATCTTGGCCTTTCTGACATTGGGGTTGGGGTAAGGACCGTCATAGTCGGCCCTCTTCAGGATGTCCACCATCTCCAGCATCTCCCCAAAGGACATATTTGAGTTCTTAAATCTCCTTCTGGATGGGGACGTGTCCGGATCCGGCTCTTCCTCCTCCTCCTCGTTGCTACAATTAGCACGCACCTGCTGTCTATCCGCCATGTGCTCTTCCCCCACTGCGCCGAACGAAAAGGGGCAGGGAATAGACTAGAAAGAACGTCAGGGGCGGGTGGAGTTATACGCATGCACAGTGTGTATAAAGCGTAACACACATGCGTATTACGTACGATCTGTGAGCGGAGGAAGGAGCATCGGAGACGCCGATCGTGATAACGAAGGTAAGATCTAAACTTGCGCCTATACTGCTTTGAAATGAAAGCCTATATTGTAACAAAATTAGGGGAGTTTGGCCTGACATTAGGGTTTGTCTTGTGTTGTGTCTTGCAGAGAAAATGGATGGGTTCAACTACCACAATTTCCTGCCCCTGTTCATTGACAAATACAGGGAGCTGCCCTGTCTGTGGCAGGTCAGACACCCCCCACTATAATCACAAACAGAAGAGGCAGGCAGCGCTGGAGAAACTGCTGGAGTTGGTGAAGCCGGTGGTCCCCACAGCAACCATCCCCTATTTAAAAGCCAAAATTGGTGGCCTGAGGAGCACTTATCTTAGGGAGCGCAAGAAGGTCACAGATTCCCAGAGATCCGGAGCTGCAGCAGATGACGTTTATGTCCCCAGACTGTGGTACTATGAGAGACTGCGATTTCTGTCAGACCACACTGAAGTCAGGGAATCCCTCTCCACTCTTCCTTCCACGCTTCCTTCCATACCAGCTGAGGCTTCCGATGTCCAACCTGGGCCTTCCAGCCAGGAAGAAGTGGAGGAGCCCAGCTGGAGTCAGGTATAGCATTCTTCTACAGATTTCTGGTCAATCAATAAATGATGTTTACTAGATGTTATTATTGATCACTAATTGCTGCTTGAAAGTGTTTTACATATCAATAGACAGTAGTGGGCACCCAAAATTGGGACAAGAATTAAAAATCCTGGGCTCAGAAGGATAGTCTGTTATATTTGTTAACATTCAATTTGCAGCAGTCAGGAGGTGAAAATTGTGTGTGATTGATGACTAAAATACTAAAACTATGTCCCTTTTTCATACACAGGAAGACCTCAGCCAGGAGGAGGTTGTGGAATGTGGCAGTCAGGAGGAGGCCGGGAATAGTGGCAGTCAGGAGGAGGCGGGGCTAAGTGTCAGCCAGGAGAAGCCGGGGACCAGTCGCAGCCTGACTGAGTCTCAGGTCCCTCCCCTCCGCCTGCCATATAAACGAGCCAGGAAGGCCACTCCGAGTCCCGTGCAGGATTCTGCGTTCAAGCTGATCCAGGAGGCTTCGGCGTCCCTACGAGCCTTACCAACTCCTGAAGAGGCCTTTGCCTGCATGGCTGCCACCAAATTGCAGGGCATGCAGGAGGGTCAATGCAAGCTCTGTGAGGACCTTATGTACAAAGTCCTACGTAAGGGGGTGAGTGGGGAAATAACACCCAAGACCGACGTGGTTGAGTTGGACCATCCTCCTCCTCCTCCTCCTGCTGCCACAACTCCACCACCAGAGCCACCGCGTGTAAGGAAGCGTGGAAGGAAGGCAAGAGAATGATGGCCCTGGGTTCAGTCTGGTCTGACAAAAGCTGCAGTCTCTTGTATGACCACAGCCTGGGGACACAGATGTCATCTGCTGCTGTTCATGATCTCTGGGACTTCTGGACCAGACTGCCCTCCCTTAGATAAAGACTCCTCAGGCCACCAATTTTGCGTAAAAATAGTTGATGTCTGCCCTGGGGGTACAAGGCTTCACCCACTTCTGCAGTTTCTCCAGCGTTGCCTCCCTCTTTGTTTAGTTGTGAGCCCTTAATAAAAATTTTTTAGGGAAATTATACTCTCCTGTGTGTGTTTTCATCCAAAAAGGACAGTTTGTTGGTGACGATTCAGGTACATTTCTAACATAAAATGTGAAATTAACAAGGGACACCAACACCAAACAATCTCCTACAGATTAAATAGAACAACATATCAATGGTGTTGTGGGAACTTGTCACAAAAAACACACACAAACATTTTCGGGAGTACAAATCAAAATCCCCCAAAAAAAAAAAAAAAACCATAAAAAAAATACAAACACAAAAAAAGAATCTACATTAAAGCCAAAAAATATATAAAAAATATACAAAAATGTTGTCAGATGTGAGAAATCAAAATATATTGAGGGAATCACGATAAATAGTAACGAAATAAGTTTGTGAGAAGTGTGTGTGAATATGAGCAGCAAAACTACTTTATTCTTGTCACATTAAAAGAAGAAGAGAGTGCGCTGTATTAAACCATTTTTAACATTGCAGCGTGACGAAAGTGCTGTATCCATTGCGAACGCTAAGTTTACCAGAACGAGCTGTTCCATCTTGGAATTTCTTCTGAGCATGCGTGGCACTTTGTGCGACGGAACAGGCCACACACGGTCGGAATTGACGCGATCGGATTTTGTTGTCGGAAAATTTTATCTCCTGCTCTCCAACTTTGTGTGTCGGAAAATCCGATGGAAAATGTCCGATGGAGCCCACACATGGTCGGAATTTCTGACAACATGCTCCGATCGGATATTTTCCATCGGAAAATCCGACCGTGTGTACGGGGCATTAGTACTTTGTGGAGAAACCCTTGTTGGCAAGCACAGAGGTAAGACTTTCTTGTAGTTGGTTACCAGGTTTGCACATTTCAGGAGGGATTTTGGCCCACTCTTCTTCACAAATTTTCTCTAAATCCTTAAGGTTTCTTGGCTGTTGCTTGGCAACTGGAAGTTTCAGCTCCCTCCATACATTTTCTATAGGATTAGGGTCTGGAGACTGACAAGGCCACACCATGACTTTATGCGCTTCTTCTTGAAGCCACTCCTTTGTTACCTTGGCGTTATGTTTTGGGTCATTCTTCAGTGTTCTGGCTGAGGGAAGAAGGTTCTCATCCAAGATTTTACAATACATGGCCCTGTCCATTGGCCCCTCAATGTGGCAAAGGCGGCCTGTACCTTTAGCAGAGAAACAGTCCCAAAGCATAATGTTTCCACCTCTGTGCTTGACTGTAGGGATCGTATTCTTAGGGTCATAGTCAGCATTCTTCTTCCTCCAAACACGACAAGTCAAGTTATTGCCAAAGAGCTCAATTTTGGTTTCATCTGATCGCAGCAATTTCTACCAATCCTTCTCGGAATAATTTAGTTGTTCACTGGCAAACTTCAGATGGGCCTGTACCTGTGCCTAGGAGTGGGACCTTGTGGGCGCTCCAGGATTTCATTCCATGGCAGCGTATTGTGTTACCAATGGTTTGTTTGGTGACTGTAGCCCCAACTGAGATTATGCACAAGCTCCTCCCATGTAGTTCTGGGTTTATCCCTCACTTTTCTTATGATCATCCTTACCCTATGAGGCAAAATCTTGCATGGAGCTCCAGATGGAGGGTGATTTTGTATTTCTTCCATTTGCAAATAATCACTCCAACAGTTGTCTCCTTCTCACCAAGCTTCTTGCTGATGGTCTTGTAGCCCATTCCAGCCTTGTGCAGGTCTACAATTGTGTGCCTGATGTCCTTTGACAGATCTTTGGTCTTGCCCATGATGGTGAGGTTTTGAATGGATGAAAGAGATTCTATGGAGAGATGTCTTTTATACACATAATGAGTTGTCCTTAAGAGCACCTTCTTAAATTGACAGGACTAATCTGTGTACCACATGAACTGTCTCTGTCTCTGTCATTTAAAATACAGTATCTCACAAAAGTGAGTACACCCCTCACATTTTTGTAAATATTTTATTCTATCTTTTCATGTGACAACACTGAAGAAATTACACTTTGCTACAATGTAAAGTAGTGAGTGTACAGCTTGTATAACAGTGTAAATTTGCTGCCCCCTCAAAATAACTCAACACTCAGCCATTAATGTCTATAGCGCTGGCAACAAAAGTGAGTACACCCCCTCAGTGAAAATGTCCAATTAGCCATTTTTCCTCCCCGGTGTCATGTGACTCGCTAGTGTTACAGGGTCTCAGATGTGAATGGGGAACACGTGTGTTAAATTTGGTGTTATCACTTTCACTCTCTCATACTGGTCACTGGAACATGATAACGACCCAAAACACACCTCCAAGACGACCACTGCCTTGCTGAAGAAGCTGAGGGTAAAGGTGATGGACTGGCCAAGCATGTCTCCAAACCTAAACCCTATTGAGCATCTGAGGGGCATCCTCAAACTGAAGGTGGAGGAGCACAAGGTCTCTAACATCCACCAGCTCCGTGATGTTGCCATGGAGGAGTGGAAGAGGACTTCAGTGGCAACCTGTGAAGCTCTGGTGAACTTCATGCCCAAGAGGGTTAAGGCAGTGCTGGAAAATAATAGTGGCCACACAAAATATTGACATTTGGGCCCAATTTGGACATTTTCACTTAGGGGTGTACTCACTTTTGTTGCCAGCGGTTTAGACATTAAGGGTCGGTTCACACTGAGGCAGCACGACTTGCAGCGCGACTGCCTCAGGTGACCCAGGACACGACTCAGCGGCGACTTGCAAAATGACTTCTGTATAGAAGTCAATGCAAGTCGGCCCCAAAGTCGTACAGGAACCTTTTTCTAAGGCGGAGCGGCTTGCGTCGCTCCGATTAGAACGGGACGCTACTTGTCAGGCGGCTAGGTCGCCTGACAAGTCGTCCCAGTGTGAACCGAGACTAATAGCTGTATGTTGAGTTATTTTGAGGGGACAGCAAATTTACACTGTTATACAAGCTGTACACTCACTACATTGTAGCAAAGTGTAATTTCTTCAGTGTTGTCACATGAAAAAATATAATAAAATATTTACAAAAATGTGAGAGGTGTACTCACTTTTGTCAGATACTGTATATACTAAACCTTTTTCCAACATAAAATAAGATTTTGCCATGATCCATGTAACTGAACTAAAATCAACCAGAATGTGGGCCACTAACATCATCACTAACTGACTGTCCAGGCTCCTGTAGAGGAATGAGTACACAGGAGGTACTATCCTGTGCGCTACACCTTCCAGCATATAATGCATTTGAGGAAACTCAGTTAACCAATCAACAAACAGGTGGGAGGGACAAACAGAGAGGAAGCTAATTGGCTGAACCTCCAACATTACAAATCTTGATTGCTTATTGGATATCGCACAGGCCTAGTATGAGAAAAGCACAGGCTGACTTGGGTTTGTTTTAGGTTGTGTTAATTGGTAGAACTAGGTTAAAGTGGAACTTAGGGCAGATACTTAACCACTTCAGCCCCAGACCATTTGGCTGGCCAAAGACAAGAGCACTTTTTGCTATTCAGCATTTCGTCGCTTTAACTGAAAATTGTGCAGTCGTCCGACGTGGCTCTCAAACAAAATTGACATCCTTTTCTCCCCAAAAATAGAGTTTTCTTTTGGTGGTATTTGATCGCCTCTGCGGTTTTTATTTTTTGCGCTATAAAAAAAAAAAAGAGCGACAATTTTGAAAAAAACGCAATTTTTTTTACCTTTTGCTATAATAAATATCCCCCCAAAATATATAAAAAACATTTGTTTTCCTCAGTTTAGGCCGATATGTATTCTACATATTTTTGGTAGAAAACATTGCAATAAGCGTATACAGTATTCATTGGTTTGCACAAAAGTTAAAGCGTCTACAAAATAGGGGATAGTTTTATGGCTTTTTTATTAGTATTTTTTTTTGACTAGTAATGGTGGCGATCTGCGATTTTTATCAGTATTGTCAGAAAACTTGTCAGAAGTTATCAGGCTGATAACAGAAGAACAGAGCATCAGAAAGACACGGGGCTTTGGGGAGACATAAGAAAACACTACAGATATATGTGCTTACGTCAAATATCATGAATCAGGTTTACATCCACTTTAAAGTATAACTAAAGGCAGAACTTTTTTTTTTTCGTTTTAGACAAAGTTCAGAGAGATTAGAATGCTTGTCAGTTTTTATCACTGTCCCCCATTGGGGAGATTTATCCTCTCTATTTATCCTGTTTACCATTATCATTGAAAGTGAAAGTAAAAGAGGGAAAATCTTCCAATGGGGACACTAGTTCTAATGACTTAGGGGTCCCCAAGCAATTCCCATAATTTGCAGGGATTTCCTCTGACTTCCTGTTTGGCTATGGGACAGGAAGAGAAGGGAAATCTCCACAGTGGGACATGGTGAAAAAAAAAATCTGGGTCTGGCAACCATGAGGTGCCAGCATCTCTTTTCCAGTTTCTTCCAGGTACTAGTTTACAGCTATCTTCATTGGCCAGTACAAGATGACATTACTCCCATTCATGTGTAGCCGGTTGCTTCTCCAGCTCTTTTACTTCTCCCACCCCACCTTCCAATGTGAGCAGTGAAAGAGCTGGGACTTCTGTGTGTTATGCAGCAGCCAGATCTCACTGGTCACTTCCTTGCTGTAGGAGCAGAGCAGGCTGTGTTCCTCTCACCCTACACTTTTCTACTGTGCAGAGCAGGCTCTGTCTGAAATCTCCCGCGTGCTTCTGACCCCCCTCCCTCCTGGCAGCAGAGGATCTGAGCCAATTATTGGCAAAAGCTGTTGCTATGCAGTGGCCACCATGGATTCTGGGAAATTAAGCCCTTAAAAGGGCACAGTGTAATGCAAGTGAAGGGAGGTTCATGGAGTTGTGGACTTCACTACTCAGTATTCCCTGCACAATAGAGGAGGCAAGATAAGACTTTTTCTGGACAATTCTAGAGAAATCTGGGTTGTGTAGCTTTGGCTGGGACTGTACAAAGACCAGTGTACCATCTCAGAGCAGTGCAGGGACCAGAGAATGTGGACCTGTTGCCTTTGCTGAGCCTGTGCAGAGATCGGGTACCCTTGCTGTTTCCATAGGACCCTGAGGACAGAGCTGCAGAGGGATCGCTTGCTATGCCTTGGGACCAGAGCTGTAAGACCCATTTCCCATCAGAGAGGACAGAGCCAGTAAAAGACAGAGCTGAAAGATTGAGTCTTATGAGGATTTGTTTGGGAGGACTGAGTCACCAGGTCCCAGGTACCTGAGGACAACAGACTGATAAATTATCTGTACCAGATTCCTGTGTACCAGGAGGGGTGAGCTGATCAATCTGTGTTTATCTCAACACTAACACAGTTAATGCAATAAAGATTGCTCCTTGTTTATCAGCCCATCAGCCATCCATTGCACACTCTTAAAGGGACAGCTACATGTGCACCACCATACAGAAGGGCCCCAAAAAAACAGCCAGCTATTATTGACAATTAGGTGTCTGGTAATTGTTGTTACCTCCAGTGGTACCCTTTTGTCAGGAACATTATACACCCACACACTATTGGGGCTGTATATGTAGTTTGCACAGAAGTGCCTTTATTTTATTGGTTAGTCAGTGCTGATACTTTTAACCCTTGTTGCACCAGTTATAATTTGGTTTAACATTATTACAGTTCAGTTGATTGCCATCTTAAGAGTTATTGTTCACATTATCTAGTGCAGCATCTTTAAACCTAATTGCTTGTTTATTGATTCATGTATTGTTCAACTGCCTTGCTATAATACATCTATTCGATCTACCATCTAGTTGCTTGTGGCTTATTTTCTTTCCAATATTATAGAGTGTTAGCTTGCTAATGTTTAAATTACACAGGTGTGTTAGTTGGGACCAAGCAAATTAAAGAGTAATGGCAGAACAGAGGATCTGGAATATCCAGCAGTTCTTCTGGGGGTAAGCGCCACACTTGCAAGGGAGTCATTCATTCCATCACATACCACATTGGCAACATGGTGGAAATGTAAACTGAGCCATACATGCCCAGCACAGTGTACATTCTACAGAGTATTGCGAACATAAGTTTATTTTATTTCTGAAGAGACATTGCATGTCTCTTCTGCAATAAAGAGCTGCTAGTTTGTCTTACTTTAGTTCTGCTTTAACTGTTAATTTTCAAGGTTGGTCAAAGGGTTTAAGGTTTTTGTCTAGGTTAGAGAAAAACTGTCACCTTGCACTAAATAGCAAAGTGACAGTATCTGTGTAAAGCTATTCCCAAACCACCTCGTTTTCACCTTTCCAGTACTCCCCTGCCTCTCCTTCTCATGTAGTTAGCTCTGCTAAATACTTGATGCTTCTAAGTTGCAGTGCTTCCCATGATGCAGTGTTGGGGCCTAGTGGCAAATTGCTAGGGCTGAGTACTGTCACAGGATATAAAGTGTGACCTTCCAGCATCCCCTGTCACCAGCCATCAGTGTTAAGGTCCAGTAAAGGGATAGTTGAGTGTTAAGGGTAGTCTTAGACTCAGGCTAAGGTTAAAGGTCAGGAGTTGTAAAGGAACAGTTCTCCTTCTGCTCCTGAAACTAATAATGCAACCATGAATTAATTTAAATTGAATTAAGCACATGGGTGATATGATGTGCAATAAATGCAATGGAAGTAGTATGAATCCAGCCTTATTGTTGAATTCTCAGCATTCAAACCAAAATAGCACATTTACCTAATGTCTGAATGACAGCAATGGGGAAAAGGGGGAAGGGAAAAATTGGGACTTTGAATGAGGCCATGGCCTAGTAAGGTCATGTGCCTCCATCCCTATCAATATGAGAAGTAGGAGCAAAGGGGTAGGACTTTAAATGAAGCATGTGGTTGCAATTGAATAAAATGGTGCATATTAAAATATTTAATATTCTGTAGACACATGATTACATACATTCATTCCATATACACAGAAATACACACTAACCGTAGTGTCAATTTCTACAACAGATAACTGATAATAACTGGTAACTGATAATAACATGGTTATAAATTAATAGCGTAATGAGGTTACAGAGTCCACCAAATTCCATGATTGGAATCTGATCCCTGTCACAATGATGTGATGGTATGAATATATTGACATAATGATCTATTACAACTGTAGTACTATGATACACGGCATCTGGTAGCTCAACGCATTTCGGGGCTTAGTGCCGCTCATCAGGAGAAAGCACGTGATGTATCTGCAATGGAAAATAATTGTCTGAATAGATAGGCTTGTATAGGCAATAAAGGGGAGGATGGATTAAGAAACCCCATTAATAAATCACTTACAAATTTATGTGCAATCGATGGCGCTATGTCAGGGACCATGGGCCACCTGAAGGCATCAAAGTCGGGAGCTGAGGAGGCGTGTCCGGCGGCGACACCCATAACGGACAGCGACCCAGGTGGACTCAGGCACACAGATCACTCCTAGTGTGAATATTGTAAATAAATAAGTGAATGAACCAGGTCAATGCAATGTAGAGGCTAAGTGAATAGGAATGTAATGACAATGAGGACAATGAGGACTGTGCTGTGTGATGGGACTGGTGTATACAGAAGAGGGACTAGTGAAAGGTGAGTGAGCAGGAGTGAAGGTGTTTAGCCATGATAAAAGGTTACCACCAAGACCCCTGAATATAGGAGTGTGTGTGGCAACAGAAAAGCAGAGGGACTTCTAAGTGTACAAAAAGTTACCTGGTGCTAGAGAAGAGAGAGAAAAAAAGGCCATATCTAGGATAGGACATGGGATCTGGTGTGTGCGAGAGCCCCAAATAACCCGGTCCAACCAGGGCAGCCGCCCATATATATGTGCGCCGCCACAGGACCACTCCCAATGCCACACGCACAAGCGCCGAAAGGGGGAGGTGGCGCCAGCACCTGAGCGGCGTACTGCCCCCCAGATGCCGTATATCACAGTACTATAGTTCTAATAGATCATTATGTCAATATATTCATACCATCACATCATTGTGACAGGGATCAGAAAGGTCATAGGCCATACGGATGTTATCTTGCTATGTATGTATACCCAATCATGGAATTTGGTTGGCTCTGTAACCTCATTGCGCTATTAATTTATAAACATGTTATTATCAGTTACCACTATTTTAGAAATTGATACTACGGTTAGTGTGTATTTCTATGTATATGGAATTAATGTATGTAATCATGTGTCTACAGAATATTAAATATTTTAATATCCACCATTTTATTCAATTGTAAACATGTGCTTCATTTAAAGTTCCACCCTTTGCTCCTACTTCTCATAATGTCTGAATGAGAGTTGGCTATATAACATATCATTAAAACATAAAGAGAACGTGCACACTAGCCCACCCTTTACAAAGCATCCTAAATACATTCTCTAATTCTCTTATTATTACTATTGATTATTCTATATTATGTTTAGGGAAATTGAACTGCACTCTATCACACATTCAAAACAGGTTTCATAAACATCTGTTTCATCTGTAAACCTGTAATCTTGCCTTGCAACCAGTTTTAATTCCTTTACTGCCACGGCACACTAAAACACTGTACTGGGATTAACTAGTATTTAAAATACAAAGCACCAATAATATAACATTCTGCTACAAAAGAGTTTATTGATTGAATATTCAAGTAATTTACGGGCGCTTTCTCCAATACAGATCAAAAGGAAATATTAGAATGGCTTTTGCAAGAATACAAGCAAAACATACACTGAGAAGAACACTGAATTCATAGCTAAAATTAGTATTAAACCTCCAGCGTTTTAAACCAAATGCATTGAGCACAATAAAATAAACATTCCGAATCCCCAGTAATCTCTTTATTAAAGTTCCTACCCTAGCACTTGCAGTTTACAACTTTTCAAAGCTGCTGCTTCCTGGGGTTTCAGTGCTGCTTCCCTGAATTTCCACTCTTCACAGGAAATAGGTAATAGTGGACATGGCAGTTTCCAGCCAGTCTGTTAGCTTGAAGGAGGCAACGGGGAGCAGGGGAGTCCTAGGCTATAGATCCGTGTGTTTCTACTGATGCAAATAATGTAGGAAAATACAACTCAAGTCCCTGCATGCAAGAGTGGCTCCATAGCATGCTGCAAAAGAAAGGGCCTACCCTGAAACAGAAAACCTGGGGTAGGGGTCATGGCACAAGCTTAACCACTTCCCGCACATGGACGTACCCATATGTCCTTGGGATTCAGTGGATCTATCATGATCATGGCTGCTACTACAATCAAGATCCTAGTATCTCTTTTCAGAGCTGATAATAGTCTATAATCTGTGATCTGGTGGCTATACAGCTGCTGTATCACTTTTACGGAAGGTGACATTTTAGGTATATATTTACTTGGCATAACATCATCTTTTATATTTTCCAAACCATTGATTATTAAACAGTATTGTGTTTGTATTCATCAAAATTCATTTAAGTGTATTTTTTTCCAAAACATGTGTGAATATCTTTTGACGTAAATATTACAAACAAATTTTAGAACATTTTTTGGGGTTCTAAGTATTTATTTGGTAAACAAAAAAAATGCAGATTTTTACATATACTATATGTGAGAAGAGTCAGAATTGGCTTGGGCAGCAATTGGTTTTCTTGGTATTCTAAAGCCAAGCCATTTTTTTTTACCTTAATGTATTACTTGCATTAAAGTAAGAAATGTACTAGTAGCAGTATCATCCCCTTTACCCCCCCCCCCCCAAATACTTACCTAAGTCATCACCTAATCCAGCACTGTGCCCGTCTGTAGCAGCTCTCTCATCTCTCCCTGCATTTACAGGGAAGAGAGGCGATAGCAGATTCCATTGGCTCCTGCTGCTGGCTGCTGTCAATCAAATCCTGTAAGCGGAAGGCCGTCAGCAGGACAAAGTTGCACTGTGTGTGTCAATGGATGCACATAGCCCAGCTTGGGAGCGAGCCCGTACTTCTGCCCCCATAGCAAGTGGTTTGCTATGTTGGCAGACACAGGAACTTCCTGATGGCGCACTTCCTGCAAAATGCATTGAGGCTGGGCAGTCGCCACGTGTATACATGAAATTTGGTGGATGACCCGCATCACTTCCTGGCCAGTGGGACGCACACCGGTTCGGCTGAGCTGCGATCTACAATACTGAAAGGCTGTCTGTGTTGGTGCTTACCTAAAGGACCGAATAATGAAAGTGCAATATTTTTGGATCATTTTATGCAACAATTTTAAATAACCACTACACTATGGAAAAACTGCTATTAAATGAGAGATCCAACTAGCCCCATAGCTGTGGGAGAGTGAGGAAAGGAGACATCTTTGAAGTATTTAACAAAAGCGAGAGAGGTATTTAATGACCATTGGGAGTTGGTGAGTGAGAATTTTTGCCATCACAGTGGTGGAGCACGATTGAAGTGAATTCACAAGAGCACAGTATCTGTTCTGAGGCACGGTGATTGGAAGACACTTGAATGATTATTCCACATTATATATATGGACGCATGTGTTTGTGTCTATAACACTTTCTATTTTTGAGTTTTTTATTGTGTTTTTTTTTTGTATTTGTTTACATTGAATATTATATGTTTAATAAGGTTGTGGTTTACATCTAGTAGTGCCATTTCCTTTACACCCATCTAGTTTTCAAAGTGAACAGTTCACTTTAAAGAGGCAGCTTCTGGTTTTTACCAGATTGGACACATGAACTAATTGAAGTTTAATTTTAAAGTCCCATGACCACTGTCCTATATTTGTATGTGAACTAACTGAGAGGCGCCTATTTTATCGTGTTTCACTCTTTATACAGAAGTGGAGGTGCCAAGAGCACCAATGGGGGACCCTAGTAGAGGAGGTTCAGGGTTGCTCTGTGCAATTCCAATGGAGTAAGGTAAGTATACCATTTTATTATTTTAGAAAAAAATGTAACCTTTACAACCACTTTGGACTGGAGCATAGCAAGGATTAAAAGCTATAGAAGCTGCATACTCAGTAAGAGATTAAATCAGCAACTGAAAGTTCTTACAAAACTGAGAGTTTCATATCACTTTAAAGGTTAACTACACTTTTGAGGAAAAAAATATTGCAAACATACAATTATACAATTATTACAAATATAAATATACAAATATACAATTTATATACAAAGCCATATTATAGTATAACATTATTAAAAATTACCTTTCCCTGTCAACCTGCATTACTGTAATTTTCTGTAAAATCCAATGCAATATGGCAACCTGGTGGCATTCTGTACACAGATGGTATATTGAAAGCCCCCAGAAATGTAATTTCCTCCTCGTGTGATTGGCTGACAAATTTTCCCAGAAGTCTGCTCTAACATATAAATCTGATTTTGTGCATCTCACATCCTCTGCAACAAAAATGCTATTCGTAGTGAGATATTCCCAAAGGGTCAGTCATGTTTAAAGGGATTCAGACCCTGTCACTTTCTTCATTAGAGCCCTGCAAGTGCAGCAGGTGATCACTAATGAAACATACATAGGATTCACATAACTTTCACCTAAAATTCATACTTTTTCATCGGAATCCAACTAGAAAAATGTGTGAATCGTGGGATAAAATTGTCTGAAATTTGTGTGGAAAGTTTTATAAATAGAAACAGTTATTCAAAGCCAAATTATCATAAAATAAAGATTTAAGAAAAATACTATTTTGAGTAAAAGATGCATTGCTATGCATAAGTACAATCAAACATCCACAACTTGGGATGAATGCTAGGAAATGTTCCTGTTTTGGATTTCAGATACATAAGTGTGTATAGTGGAAGGAGCATGTATTGCAGAATAGCATACATATGTCTTTTATTCACTGTCTATTTTGTCCACACGTACAATGGACAGATTCATAATATCAGAATCTGCTGTGGTGCATTAACACATGTTGCATTAAAGCAGCCCCTGCATTTAATATGCAAGTCTGAAGGGGCCCTTTAGGTTTTCCACATCATGACTCCTAAAGGTCCTTTGCCCCCATATCAGTTCACAAGGCCAAAATGACAAATGTTCACCAAAAAATACAGGATAACTACCCAACATTTGTTCAGTGACCGTACAAGGTCATTCAATGGGCAGGACAAGGATGCCAAACTGTGCCAAAAAAGCACCAAAAATGGTCATACTGCTTTTCTCCATTTGCAATGCCACCATCAGCCATCAATCACTCTGTGCTAAAGTCTCCTCCTGTAGCCATACCATCAATCACAGCTGCCCCTACTCTGAGTCACAGTGCTCCCCTCATTAGTCAGAGATCCCCCTAGTGCCCCCTCCTTTCTTTTAAAAGCCCCAGTTTACCCCTCCAGCCCCCACAATGTACGCCCACTTTTCTTTCTCACATACTTCATCAGTCCCCCTTAAGCATGGGGACCTGCTCACCTATAAAAGTAGATAATGACGGGGAAGAAGGCACAGCTATTGGGAGACAGCCGCAACCAAATTGACAGTGAGAAGTCTTCTACTCCCAATTGTATAAAGCAGGGTAAGCATTGCCAGTCAGTGCACTACTGCCAGAGAAATGCTGGAACTGAATGCTGAGCACAATCTCACCAGGCACAGTGGTGGCATTGAGATGAAGTTGATACATCAAGAGCTTGGTAGTTACCCTAAGGCTTTTCATTTCAGCTCTCATGCAGGTTTTTAACATCTTTTTCAATGCAAGTTGATGGTTATTTTGCACAGTGACATGCATTACATAAAGTGTTTTGTAATGCATTTTTATGCATTGCGTCTTTATCACATTGGTTAATAAAAAAACATTTAGGCTCGAAATGGATAAAAACAAAAATGCATTATACATGTGTTTTTATGCATTATCATATCTTTGGGCCTCAAAATGCATGAAAGCGAAAAAAAAAAAAAAATGACCTATGCTATATTAAAAAACAAGAAGCACAGCACACATATGTTCACATATGTGTGCTGTGCTTCTTGTTTTTTATGACACCTATATTTTATTTAATTCCTTAAAGCCCCAATCACACCTTTGCATTTAAGCATGCAGTGGTACTCAAAACAAAAGATGTGTCATAGAAACACATGTTACCTAGGGATGAGCTTCGTGTTCGAGTCGAACCCATGTTCGACTCGAACATCGGCTGTTCGATCGTTCGCCGAATTGCGAACGATATGGGCCATTCGTGCCAATTCACGTCATGGCCCATAATTCACTGCGGCATTGCAGTGCATTGCTAGCTGATGATTGGCCAAGCATGCACTATGATCCGCATGCTTGGCTAATCACAGCGCCGTCTGTAGAGAGAGCTGTAATTGGCCAAAGCCAGGGTGGCTTTGGCCAATTATGGCTCAGGGGGTTTAGAACACGCCCCACACTATATAAGGCCGCCTGCACGGCGGCCCTGTGTAGTGTGTTCCGGCTTGAGAGAGAGAGATAGACAGAGAGAGAGACAGTGTCATTTGATTTAAGTTAGATAGATTAGGCAGGACAGTCAGTCAGTTAGCTGCACTGACAGTGTATTGTGTATATATATATATATATGCATCCCAGGTGTTGTGTGTATATATATATATATATATATATATATATATATATATATATATATACTGTATTCAGTTTAGCTAGATCCATTCCTGTTATCTTCCTACTGACAGGCAGGCTTGTGTTGTTACAGTATTTCCAGCTACCTGAAGAAAATTGATGTTCTTTTGATCCTATTAGTACCACAGTCAGGCAGCTAGACTATTTACAGTTAGTGTAGTGCATCCTCCTCACAGTTTTCAGCTAAAGCTACAAGTTAGTTTAGTGTGACCTCTGCACAGTGTTCAGCTAAAGCTACAAGTTAGTGTAGTGTGACCTGTGCACAGTGTTCAGCTAAAGCTACAAGTTAGTGTAGTGCGTCCTCTGAACAGTGTTCAGCTAAAGCTACAAGTTAGTGTAGTGCACAGTGTTCAGCTAAAGCTTCAAGTTAGTGTAGTGCGTCCTCCTCACAGTGTTCAGCTAAAGCTACAAGTTAGTGTAGTGCGTCCTCCTCACAGTGTTCAGCTAAAACTGCAAGTTAGTGTAGTGCGTCCTCTGAACAGTGTTCAGCTAAAGCTACAAGTTAGTGTAGTGCATAGTGTTCAGCCAAAGCTACAAGTTAGTGTAGTGCGTCCTCCTCACAGTGTTCAGCTAAAGCTACAAGTTAGTGTAGTGCGTCCTCCTCACAGTGTTCAGCTAAAACTACAAGTTAGTGTAGTGCGTCCTCTGAACAGTGTTCAGCTAAAGCTACAAGTTAGTGTAGTGCGACCTCTGCACAGTGTTCAGCTAAAACTACAAGTTAGTGTAGTGCGTCCTCCTCACAGTGTTCAGCTAAAGCTACAAGTTAGTTTAGTGTGACCTCTGCACAGTGTTCAGCTAAAGCTACAAGTTAGTGTAGTGCGTCCTCCTCACAGTGTTCAGCTAAAGCTACAAGTTAGTTTAGTGTGACCTCTGCACAGTGTTCAGCTAAAGCTACAAGTTAGTGTAGTGCGTCCTCTGAACAGTGGTCAGCTAAAGCTACAAGTTAGTGTAGTGCACAGTGTTCAGCTAAAGCTACAAGTTAGTGTAGTGTGTCCTCCTCACAGTGTTCAGCTAAAGCTACAAGTTAGTGTAGTGCGTCCTCTGAACAGTGTTCAGCTAAAGCTACAAGTTAGTGTAGTGCGTCCTCTGAACAGTGTTCAGCTAAAGCTACAAGTTAGTTTAGTGCGACCTCTGCACAGTGTTCAGCTAAAGCTACAAGTTAGTGTAGTGCGTCCTCCTCACAGTGTTCAGCTAAAGCTACAAGTTAGTTTAGTGTGACCTCTGCACAGTGTTCAGCTAAAGCTACCTGTAGAATGTTGGTGGTGTTTTCCTGATCCTATCACTACCGCAGGCAGCTAAATTATTTACACGTTAGTGTAGTGCAATCTCTGCACAGTGTTCAGCTAAAGCTACCTGTAGAAGGTTGGTGGTGTTTTCCTGATCCTATCACTACCGCAGGCAGCTAAATTATTTACACGTTAGTGTAGTGCGACCTCTGCACAGTGTTCAGCTAACGCTACCTGTAGAAGGTTGGTGTTGTTTTCCTGATTCTATCACTACTGCAGGCAGCTAAATTATTTACACATTAGTGTAGTGCTACCTCTGCACAGTGTTCAGCTAAAGCTACCTGTAGAAGGTTGGTGTTGTTTTCCTGATCTTATCACTACTGCAGGCAGCTAAATTATTTACACGTTAGTGTAGTGCGACCTCTGCACAGTGTTCAGCTAAAGCTACCTGTAGAAGGTTGGTGGTGTTTTCCTCATCCTATCACTACCGCAGGCAGCTAAATTATTTACAGATTAGTGTAGTGCGACCTCTGCACAGTGTTCAGCTAAAGCTACCTGTAGAAGGTTTGTGGTGTTCTCATACTACAGGCAGGCAGTTGATTTTGCTAGCTGCAGTATCAATATATATATATATATATATATATATATATATATATATATATATATATATATATATATATATATATATCCCAGCTTAGTGCAGCTACAGGCCATTAGTATGTCTGGAAGGCCAAGAAGGAGAGGCAGACAGTCACAAGCCAATAAAAGAGGGCAAGCAGGCTCCGTGTCTAGAGCCAACAGTGCTGGTCGTGGAGACGGTGCATCCTCATCAGCACGTGGCCGTGGGACACGCTTGGCCTTTTTTTCGGCAGCTGGCTGTGTTGAGCTGCAACATGCAGAAGACTTGGTCGAGTGGATGACCAAGCCGTCCTCATCCTCCTCATCCTCTCACCCATGCTCAGGGTACTTTGTCTCGCAAAGCAGCTGCCAACGCGGCCTCTTCCCTCGGCTCAATGGCATCAGTGACTCCTTCCCTAGCCCCACCATGTCCTCCTGAGGAGTCCCTCGAACTGTTTGACCACAGTGTTGGGTACATGCTCCAGGAGGATGGCCAGCATTTAGCAGGCTCTGATAATGATACCGAGCTAGATGAAGGCAGTAACGTGAGCACAGACAGAGGGGGTGCCCAAGAAGGACAGCAATCTGGCAGTCATGCTCCCCCTGCTGCAGCATACTGCCAGGTTTGCTCCAGTGATGAGGAGGGAGGGGATGATGAGGTCACTGACTCAACGTGGGTGCCTAATAGGAGAGAGGAGGAAGAGGCACATCACCAACGAGGCAGGATGCCCTCCAGGGGCCAGCCTAAGGGCAACACACTAACTGCATGTGCAGGGCACTGCTGTCTCTGCACGTTATTCTAAAAGTTCTTTGGTGTGGGCCTTTTTTGAGATGAGTGCATCAGATCGCACCGCTGCTATTTGCAACATATGTCTCAAGCGTATCACGCGTGGCCAAAACATCTCCCGCTTGGGCACCAATTGCTTGACCAGACATATGTTGACCTGCCATGCAGTTCGTTGGCAAGCGTATCTAAATGACCCACACCAAAGAACAAAGAGGACCTCTCCTTGCTCCTCATCAGCTGAGATCTCCAACCCCACTATACCTTCAGTCCTCTCTGAGACCTGCACTGAGAGGAATGAAGGTGTAGAATTAGGTGTGTCACAGCCAAGTACTTGTGGGCAATCTGCTTTCGGTACACCGACGTCAGATTGTACCAGGCAAATTTCCCTGCCCCAGCTGCTGCACCGCCGAAAGAAGTTTGCTCCCAGCCATCTACATGCCCAGCGGTTGAATGCTAGCTTGGCAAAATTGCTAGCGCTTCAACTGCTACCTTTTCAGTTGGTAGACTCTGCCCCCTTCCATGAGTTTGTGGAATGTGCGGTTCCTCAGTGGCAGGTACCCAAACACCACTTTTTCTCACGGAAGGCGATTCCAGCTCTCTACCGGCATGTGGAAGGCAATGTCTTGGCCTCGCTGGACAGGGAGGTCAGCGGTAAGGTGAATATTACCGCTGACTCATGGTCCAGCAGGCATGGACAGGGACGTTACCTAAGTTTTGGGTGACTCTGCTGGCAGCTGGGAAGGATGCAGGAGAAGGTGCAGTAGTGTTGGAGGTTGTTCCACCACCACGCCTCCAAAATGACACTACTAATGATTCTGACACACCTCTCTCTTCCACCCCCTCTTCTTCTTCTTCCTCCATGGCCTCTACCTGTGCTTTGTCCTCGGAACCAGCGGTGCTCTGTAGGCGTTCAAGGGGCTACTCAAGTATGCAGGCCAAAAGATGCCATGCGGTGCTTGAGCTGGTGTGCTTGGGGGACAGGAGCCACACTGGGGCAGAGGTTCTGTCAGCTCTGCAGGGGCAGGTTCAGAGGTGGTTGACGCCATGCCAACTTAAGGCAGGAATGGTGGTTTGCGACAATGGCACCAACCTCCTCTCCGCCCTCCAACAGGGACAACTGACACATGTGCCCTGTTTGGCTCATGTCCTTAACTTGGTGGTGCAGCGGTTCTTGGGCAGGTACCCGGGCTTACAGGATGTCCTGAGGCAGGCCAGGAAAGTCTGTGTGCATTTCCGCCGGTCATATAAAGCCAGTGCTCGGCTGGTAGACCTCCAAAAGGAATTTAACCTGCCCAAGAACTGCCTAATCTATGACATGCCCACCAGGTGGAACTCAACGTTGACCATGCTGCAGCGGCTGCACATGCAGCAGAGGGCCATCAATGAGTACCTGTGTGACTATGGCACCAGGACAGGGTCAGGGGAGCTTGTTTTTTTTTCCCCACGCCAGTGGGCCACGATCAGGGATGTATACACTGTCCTGTCACCATTTGGGGAGGCCACGAGGATGGTGAGCAGTGACAGTGCATGCATCAGTGACACTGTCCCCCTTATCCACCTGTTGGAGCACACGCTGCGTGGAATAATGGACAGGGCACTTGAGGCAGAACAGAGGCAGGATGAGGAGGACTTCCTTAGCTCTCAAGGCCCCCTTTATCCAGACAGTGTGCCTGCGTGCCCGCCGATCACACAGGAAGAGAACGAGGAGGAGGAGGATTGTGTCAGTATGGAGGTGGAGCCTGGCACTCAGCATCAGCAACAGTCTTTAAGGGATCAGTCCCAAGAAACACATGGACTTGTACGTGACTGGGAGGAGGTGGCTGCAGACCATGTCGTCCTTAGTGACCCAGAGGACTCCGGACGGAATGCCTCAGCAAACCTATGCTGCATGGCCTCCCTGATCCTGCAAAGCCTGCGTAAGGATCCTCGTATTCGTGGTATCAAGGAGAAGGACCTATACTGGCTGGCAACCCTCCTTGATCCACATTACAAGGGTAAGGTTGCGGACCTTATCTTGCCATCGCAGAGGGAGCAGAGGATGAAACATCTTCGGGAGGCCTTGCAGAAAGGTCTGTGCAACGCGTTCCCAGAGACTGGGAGGTTACAAACTCCTGTTTCTGGACAACGTGTTGCTGAGGCTTCGGACAGTCAAAGAAGAAGCGGTGGAGAAGGTGGCCGTCTGACCAATGCGTTCAGACAATTTTTTAGTCCGCAGCCCCAAGGTATGATCGGTTCCAGCAGCCATCGCCAGCGTCTGTTTTACATGGTGCAGGAATACCTAGGGGCAAGATCTGACTTGGACACCTTTCCCACCGAAAATCCTCTGGGTTACTGGGTCTTGAGGATGGATCACTCATTCATTCTTCAAAGCAAAAAAGGAACACTTCTCAAACACCATCTCAACAGCCCTAAACTGCCCTCGGGAACTCTTCAAAATAGTCACTAAGACTATGAACCCTACCTGCCTAGAGCCCCCAGGAAACGAAACCCAAGAATTCTGCAATGAGTTATCAGATTTTTTTATCGACAAAATCGACAACATCTGGAAATCAATTAAACAGAAAAAAACAACCAACCTCATCCAACTAAAGCAAAAAGAAAAAATCGACACGATCATCACACGCACCAAATTTTTTGCTGATCCCAATCACCACTGACACCACCAAAAACATCATCAGAAGCCTCAAAGACAGCACATCACCAAACGACATCATTCCCACAAAACTCCTGAAAGAATGTTCCGACATCTTGGCTCCTACTATAACTCACCACATAAACCAGTCATTCAAAGAAAGGACTGTCCCAACTGCCTTCAACATGGCATCGTCAAACCTCTCTTAACGAAACCCAACCTCGACCCTAAGGACCCTAACCATCGCAGACCGATAACAAGCCTCAACACCATCTCCAAGATCATGGAGAAAGTAGTAGTACAACAGCTACAACACCACCTGGACACACACAATCTCCTGGATCCTCTGCAATCAGGCTTCCGCCCAGGCCATGGAACAGAAACGGCACTCCTCAAAATATGGGACGACGCCTTCGAAGCAGCTGATGATGGAGAATCTTGTCTCCTGGTACTGTTGGACCTCAGTGCAGCGTTCAATACAGTGGACCACAAAACTCTACTCATCCGCCTCACAGAGGTAGCAGGAGTCACAGGGTCAGATCTACAATGGTTCGCATCCTTCTTAGGGAATCGCTCTCAGACAGTGAAACTAGGAGAATTCTACTCTGAAACCCGCGCAATCTCTTGTGGAGTCCCTCAAGGATCACCCTTGTCACCAGTGCTCTTCAACATCTACATCTGCCCACTCCTCAAAATCACCAGAAAATCAGACCTCTGCTTCCACTCATACGCTGATGATACCCAACTCTACCTCCGCATCACCGGAGAAAAAGTCCACCTTCAGCAACTAGAAAAATGCCTCACTCTGATAGACGACTGGATGACTACTAGCTCTCTCAAACTCAACGGATCAAAAACAGAGCTTCTTCTCCTACACGGAAACCAAAATTCCAAAACTAAGACCCCATGGACAGATCATCTCGCCAAGCACCAAAGCCAAGAGTCTCGGAGTCATCTTTGACTCAGAAATGTCAGTGGCTGCACAAATAGGATCAGTAGTCAGCGGATCTCACCATCTCCTCCGCCTGCTACATAGACTCATCCCATTCATGCCAGAAGAGGACAAAGCAGCAGTAGTTGGAACAATCATCAATTCCAGACTCGACTACGCAAACTCCCTCTACATAGGACTACCCCAATATCAGCTTGCACGCTTACAACTCATCCAAAACACGGCGGCAAGACTGTTAACAGGAAAAAAAACCCTGTGAATCCATCTCCCCTTCCCTGAGGAGCCTACATTGGCTAACCGTAAAGAATCGGACCACCTTCAAGACCCTCTGCCTCACCCACAAATGCATATACGGAAATGCTCCTCAATACCTATACGAGAAAATAAAACGCTACACACCGAATCTCAATCTTCGATCTTCTAAGCATAACCTCCTCCTTATTCCAAAAACCCGCTACAAAACAAAGGGAGAACGAAGATTCGCAGTCCAAGGACCACGGCTATGGAACGCTCTACCTACTCACATTCGCATGGAAGAAAACCATCAGGCCTTCAGAAAGAAACTCAAGACCTACCTCTTCTGAGAAGCTTGACAACACAGGACGGATCCAGCGCCTTGAGGCGATTCAGTTCGCAAATGCAGCGCTATACAAATCATTCATTCATTCATTCATTCATTCATTCATCACTGGCCAGAGTTTGCACAGTATGCAATTGAGCTACTGGCCTGTCCTGCATCCAGCGTTCTTTCAGAACGCACATTCAGTGCTGCTGGAGGCTTTGTAACCGATCACAGGGTGCGTCTGTCCACCGACTCGGTCGATCGACTGACCTTCATAAAAATGAATCAGTCTTGGATCACCACCAGCTACCAAGCACCTGATGCTGATGTAACCAAATAATTTTTTTTGAAATGTCAGATCCCTTCAAAGACTGCCTATGCTGATGCTGAGTGACTATCCTGTTATGCTGAGTAATTATCCTCTTCCTCCTCAATGATCATGCTGATAGCTTGTAAGAACATTTTTGGTTCTGGGCGCCGACACCAGTGCCTAAGGCCCAACTTTTAAGCATGTAATTACAATTTTTTATGCAATTCTTTGCAGCAGGGCTAGTTCCTGCGCTCCAACTAGAGTATCTGTGAGGGGTTGCAGTGTTGTGGCACCAGCACCAGTGACTAAGGCCCAATTTTTCAGCCCCTGTTTAACAGGGGCGTGTAATTACAATTTTTGATGCAATACTTTGCAGCAGGGCTCGTTCCTGCGTTCCAACTAGAGTATCTGTGAGGGGTTGCAGTATTGTGGCACCAGCACCAGTGCCTAAGGCCCAATTTTTCAGCCCCTGTTTAACAGGGGCGTGTAATTACAATTTTTGATGCAAAACTTTGCAGCAGGGCTCGTTCCTGCGTTCCAACTAGAGTATCTTTGAGGGGTTGCAGTGTTGTGGCACCAGCACCAGTGCCTAAGGCCCAATTTTTCAGCCCCTGTTTAACAGGGGCGTGTAATTACAATATTTGATGCAATGCTTTGCAGCAGGGCTCATTCCTGCCTTTCAACTAGAGTATCTGTGAGGGGTTGCAGTGTTGTGCCACCAGCACCACCACCACAACCAAAGGCCCAATTTTTCAGCCCCTGTTCAACAGGGGCATGTAATTACAATTCTTCATATAATATTTCACAGCAGGGCCCATTCCAGCGCCCACCAAGAGTAACTGTGAGGACTTACAGTGTTGTGGCACCACCACCACCATCACCAAAGGCCCAATTTTTCTGGCCCTGTTCAACAGGGGCATGTAATTACAATTCTTGATCTAATATTTCACAGCAGGGCCCTGTGAGGGCTTACAGTGTTGAGGCCACAACAACACCTATGGCCCAAATTTCTGCTGAGTATATAGGGCAGGCCCCTACTTTCAAACATCCAACTTACAAATGACTCCTACTTGCAAACAGAAGGAGACAACAGGAAGTGAGATGAAATCTACCCCATAGGAAGGGAAATTCTCTCCTGTAAGAGTTAATATGGGAAAAACTTTTCTCCTTTCCACTGATGTTTTATCACCAATCCTTGTTTCACTAAAAACCCCAAATTTTCAAAAAACATTTGTCATTGGGACAAAAAGTGAGGTGAAATCTTCTGAAGAGGAGCACAGACAGCAAAACAAATGTCACAGGGGTGATAACCCTTCCTTATGTTTTCCAAAAAGCTTAAAAACAGATTTTTTTGGCTGGAGCTTCACTTCACCAGTTCAAAATTACAAACAGATTCTACTTAACAACAAACCTACAGTCCCTGTCTTGTTTGCACCGCCTGTATACTGCTGTTCAGAGTATATAGGGCCTAGGGGCCCCACGCCTTTCCTTTTTTTAATTTGGGTGCGGGATTCCCCTTAATATCCATACAGGACCCAAAGGGCCTGGTAATGGACTGGAGGGTACCCATGCTGTTTGTCTCACTGATTTTCATCCATATTGCCAGGACCCGACATTACATTAAAGCCGCAAGCAGTTTTAAATGACTTTTTTTCCTTTAAAAATGTCATTTTGTGCAGGGACTGTTCTAAGCACGGGAAACACATGCCACTTTACAGGCATACTACAGACACCCCCCCAGATACGATATTTAAAGGAATATTTCACTTTTTTTTTTTTTACTTTAAGCATCATTAAAATCACTGCTCCTGAAAAAAACGTCCGTTTTTAAAAGTTTTTTTTGCATTGATACATGTCCCCTGGGGCAGGACCTGGGTCCCCAAACCCTTTTTAGGAAAATACCATGAAAATTAGCCTTTAAAATGAGCACTTTTGATTTCGAACAAACCTACAGTCCCTGTCTTCTTTGCACCGCCTGTATACTGCTGTTCAGAGTATATAGGGCCTAGGGGCCCCACGCCTTTCCTTTTTTTAATTTGGGTGCGGGATTCCCCTTAATATCCATACAGGACCCAAAGGGCCTGGTAATGGACTGGAGGGTACCCATGCTGTTTGTCTCACTGATTTTCATCCATATTGCCAGGACCCGACATTACAATAAAGCCGCAAGCAGTTTTAAATGACTTTTTTTCCTTTAAAAATGTCATTTTGTGCAGGGACTGTTCTAAGCACGGGAAACACATGCCACTTTACAGGCATACTACAGACGCCCCCCAGGTACGATATTTAAAGGAATATTTCACTTTTTTTTTTACTTTAAGCATCATTAAAATCACTGCTCCCGAAAAAACGGCCGTTTTTAAAAGTTTTTTTTGCATTGATACATGTCCCCTGGGACAGGACCCGGGTCCCCAAACCCTTTTTAGGACAATGCCATGAAAATTAGCCTTTAAAATGAGCACTTTTGATTTCGAACGTTCGAGTCCCATAAACGTCAATGGGGTTCTAACGTTTGTGCAAATTTTCGGTCCGTTCGCAGGTTCTGGTGCGAACCGAATCGGGGGGTGTTCGGCTCATCCCTAATGTTACCCAATAAGGCTCTTCCCATCTATGCACTGCCATGTCCTGTGTTTTGAAAAATGAGGCATGTAAGGCCTACAGAACTCTATGGCAATGCATATAAACAAATGTATAGTGCACGTGAAAACATTTTCATGTGTTACCAGCCCCTGCATGTAAATCTTTCCACAAAATTGATGTCAACTGCAGGAAACCAATCCTCATTAGCCAAACCAAAAATGCATATTAACACATCAAAAACGGCAACGCATATTCAGAACACATATAAATTAGCAACAATGGACATTAAAAAATGCATAAAAAAACAAACGAAAATGGACACGGAACCTGTAGATGTGAACCTGACCTAACAGTCTCAATGTGTCAGATAGTGATTATATAAATTTCAGCAGGCAGCAGACTAGATTAATCAAATAACATATATAGCACTATACTGTATACCAGCAGCACTGACACCAATTACATTTAAAATACATTTTTAAACATGGTATTTATTCATTTTCCAAAATTGTACAAGGCACAAATTCAATAACAAGAACACTAAACCTTAACATCCTTTTACAGTCTTAAAATACATTAGAGCTGAACTACGGACAAAGTAGAAAAACGTTGAGACCCTCACTTCCTAACCCCTTACAAAATGTTAAAATAATTTTTCACGTGCATTGCTCCTTTATGGAGATAATCCAAGTTTTATTCCCTGTGACATCATCACAGGGTTCCCTTCCAGATCTCTGCAGTAGCAGCAAGTAGGAGGAGTCGGCCGAGTGCCCAATGTGTTTTCTGTACATATAGGTACACCCTGGCAGATGACAGCTATTTTGGGCAGTCTTTTGTATTTGTTTCAATGGTTTCCAATCTTGATCAATCTCCAGGCTACCCCCAGTACAAACAATCACTCACAGCCCCAGAAGTCCAGCTGCCTATGCTGTGGTTTAAAAAGGCAGGTTTTACTTTATGTCAGATTGCTACTGTGCTGCCCTGCCAAATTTGTGCAGCATCTGACTTATTATCATTATTTATATAGACTTGCTGTATATCAACATAGGACACTGACAGTTCCATCCAAGCCAGAAGAGTAACGATCTGCAGAAATCAAAGCCTACCTTTCTCTGGAGATGTCTTGTCCAAAGATTAATTGCAGGGTAAGACAAAGTTGTAAAGAGCTGGAGCAGGTGAAGAAAGGCAGGCTTTGTTTTCGGCCAAATCGCTACTTTGCTGCCATGGATGGAGCTGTCAGCATCTTATGTTGATGTATAGCTGAAATCTACAGACACTGCACACTCCAGCAGGGCAGCACAGTAGTAATCTGACCAAGGACTAAAGTTTGCCTTTCTCTCAGTCGAGTTAAGGGAAATAAAAGGTTTGACTTTGTCCCCTGGTAAACTGTCCACCTGCAGTGAGAGAAATACATGCAGAGTGACAGGTGGGGCTGAGCTGTAACAAGCAGGCAGTGGTTGGTGGGGAGAAGCTGTATAAACTCCACCAGCACCTGATGCCTGTGTATGCCTACTACTGGAAACAGTGCCAGCAGCAGGCAGATACAACCTCTATAGCTAAAAAAATCTTTTTTCTTAAAAGAGGTAGTGGTGCCTAGTGGTACACATGCTGTGGCTGCAATACATTGCTTTGTGGCTGCAGCAAAATCTACAACCCATGTATATGTCAGTGGATAGTACCACCACTGTATGTGACACCAATCTGGTGAATGTTGCCATGCCGTGACCACCCTGCAACCATGAAAAATGCAAACAGTTGCAGCATTTCAGTGTTAAAACAGGAGGTGACATATAGCTTCCTAACCACTTGTCATCCACCCTTTGAAAAGGGAACACTTATCAATAACAAAGAGAGCACTCAGTGATTTCTTATATGCAGTGTTTCTACCACAAAAATATATTTTACATATAGTGCTACCTCACCCCCCCCCCCCAGAGGTGCCACTACACTAGATTGTTTGGGTCCTCCTGCCCTGCCCCACCCAGAACTCACCTAGTAGCTTTTATAACAGAAATTAGCCCTGCTATAAAATTAGGCCTGCTATAAAATTAGGGTTTGTTAAGGCAGTAAAATATCAATAGCACTTCCCTTACTAGCCTATCCCTCTATGAAGTAATATGCAATTCAGACCTGCATGTTCCGGGTATTATAACTCCTTTATATACCCATCTTACATCCCCATCGGCTGCTATGCCCTCTTACACAGCACAATGGTCCAATGATCTTGGGATTGATCTGGAAGCGGAAGATTAGGATTATATCTGGATGGCCACTAAATCTTTTTCTCAAAACATCCTAGCTCTGGAAACAAACTATAAAGTGACCATGCGATGGTATTTGGTCCCGGTAAGGATTTTTACATTTTTACCAGGTTATCCTTTCATGTGTTTTCGTGTTTGTGGTCAACAGGGCACTCATGCTTATATTTGGTGTACTTGTCCTATCGTGCAGCAATTTTGGGTAGAGATTTTCAGAATGGCCTCTACCCTCGTAAGTATCACGCTGGACCTCGACCCATCCCTCGCCCTGTTGAATCGTAATACTCTGGACTGCTCTAGAGCCCAGTTTTATCTTATACATCAAGTTATGACAGCACACAAACAAACTATAGCACATGCCTGGAAGACCCCCACACTCTGTTCCCTTGAAGTCAAAAATAGGATCACCCAGGCTATGATACATAGCAAAATTGAAGCAACTATCCAGAACAAAATTCCTAAACATCTCATAATATGGCAACCTTGGGTGGATCATTTCCTTCCACCCGGGTTTGGTGAGTCCCTCCTGGAGCCTAGAGCTTGTCTCTTACTACTCATGTTTATAATGGAACGAGTCTTGGGCCCGCCTGGAGCGGTCGACCTCCCTCTTCTCCCTTCTTCTATCCTTTCTCCTTATTTTCCTCCTTTCCCACTCTTTGTTGCCTTTCATGATCCTAAACTATTGGATTTTGATTTTATGAAATGCGTTCCTGCATGCTTCCCATCCTTCAATTTTGGATTGCTTGTTTTAACTTCAATGTAGATTCTACTGTTGTTAATTCCGATATGTTTTGAAGGCCTCATACCTTCTTCCTCATTATATATGTTGCCTATCTGTCATGACCTGAAACTGACAACTTTTGTATGTTCACATTTGAATGTGAACATTATGTTTTTTGTATCTAAGTATACTTTATGATCAGTTCTAAAATAAAAAAGGTTGAACAGAAAATAGCAATAGCAAAGTTAAACAGTGGTGAACAGCACAACCTCTGCTTCAGGTACAAAGAACAATATCAAAGCATAGGAGTATCTATCACTAACCCATGGAACTAAACACAGTCAGCCAGTGTTGGGGCCCCGGAATTCCCACTGGAGTGCCCACTCTCTCTCTAGGCAGAGAACTTGCAATCCAAGGGGAAAGGTGACAAACTGTAGGGATAACTCTCCACAGGGTAGCTGTTATGAACAGCAACAGGGCAGTATCAAAACAGGGAGGCCAAAAGCCTTTCACCAAAGTCAAAGATCTTGATGTTTCCTCTGGAGGTCACACCACTCATACAGAGTTTCCCCCTCCCTCCTCTATCACATGTAGAATAATGAGCAACACTTTGCTGGTCAGCTTAAAGGTGCTACATATATACATGTTATGACAATGGCAATAATTAAAAGAGTTTTTTTTTAGTGCATTGCCATATGTTAGGAAACACACTGCTAAAAACATGCCCTCCATGGAAAAAATGGTAGTAGATGAAAAATACATATAAACAATTAAAAAGCACCTAAAATGCATCAAAAAAGCATCACACCTCCCATACAATGGTGTGTATGTAGCCCAAAGATCACTTTCCATCATTTTCAAACTTGTTAAACATGGGGGTTGATTTACTAAAGGCAAATAGACTGTGCACTTTGTAAAGTGCAGTTGCACTCTGCAAGAACAGTTGCTCCAGAGATTAGTAAATGAGGAGAACCTCTGCTGACTTCCATCATTCAATCATGTGCAAGCAAAAATGCAGTTTTTAAAATTTTCCTTGCACGTGATTGGGTATTCTTTTCAAAATGAAGATTTACCTCATTTACTAAGCTCTGGAGCATCTGCAAAGTGCACAGTCTATTTGCCTTTAGCAAATCCACCCCAGTGTGTCCCTATTAAATTCTTTGCAAATAAGCATTGAAGCAGAACTAAACTGCATCTGAGCACCACAAACCGAAAATGCTACTTAATTCATTTTTAATATTTATAGAAAACTCACACACCTATCTATGTCTCTATGCTTTATTTTGTTGATAAATCACTTTGAAAAACACCTGTTCGCATTTATAGCTACATCAATCTTAGTAAAGGACAGAAGATTCATTTAGCATTTACTTCCCAGAATTCATCTGCCCTGATCTCATGCAGGCAAGAGGCTGTGCTTAGCTGAGAAAGCCCCTCCTACCCTGCTTCAGCTAAAATTTTAAAAAATGTTGAGATGTATAACATCATTTTGGCCTAGACCATAAACCAGAAAGTAACTGAAGAAAAGTGAAAAAAGTTTAACAAGTAAAAAAAATATCCCTTCCTGCCTATTTACTAATCCTAACAGCATAAGGATAAAAAAAAAAATGTTACTGTTGATTGAGAGAGTTTATTAGGTTTCTTGGTCTTTGCTCACACCAGTGTCAAGACCTACAAGACAAAACTGGTTAACCATTATCAATGCACACACAGATGTTGCAAGCTGTTTTTTAAGGAGGAAACTGTGTTTAATTGTGGAAAGTATCATTCTTCTAAAGTGTGGCAACACAGATGATGCAGTGTGAACATGACTATTACTCATAAATGAGAAATTGCAATGTATTTCCCATGTGTTCTAACCACACAAGGAGCACATTTCTGAATAAGTATAACCTTATGTTTGAAGTAAATTAATTGATCAGTAACATAGAAGAACCTCATCTTCTACAGCACTCATAAACAACAGTTGAACCTGTCTGTTGAAAATAATTATTCCCATGGAGAACTGTTTTATTTTATGGGGACACTTCAAATTTCAGTTTTGCTGCAAAAGATATTTACAGTTTTTTAAAAACACGAAGCCTGCAGGAGGCTGGAATTCTGTGTTACTAGGCAGAATGTTCAAAACCAAATAGGCACTCATTGGCACTGATTTACTAAAGAAGTAAAGGCTGTTCCCTTTGCATAATGAATGGTCTCTTAACTTAGTAAATAATATGAAGCTGTGTTAACTTTGTGCAAGGAATGTAAAAAAACAACTATTTAACTGGCACATGTTTGTATGATTGAAGTGAACATAGCTGCAACTTATTTATTAGGCAAATTGAACATTTTGAACATTTGTCTTTATTCCTTTGGTAAATCAACCCCAGTGACTTACAGTAATTGCTCTTTAGCACCAGGACATTGACCACCAGGGCATAACAGCATTTACGTAGAAAGAAACAAAATAATTCATAATGTTTGATGTTTGGATATACAGAATAAAAAACAGTACCTGGTATTGGCCAGGAAAATTATTTCTGGGACCTGGATGAGGAAACTTTCTCAAGCACGAATGATTCATTGGAATGAGAATCACAGATGAAGGTGTTGGCAGGGGTGCAATATTGGGTTGCCTGGGTCTAATCATTCCAGGAAATATACTGACCCTGGGTACCATTGTAAAGCCTAAAAGCAGAAGTTCACTTTTATTTGTTTAAAATACTTAATGACATGATTGTAAAAAAAAATATATAAAAACAAATAGTATATAACCAACCTACTTTTTCTACTAATAATACTACACTTACTCCTACTATTACTACTACTACTGATAATAATAATCATTATTATATACAAAATACTAATACTACTTGAAATAATAATAATAATATTCATTAGATGATCCTACTGACATCAAGTTGAGAAGTGCTCTTGGCCATATTTGGCTCATAAACTGCTGAGTGAGAATCATTAAATCTGTACAATCCAGGACAAATATCCGAGACAAAAATGTTCATCTGCACAACTGTTATAAAGCTGGGGCCTAAATAATGGGTGGAAAACATTTCTCATTTTAGGGCAAAAAAAGAAAACGTAATAGGGGTCTTATAAACAAAAAGATATAGCCTTAAGCTTGAGTGTTTTTCTCCAGGGGATGAGATTCAAGTGGACACTAGTCTGGGATTCTCCTAGCCCTTTCCGACCTGCAATGTCGGCTTGGCTGGACTCGGCAGGTGGATGATGTTAGTCAAGCCAAATAGCTCTGCATTACTGGCCGTCTTCCTGCCAAACTCAGCATGGAGATTAGGACTCATTAGGACTCATTTGCAGTGGTGACCCATTGCCCCCCCCCCCCCCCGGGGATGGTCATCATAAAAAATAAATAAATAAGAATTCCTTTAAGTGTGTTGCGGGCGCCGGACACATACTGTAGGTGTCTATGGGAGGCATGATGAAAACAAAACCATGTGATTGAGTCTGGGAAGCTTTATTGGCTGCCTTTAAAGTGTTTTCGGGATGCAGAGCAATGCGCCCCAAACACTCCCACTGTCGTGAGGTGGTTTATGATTGGCGGTGTCCGTAGGATGTAGGGTGGTGCTTGCTAAGCAGAACCACTGCATCACTTCCAGTTGTAGAATGTACAGGAATGAGGGGTAACATGTACAGGAGGGGGGTCACATGTACAGGAGGGGCGTAAAATGTACGGGGGGGTAACATGTACAGGGAGGGGGTAATATGTATAGGAGGGGGTAAAATGTACAGGGAGGGGTAATATTTACTGGAGGGGGGTAATGTGTACAGGGAGAGAGGTAATATGTACAGGGAGGGGGGTAATATTTACAGTGGGTGACATTTATAGGGAGGGGGTAATATGTACAGGGAGGGGGGTAACAAATAAAGGAAGGGGGGTAATATGTACAGGGAGGGGGGTAATATATACAGGGAGGGGGTAACATGTACAGGTAGAGGGGTAATATATACAGGGAGGGGGGTAACATGTACAGGAAGAGGGTAATGTGTACAGGAGGGGGTAAGATGTACAGGGAGGGGGTAAGATGTACAGGGAGGGGGGTAATATGTACAGGAGGGGGGGAAATGTACAGGGAGGGGGTAACATGTCCCGGGAGGGGGGTAATATGTACAGGAGACCCAGGAACTCAGCACAGGGATGGTGGGAACCCCTCATAATGGGCACAGCAAGTGTATAGACCTGGGAACTCAGCACAGGGATGTGGGAACCCCTTTATAATAGGCACAACAGTTGTACAGACACGGGAACTCAGCACAGGGATGGTGGGAACCCTCCTTAATGGGCACATCAGATGTACAGACCAAGCCTGAATTACTAACAGTTAACTTTTTTAGTTTGTTTGCACCCCCACAAAAATTTTGAGCACCAGCCGCCATTGCTCATTTGCCTATCCTTCCAAAAATGCAGTGAGTGCATACATTTTTTTTTATTGTTTCATTATTCTAGTACATGGCTACACTTAAATGGTGGTGCCCTCTTTCTTTTATTCACTATCTGTGCACTAGGTTCCAATCAACACCTGTATACTGAGAAGTTGCAACCATCACAAAGGGACTTTGTGGCTTAATTTTTATTCATTCATAAGACTCTTTGGAGTTGATTTACTAAAACTGGAGAGTGAAAAATCTGATGCAGCTCTGCATAAAAACCAATCAACTTCCAGATTATTATTTTTTTTATCAAAGCTTAATGGAACAAGCTGAAGTTAGAAGCTGATTGGCTACCATGCACAAAGTTTGCACTCTCATTTTTAGTAAATCAACCCCTTATGTTTATCTCTCAGGCCTTTTCTTTCCCCTTTTTCTATCAATATTAGTGCTCAATTTTTGCACCATAGTATCATTTTTCCATGATGTTAAAGACAGTGAATGTGAAGCAGGGTGATAAACAGGTCCTTGAGATAGAAAACCCAAACAAAACAGCAGAAAGGGCACCAGATAAGTATGAGTAAAAGCAACAATAATTTATTCCATAACCACTTACATTAAAAAATCATGTGTACTGCATGCAGGGCTTGTGTGGTGTGTAGAAATGACAAGCTGTAATGAGAATGATTTGGGTATCTCCTTTACACATTTGTACAGGGAGGGGGGTAATATATACAGGGAGGGGGTAACATGTACAGGTAGAGGGGTAATATATACAGGGAGGGGGGTAACATGTACAGGAAGAGGGTAATGTGTACAGGAGGGGGTAAGATGTACAGGGAGGGGGGTAATATGTACAGGAGGGGGGAAAATGTACAGGGAGGGGGTAACATGCCCCGGGTGGGGGGTAATATGTACAGGAGACCCAGGAACTCAGCACAGGGATGGTGGGAACCCCTCATAATGGGCACAGCAGGTGTATAGACCTGGGAACTCAGCACAGGGATGTGGGAACCCCTTTATAATAGGCACAACAGTTGTACAGACCCGAGAACTCAGCACAGGGATGTGGGAACCCCTTTATAATAGGCACAGCAGTTGTACAGACATGGGAACTCAGCACAGGGATGGTGGGAACCCTCCTTAATGGGCACATCAGATGTACAGACCAAGCCTGAATTACTAACAGTTAACTTTTTTAGTTTGTTTGCACCCCCACAAAAATTTTGAGCACCAGCCGCCATTGCTCATTTGCCTATCCTTCCAAAAATGCAGTGAGTGCATACATTTTTTTTTTATTGTTTCATTATTCTAGTACATGGCTACACTTAAATGGTGGTACCCTCTTTCTTTTATTCACTATCTGTGCACTAGGTTCCAATCAAAACCTGTATACTGAGAAGTTGCAACCATCACAAAGGGACTTTGTGGCTTAATTTTTATTCATTCATAAGACTCTTTGGGGTTGATTTACTAAAACTGGAGAGTGAAAAATCTGATGCAGCTCTGCATAAAAACCAATCAACTTCCAGATTATTTTTTTTGTCAAAGCTTAATGGAACAAGCTGAAGTTAGAAGCTGATTGGCTACCATGCACAAAGTTTGCACTCTCATTTTTAGTAAATCAACCCCTTATGTTTATCTCTCAGGCCTTTTCTTTCCCCTTTTTCTATCAATATTAGTGCTCAATTTTTGCACCATAGTATCATTTTTCCATGGTGTTAAAGACAGTGATGTGAAGCAGGGTGATAAACAGGTCCTTGAGATAGAAAACCCAAACAAAACAGCAGAAAGGGCACCAGATAAGTATGAGTAAAAGCAACAATAATTTATTCCATAACCACTTACATTAAAAAATCATGTGTACTGCATGCAGGGCTTGTGTGGTGTGTAGAAATGACAAGCTGTAATGAGAATGATTTGGGTATCTCCTTTACACATTTGTACAATCCCCAGTCCTTAGTGTTTTTGAATCTTGAGTTGTCCCATGCAGAAGGCTGTATTGTGTCTAAGACACATTTTAAGCCTTCTGTGGGATAACTCTTATTATTTTGCTCTTGGGCCACCAGACCAGAACATATTTGTTCTGTGAGCCAGATTAATTGGTTTGTCCATAGAATGTCACAGTTTGTCCCATGATGACAGGATCTTGAGTTATAGGGGTCTGGAGGAGCTACCTTGAAAGAGAATATCATCAACCCCAGTACTTTGAAGTTTCTCCTGTGGCAGAAAAATCTGTCTTGAGCTTTGTCCAGATACTCCAAATAATGAATCAGCTCCAGTGAAAATTGATTCACCACGAGATAACTTTTATCGGTGGCGGGAGAGGTGCCCACCCCCCTCCAGCCACGTTCCGGTCGTCTCTGCCGCTCACCGGAGCTGTTGGTAGACAAACCCGATCCTTTCCCCTCAGAGGCACTAAGTCGAGTGATAGAATGATGTCCCACCGCTCGACTCAATGACGTTGGATGACGGAAGCGGCGAAAAATGTCCCTTCCACCCAACAGCCTTAAAGGGACATTTTTTTTATTGATAAAAAAAAGACATTTTGTTTTCTTTTTTTTTATTGCATTTAAGTGTAAATGTGAGATCTGAGGTCTCACGTTAAAGAGGTCCTCTCATGCTTTTTTTCTATTACAAGGGATGTTTACAGTCCTTGTAATAGGAATAAAAGTGATCCAGTTTTTTTTTTTTAAAGGGACAGTGTAAAAATAAAAAATAAAAAGTAAAATAAATAAGAAAAAAAAGTGCTCGCAGGCAGAAACACATGTGAGGTAGCGCTGCGATCGTTTGAGCGAGAGCAATAGCTAGCAAAAGACCTCCTCTATAACTCAAAACTGGTAACCTGTAGAAATTTGTAAACATCACCTATGGAGATTTCTAAGTGTCAAAATTTGTTGCCATTCCACGAGTGGGCGCAATTTTGAAGTGTGACATGTTGGGTATCAATTTACTAGGCGTAACATTATCTTTCACAGTATATAAAAAACATTGGGCTAACTTCACTGTTTTCTTATTTTTTTAATTCAAAAAAGTGTATTTGTTCCCAAAAAATTTTGTTTGTAAGACCACTACGCAAATACGGTGTGACATAAAGTATTGCAATGACCGCCATTTTATTCTCTAGGGTGTCTAAAAAAATAATAGTGTTTGGGGGTTCTAAGTAATTTTCTAGCAAAAAAAAAAAACAACTGATTTTAACTTGTAAACAACAAGTTTGAAAAATAGGCTTGGTCCTTAAGTAGTTAAAACATGCTGGACAGTTGGGTACCCAGTATAATGAGACACATTGTGATATCACCTTAACATCTTGTTTCAACCTGCCAATGGATACAGTGCCTTGAAAAAGTATTTATACCCCTTGAAATTTTCCACATTTTGTCATGTTACAACCAAAAAACTTAAATATATTTTATTGGGATTTTATGTGATAGACCAACACAAAGTGGCACATAATTGTGAAGTGGAAGGAAAATGATAAATGTTTTTTACAAATAGATATCTGAAAAGTGTGAAATGCATTTGTATTCAGCCCCCTTTACTCAGATACCCCTAACTAAAACCTAGTGTAACCAATTGCCTTCAGAAGTCATTTAATTAGTAAATAGAGTCCACCTGTGTGTAATTTAATCTCAGCATAAATACAGCTGTTCTGTGAAGCCCTCATAGGTTTGTTAGAGAACCTTAGTGAACAAACAGCATCATGAAGGCCAAGGAACACGCCAAACAGGTCAGGGATAAAGTTATGGAGAAGGTTAAATCAGGTTTAGGTTGTAAAAAGATATCCAAAGCTTTGAACATCTCAAGGAGCACTGTTTAATCCATCATCTGAAAATGGAAAGAGTATGGCACAATTGCAAACTTATCAAGACATGGCTGTCTACCTAAACTGACAGGCCGGGCAAGGAGAGCATTAATCAGAGAAGCAGCCAAGAGGCCCATGGTAACTCTGGTGGAGCTGCAGAGATCCACAGCTGAGGTGGGAGAATCTGTCCACAGGACAACTATTAGTCCTGCTCTCCACAAATCTGACCTTTATGGAAGAGTGGCAAGAAGAAAGCTATTGTTGAAAGAAAGCCATAAGAAGTCCCGTTTGCAGTTTGCGAGAAACCATGTGCGGGTCACAGCAAACATGTGGAAGAAGGTGTTCTGATGAGACCAGAAATGTTACTTTTTGGCCTAAAAGCAAAACGCTATGTGTGGCTGAAAACTAACACTGCACATCACCCTGAACACACAATCCTCACCATGAAACATGGTGGTGGTAGCATCATGTTGTAGGGATGCTTTTCTTCAGCAGGGACAGGGAAGTTGGTCAGAGTTGATATGAAGATGGATGGAGCCAAAGACAGGGCAATCTTAGAAGAAAACCTGTTAAGCCCCATACACACTATCAGATTTTCTGCTGATTTTTTCCTTCAGATTTACCAAAACCATATAATATGAGGTCAAACCTTAGGAGTTTCAATTTGTATGCAATCAGGCAGGCCCTTGCACTACATGGTTTTGGTGAATCTGAAGACAAAAATCAGCAGAAAAACTGATAGTGTATATGGGGCTTTAGAGTGTGCAAAAGACTTGAGACTGGGGCAGAGGTTCACTTTTCAACAGGGCAATGTCCCTAAATATAAAACCAGAGCTACAATGGAATGGTTTATATCAAAGCATATTCATGTGTTAGAATGGCCCAGTCAAATTCCAGACCTAAATCCAATTAATAATCTGTGGCAAGACTTGAAAATTGCTGTTCACAGACGCTCGCCATCCAATCTGACAGAGTTGGAGCTATTTTTCTGAGAAGAATGGGCAAAAATGTCACTCTCTAGATGTGCAAAGCTGATACAGACATCCGCAAAAAGACTTGCAGCTGTAATTGCAGCGAAAGGTGGTTCTACAAAGTATTGACTCAGGGGGGCTGAATACAAATGCACGCCACACTTTTCACATATGTATATTTTAAAAAATTTGAAAACAATTTATCATTTTCTTCCACGTCACAATTATGTGCCATTAATGCCGCGTACACACGGTCGGACTTTTCGGCTACAAAAGTCCGAAAGCCTGTCCGACAGCCTGTCCGACAGACTTTCGACAGACTTTTGGCGGACTTGCGGCGGACTTTCTAACAAACAGACTTGCCTACATACGATCACACAAAAGTCCGACAGCCTAGTACGCGGTGACGTACACCAAGTCCGACGAGACTATAAAACGGAAGTTCAGTAGCCCGTACGACACCCTTTGGGCTCCTTCTGCTAATCTCGTGTTTATCTTGTGTTAGTAGAAGTTTGGTGAGAGACGATTCGCGCTTGTGAGACTCGTATTTTTCAGTTCGTTTTAACTGTTGTTCAGTCTGTGCTTGTGAGGTTTGTATATGCTTTTCAGTGCGTTTGGTCAGTTGGCATTGAGCAATTTGTTTTATTGTCTGCTCGTTGCTGATTTTCAGGTCGCTCTTCACAGGCCTTGCTGTTCTTCAGTGCGTTCTGTTAAGTGCGTTCTGACCAGCCGACCGTTTTGAAGCCATGTTACGTGTACGTACTCGTAGTAGAGCTCGTGCATTGTATGTGCTTGGTGCTGTAGTTCATTCTTCAGCCCAAGACCAGTCCATGAACAGGGTGAGGAGGAGTTCATGGATGAAGAATTGGTTGCTCCAGCATGACCAATTCTGTCACGTGCCATTGCTCCGTGAGATCCGTGAGAATAATCCTGAGGATTTCAGGAACCTTCTCCGGATGACGGACCCCGTTTTTGACCGTTTGTTGGCTTTGCTCACCCCTTATATCAGCAGGCAGGATACCTGCATGAGGCAAGCCATCACTCCGGAGCAGAGGCTATTTGCCACGTTGCGGTACTTGGCAACAGGGAGAAGCCTGCAGGACCTTAAGTTCTTGACAGGCATCTCCCCCCAGGCTCTGGGGATCATTATCCCAGAGACCTGTTCTGCCATCATTCAGGTCCTGCAGAAGGACTATATTAAGGTAAGAATGTTTATCCTTTATTAGCATCACATGTTATTTTATTTAATGTTTGATAATGTAATGTATTTCTTTACTCAAACACTACTTACCACCATTGCAATATAGTGTGAATGTCCCCTTTTTGTCCTCATGCATGCTGTAATTTTTTCGTGTTCTTTTTTGTCCTGCATGTATATTTGCCTTCACTAACCTCCCCAGCATGCAACGCTGGGCACATATCCACCTAGTCTACTCACTTTGAATGTATTTTGTCAGCTGCATTGTAGTTTTTTTCCCCTAAACTCCATCCAAATAGTGTGTGTCATTAACTCGATTTCCAATCCCCTCCCCCCTCCAAACTGCATCCAAATAGTGTGTGTGTCATTAACCACCTCAATACAGGGCACTTTCACCCCCTTTCTGCCCAAGCCATTTTTCAGTTTTCAGCGCTGTCGCACTTTGAATGACAATTGCGCGATCATGTTACACTGCACCCTAATGAAATTTTTATCATTTTTTCTCCACAAATAAAGCTTTCTTTTGGTGGTATTTGATCACCTCTGTGTTTTTTATTTATTGCGCTATAAACAAAAGAATAGGGACAATTTTGAAAAAACACAATATTTTTTACTTTTTGCTATAATAAATATCCAATTTTTTTTTTTTTAAACAAATTTTTTCCTTAGTTTAGGCCGATATGTATTCGTCTACATATTTTTGGTAAAAAAAAATCACGATAAGCGTATATTGATTGGTTTGCGCAAAAGTTATAGCGTCTACAAAATAGGGGATAGATTTATAGCATTTTTATTTATTTATTTATTTATTTTTTACTAGTAATGGTGGCGATCGCTCAGGAGGGTGATCATGTCATATGACGTCCGCCCAGAACAAGAGAAGCCTCATCCCGCCGTCATATGACGGTGGGCGGTGGCTTAGTGGTTAACTCGATTTCCAATCCCCTCCCCCCCAAACTCCATCCAAATAGTGTGTGTGTCATTAACTCGATTTCCATCCCCCCCTAAACTCCATCCATATAGTGTGTGTGTCATTAACTCGATTTCCAACCCCCCCTAAACTCAATCCAAATAGTGTGTGTGTCATTAACTCGATTTCCAATCCCTTCCCCCCCTAAACTCCATCCAAATAGTGTGTGTGTCATTATCTCGATTTCCAATCCCCCCCCCCCACTCGATTTCCAATCCCTTCCCCCCCTAAACTTCTTCCAAATGGTGTATGTGTCATTAACTCGATTTCCAATCCCCCCCCTAAACTCCATCCAAATAGTGTGTGTGTCATTAACTCGATTTCCAATCCCCTCCCCCCAAACTCCATCTAAATAGAGTGTGTGTCATTAACTCAATTTCCAATCCCCCCCCCTAAACTCAATCCAAATAGTGTGTGTGTCATTAACTCGATTTCCAATCCCCCCCCCCAATAATTTGCTATAATGTTCTGTGGTGTTGATTTTAAAAAAGCAAATATATGTTGCACTTTGCAAAATGCATTTGCACTCTGCAAGTGCATTTGCTCCAGGGCTTTAGTAAATGAGCAGAAGCTCTGCTGATTTCCATCATCCAATCATGTGCAAGCCACAAAGTTTTTGGATTAATTGCCCTTGCATGTGATTGGGTACTCCTTGCAACATGAAGCCTTTACCTTACCTCATTTACTAAGCTGTGGAGCAACTGCACTTGCAGAGTGCAACAACTGCACTTTTCAAACTGCACAGTCTTGTAGCCTTTAGTAAATCAAACCTTGCGTGTCCTTAAACTTAATTTCTAATTTCACCACCCCCTAAATTGTAACAATGTGCCATCAGATGGGGTGAGCAATCTGATAAGTGTGCCTTTCCATATTATTTATTAAATAACATTTCAATTATTTAATGTGATGCTGGGCAATAATGTTTTAAGTGTAATATTCTTGCAATGTTCTTTTCAAAATTACTGAGTTTTGGTTTCTTATTTGATTCCCCAGTTTCCTTCAACGCCACAGGAATGGCAGACTGTGGCATCTCATTTTGCCACCCGTTGGGACTTTCCCAACTGTGGAGGGGTTATAGATGGGAAACACGTCCACATCGTGCCACCACCCCATTCGGGGTCATACTATTTTAATTATAAGGGGTTCCATAGTATTGTCTTAATGGCGGTGGTGTCGGCACAATATGACTTTCTGTATGTGGACGTGGAGAAGAATGGCCGGATGTCGGATGGAGGAGTATTTGCCCAGACGGAGTTCTACCAGCGTCTCCAGAGTGGTGGACTGGGATTGCCACCTGATGCGAATAACATGGAAGGACTCCCCTTTGTCTTTATAGCAGATGAAGCCTTCACTCTGAGCAAGCACCTCATGAGGCCATTCCCCCAAAGGACCCTCACACGGGAGAGGAGGGTTTTTCATTTCCGGCTGGCCAGAGCGAGAAGAGTTGTTGAGAATGCTTTTGGGATTCTGGCCAGCCGGTTCCGCCTGTTTCAGACATCGATAAACCTTGTGGAATACAAACTTAATTACATAATTTTAGCGTGCTGCATCCTGCACAACTTTTTCAAATCTTGAATTATATTTATTGCTTACCTTTCTTTTTGGCTTTCTCCTAGGTTATCGTAGAGCACTTGTAGTGCCAAGTGTATTTTCCTTTAGTAAATAAGCACCATTGTCACTGTAAACAACTATTAACTTTAAACAAACTGATATTGAGCATTGAAAGAAGAAGCCACACATTTTGTTCATTACTAAACAGATTTTTTAATAATAAGTGTACATTCACTTGTGCGTTTGTAAAAAATGTTGATAGTCAAAAATATATCTATATTTTGAAATTTTCAACAATATAATTATGTGATTTTTTAAAACTTTTTTTTTTTTGTTTTAACAAACAGGCCTCAATATTTTTTTTTGTTTGTTATTTTGTAAAAACAGACCTCTATTTTTTTTTTTTATTTTGTAAAAACAGGTCTCTATTTTTATTTTTTTTTTTTTTTATTTTGTAAAAACAGGCCTCTATTTTTTTTTTGTTTTTTTATTTTGTAAAAACAGGCCTCTATTTTTTTGTTTTTTTATTTTGTAAAAACAGGCCTCTATTTTTTTATTTTTTTGGTAATAAAAACAACAGGCGTCCTTTTTTGGGATTATAATTTTTGGAAACAGGCATATAATTGTAAGAATATAAAACAGAAGGCCCAGAATGGGGTCAGCAAACAAGGAAATGAAGAACATGATCGATGTTTTTTTGGTTTAAAAAGGGCATTTAGATTCTCCTCAAAACATTGATCATGTTCTTCATTTCCTGCTGCATACAAACCAGCTGATTCCGCATTAAATCAATCTCCCCATTCCAGGCCATTATCTGACCAATTAGGCGTTGTGCACTGTCTGTGCTAAAATGTTCACCCAGACCTAAAATAGAATTAAAAAAAGATGTGTTTAGAAATCTCCAGCCATACATAGATTACCTTACCATAAGCTGGTGTCTCAGACACTGACCTGGTGGGATGCCCATGTCGCATACTTCATAAACATCCTCGGGGGTGGCGCTGTTGCTTGATTCAAGCACAACCAGATCACCTAAAATAGAGGAGAAAATTTTATTTACAAAATATGCAGCCATACATAGATTAACATAAGCTGGTGTGTCAAACACTCACCTGGTGGGGTGCCCATGTCGCCCACCTCTCCTTCCTCCACATCCTCTGTGGGGCTTGGGCTGATTCCCCAATTATGGTGTTGCGGTTGGCAGGGACTGGGTTCATCTTGTCTGAGTCTATTCTCCCCTATGTGAATTAAACAAAATATATACTTTAGCACACAGATATTTTAATACATGAATAGTAATATTTAAACATTGTAGTGAAGTGGTGTACAAATTGTCTGTTTGGGCAGAGTTCCTAGTTGAATACATAATAAAAATTTCTTTAGACATATCTAGATAGATATATCTATACATTTACATATAGATAGATAGATAGATAGATAGATAGATAGATAGATAGATAGATAGATAGATAGATTAGAAATATATATATATATATATATATATATATATATATATATATATATATATATATATATCTATATCTATAGATAGATGTATCTATATATCTATCTATAGATAGATATATAGATATATCTATCTATAGATATATCTCTCTCTCTCTCTCTCTCTCTCTCTCTCTCTCTCTCTCTCTCTCTCTATATATATATATATATATATATATATATATATATATATATATATATATATATATAAATAAAACATTTTGTTTTTAAATAGATAGGTAGATTAAAAGATATAGGTCTGTAGATATGTAACGAGGTTTATTAAGATCGTTTCAAACAATATAAACTCGTACATTAAAGAAAAGCACATGGAGCAGTATAAAAGGTAATAAACAGAATATGAACACACGACAAGTACTTTACTTTTTTCCAGCACTTTATGGATCCGTCTGTACTGATCCGGCTCCTGGAGTTTGAGGTCGGACCATTTTTTCCGAATCTGATCTTTTGCGCGCCGTACCCCAAAAGAAAGATGCAATTTCTTCACCACATTCGCCATTATTCTGGCTTTTCACAAATTAGGCCGGGCGTGCGGTCCATACTTCCCATCATAGTTATTTTTTCTCAGAATTGCCACCATTTCCACCATCTCTTTAAAGGACATATTGGAGGTCTTAAATCTCTGCTTCCCAGATCGGGACGTTCCGGCCTCCGTGCTTTCATCACTACCTGAGGTAGTACACACCTGCTGTGTCTCTGCCATTGTTCATCCCACTACACACCGTAGAAAGAATGGGTGGAGAATATTCGTTAAAATAGAACGTCAGGGGCAGGCGACGCAGGCGGAGTTTCACACATGCGAGTATATAAAGAGAGGTATTATGCATGTGTCGTATGTACGTTCTGTGCGTAGAGACAAGGGGCGGAGAATATGAGTTAAAATAGAACATCAGGGGCGGGCGACGCAGGCAGAGTTTTACGCATGCACAGTGTATAAAATGTTATTACGTATTGTGTCGTACGTACGTTCTGTGCGTAGATGATAGTGGACCGGGACGCTATAAACGAAAGGTAATTTAAATTTTGAAATTTGGGAAAAACTTTGTAGCAAGCAGCCTATATGGCTTGACAGATTGATGAGGCCTTTGTTGGGATAAGATGATGAGGGTTTAGCAGAAACATAAGTGTTTTTTGTCTTTATCTTTTACAGAAATTATGAATGCAAAATTTAAGGAGCCTGAATTTTTGTCGGCTTTTATAGATCAGTACAGGGAGATGAGGAATCTGTGGGAGGTCAAACACCCTCAATATTATCTAAAGCATGTAAGGAAGTCAAGGCTGGGGAGACTTCTGACATTTGTCCAGACGTACATCCCAGAAGTAACGATGGAGATGTTGTTATCGAAAATTGGGATCTTGAGGAACATGTATAAGAGGGAGCATAACAAGATCCAGAATTCCCTGAGATCAGGAGCATCAGCAGATGATGTATATGTACCCAGGCTGTGGTACTACAATAAACTACGTTTTCTTGATGACCAGACTGAAGCCAGGGCATTACTTTCAACCCTTCCCTCCACCCTTCCATGCACTCTTCCATGCACCCTTCCCTCCACCCCAGCAGAGGTTGATGAGGACCAAGCTGGGTCTTCCATCCTGAAAGAACTGGATGTGACCATCTGGAGTCAGGTAAATTAATTAAAAAATATTTAGTGTCCTAATATTAATGATGTTAACTAGATGTTATAATTGATTAAAAGAATTTTATCCTTAAAATGATGTATACATATCAATTGACAGTAGTGGCCAAATATGTTTGTCACCTGCTTTAAAAAATGATGGTGTCAGATTTCTAGACTCTTTTAGTACTAGATGTATTAACATTGAATTTGCAAGTCATGAGAAGCAAATTGTGTGTCATTGATGAACCAAAACCAAACAACTAAAACTATGTCCCTTTTTTATACAAAGGATGAGGTCAGCCAGGAGGAAAGTCAGGAAAGTGGCAGGCAGGAGGAGGCCGGGCCCAGGGACAGCCAGGAGGAGGCCGGACCCTGTGTCATCCAGGAGAAGGACGGACCCAGTGTCATCCAGGAGGAGGCAGGACCCTGTGTCATCCAGGAGGAGGCCAGACCCAATGTCAGGCAGGAGGTGGCTGGGCCCAGTAGGAGCCTGACCCAATCCCAAGTGGCTCCCCTCCGCCTTCCTACAAAAAGGGCCAGGAAGTGGACGGTGACACAGGAGGCATCCCTGCGCCTCATGAGAGAGGCCACAAATTTTTTGAAGAGCCCCCCCCCGAAGCTGAAGAGGCCTATGGGTGTTATTTAACCAGCAGGCTGCTTCAAATGGAGTGGGGCCAACGCCTCATTTGTGAAAAACTGTTTGCTGAAACTATACACAAGGGGCTGAAGGGCGAGCTAACTGCCAACGCACAAATAAATGAGGCAGCCCCCCTCCTCCTCCTCCTGCCACAACTCAACCACCAGAGCCACAGCCTCCAAGGAAGGCTGCAGGGAAGGGTGCAGGGAAGGGTGCAGGGAAGAGAAGAAAGTGATGACCTGGGTTTAGTCTGGTCTGACAGAAGACGCAGGCTGTTGTAGTACCACAGTCTGGGGACATCTATGTCATCTGCTGCTGCTGTTGATCTCTGGGATTCCTGGACCAGATTGTGCTCCCTCTTATATGGACTCCTCAAGATCCCAATTTTCTTTTCCACAGACTTTTGCCAGCGTTGACTTCCTCTTTATTTTCTTTTTACCATAAATAAATGGATATTTTAGAAAAAATTGATATTTTTTATGAAAAGACTTTATGTGTTTTAATTAACATAATTGATTTAGAGACAATGTCAAATTAACAACCTCCTTGAGGGTGCAAAAACACAACAAAAAAAATATAATGTTCTAGTGGTAACTTTTACAAAAAAAAAAAGATAACCAAAAAAGGTTCTTTGTGTTAACTTTATATACAAAGAAAGAATTAAAAAAAAAAAAATAATGGTTCTTTGTGGTAACTTAACCAAAAAAAAAGAAAAAGAAAATTTAAAAAAAATGTATTTGTGTTAAATTTAAGAACTACAGAAAAAAAAAATTGTTCTTTGTGGTAACTTTACAAACCCAAAAGATTAAATAATGTAGATAAAGATAAAATAATTTCGACAATAATCATAAAAAAAAAATCTTAAAGAAACCTAAAATAAAAGATGACTCCCGAAAAAAATAAAAATAAAACATTAGTATGGAGATATAGCTTTTAAAAAAAATACTATATCATTCATGAGATCAAAGAGAAATAATCCAGAAATCAGTTTGGGAGAACTCTGTGTGAATAGGAACAGAAAAACATCTTCGTTCTTATAGCATTATTAAAGAAGACATTAATGCGCTGTATTCAACGATCACAGAATTTGCAGCGTGAGGAATGTGCTACCTACAATACGAACACTAGTTTTACTAGACCGAGTGCTTCCGTTTAGTTTTTGCTTCTGAGCATGCGTCGTTTTTTTGTCCACCAAACTAGCATACAGACAAGCGGATTTCTGGGTCCGGCGGAGTTTCGACGTAAAGATTTGAAGCAAGTTCCAAATCTAAAGTCCATCAGATTTGCGGCTGGAAAAGTCCGCTGAAAGTCCGGGGAAGCCCACACACGATCGGATTGTCCGCCAGATTTGGTCCGTCGGTGTCCGTCAGACTTTTGTAGCCAAAAAGTCCGACCGTGTGTACGCAGCATAAGTGTTGGTCTATCAGATAAAATGCCAATAAAATAAATTTATATTGTGGGTGGTATGAATACTCTTTCAAGGCACTGTATATTGTTGATCAAATCTCATAGAGCCAACTATATAGACCCACCCAAGTCATAAGTTCATAAAAGGTGTGTTAGTTGCTAAGGTCATTATCTTGCTGGACCACTAGAATATTTTTCTTAAGCAGCTCAGTCCTACTTGTTCACATTGCCCACATTTATTTTTATCTCCTCAGTGGTGTAAGCCATCTCTTATGTTGATAATCAATGTCTAAAATAGCCATCCTCAAGGCCATACAGTTATTTTCTTATGTCTTCAAAATATAATTCCTGTCATGGGGATACTTGGGAAAAACATTGAATATTAGTTTCCCACATAAATTTCCAAGGGATTCCAAGTAGTCACTATGGCATCTCCATGGGCAACGCTGTATTTCGCAGTTGTAAAAATAATATCAGTCCACTGTGTGGCATAAGATTAATCCTTATATTCTATTATATAGGCAAAGTGCAGCAACTACAGTGTCCACAATAATGAGACTGTTAGCACTCAGCAGCCACTATCCCTTATTAGCAATGTATTAATCCCCAGCATAATGTCTGTTTAGACTAGACCTATCTTGCAGGCAATCATGAATGATCAAATGGCATTAACATAGGCCTTGTGATCATTTATTATGACCTCTATGGGCACTTATGTTTGCTATGCAGTGTGTATATTCACTGTTTGAATGGGACACCATCTAAGGTATTTTGGGTGTTCATAATTGCCTGCAAGAGAGGTCTAGACAGATATTATGTGGGGTAAGGGGGTACTGAATTGAATTGCTGATGGTGGAAAGTGGCCACTGAGTCTTATTATCGTGGTCAAAATAGAAATAATTGTACTCTCAACATTGGGTCATCTAGATACCCCCCACAATGGGGATGCCCTGGGAGGGTAAAAAAGCTTAGGTTCTAGAACCTGGATGAATACATAGGATGTGGAGGATAGGCTGAATGCTGGAAAAACAGGGACTTGCAAATATGTACCCTTGCTGTCTACTGAGGCCATAGAGTCTTCCTGATGAAGAAAAAGCTAAGGCAGACCTATTGAACTTCATGCAGAATTTTTGTGACTGAATAAAAACATTCATGGCTTTAAGATTCATGATGGCACGGAGTCCCCCCTTTTGGTTTTGAAACTGTGAAAGGTTGGAATAATATCCCTGAAACCTTTCCACCACAGGAACTGGGGTTATAATCTCTTGCACCAGAAGATCCACAAGGTCTGCTAATCTATGCTGCAATGTTGGAATATTAGAAGAGATGAATCAAGGAGAAGGTTGAAAGCAGAACTCTAGTTTGGAGCCCATGGAAGCAACCTCCTGTACCCAGGCATCTGAGATGCTGTCTTTTCAGGTGTCAGCAAAGGTTATTAGACATCTCCCCACTTTGTAATATGGGGGGTGCCCCTTTATGCAGAAGAGGACTTGTCTGCAGGTTTAGGGGCCCAGAGTTTGTCGTAGAATTGGGCTCCTGATTCGGGTATTGAGTTAGAGGTCAAAGCCTAGGGTAAACAAAAGAAATTCTTCTTGGCCTCAGAAGGTGGGGTGATTTTTGCCAGCCTAAGGTCTAGGCTTCTTCTTTTGGAGTAGATGAATACTTATCACCAGCAACATCCTTGATGAGGGTGTCCAAAGCAGCTCAAAAAAGATGTTATCCTTCGACCTACATGAGCTATTAATGCTTTTTTCATGTGTGTTCTGCAGCCCAACATTTTAACCATAGACAAAGAAGAAAAACCATATTTGGAAATGTGGGACTTTATGGGTGCTTGTTACTACAAATGCATATATCACAAAAAATTTAGTTTATTACAAAAAGAAATAATTACAAAAAGAAATAAGTAATTGATTTATATCTTTCTCCAAACATTGAGGCAAGAACCTTTGGTTGGGAAACCCCTGACATCTATGCAGATGCACCGATGTATGCATATATATAATATATGTAAAATATATAATGTTTTTGATGGTATTTCCATTATATATTTTTTTTATTTTGTACATGTACTTTCCTGTTTTTGATTTATCTTTGTATCTATTTATCAGAAACAAAGTCCACGCATTTCCTGAGGAAGCCACAAGGCAAAACATGTAGAATAATTGTGTGGAAAATTGTATGAAGGAAGTGACTTTTTTTAATGCTATTTCTTTTTGTAATAAAAATATATCTTTTTTTACTAAATTTATTGTGGTATATCCATTTGTAGTAACAAGCACCCATAAAGTCCCACATTTCCCAATATGGTTTTTCTTCTTTGTCTACTATAAAGGATGACGGTGCCTATTGTTTGAATCTGTGTTTTGATCACTTTAATCCCCTACATTTTAACCATAGAGTTCTATGCATGTTAACATGATACAGTAGTTCAGGGCTGTCAACATGAACTCTAATCTCGTCATAAATAAAGGATGCGAACAGAGTAATGCCCGTACACACGGTCGGATTTTCTGACGGAAAATGTGTGATAGGACCTTGTTGTCGGAAATTCCGACCGTATGTGGGCTCCATCACACATTTTCCATTGGATTTTCTGACACACAAAGTTTGAGAGCAGGCTATAAAATTTTCCGACAACAAAATTGTCGGAATTTCCGATCGTGTGTACACAAATCCGACGCACAAAGTGCCATGCATGCTCAGAATAAATAAAGAGATGAAAGCTATTGGCTACTGCCCCGTTTAGAGTCCCGACATACGTGTTTTACGTCACCGCGTTCAGAACGATCGGATTTTCTGACAACTTTGTGTGACCGTGTGTATGCAAGACAAGTTTGAGCCAACATCCGTCGGAAAAAATCCTAGGATTTTGTTGTCGGAATGTCCGATCAATGTCCGACCATGTGTACGGGGCATTAGACTAAATTCCTTGCAATGAGTTTAGTTCATTCCCCTAATAATTTAAAGACTAATATGATGACCATGGCAGGTTGCAATGCAGGGCTGGCTATCGAAAACAAGGTTTTCGATAGAGTCTCCAAATGTTCATCTATAGGATTCATAAGCTGGTTATACATGGTTCGAAATTTCCCACTGAATTTTGATCCATGTGTATCCCTCTCTGTTCAACAGAAGCCAATTTTTAGACTGTCTTCTGTCGAATGGCCCTGCTGGAAAACTAACATTTGATCAGTGCATGCAGCCAGTCAGCTGCAGTGCTGATCAGTGTATTCTGCCAAAAGGAGCGTCCCACTGTCAGAATACAAAGACACAGCAGGGAGGATTCTCCCATCCACCTTGAAAGTGTGGATGGAGAAATCAGTTCAGTTTTTTTTCTTTCAACCGGAAGTCAGCAATCAGAATTGCAATTCTGACTCATAAAATTCTTCATAACTATAGAGAGATCCTCCTGGGTTAGAGGGGGCCACTCCCAACGGGACACGGACAGAGGACAACATTCCAGGCTAATAATGTCAAGCCCTTGAGAGGGAACACTGCAGGTTGACCCAGAACTGTTAGATGATCATGAGACAGAGAGACCTGATACATGCACCTGAAATCGGAACCACATAACTATAATACAAGTTTAAATCCTTGAGCACTCACAAATGTTTTTTATGGAATTAGGAGACATTTGAATGTCTGGAGGTGGCCAGGTCACTGTAGGCGACAGCATAGGCTAATTGAGGTAAAACTGTGTGTCTTTTGCAAAAGGAGCTACCTCACACTAAATGTCAGGAACAGGCACAGCCAAAGTGTGCACATGCAATATTCCACCTAATGAGGCAGCATTTAATTCTTCAGATTTTGTAATACTGGTGCCTAACAGTTCTAATAAATTACACAGCCTGCACAAAGTTTCTTCAGAGACTAGGTCACATGAGAGGTTGTGCCATGGCCCTGGACCTGGAAAATACTCTTTGGCAAACTAACACAGAACACAGAGGTCTGAATAGTGCCACAATGCAGAGCCCAGTTTCCAAAGGTTACATGCCACACAGGCCCCACAATTTTCCAGTCCAGGGGGATATGGGTACGTCCTCTAAATCTATTTCTGAGGGTATGCTGGGTTATACCTGGAAGGTTTTTAGTCTACCAGTGTCTGAAAACTCGTGAAGATGGCAGTCTCTGTATCATGTCTCCCTCAATTGTTTCTGAATCCCGTGGTCCTCAATGGATGAGACAGGAAAAAAGTTTTGCTGGGATTTAGGCTTTAAGCTATGACTATGTCTGTTGGCATCTCTTTAAACAGATATATTAATATTGTGGAAAATAGGTTCACACATGTTAAGGATGAAGGTAAGAGGTTACGACAGGATGGAAACTAAGCTATATTTCAACCCCTGGTACTGGGAAGAGAGAAAACATTAAATAGATAGATACTATAGATCAATAGAAGGATAGTGAATGAATAGAAAGATGGAAAAGTTGTAAAAGAGTAGTAATTCCAAACTTATAATTGTTACCTGGAGGATATTTTTGTGGTTTGGGGTCTTGTGCCTTGGAACAAAGCTTGGCAAACACAGAAAGTTGCTGGCTCTTTTCTTTATGTTGGTTCTCAGTTCTTGGGTTTTCTGAGTTCAATGTAACAGTTAGGGCACTTGTTTTCAAACTTGAGGGCATGACTGTTTCTGTTGTTTTAGTGCTCAGTGCTTCAATTGTCTTTACTGGGCTATGTGCTAGTAATTTATGGTCTTCAGTTTTAGAGCAATCATTGTTGATGATGTCCTTATTAGTTGACTTATTTTTCACAACATATCTGTTTTGAGACCACCTTTTTATGGCTTTTTTAGGTAGAATTTTTCCTGGACTTTCTTTTTTGAACAGTAAAGCCTTAATCCTCTTCTCAATCATCAAAGCTTGAGCTACCTCATCCAAATCTTCTTTGTCAATATCTTTGTTTTGAATAGTTGACTCCACACTTTGACAGCAGTCAAAGAGATTTTCCATAATGAGGTTCATATACTCCTGTTCAACCAGACAAGTGAGTTCATCCTTCTTATTAATTACAGGTTCTGCCCTTTAAAAAAAACAAATGTTAAATATCAGCTCATAAGGAAATTTAATGGTATCCAAATTACAAAGTTAATCAGAGAAAGTTGGAAAAAGTTGGAAAAAGACACATGTCTATCCAGTTCAGTGTGTGTGTGTGTCAGTTTGTGTGTGCCAGATTGTTCTCTAAAGCCTCAAACACACGATCATATTTTCCGCAGACAAAACGTCAGACTTTTGTCCGAAGGGCGTGTGCTTGGATTTCGCCTTGCATACAAACGGTACACAATTGTCGGGTAACAAACACAAACATAGTAACGTACTAGACGTACTACGAGCCGATAAAGAAGAAGTTCAATTGTCAGGCGCCACCCTTTGGGCTCCTTCTGCTAATTTCATGTTAGAAGAAGTTTGGTGAGTGTTGATTCACGCTTTTCATTTCGCGCTTTTCATTTCGCGCTTTTCATTTCGTGCTTTTCAGTTTGTTTCTGAATGGCCATTTATCAATCAGACATGTTGTGGAATCGGTGGATATAATGTGTTATTTATTATTGGCCTTGAAGTTATTGCTTTGACCCAAGTCCAGTCCAGGAACAGGAAGAGAGGGATTTCTTGGATCAAAAATTGGTTGCTTTATTAATCGTGACCAATTATGTCATATGTCATATTATGCCTTTGCTGCGGGAGCTCCAGGAGAATAATCCGGATGATTTTCGGAATTATCTCTGGATGACGGACCCCTGCTTTCACCAACTCTTGGCATTGTTGACCCCCTATATTAAGAAGCAGGACACATGCATGAGGCTTTTATTTTATTTTTTGGTTCAATAATGATTTTATTTGGTATATTTTTGGATGCATAGAATGCACTTTTTGGTTAAGTTCTATTGGCAGATAGCATGTCTAATTTTGTTTGTTTTTTTCATTTTTTAATGCACAATAAAAAAATTGTAGAGAATAATACTTGGGTATATGTTTTGCTTCAAATGACAGTTTGGGAGTAGGCAGTTACATTTAAAAAAATACAATTTAAAATTAACAAGGGATACCAACATAGTTGTACCTTTGATCTTAAAAACTACGGGATGATGGTGTTGTGGTAACTTGCCCAAAAAAAACAAAGCATAATAATATTATTCTTGATATCACTAGAATATAAAACCCTTTTAAAATACATTTGGCAGAACTCCATCAGTATCACCAGCAAAGCAGCTTCATTATTATCCCATTAAAGAAGAAGAGAATGTGCGCTGCATTTCGAGAATTCATAATTTGCCACGTCACGAATATTAATTCTCCATTACGAATGCTAGTTTACAAGACCGACCGCTTCTGGCTGATCCTTGCTTCGGAGCATGCGTGTTTGTACTTTGGACTTTTGTCTGACAGACTTGTGTACACATGATCGGAAAATCCGACAACAGACATTAGTCCACGGAAAATTTTAAAGCCTGCCTTCCAACATTTGTCCACGGAAAATCCAATAACAATTGTCCGATGGAGCGTACAAACGGTCGGATTTTCCGCCAACAGCCTGTCATAACACAATTCCCATTGGAAAATCCGATCGTGTGTACGAGGTTTAAGAGAATACATATCTGTGTATGTTGTATTCATCAAAGAAGACATCTAGAAGTTTTTAGAATTTGTTTTGCTGTCATATTCAAAATGCATTATCAAAAAAATTGAAATTGTTTTTACATTAATGGCAAATATACTATTTCCAGATGATGAAACACCATTGCAGACACAAGCACACCAACAATGATGGAAGGATCTTTAAATGAATTGGCATGGCACAATTTGAACAGACAAGCAAGAGTTGGCCTATTGTGTGTTTTGTTGCTTTCGGCCCACACTCTATTTTTTCGTACTGGGAACTGCACTATATGGCTTCCCTGTGGCTGTGCTTCTGGAAGAGGTGCAGGGCCCTTTACCCTGTGTTTTCTGGGTGGATGGGCTGCGGTTTTCAGGGTGAATGGGCTGCTATGCCCAAGCAAACGCAGTCACTGCAAACTGCATAGATGTGAACCAGAGTTAAGAAAATTTAGAATACAGACCAAGGGTCAGGGCAGGTGACAGACAAATTAATCTGAATGACAAAGCCAGGGTCAGCACACAGAAGATCAATCCATGGAGACAACAGGCATGAGGCATGAGAGCTAGCATGAGAGAGCACAGGAGCTCAGAGAAAAACACAAAAATTACACAGGCATAAGAAAAATGCTCCTTTAAATAGGCACAGCTGCTTTAAAGCAGAAGTAAACCCGATGGGTTTTACTTCCTCTTTTTCCCCTGCAAAGTAAAAGCATAATGGGCTAGTCTGCATCGCAGCAGACTAGCCCATTATGTGGCACTTACCTGCAAACGAAGCCCATGCTGTACCCACTGGTGGCCACATCGATCTTCGCCCCTCTTCCTTCCGGGGCCGTGCACTCCGGCTCTGTGACTGGCCAGAGTCGCGTGACGTCTGCACGGGGGAGCCATCAGCCACGGCTCTTGCTAGTGAAGAAAGGGCAAGGAGGGCCATTTCTTCACAGCGCATGCGCCGATGACATCATTGACGAACTACAAGGTAAATATCTACTAAACGGCGCACGTTTAGGAGATATTTACAGTACCTATAGGTAAGCCTTATTATAGGATTACAAGTTGCACAGAGGGGTTTACAACCACTTTAAGAGGTGCACACTGATGATATCATTGGTCACGCCAATGGGCAAGAACCCAGAAGCACCATGGGCTGTGGGGAAGGCAGACAGTGCAGGAATGAGGAAGGTAAGTGACACTAGTTAATGAAACCTCTATAATGCTTCTTGGCATGGAGGAATCATAGCCACCGCACACAAGCTGTGCTTATGGTAACACACTTGTAATGCCCGTAGTACATTTATAAAGTAAGAAAATATTAGTAGGCAGCGGCGGCTGGTGCTTTTTTTTTGGGGGGGGGGGCGGCAAACCTGGCAGCATTTAGAAAATAAATATAATGATTTATTAACCACATGCCGACCAGCACACAGCGATATACGTTGGCACAATGGCACGGCTGGGCAAATGGGCATACAGGTATGTCCCCTTTAAATGGCTGCATTGTGGGCGCGCGCTGCGTACTCTGTGACTGTGCCCATGGGTCCCATGGACTCAATGTCCGCCGGGGGCCCGCGATCGTGTCATGGAGCGACAGAAAGGGGGGAAGCCTATGTAAACATGGCATTTCCCTGTTCTGCCTAGCAACATGACAGAGATCTACTGCTCCCTGTCATCAGAAGCAGTGATCTCTGTCATGTTCTAGTGAGGTAATCCCCCCCACAGTTAGAATCACTCCCTAGGACACACTTAACCTCTTGATTACCCCCGTAGTGTTTAACCCCTTCCCTGCCAGTGTCATTTACACAGTAAACAGTGCATTTTTATAGCATTGATCGCTGTATAAATGACAATGGTCCCAAAATAGTGTCAGAAGTGTCCGATGTGTCCGCCATAATGTCACAGTCACGATAAAAGTTGCAGATTTTTTTACTAATAAAAAAATTAATAATAAAAATGCGATAAATCTATCTCTTATTTTGTAGACGCTATAACTTTTGCAAACCAATTAATATACGCTTATTGCATTTTTTTTACCAAAAATATATAGAAGAATACATATTGGCCTAAACTGAGAAAGAAATGTGTTTTTTTTTTATATTTTTTGGGGGGGTATTTATTAAAGCAAAAAGTAAAAAGCTCTATTTGTGGAGAAAAAAAAGACATCAATTTTGTTTGGGTGCAATGTCGCAGGACCGTGCAATTGTCAGTTAAAAAGATGCAGTGCCGTATCGCAAAAAGTGTTCTGGTCAGGAAGGGGATAAATCCCCTGAAGTGGTTAATAAGTATACAGCTGTACCATATTCTTGCTACTGGTATTAGGTTGTTCCCTTGTCTAGAGGAGAGAACTAAATATGTATGTTTGTGTGTATATGTGTGTGTATGTATGGTCTGTGAATGTGTGCCACATATTATTGAGTTTCCAGTTTTTTGTCTCTGCATAACCAATTTTGTTGGTATTGGCTTTTTGTTTTGGTTACCATGTCCTTTGCTATATCTAATATTACAAGCTGAAAACAAACACCATTGAAAAAAAAAAAGTTTACAGCTGTATTCACTTCTGTCTTTTTTATCTGCCTGGAAAGCACATCATAAAGTCCCTGCTGAACTAAAACACTAATTTGTGGACAGTTTTGTTTCACTGTACAGGACCTCATTTTCTAAAGAACCTTTGGTAAATTAGATTGACACATTCTAGACAGAAATGAAAGAAATTGGTCAAGTGTCAGATTGTTTTGTCAGAAGTCACAAGCAATTAATAGGGGTCTTTTTGGTCCAGGTTGTATATTGGGGTTGCATTAAAATAAGCATAGTCTACTACTAAGTCTCATCAGTTCTTGACAGCATAAGGCCAGATGTGAATACATGTTTAATGCAATTTTGTATTCTTGTTTATGTAAATCCTCTTTTTACATTTTTGATGTGCCAATAAATTATGATTTTTTTTATATAAATGGTGTGGTCCAATCTGCTTTTAAAGTCCGACATAGTGGTTTCTCTTTTTTGTTCAAAATTCTAAGTTATGGACGTGGCAAGGGAGGGATTCCAACATTTACATTCGACAGCATAAGTCAATATGATCATTCATTGGTAGATTGTACTTGTGCACAGCTTTACAAACAAATATATTACATTTCTTCTATGTATTTGTTAAATAATAAATGTCATCTTATCATCCTACAACTATATTATATTACTCAATAAAGCACTCCAAAGATAATCCATAATTCTTTTGCACATGTTTCAATTCAGTGTTGCTGGGAGCATGTGTGATTTACAACACTGATTATATTAGAAAAACAAAACACAAAACAAGCACATAAAATATTATTGGAAGTCAGATTTAAAGTGAATGATTTAAATGGATCTTTTGCAATGAATCTAAACTATTGCCTTTACTGACTGCACAAGATGAAAATTAATGACTGCATTAGAGGGAGTGCAGACTAGTTTACTTTAGGAAAAGAAACTTCACTGGAAAGAGGGGTGACATTTCAGATTTCAATATTTTTATTCAGAGGTAAACCAAGGTTTAAATCACATTATAATGGTATAAACAAGTACAATATGAATACTATTCAGGTTGTGAGCTTGCATGGTTTAAAGTAATAGTTACACGGAGCTATCAGAAGTAACTGCATAATCAAAACTAACCTTGGAAGTAACAGCAGATCATCACATTTGTTATGTAGTAAACTACTTAATGTTCTATGTTTGGAAATATGCCTTTACATATAAAGGTTCCTTTAAGTGTTACTAAACCCGCAACAGTAAAATCAGTCTGTATATGCAATAAAGCATGCTTGTTATACTCACCGTGGAACATAAGGAGTTAATCCTCTACATTGTGTAAAAAGGCTGTTTGATCCTGTCTTCACAGATCCTCCTCTTCTTCCACATTCCCCAATCCATCTCCTGATAGTACAGAGCCTTGGGGGCACTCTGCATATGCTCAGTTTGGTGTGCATTGCTATAGAGTTTTTTTTTTTTCCCCTTGGGAGGGTACATATGATCAGCACAGGGCCAATCAGCACTGTTCAGACAGAAGGTCAGGGGTCATGCAGCCTCATAGGGCAGTCAGAGGAGAATGCAAAACTCCTCCTAAAAGCTTTAACCACTGCTCAGCTGGACACTGATAGAAGTTACAAGCCTGCTATACATTGTTGATGAGAAAAGATATTTAGCAGTTTATATTTGCTAAAATAATCACATTTCCATGTTCTGTGTACTATGGGAGACCAGATAGAGTGAATGCAGGGTCCTGGGTTTAGTAACACTTTGCTGAAGTAATTGCATGGGTACCCACTCACATCGAAATACAAGGGGAACTTTACTCACAGATACCTGTACACCAAATACAATAGCTTAAAAAGTCACTGAAAAATTGAATATGTATGAAAATAAAAAAATAAACTTACCTTGGCCCTTCTTTTCAATTCTTCCTGGAGATGCCAGGCAGTAAAAGTAGTATGACATAAAAATGTTGCTACTCTGTTTCAAACTAATCGACTGTCCACTCCAGTATGATTAAAAAGTCACAGTAAAAGTTTGATGACAGAAAGAATTCAGGAATAATAAATATGCAAAAAAGTAGTCTAAAAATATTTTTTTCCCCATTGTTTGTATCTTTTATGATTGACAACCACTGCTTTAGACATTTATGAATGCTAAAGAGATCACTACATGATTAATAATTGGAGACCAATACATCAATTGCAAATGAAGAGGCAAGGTCTGATTATAATGTATTTAAATTCACAGTATTCTCTCTAGCTCCTAGTTACAGTGGTGCTTTAAAGTTGGTGAAACCTTTTGAATTTTCATTGTCTAGGCAAAAATAGTACTTAAAATGTGATTTGTTTTTCTGGTACAATGTTTTTATTGATTTATAAAAAAAAAGGGAAACCAGATAACAAATTCCCATGCAGGGAATATGGACATGAAGCATAAGATAGAAGTTCGCGCAAAAATACAAAATAAAACATGTTAGATAGGATATAAATAATAGACTGACACCAACCCTTAAGCCGAGGCCTGGGGTCAGTACGTTTCGCCTGAGCCTAGAGACCCAGGGGCTAGGCTAGACAAGGGGGGGCAGCGCTGTCGTCCACAATAATGGGGAGAGAGAAAAAAAGAAACAAAAAGAAAAAAGAAATAGATAAAAAAAATAAAAAAAGGGGGGACACAAAAAAACATACACATACACACAACAATGGGGGGGGTTTAGGGTGGGAGGAGAACAGAGCTGCGGGCAAGAGGCTCACAAATGGATCAAGTAAGAAGGGGGGCAAAGAGGGAGTGGGAAAGGCATAGAAAGGTCCCCCAGGCTGGGGATGGGGTCAAATTAATTTTAGAGTCTTAGACTGGTCAGGTGCAAAGTAGGGATTGCATAGGACCACCACGGGGCCCATACCTTAAGAAATTTTTGCATGGGATTCTTGGAGGACACTGGACATTTTTTCATGAATTATGAGGGTCGTCAAGGTATTCTTTACCTACAGAATGAAACAGGCCTTTGTTATTGTACGTTTAGCTGCAATAAATAGGTATGTGGCTAGTTTCTGCTGGTGAGAGAAGAGGCCTGGGATTGGGCAATGAAGTAATGCAAATTTTTGGGTCCTTGTGGAAGATACGTGAAATAGGGAAGATAGGAGGCCAAAGACCCTTGACCAGAAACCTACAAGACGGGGGCAAGACCACCATATATGCAGTTCATCTCCTCGCTGACCACACCCCCAGAAGCATCCGTCACCGCATGATGGGTTTGAGTTGGCGATGTGGGCTGGGACCCAGTACCAGCATAGGAGAACCTTATAGGCTGCCTCCAACATGGCAGTGTTAAAAGAGCACTTCGTTATGCTGGACCAGGCTTTACTCCAGTCCGCAAGGACTATAGGGGACAAATCATGTTCCCATTTAAGCGCATAGGAAAAAGTAGTAGAAGAGCTGCCGGTGGTGAGTAAGGAGTAGATCATGGAGATGTTGCCACGAGCGCCTGGGCAATGCTGTGTGTTCAAAGGCAGTCATTTGATATGGGAAGGAGTCAAGACGCAGGAGGCAAGTTACCAAGGGTCGCAGCTGAATGTAACGGAGGAATTCGGCTGGCGGAGCTTCATGGGTCTCTTGGATCGAGGACCATGTGGGGAAAGCACGGGAACCATGAAAGTGATGGAACTGTGAAAACCCATGGGTTGGCCTACCAGGAGAAAATGTGAGGTTGTTCCGAGCCAGGTGGGAACATAGGGTTATTCAGGAGGGGGAGTAGCGGCAGGAATGGAGACATGAGTTTGCCTGAGTACCGTATTGAGTCCCATAATTTCAGACTGTGTGTCATGAGGGGGCTGACAGAAGGAGGCAGCATTTTAGGGAGTAGCCACAGTAAGGCAGAAACAGGGACCGGCACGCAGTTAGGCTCCTCCAGGAGAACCCAGAGAGCAATGTCAGACATCGCATGGAGCATAGAGAGTTGGGAAATTTGGACTGCTTGATAATATTTCAAAATGCCCCGTAACCTATGAACATATAAAGCAGAGTGGGAAACCCTGGGGCGCATATGTGCCCAGATGAAGGTGAGAAGTCTGTTCTGGAGTAGCCACAGATAGAAAGCAGTGAGCCGGACAGGAAGAGTCTGAAAATAGTAAAGAATCTTTGGGAGGATGGTCATCTTGACTGCGTGAATATGGCCGATCCAGGATAAGGTGGGGAATTGCCAAGATGCCATGAGAGCTGTGATAGTGTGCAAAAGCGGGTAGAAATTGGCGGAAAAAGGGGAGGCGTAAGAGGGGGTCAACTTGAGGCCCAATTAGTCCAGAGAGGAGCTAGCCCAGTGATAGGAGAAGGAAGATTGGAGACGTGAGGCTAGAGAACCCGGGAGAGTAATGTTCAGGGCAGTTGTTTTGTGTGGGTTAAGCTGGGGACAGGAAATAGAAGCAAAGCAGGCTAGAGGGACCTGGTTTGGTACGGTGATAATAGGGTTGGTGAGGGTCAGGAGGGCATAGTCCGTGAACCTATAATAGCAATCTATCGCATAGGGAACGCCACTGATGATAGGGTCTGCCCTAAGGGCAATGGCCAGTGGTTAGAGGGCAAGAATAAAAAGAACCGGGGACAGGGGGCATCCTTGCCTTATTCCCCTGGAGATGGGAAAAGAGGGCGAGAGGCAACCAGCATAGTGGACTAAGGCAGAGGGGGTTGAATAGAGTGCCGTCAACCACGAAAGGATCGAGTCTCCATAACCCCAACGCTGTAGCACATATCGCAAATAGTCCCTTGGGATAATACAGTCTGGTGAAGCCATCTGGGCCCGGAGTCTCCGAGATTCGAATGCCCTTGATGGCCTGAGCCACCTCTGATTCGGAGATGTCAGCATTGAGAGTCACACAGGCTGCCGAAGAAAGAGGAATAAGATGGAATGAAGGAATGAAGATCGCAGAAGAAGTCATCCGCAAGATTAAGAGGGAAGGTTTGCTATAAAGTAAAGGCCAGAAAGTCTGCCAGGACTGCAGAGACTTTGTGCGGATCTGAGGAGAGGTCATCATTGGCGGAACTGGTTTATTTGCACAGGAATAGAAATTGTGTTTTGTCCACTGCAGGGCCCTCTCAGCTCGGTCAGAGGCCAATAAGTCTAATTCAGCTGCAAAAGGGTTTCCTCTCTAATTCAGCTGCAAAAGGGTCTCAAGCCTTTCTGTTTGCCGGCGTGGGGTGGGATATGATTTCCACTCGGCTTTCCTCTTGGCTTTCCACTCGACTTTCCACTCGGATTTCCTCTCGGCTCGGTCAGAGGCCAATAAGTCTAATTCAGCTGCAAAAGGGTCTCGAGCCTTCCTGTTTGCCGGCGTGGGGTGGGATTTCCACCCTGCATCGGTGGAGGCCAGAAGGTCTATAAGTTGCTGGGTTCGCTTTTCTCTATGGCATTTTTGGGAGGACGCTATTTGTATACAATGACCTCACATGATAGCCTTGTGGGCCTCCCATAGAGAGATGGGCGATGACACGGAGCCCACATTTTCCCCAAAGAAAGTTTGGAGGCATATATGATTTCAAGGAGGGCATCTTGAGATGTAAGGAGTGAGTCATTTAGTCGCCACTGAAAAGTAGGGCAGGTCAGACCCTAGAGGGTGAGCAGAAAGGCGTTAGGGTTATGATCCGACCACGCGGAAGAGGGGATCGTAATTTTGTGTATGTTGGAGATGAAGCGTAAAGGAATGAAGACGTGGTCGATCCTACAGAAGCTATCATGTTGGCTGGAATAGGAGGTGAAGTAGACGTCGTGGGGATGGAGCTCCCTTTAGGCATCCACAAAGCTGTGGGATTGTACAAGGGATCTCATTTGTTCTTCCATGACCGGGTCGTGGGAGGGGGACAATCCGGATGCTTATTTCCTATCCATCGAGGAGTCCAGAGCTACGTTTGTGTCACCATCAGGATGAGGGTTAGGGAGCTATTTTGGGAAACTACTTTGAGAAGGTGGGAGAAAGACTTGTGTTGAAAGCAGTAGCCAACCAGGGTTACGTTCTGACCATTTAAAGTTCCCTGGAGTAATAAGTATCTACTGGTTGGGTCTGCTATTTACTTGGAACACGAAAATAGGAGTTTGCATCTGAAGGCAATTAGAACCCATCTCTGCTTCTCGGTGGCGGCAGCCAGATAAAAGGTAGGGAAGTGAGAGGAGATGAATTTTGGAGCAGAAGAGGAGGAAAACTTGGTCTCTTGCAAGCACACCACATCCATGCAGCTAGATTTTAGGTGATGAAATACCTTAGACCGTTTCACCAGTTTAAAACCATGGATATTGTGGGAGTAAATCTTCAACAGAGATTGACCCATAGTGAGAAGATAAAGGTTAGCTTACGTGATGGAGTCCAGCAGTGGTAGCCAAGTTCAGCAGGGAACCTGGTCAATGACTTTTGTGGATTTCCAGCCTGGGGAACAAGAGAAGATAAGGATAAGGGAGAGCTCAAGAAGAGAGACAAGAGGCAGGGCGGGGAAAGGACAAAAAAAACCCAAAAAACAGAAAACAGTGAAATCGTACTAAGTACACCACGCTGGCCGCGGACCACATCTTAGGTAAGACGTGTAAGGCGGGGTTCTCGACCACTGGACACATGGCTGTTCTAGGTCATGATAGCTTAAAGTACATCGAAGAGAGGGGGGTTGAGGGGGGTTAAAAGGGAGGGGAAAGGGGGAGGGGGGAGGTCAACTGAGACAACTATAGAACATGCCCAGACTAAAGGGGCATAGCAAGCCTGTTAGTCAGGCATTAACAATCAGCCTGAAAATTATTTACAGTAAGAAGGTGCCACTTGAACTTTTAACATAAAATTGTCCTATAACAGTAATAAACATATAGGATAAACAACCTCTGAGATTCAGATCATATAATTAGACTAATCCCCAGCCGGCTGGCCAGGGGGATCAGCCATAAGGTCAATCAAGGGGTCTCCTGGAGCCAGCCACCGGGCACAAGCGCCATCGAGAAGCGGGCCCCCCGGAGAGTCAGGGCGGGGAGGGGAGGCCGATATGGAAGCTTGTAACTTCATCTGGAAGGGGGTAGGGGGGAGGACACACAACCTGACTAAAGTATGGCCATTATTGGACTTGTGTAAATAGAAAGAAGTCAAATGTTGTTATCATTTGCAGTGGAAGGAGGGTATAAAAGGGAAAGAGTCTGATCCAACCATCGCTCAAGAGGTGGGCAAAAACCAGGAAGGTCCGGGGACCAAAAAAAGAGAAAAAGACAGGACTCACGGTTTCAGAGGTCATCCTGGGTCAGAACACAGTGAGTTAGCCACAGATCGAGTGTGAGGGGGCGCCTTTGCCGCTTAACTGTTTCCTACGTGCGACCTTGGAGGCTTGCGGAGGATTGAGAGGAAGCTGATCTAGCTACGCTCTGGGTGCCTTTACCAATTGGTAGCAGCTGGAGAGAGTCCAGGACGGACTGTGCTTCATCTGGCGAGGTCAGTGTGTGGCTGCGAACGAAGATGGCCACATCCTAACCTCACTCCTCACCGCCCGGGCACATCAGCCTCTTAGCTAGCATAATAAGAGGGCATCCCCGACCCCCACCACCCCCTCCGACTCCTGCTGCTGTCACGTGCCCCGTGAGGAAAAGGACAATGCTCGCACGAGCGTCCAGCACAAAAACCATGGACCGAACACAGGCTGGGGCCTCCCCACCAGACGCCATCTTTGAAGCCCTGGCCTCAAGTCCGGACCCCGGATCATGTATGAAAATGAAAGCTTGAAGAGGAAATCCCAAAGGTACCGAATTTGATGTGACCACAGGGCTGAGGTGTAGGGCTTCATCTGTCTCCTCTTCATGACTGTGGTCTGGGAAATATCTGCAGAGACTTGATAGCGGTGCCCCTGGAGCGCAAGGTTGGGTTTGTTCCGGGTCACACACAGGAGGGTTTCCTATGTGCAGTAGTAGGTAAACTTGATGATGATGTCCCGGGGTGGCCCCTCAGATTTCTTGGGGCCGAGCACCCGGTGGATGAATTCCAGCCTGTCAATGGGGAAAGCTGGGACGAGTTCCTGGAACAGAGCCGTTGCAGTGGAGGTGAGGTCTATGACTGCCTCGGGGATGCCCTGTAGACGCAGATTACTCCTGCAAGCCCTGTTCTCAAAGTCCTCCAGGCATAATAGGGCCACATCCAGCTCTTTTTTGATGTCTGAAAATGTCCTATTCGAGGTTCTCCAGGACAGTGATGGCGGCATCCATCTTGTCCTCCAGGTTATTGGTGCGGGAGCCGAGCTCCCTGATTTCTTTAGTGAGGTGGCTGCTGGATGGAGTGGAGCCATTGCCGAGTCCTCACTCATCACGGGAGACTGCTAAAGGTCATTGGAAGCAGTCTGGGAGAAGGGGTCCGGACTTGAGGCCAGAGCTTCAAAGATGGCGTCTGGTGGGGAGGCCCCAGCCTGTGTTCGGTCCATGGTTTTTGTGCTGGACGCTCGTGCGAGCATTGTCCTTTTCCTCACGGGGCACGTGACAGCAGCAGGAGTCGGAGGGGGTGGTGGGGGTCGGGGATGCCCTCTTATTATGCTAGCTAAGAGGCTGATGTGCCCGGGCGGTGAGGAGTGAGGTTAGGATGTGGCCATCTTCGTTCGCTGTTCACGAGCCCCCTCCAAAATGTGATTTGTTTCTCAAGCAATTCTTAAAACTAGATAGTGAGAATCCATTTAAACAAAGGAGTCAAAAACAATAAATGTATGTAATGACTAAAATGGTAAAAGTTACATACATTGTGTGTGGCAAAAGTATGAGAACCTCTAAGATTCTCAGTTATTTTGAAGGAGAAATTAGGGTTACATAGTTACATATAGGGACGAGCCGAACACCCCCCTGTTCGGTTCGCACCAGAACATGCGAACAGGCAAAAAATTTGTTCGAACATGCGAACACCGTTAAAGTCTATGGGACACGAACATGAATAATCAAAAGTGCTAATTTTAAAGGCTTATATGCAAGTTATTGTCATAAAAAGTGTTTGGGGACCTGGGTCCTGCCTCAGGGGACATGGATCAATGCAAAAAAAAGTTTTAAAAATGGCTGTTTTTTCGGGAGCAGTGATTTTAATAATGCTTAAAGTGAAACAATAAAAGTGTAATATCCCTTTAAATTTCGTACCTGGGGGGTGTCTATAGTATCCCTGTAAAGGGGTGCATGTTTCCCGTGTTTAGAACAGTCTGACAGCAAAATGACATTTCAAAGATAAAAAAAGTCATTTAAAACTACTCGCGGCTATTAATGCATTGCCGGTGCAATACACAAAGAAGTTCATTGATGAAAACGGCATGGAAATTCCCCACAGGGGAACCCCGAACCAAAATTTAGAAAAAAAATGACATGGGGGGGTCCCCCTAAATTCCATACCAGGCCCTTCAGGTCTGGTATGGATATTAAGGGGAACCCCGGCCAAAATTGAAAAAAAAAATGACGTGGGGGCCCCCCTAAATTCCATACCAGGCCCTTCAGGTCTGGTATGGATATTAAGGGGAACCCCGCGCCAAAATTTAAAAAAAAAACAGCGTGGGGTCCCCCCAAACATCCATACCAGACCCTTATCCGAGCACGCAACCTGGCAGGCCGTAGGAAAAGGGGGGATGAGAGAGCGACCCCCCCTCCTGAACCGTACCAGGCCAAATGCCCTCAACATTGGGAGGGTGCTTTGGGGTAGCCCCCAAAACACCTTGTCCCCATGTTGATGAGGACAAGGGCCTCATCCCCACAACCCTGGCCAGTGGTTGTGGGGGTCTGCGGGCGGGGGGGCTTATCGGAATCTGGAAGCCCCCTTTAACAAGGGGACCCCCAGATCCCGGCCCTCCCCCCTGTGTGAAATGGTAAGGAGGTACAAAAGTACCCCTACCATTTCACTAAAAAAACTGTCAAAAATGTTAAAAATGACAAGAGACAGTTTTTGACAATTCCTTTATTTAAATGCTTCTTCTTTCTTCTTTCTTCTATCTTCTATCTTCCTTCATCTTCTTCTTCTTCTGGTTCTTCTGGTTCTTCCTCCGGTGTTCTCGTCCAGCATTTCCTCCGCGGTGTCTTCTTCCCTTCTTCTTCTCGGGCCGCTCCGCATCCATGGCATGGAGGGAAGCTCCCGCTCTTCTCTTCATCATCTTCTCTTCATATTCTTCTCTTCATCTTCTTTTCAGGCCGCTCCGCATCCATGCTGGCATGGAGGGAAGCTCCCGCTGTGTGACGCTTCTCCTTCTCTGACGGTTCTTAAATAAAGGGGGGCGGTGCCACGCAGTGACCCCGCCCCCTCTGATGCACGGTAACTTGACTGGACTTCCCTGTGGCGTCATGGGGAATGCCACAGGGAAGTCCCGTCATGCCCCCATGCGTCAGAGGGGGGCGGGGTTACTGGGTGGCCCCGCCCCCCCCCCATTATTTAAGAATCGTCAGAAGAGGAGAATCGTCACACAGCGGGAGCCTCCCTCCATGCCAGCATGGATGCGGATCGGCCCGAAAAGAAGATGAAGAGAAGCATATGAAGAGAAGAAGATGAAGAGAAGAAGATGAAGAGAAGAGCGGGAGCCTCCCTCCATGCCATGGATGCGGAGCAGCCCGAGGAGAGGAAGGGAAGAAGATGCCGCGGAGGAGATGCTGGACGAGAACACCAGAGGAAGAACCAGAAGAACCAGAAGAAGATGAAGGAAGATAGAAGATAGAAGAAAGAAGAAAGAAGAAGCATTTAAATAAAGGAATTGTCAAAAACTGTCTCTTGTCATTTTTAACATTTTTGACAGTTTTTTAGTGAAATGGTAGGGGTACTTACCATTTCACACAGGGGGGAGGGCCGGGATCTGGGGGCCCCCTTGTTAAAGGGGGCTTCCAGATTCCGATAAGCCCCCTGCCCGCAGACCCCCACAACCACCGGCCAGGGTTGTGGGGATGAGGCCCTTGTCCTCATCAACATGGGGACAAGGTGTGTTGGGGGGGCTACCCCAAAGCACCCTCTCAATGTTGAGGGCATGTGGCCTGGTACGGTTCAGGAGGGGGGGCGCTCTCTCGTCCCCCCCTCTTTTCCTGCGGCCTGCCAGGTTGCGTGCTCAGATAAGGGTCTGGTATGGATTTTTGGGGGGACCGCAAGCCGTTTTTTTTTTTATTTTGGTGCGGGGTTCCCCTTAATAGCCATACCAGACCTGAAGGGCCTGGTATGGAATTTAGGGGGACCCCCACGTCATTTTTTTTTCAATTTTGGCCGGGGTTCCCCTTAATATCCATACCAGACCTGAAGGGCCTGGTATGGAATTTAGGGGGACCCCCCACGTCATTTTTTATTTTTAATTTTGGCTGAGGTTCCCCTTAATATCCATACCAGACCTGAAGGGCCTGGTATGGAATTTAGGGGGACCCCCACGTCATTTTTTTTAAATTTTGGTTTGGGGTTCCCCTGTGGGGAATTCCCATGCCTTTTTTATCAATGAACTTCTATGTGTATTGTCGGACCGGCAATGCATTAATAGCCGCGAGTAGTTTTAAATGACTTTTTTTCCTTTGAAATGTCATTTTGCTGTCAGACTGTTCTAAACATGGGAAACATGCGCCCCTTTACAGGCATACTATAGACACCCCCCAGATATGAAATTTAAAGGGATATTACACTTTTATTGTTTCACTTTAAGCATTATTAAAATCAATGCTCCCGAAAAAACGGCCGTTTTTAAAACTTTTTTTTTGCATTGATACATGTCCCCTAGGGCAGGACCCAGGTCCCCAAACACTTTTTATGACAATACCATGCATATAAGCCTTTAAAATTAGCACTTTTGATTTCTCCCATAGACTTTTAAAGGGTGTTCCGCGGCATTCGAATTTGCTGCGAACACCCCAAATTGTACGCTGTTCGGCGAACTTGCGAACAGCCCATGTTCGAGTCGAACGTGAGTTCGACTCAAACTCGAAGCTCATCCCTACTTACATAGTAGGTGAGGTTGAAAAAAAGTCCATCAAGACCAACCTATGTGTGTGATTATATGTCAGTAATACCTTGTATATCCCTGTATGTTGTGGTCGTTCAGGTGCTTATCTCATAGTTACTTGAAACTATCGATGCTCCCCGCTGAGGCCACCACCTGTGGAAGGGGATTCCACATCCTTGCCACCCTTACAGTAAAGAACCCTCTACGTAGTTTAAGGTTAAACCTCTTTTCTTCTAATTTTAATGAGTGGCCACGAGTCTTGTTAAACTCCCTTCCGTGAAAAAGTTTTATCCCCATTGTGGGGTCACCAGTACGGTATTTGTAAATTGAAATCATATCTCCTCTCAAGTATCTCTTCTCCCGAGAGAATAAGTTCAGTGCTTGCAACCTTTCCTCATAACTAATATCCTCCAGACCCTTTATTAGCTTTGTTGCCCTTCTTTGTACTCGCTCCATTTCCAGTATATCCTTACTGAGGACTGGTGCCCAGAACTGCACAGCATACTCTAGGTGCGGCCGGATCAGAGTCTTGTAGAGCAGGAGAATTTTTGTTTTATCTTTGGAATTAATCCCCTTTTTAATGCATGCCAATATTCTGTTTGCTTTGTTAGCAGCAGCTTGGCATTGCATGCCATTTCTGAGCATATCATCTACTAGGACCCTCAGGTCCTTTTCTATCCTAGATTCCCCCAGAGGTTCTCTCCCCAATGTATAGATTGCATTCATATTTTTTCATTTTTACATTTTTCTACATTGAACCTTATTTGCCATGTAGTTGCCCACCCCCATTGATGTGTTCAGATATTTTTGCAAGGTTTCCACATCCTACACATCCTATGGTCTGCAACTACAGAGATTGAACTGTTTACCCCATCCTCCAGGTCATTTATGAACAAATTAAACAGGATTGGTCCCAGCACAGAACCCTGGGGGACCCCACTACCCACCCCTGACCATTCGGAGTACTCCCCATTTATCACTACCCTCTGAACTCGCGCTTGAAGCCAGTTTTCAATCCATGTACTCACCCTATGGTCCATACCAACGGACCTTATTTTGTACAGTAAACGTTTGTGGGGAACTGTGTCAAATGCTTTTGCAATATCCAGATACACCACGTCTACGGGCCTTCCTTTATCTAGGTGGCAACTCACCTCCTCATAAAAGGTTAACAGATTGGTTTGGCAAGAACGATTCCTCATGAATCCATGCTGATTACTGCTAATGATATCGTACTCATTAATAAAATTTTGTATATAGTCCCTTATCATCCCCTCCAAGAGTTTACATACTATTGATGTTAGGCTAACTGGTCTGTAATTCCTAGGGATGTATTTTGAGCCCTTCTTAAATATTGGTGCTACATTGGCTTTTCTCCAATCAGCTAGTACCATTCTAGTCAGTAAACTGTCAGTAAAAATTAGGAACAATGGTCTGGCAATTACTTGACTGAGTTCCCTAAGTATTCTCGGGTGCAAGCCATCTGGTCCCGGTGGTTTATTAATGTTAAGTTTCCCAAATCTAATTTTAATTTTGTCCTCTGTTAACCATGGAGGTGCTTCCTGTGATGTGTCATGAGGATAAACACTGCAGTTTTGGTTACTGAAGCCCCCCGATTTCCTCGTGAAGACGGAGAAGGAGAAGAGTAAATTCAACACCTTCGCCATCTCCCCATCCTTTGTAACCAGATGTTCTTCCTCGTTCTTTATGGGGCCAACATGGTCTGTCCTCCCTTTTTTACTGTTTACATACTTAAAGAATTTCTTGGGATTTTTTTTGCTCTCCTCCGCTATGTGTCTTTCATGTTCCAACTTAGCAATCCTTATTGCACCCTTACATTTCTTGTTGCATTCTTTATAAAGTCTGAAAGCTGAGGATGATCCCTCAACCTTGTATTTTTTGAAGGCCTTCTCCATCCAGGACTTTTGTTCGCTCTTTTAAATGTATTATCCAATTGGATGCATTGGCTAATGCCCTTATTTAATATGCTCTTAAAGCAAACATATCTCTCCTCCGTGTTCTTTGTTCCTAAGATTGTATCCCAATTTATGCCTTCTAGCAAGGTTCGTAGTTTAGAGAAGTTGGCGTAGTTTAGAGTAGTTCAGTGTCTTTGTATTCCCCGTATGTTTCCTCTTTGTGTGATTTATACTGAAGCCAATTGACCTGTGATCGCTGTTACTTAAATTGCCCTGTATATCCACATCCGTGATCAGGTCTGTATTGTTGGTAAGCAGTAGATCTAGTAACGCTTTATTTCTAGTTGGTGCATCTACCATCTGACCCATAAAATTGTCCTGCAAGACATTTAGGAACTGGCGAGCCTTAGATGAATGCGTGGTTCCCTCCGCCCAATCTATGTCTGGATAATTAAAATCCCCCATTATGATAACACTTCCTATCCTTTCTGTTAATCCAATTTGGGATAGATCTGTCTCCCCTTCCTCCCACAGGTTAGGGGGCCTATAGCATACTCCCAGTATTATTTTCCACTCAGCTTAAACCCTTTGGAGCTCTACCGATAAGGATTCCACCTCCTCCCTAGCTCCCTTAGTGAAGTCATCTCTCACATTCACTTGTACATTATTCTTGATATATAGGCATACCCCTCACCCTTTTTTACCCTCTCTATCCTTGCGATAAAGGGAATACCCTTGAATGGTTGTCAGCCAATCATGAGAGCAGTTGAACCAGGTCTCTGAAATTCCCACAAAATCCAAATCCTCCTCGTACAACAGAATCTCTAGTTCACCCATCTTGTCCGCCAGGCTCCTGGCATCGGTGAACATGCCACGTAGTTTAGACCGGTCACATGTTACCCTCTTATTGGGTGTTCCGAGATTGCAACTAGGAATTGCTACTATACTTACCTTGGGTTTACGTGCTTTGGTCAACCTATCACTAATGCCCCCAATACTACCCTCTGGAATATGTACCACGCTGACTATCTCTACCTCTGGACCCTCCTCCTGTCGCCTAGTTTAAAAACCCCTCTAACTTTTTGGCCATCTTCATTCCCAGCTGATCTGCACCCTCCTCATTTATGTGCAGTCCATCCCTTCAATAGTACTGGTTATCGACTGAGAAGTCAGCCCAGTCCTCCAGAGACCCAAACCCCTCCTTAATACACCAGCTCTTCAGCCACTTGTTTTCTTCCCTAATCTCCCTCTGCCTTTCTGGTGTGGCTCGATGTACCGGTAGTATTCTTGAGAATACTACCTTGGAGGTCCTTTTCATCAATTTAGCTCCCAAGTCCCTAAAATCGTTCTTTAGGACACTCCATCTGCCTCTGACTTTGTCATTGGTGCCAACGTGCACCATGACAGCCGGGTCTTCCCCAGCCCCTTCCAGTAACCTGTCCACAAGATCCGTGATGTGCCAAACCTGAGCGCCCGGTAGACAACATACAGTTCGGCGCACCAGGTCTTTGTTACAGATTGGCCTCTCTGTCCTTCTAAGAATTGAGTCCCCTACCACCAGAATCTGTCTTTCCTTTCCCTTCACTCCCCCCCCCCCACTCTCACTGGAGGAGTTCTTCCCCTGGCAACTAGGAGAGTCCCTCAGCTCCAGCAGTGCTGGTCCTTGACTGGTTTCACCAGCCTCTGTGCTGGCCCCTGCCGGCACCTGCCGTATATGTTCCTGGCTCTCCTTTAGTATGGAGGGACTTCTCAGTACTGACAGTTGCTTTCCCAGATTCAGAACCTGGGCTTCCAGGGAAACAATGTGCTTACATTTTGCACAGCAGTATTCACCCTCGATCGGATGAGCAAGGAACGCAGACCTACGTGCACTCGCAGACCTACGTGCACTCACAGACCTATGTGCAGACCTACGTGCACTCGCAGACCTACGTGCAGACCTGTGTGCACTCACAGACCTGCGTGCACCCGCAGACCTACGTGCACTCGCAGACCTATGTGCAGACCTACGTGCACCCACAGACCTACGTGCTTTTGCAGACCTATGTGCAGACCTACATGCTTTTGCAGACCTACGTGCACTCGCAGACCTATGTGCAGACCTACGTACACTCGCAGACCTACGTACACTCGCAGACCTACGTGCACTTGCAGACCTATGTGCACTCGCAGACCTACGTGCAGACCTACGTGCACTCGCAGATGTGGCTATGGGATGATAATTATGTCTGAGCATGGGAGGCCCTGCATTTACTATTTAAGTCTGATCTTATAAATATGGGTTTGTAAAAGTGTGTCAGGGCTAAAACAAAAAAGAATTCTGAAGACCTCTGAGGGGCAGTCAAAGCTGATGTTTAGGTATGATTTTTTTGTTGCATAGTTACATTATTCCATCTTGGACCAATGTAAGTATCCATATCTCATACCTGACTGATCCCTATATAGGCTGCAAATCACTGTTGTAGTTGCTGCTACTACAATGATAGATGCAGTCTTTGTGGACAGTTACTTCTTCATAGCAACCACGTGATTCTGCTTGCTTGGCACTACTGGCATTTAAAGAAAGCTTTGTGTCTTTTCAATAAATGCAAGCGTTCTCTGATTGGATGAGGTGGAGATTATTTTGTCATTGCCCCTCCTATCTACCTTGTCCAATCAGTTCATGCTCATCAGGTTTAACACTATTCACCACTATTCACCATTCACACTATTCACCAGGTTGAAACAGGTTACAAAAGCATTTCTAAAGAGTTTTGACACCACCAGTCTACTATACAAAAGAAGACAATTCAATACCATTGTCCTCAGTAGTGGTCGAGCAATACAGATCACACCAAAAGCAAGGTATGTAATACCCTGGGAGATCTCAATAAACCCCAGTGTAATGTTTAAGGAACTAAAGGCCTATCTGCATTGGTGAATGTCAATGCTCATGTGTCCACCATTAGAAGAATTATTTTTATTATACAGGATTTATATAGTGCCAACAGTTTACATAGCACTTTACAATATAAAGGGGGACCATATAATTACAATACAATTCAATACAGAAGGAATAGGAGGGCCTGCTCATGGAGCTTACAATCTAAAGGGAGAAGATTAACATTGGTGTACATAATAGGGTTGCAGGTAGAAATTATCTACTATCCAAAAAGAACATTGCTGCCTTTCTACAGACCATGTGGATAGGTCAATTGGTCACTGGCGGAATGTTTTGTTGTGGAGGGATGAGACCAAAATAGAACTTTTTGGCTTGAATGAAAAGCTTTATACTTGGAGAAGGGCAAACACTGAATTTGAGCAAAGATACCTTAGCCCATCGAAATATGGCTGTGGCAGTATCATTGTTTGTGCCTACTTTGCTGCCTCTGCACCACAATGGCTTGCTATCATCGATGGAATTATGAATTCTGAATTTTACCAGAAAAATTCTGTAGCGAAATGTCTTGGGTATCCATCCATGCACTGAAGCTCAATAGAAAACTAATGCTTTAGCAAAACAATAACCTTAAATGCATAAGTGAATCTAACAAACAATGGGAGAAGCAGAGGTTAATGTTTATTGAAATGACATCAAAGTCTGACCTTAATTCTATAGAAAATTTATTGAAGGACCTGAAGCAGGCTTTTCGTGTGAGATAGCCTACCAACATTCATAAAAAAATGTATCCAAGCCACTATGCAGTACTTAGCAACAGTTACGAGGAATGTTTGTTTGTAGTTATTGCTGCCTAAGAGGGGCACAGCAGTTATTGAAAGCAAATGTTCATATACTTTTCCCACATACACAAATATCTACAGTAGTTTTGAGTCACTTTCCTTTAATCAATACAGTAAATTAAAAAGTTTTATGTATTTGACTTCTTTGCTTAATTGGGTTCCAATTATTTAGTTTTAGGACCTGCATGAAACACAGATTACATTTTAAGTCATATTTATGTTGAAATACTAATATATTCAAAAGGGTTCACAAACTTTAAAGCACCACTGTATGCATATAAATTACATTTAATTGACTTCCTACCATATCCTCAGGAAGGTTTCTTGTGACACTCCAGAAACACGCTCCATTAGTTTTAAATCATAAAACTAATGTGGAAGATGGAAACAAAAGCCCCTTATAATTGCATGGTCTATTTTATACGTCTAAAAATGTCTGACTTGATATAACCTTTGACATTGTAAAGTGGATACTTTAGGTCTCATTTACACGTGCGTTTGGGGCTGACTATGATTTCCTGTGGGAGAGTTCAGGAGTGGGTTTTCTTGTGAAAGGCTGTCAGCTGGAATCCCCATTCAAAGAAATGGGAGGCTGACAGTGCCTACAGGCAAACAGCCTGTGTCTAGGACCAATCATCCACATATAATCTCTGCATAATTAATTACATCTGAACAAAGGTCCGCGGGCACTGTCAGTCTCTTATTGTTTTAAATGGGGCTTTCTGCTGGCAGCTGCTCGCAGGAAACCCTGCTAAGTCTCCCAAAGGAAATAGATGCAAATGAGGCTATAAAGTGGTTGTAAAGGCTGAAGGTTTTTTACCTTCATGCATTCTATGCATGAAAGTAAACTGAGGGTATTCAGTGTGCAGCTCCCACAGCCCCCCTAATACAACCCTAAGTCTGATCTTGATTCAGCGATGTGCACAAGACCCAAGGCTCTCCTGGGTCTCTCTCTCTCCTGATTGGCTAAGATGCAGGAGCCATTGGCTTCCACTGCTGTCAATCACAGTCACTGAGGCAGGAGCAGGGAGCAGGGCTGAGCCGTGCTCTCTGTGTCTTATGAAGATGTGCCTTTCATGTAGGTTAGCTGCTCCTTGCAAGAGACTTTTATTATCTCCCATGGTTTTGATGCACTTTCTGAAACTGCACCAAAGCCTTGCTTTCATTTTTTTTGTTTCACAAAGTGTACAAAAAAACATGAGACATAATAGAACTCTATGGCAAACTGCAGCTAACCCACGCGAGAACTGCAGGTACACTGCACTGCACCCATGGTGCGTGAAAACCACACCGCATCATTGTGAAAGTACCCTATTGGGGGGAGGGAGGACCAAAAGCATATGATTGTATCCAAAAGCATATTTTATGGGTACAGAAAGGCTTTTGTTTTATTTAACCACATTCCTTTAAGCCCTTCCCACTGTAAATACTATTTGACCACACCCACCATCCACTGCGACTTTGGACTTTGAGCTTTTGTGTGCAAACCTTAATGCAATAGGCTGCGCACACCTATGGTAGTAAGTGCATAAATACAGTAACTAGATGCTACAGGCTACAGAAGATCAGCAACATTGATAAACAAAGAAGGGGAAATCGGAATTTCATGGGGGAAAAACATGCAAGTTGTTTGATACATAGTGCTTTAGCAAACAAAATGCCATACACTTAGATACTTTAAAGTTGAACTTCAGCCCTACCTTAAGGGAGGCTGCCCCCTTGCAAACGCGTGGCCTCGGCTTTGCACAGTTGTACAAGCTGTTCTGTAGTAAAATTGCCTACTCTCTAATTTCACTGCAGACTGTAAGCTTCTCATAGTGTACATCAGAAGCTGCAGAAAGTCAAATACAGCCCACTTCATTTCCTAGCTGGAGGATATCCAGCATCATCTAGCCCTTTATTCCCAGCATAACTGTCCCTCCCCTTCCACTTTTATTCATTGGATTTCAGTTCTTTCAGTCATTAGGGTTCAGCATCACATGAGGGCGTTACCAAGGACTGTCTACATGAAGATGCAGCCTGCCTAGGAATGCCCACTGCGCAAGATTCACTTTGACCCATCATGGCATTTTTATTTTTGCAGGACTCTCTAGGTGCCTGTCCACCACTTGCATTAGGGCCAATGTTTTAACTGGGGGGACAGGGGATGGTCATCACTGGGTACCAATTTGAGGAATGCTGCAGCCACTGCTGATTGCTGGGTGGATCATTAATTCATTGATACAGGTTTGCTCTGCATGCAGCCCACAGGAGACAGCTTCTGAGCTCCTGTATATTAGCCTCATTGTAAGCAATTAATCTGCCTGATGCCAGAATTGCAGGAGTCAAGGCTTCTCAGGAGCAGAGCTCAGAAGCTGTCTACTGTGCTGTAGATGAGCAGAAAACCTGATGTAAGGGGAAGGACTGTGACTATGCTGCAATATCAATATGCTTGATATGCCATTAATCAAGGCTGAGGGATCTTGAGAGATGAACTGTCGGGAGACACAGATCGCCTCCGTCCGCCGGGCTTCGGGGCACATGCGCGGCGGACTAGCGCTGCGACGTACACCCATTCGCGGCCCAATGGTGCGGCGCGCGCAGGTGCACGGCGGTCCCCGTGTGTGCGCCGTCGCCTGTGCGGGTACCCGATAGCGCGTCACGCTGACACGCTCGCCGGGGAGGCTACTTCTGACGGCACCAGCACCCAGTCGGGTTGCTGGCTTGTCGTCAGCTGTGTCCTGTCCCCTGTACCACTGAAATCTCTCAGTTCCTGTTAACCTGTGCTGAACCTCTGCCTGTACTACGGATTACTCTGCCTGCCTGATACCCTTGACCTCTGCCTGTACTACGGATTACTCTGCCTGCCTGATACCCTTGACCTCTGCCTGTATTACGGATTACTCTGCCTGCCTGATACCCTTGACCTCTGCCTGTACTACGGATTACTCTGCCTGCCTGATACCCTTGACCTCTGCTTGTAATACGGACTACTCTGTCTGCCTGATACCCCGGTTCTGACCTCTGCTTGCACCACGGACTCTGCTCTGCCTGATACCCCAGTTCTGACCTCTGCTTGCTTAACGGACTTCCTGTTCTTCAGTTCCCCGGTACCAAACGGCACCCGTCGGTGTATTACCGACCAGCAACTAGGACTTCCATCAGGCCTTCCTGGAATTCTGCAGTTACCAGAAGCCCGTGCCTCCGCATGCCCCAACTCCCTGTATCACTTCCAGGGGCTCGGGTGCGCGTGGTCGTAAGGGCGAGCCGCTCTCGGCATCTTGGCCTCGGTGAGTATTAGTCGTGACATGAACTGAGGCAGGGTGCTATGAGGTTTTTGGAGTCCCATTGTTCTTCCCATCAGCTATGATCTTACTGCATTGCATAGAAAAGCACAGAAACCCAGTAATGACATCACTAGGTCTAAAATAAGGCATAATAAAAAGGTTTTATTCAAAATTTCATAACCATGTTGATAAGGGAGAAACAAAGGATCAACAGAAAACAAAATATTGGCAGATTAAATTTCAGCTTTAAAGTCTAAGTTTAGTAAAACAAAAATAGCACAAAGGGACAATAGCAAAAAGGGACAATGTGATGTGTTCCTTGTGCTGCTTTCTCCTGGTTTAGTAGAAATCTTCTTCCTCTGATCCCCCCTTACCCTTGGTGCCATAATCTTCCAGTGTGGTGAGGGTATTAAAAGCAGAAAGAGTGCACTACAGAACTCATCAAGAGTCCTGAAGATGCCTGCTCTTTCTGTCCACCTCTTACCATTCACAAATGCTGTACTATAGCTTCTCTACATGAAAAGTAATCTATGAGTGGAGAAAAGAGTGAAAGTAAAACTTCCATACCGCAGAGAAAAAATACAACTTGCTATCCTCTTATGCGCATGAAGTTAAAAAAAGTTCTGTGTGCAGTCATGCCCCCAGCCCCCCCCCATACTTTCTGTACTTAAGCCCAATCCAGTGATGTGCACAGGAGCAGCAGCTCTTCTGGGTCTCTTCCTCCTCATTGGCTGAGACAGCAGCAGGAGCCTTTGGCTCCTGTTAACTATCAATCACAGCCAGTGAGCCAATGAGGAGAGAGTGGGGCGGGGCACACAGATCAGTGGCTCTGGAGTAACCCTGCTCGGGTACCACTATAGCAAGCTGCTTGCTATGAGGAAGGGACCAGGAGTGTCGGCTGGGGACCTGAAAAGAGGAGGATTTTATTATTTAAAAAGAAAATCTGCCTTTATTATCAATTAAAAAAAGTATGGTAACATACAAGATGAAATGTTGCATGACACCTCTCCCAGCTGTCATATTGTATGGTTATTAAAGGCAAATATCTTTAAAGTGCTGAAGAGGATATGAATTGTTTTTGGTCTCTGCAGTAAGGAACTTTCTTTTTTCTTTGAGAAGGGGGTGGGGGTGGGAATTGGAGAGAGTGCTCTGTACTATTTTTTTGGGTGATCACTTGATAAGGGCCTGTCATTGGGTCCGCAGGGAATGCTTGCTCAGCTCTATTAACCCCCTCTGCACCAGAAGATTATGGCTGGGGGGAGTGGGGATTTCTACTAAACCAGTAGACAGCAGCACAAGGGGCACAACACACTGAAAGTAACAGCCTTTGTGTTGATTTTATTTTTGCCACACTTAATCTTTAACCGCTTGTTTTTCAGCATATATATAAAAAATGTCCAGGGCATCAAGCGGTTATACCAGCTGCAGCTATAATCCTGGTGTCATTTTTTTAGAACCGGCGATTGACTTTCCAGTGAAAGTTATCTTAGCAGCACTATAGCCACCTGATCACGTTTACAGTGCTCGGAAGGGGTCCCCCTCTTGCCGTACCCTGCGGCCATTTCTGGGCTCTCCCAGGACCTCTGCAAGCATTCGGGTTGGGTGCCCACAGAGGTGAGTTTCTCTTTTTCTTCCTCCCCTCTTTCTTTGATTACATCTTTTCTCACCCACAGCCTTAATAAAGATATATTTAACCTTAACATGTACTGTATATGAAAAATGTCAACATTGTCCCAGTAGGCACGCTGTTAAGGCTTCCTCACAGCTGAGCAATATTTTACTCTATTCCTGGCCACCAATTTAGAGCTTGAAAATAAAACACACATTAAACTCTGCTTTAAAAATGACAAACATGGTAACATATTTTGAAGCTGGTAAGATATGTTTTCAGATACAAATGTCATTGCATCCTCCATCTAACGCTTATATGGTTTAAATGCCTACATTTTTTTCTGAACTTTCTTTGAAATTAGCACTTGTTTTTTGCCCTAAAGCTTCACTACTTTCCAAAACTAACACTAACATGTCTCTTGTCTCAGTCGTAGAGATTCACAGATTGACCTCTGCTAGAGTCTCCTCTGTGTGATAGTGTCCACAGTAATACAGGGTTCACTATACAAATGAGGAAAAGAACACATAACGGCACAAGTAAGTACTAACACTGTTTATCTATGAATGTTTCAATTTTGGTCTATTTTTGTTATTGCAGAATACACGAATTACATTTATTAAATACTTTTATGAAATATTCATCTGATTTTCTGTGATAGAGCAAGATAACAGAAGCAGGAAACACACATAAGAACATTTCCAGCTTTTTAATGATGTGTTCAGTGCTGGGTTTAACTAGACTAGATCTTTTTAATGGACAAAAAAAAACAAAAAGAAAAAGCTTGTGACAGATACAAAATGATAAACTACTTTTTTTCAGTCATCTCATTAAAAAAGTCCACTATTCCCAGAATGTAAAATCAAAATAGCAGACAAACAATACAGGGGTTATAAATAATGAAACACACATTTCCTATGTGCAGTCATTATAGATCGACTCCAAGAGCTCACCGCTGATATCAACCACACATAATATCATTCTCGTATTTAATTGTGCTTAGAGGCTCTTTTGCTGATGGAAATGTAAACAGCACTTAAAAATTGATTCTGCACAAACTTAAACCACTCATCCGATTAACACTTTTCCACCTTTCTAATTCTAAGATTTGATTTTCTTCTTATTTCAATTAAAACTTTAACTGTTGTCATTATTAATTCATAACAAACAGGATACATTCCATAATGCATTGCATTGGGGAATAAATTGTGAAACAAACTAACAACCCAGTACAAACCAACTCAAAATGTGCAGAATGGCCTTGAAAGTAAAACGGTGTAGAACAATGTTCTAAAATAAAGTAAAGGATGTATATTATGGTGCCAGATTATACCCAAAGAGTTACCATAAAAACTACGTGCATCACTAGAATCCCCTGCCCTAATCTTATGACTTTTGGGGTATCAGGAAAGGAAGCCCTCGATGCAGCACTCTATGTAAGGCTTGGCATGTAACCTACACTGGCAGCTCCTAAAGTTGAGTTTAGGAGCTTTTGTCGTTTTTTTTGCCAAAGCTCTTAAACTCAACTCCATAAAAGTCTGTGTCCATGTACACATAGGCTTTTAGCAGAATTTAGGAGCTGCCACGGTTAGGTGAGCTTTAACCTCCCTCTCCTGAACACGGAAGAATCGCATTCAGGATAGGAACGTTTTGATTGCCGCCCATGGGAAAGGCAAAAATTTTCCAGCTATTTCTAGTGGCTGCGGTAAATGTAGGCTAGGGTACACGAAGCCTAACTGTGGGGTTGATTTACTAAAGTTAGAGAGTGAAAAATCTGGTGTAACTCTGCATAGAAACTAATCGTTTCCAGGCTTTTTGTCAAAGCTGAAGTTAGAAGCTGATTGGCTATCATGCACAGCTGCACCAGATTTTGCACTCTCCAGTTTTGGTAAATCAACCCCTGTGTCCTAACATTAGATCTGTGTATTTTCATCTGGGAGAGCAGAGAGGGCATGCCTAAGCCCAGCACTGCGATACAAAGAGGATGAATCTGTCAAAGTAAGTGTGTGTTATGAGTCTGGGCTGTGGTCCCTGGCTCTTTTTGTTTTGGAGGTTGTAAGAGGGTGCTTTCCTTGTGTTGCCCCCCGATCTCATTGAGATAAACAGTACATGTCCAGATTCTGAGACCCAGGTGAAAAATCCATCACATCAGCAGGAGTTTGAAGCAGAATGTACTGTTACGCATTGTGGGCAGGCAGGCTTTTTATTTCAGAAGAGAAATGTTATGTCTCCTCTGCAATAAACTGCACCCACCTGCCTGTTCACAGCAATTCCCAGACTGCAAACTAGCATGCAACGGCTGACCCAATTCCAATGTATAAGAATGACTAGCTTCTGCGCACATGCATAGGTGACATTGTCCCACACCGACCATTGAAGATGGCAGAGAACCAGCACACAGGAGAAGATGCCAGCACTGTTGAGGGACCATTGAAATGGTGAGTATTAACTCTTTAGTTCCTCTTTAATGGAGTCAAAAAGGTGGTGTTCCCTGACAGGATGACAAGATGTAATGTTTTTAATCACAGTATATGTCTGCCACGCTTACTCATAAACTTTGATACACAGTACAGGAATAATGATGCTGGAAGTAAACATTCCTAATGCTGACATGTTTCCATTGGATGTTTCACTTGAGAAACAGGCCAACAGGCTTTTCCCCTGGGGGATTTGGGGCTGTCAAGGGAAAATTTTGGTACATTTTGGCACAGTTAAGTGATTCAACCCTCCTGAAAGCCCAGGAGAATGTTTTCCCTAGGGCAGCGGACATATTTCCACAGATGGTGGTAATCAATGATCTCTTGTAGAACATGGCAAAAATAAGCTAGGCGATATATGAACAACGTGTGGTGCTCTGCCCTTATAGAATGGCTTGGAAGTCCCACAGAAAGAGGCTGTGCAGAAGTTGTGGCTCCACTGTGTCACATAGCAGTTGCAGAAGTGAGTGGGAAAGAATGCAGACAATGGAGGGGGGCAATTAGAGCCAGCGGGTGATGTCATGGCTCCATGAAATCAGCCACATTGTCAAGCACTCCCTAACACAGAGGAGCTGTAGCTTCTGGAGCATAGCTTGGAGGAGCAGGAGGGCAACATTTTTACCCAGACATAATAGCCTTTACTTAAACTTAGGTTACATGTGACGATCTAGAACACCTACCATACAACAATAATGACATTTTTAAACGGAGATGTGTCATAATGGAAACATGTAGGCTGCTACTCCTTATCTCCTTCTAAAAATATGACTGGTAACTTGCTGCGATGATGATTCTTATAACGCGTACACACGATTGGACTTTACAGCAGACTTTGTCCGGCGTACTTTTCAGCGGACTTTACAATGGACATTCCGAATGAACGGACTTGCCTACACACAATCAACCAAAGACCCACTGATTTGTACGTGATGACGTACGACCGGACTAAAACAAGGAAGTTCATAGCCAGTAGCCAATAGCTGCCCTAGCATCGTTTTTTGTCCATCGGACTAGCATACAGACGAGCGGACTTTTCAACCGGACTCGAGTCCATCGGACAGATTTGAAACATGTTTCAAATCTAAGTCCGTCAAACTTTTGAGAAAACAAAGTCCGCTGGAGCCCACACATGATCGAATTCTCCAACAAAATCCAGTACGCCGGACCAAGTATGCCGTAAAGTCCGATCGTGTGTACGCGGCTTTAGCCTCCAAGGCTAAGTGTTGTTAAAGCTGAACACCAACAATATAAATACAAATTGCAATTTAATGTAGCAAAGTTATCATGAAATAACTCATCATATGTAACATAGATACATGAATTTGTCTTGGTATCAGTTTCCTGGAATTCCCTACTCTGCTGCATTTATTCCAGGACAGGTAACAGGACAGGTAAGGCTAGCAGTGTGAGCCAATCGGAATATTTTAACTTGTGTAACTTGTGTACTTGTGTAATGCTGTCAGACTATCACTCTATTCCAATATTCCAATGGAAGAACACAGACAGGATGTCAAAATACTAGAATTCCTGTCCTGATAACACCTGTTCATCTAATTTTTTGCCCTAGTGTCAGTGTAAGTCTCCAAATGCAGCCACACGCACACACACAAATGTAATACATTATGATACTTCACTATATCCAAAGCTAAAAAAGAAAAACAGTTTAGGGCTAGGCTGTAGCTGGTTTTAAATGTTTCATGTATAGGAAGTTGGGAGGGATACATTGATCCATTGAAACACAGGCTTTCAGTGTTTTGTTTAATAACATCATCATGGCAGACAGCCGTGTATTGATCTGGTGAGGTCATTATAATAAATTATATCTTTAGTGTCGTAAGGGCCACACTCAAATCACAAAAATTTCAGTACAATGATATAAGCCACCAGGACTACTTTGTTCGTTAACTTTTTAGAAGTTTTACTTGTTAATAACCTTTCTCTCAAGTCTAGGAAATAGTTTTATGGTAACCGTTGCTTGTAACTATCTGGTCATACTGAACCTCATACAATTGAAAACACATATTTTGAAAGCACTTTAGACTTTGATATATGTACAGTTTTACAGAACAGTAATATTTCAGTTTTATATCAAGGTCAGTGACTTGACTCACTCTTCTGCTTATATCTCTTGGGATTCCAGTAATCTCCCACCATAGTTCCCATTTTCTATCTATGACAATTTTACCATTGGATTTTCCTTTTTCATTTCACATTATAGAGAGCACAGTAAGGTCAATGTGATATCCTCCTTTGGCTTATTAATAGCAGCAAGAGGGCAGAGCTGCAATTACCATCTGGAACATTTATCTGACAAGAGAAGAAGGCTTTAAACTGACACTAAACTTACTAAACTCATATTCACATTTGTATTCCTAACTCATAATTACTTTCAAGTGCTTTCATCTTACGCCAAATCTCCAAATTCCCTTTTTTTTTGCTGTTATGACCCGACTTCCTGTTAGATGGTGGTTACATTTGTTCTCCCTAGTCCCACTGTATGTTGGAAGGTAGCCAACTAGCCACCCCCCTTGCTTGCTACCGAGTTGGACTAGGGACTCTGGTTTATGGGATGTGTAGTGTGCATAGAGCAGTGCTCATGACTGTGACTAACCTGCACTGCTTGTTCCAAACAAAAAGAAGTGAGGGGGGGGGGGGGGGCAGAAAGGTTCAGGGGCTCATGAAGAACTTTACAGGGCAGAAAGGCAGAAAATAACTGTGAAAAATAATTTTAAAAATAAATAGTTTACAGGCCCATTAGGTAGTAGATGTGTATGGATAATTTTCAGAGTATAATGATATTGTTTATTGTCACTTTAAGCATTTCAGGAAATGTTTGCTTAACCAAAACTGAAATATCAAATTTGGGTGAATTTGACTTTTACTTGTCAACCAGGATGTGATTTCTAGTGATCTAAGAAAATAAACAATAAATTCCATGTACATTTTTACCACCAGTAACAGTGCTAATTGAACACGGTTGTCCAGCTTCCCAAATTAACATTTCCATTCTAATTTCTTAAATACTAGGGTGTACAGATCTTCAATCATTTCATTATTGTGATGTTTACTTGCTGAAAACATCTCTCTTAGGGAATAAATCAAAGGTGGCTAAATTAGGCATGGGTCATCGTTAGCTGCATATTATCCATGATGTTATTTATGAAGACAAATTAATACAGTTATAATGAATGCAAAACAGATGCTCTATTAGTTCTGTCTTTCAACTTCTTACAAATACGGGCTTTTCAAATGTAAATCTGTCTATTTGTAAAGATGAAATGTCTTAAACAAATACTTAACAATTATGTTAAAAAGTCAGGTACATGGTTAAGGAAAAATAGCAAGGCTTGCCAATTTTCTTGTTATTGCAACCTGCTTCAGAGCGATTCTGAAACTCAATTTCACAGTTTCTAGATAAAAAGTAGCCATTGATTTATCATGGCTATTGATTTTCTTAAATGATTAAGTTAACTCATAAAGCATGTGACTTTTAATGAATTCTTTACTCAGCAAACATTCCATGTCTCTTGGCTGTGAAATCCTCTGGCATTATAGTACAAATAAAGCTTTTTATGGCAGTTGGTCTTAGTGATTGAGTTTTATATATGCAATTTTAGCATACGCTGCTCCCTAATAGCAGTCCGAGCCTGTAGACCATGCAGTGGTTCTGCAGCATCTGTTTCTCTGTGCCATTTACATGATGTTGTTAATATGGCTTTGGAATGAGACCCAATTTTCCTATTAGTAGCCAGTAGACTCATGTCTATTGAGAAAACAATTATTTGTATAAAATAGTTTTGATATACTAAATATACAGTATATACACGGTTTATATATATATATATATATATATATATATATATATATATATATATTGTATACATATATACATATTGCAAAGAGAGAACATGAGAACACAGAAAAGTCTTCTTATATAAGCCATGTGCTTGACTTTGTATAATAATTGTTAAGCACTTGTTTATGGTACTTCACATTTATAAACAGCTTTACATTTGAAAAGTTTACATTTTTTAGTAGTTGACAGGAAAAGTCAATGGAGCATCTGTATATAGATATATCCATCTGAATGTATTCTATTTGTAGGCCATTTGTCTGTATGTCGAGTCTATCAATTGCATGTTTGAATCAACTGTAAATGTCACAGCTTCCCTTAAAAGATCTGTCCATTAAAAAATGTGTGTGTTACAAGGATAGGGACTCTTTGGAGGTAACTAGAGATTTAGCAGTTTTGTAAATAAAACTTCTACAGAACAGTTTTTCATTTTAATTAAAATATTAGTTCACCTTTTCAAAAAAAAATGAAAAGGTGAATTAACATAATATAACCTCCCCACCCCAGCAGTCTGTGCCATACTTACCTCTGTGGATGATGAGCTGTCAGTGCCCACGCAGCCAGCGCAACAATCCAGGGATTTGAAATCTCTGATCCTCTCCCTCTTCTCTATGCAGCAGAGATGCGCTGTGCTGATACTGACCAATCAGAATCACTCTGATGGGTCCCAGAAGAGCTGCACAGAGAAAAGGGAAATGAGCAGGAGTTTTGAATTCCCAGACATCTACAGCTCAGAATTCCCAGAGGTAAGTACAGCGGGGACTGGGAGGGTATATAGTGTTAGTTCAGCTTTAAATTTTTTCTGTAAAGGTAAACTAGCACTTAATGCTGCTGTCAAGTGCAAGACAGGAGAGTAGCCCTGTCATCTTGCAACTTATCCTCCAGGTAAGAAACTATAAAACAGATTCACAAAAACAAATTTGCTTAAAAAAATGGATACAGTAAAGTCTGGTGCACATATTCAGTTTTTTTTTCGTTCAACCCAGCGGGCTGAACGAATGAAATTGAGAGATTACTATACTAAGTAAGCGATGTTAGTGCAGCGCACTGTCCCACTGTGCTTATATTAAGCATAGCAATATCTTTTTGACAAAAGAGGGTCCTTAGACTGACTTCTGTTGGAAGGACAGCTGTACACATAGTTGAAATGTCGGCCGGCTCATTGCTATTTCTTACATGATATATCAATAGACAAAACAAACTCAAAAAGTTAAGATAAATATTAGGGATTACAAGAAACTCTTCACAAATCTAGGGGACAATTGGCTTTTTCTGCATAGAAAACATATTACACATATAATTTTTAAAATACTTTTTAGAGCTGAGCTTTGTACAGCCCTCCAAAACCTCTATCTATTGCTGTAGCAGTTTAAAAAAATAATAATTAAGGGGCATGTCAGTGCTGGTAATGGATGCTTAGTCCGCAGCTCTCCTCAGCCTGATATCTACAGCAGGTCCTACATGACACTACAGAGGGGGAATCCCCAATATGTCTTCACAGCCTGACACCTACAACACAAGGGAAGAAGTCTAAATGGCGCAAGGCAGTAAAACCACCGTAGAAACTTACTGACTTTTACCTGTCGGCTACCACTCACAGAAGGCAAGATGGCACTGGCTCTCTGCTCCATAGCACACTCTGGGACACCTCTACAATTGATGAGGCACATTCCCTCACTGGTTCCTTCCTCCAGGATCCGAGCGAGTCCTCTCCACCTCCTACACCCACCTCACGCAGTCCAGCAAAGACCAGGCTAAGAAGAGAAGGCGATTCCCCTAGTATCTCATCCAGCCCAAGTGACATACAGGCAACAGCTATAGGTCTCTCCCTACAGCCCTCCATTAAAACCTTCCCTGCAACTGAGCAGGCGATATCAGAAAACACCATGAAAAGTATACTACTCTACATACTCTACACAATGATTTACAAGCTATGCTGGCTAATGATAATCATACCGTACAGAGCATAAAGAAAGGATCCACCACATAGAAACAAAAATAGAGGAAATGTCAGTGGCTCATAATGACTTAGATGATGCGCACACAGATCACTCCGCTGAATTACAATGGTTGAAATACAAAATTGCAGATTTGGAGGATCGTTCCAGACATAAAAAAATCAAGTTCCATGGAATCCCTAAATCTGTTCAGCCATCTGAAATTCCAGAATATCTCCAGCAGTTGATGAAGGCTTTGATACCAACACTTACTATTATGGAGCTGTGTATAGACAGGGCGCCCAAACCACCCTTCTTACCAGACACCACGCCCAGGGATGTCCTGGCCCACATTTACTTTTCCCGTATCAAAGAACGCCTCATGACTGCAACTAAACAAAACCCAATTTTACCAGATTTGCAGGCATCTTCCTTTACGCAGATATATCCCAGGCCACAGCCATGGAAAAAGCTCTCACCAAGATTTTAAGGAACCACAAATATAATTACTGAGCTGGAAAGGGAAACGTGTTCCAATTTATAGCTTTGATAAAGGTCTCTCTCTATTCAAAGATTGTAAATTACTTCCTAAGGACTCTCCACCTGTACTTTCACATACACCGACGCGAATGGAGACCAAATGGACCTAATTCTGCACACAAACCAGTGTTCTCCTCTGTGTTCATCTAACTCACACAAGCCTTGAGTTGCACCTGCTGATATTTACAGATGTTTTCTCCTGTTTAGAAATTGTGCAGCAGCACTTGCTACCCATTGATCGTGATTTTTTTTTTACAATATGTTCTTAATGTTTTGGTTCTTTTTTCTTCTCTTTTTTCCTGTTTCTACTTGTCCAGAACATACTCTGCACTAACAGAACTCTAACATACTTGCCATCTTCAGTTTTTCTTTTTTGTCTACAACTGATCACAGCCATTCTTACTAAGATTGCTACTTCCAGACCTGTCGTCTGCCGGGTCATGCGCACTTCATCCAACCTACCCATGAGCTCACCTATCGCAGAATGATCCACATCAACTACTCACTATCTCTTTTGTCTACTATGACCATTACTGTTCTATCTATGAACGTTAGGGGTCTCAATAGCCTCTATAAAATGCATGGCCATCATGAAGGAAGCCCAGACCTTAAAAGTGAAGTCCTCTTCCTTCAAGAAATGCATTTTGCCTCTACTAAACTACCCCACTTTCGATTTCAACATTTCCCCCATTTGTTTATGGCAAATGCCCCCAAGAAGAAATGTGGGGTCTTAATTGCGATCAAAGACTCTATAGCTTTCAAACACATCCAGGAGATTGTTGATCCTCAAGGACGGTATGTCATTCTTATCTGTGAACGCAATCACACCAAATATACCCTGGTTAATTTATACTAAGCAACTGAAAATTCCCAACTACCTTTTCAAAATGATTATGGAACATCAACAAGGCCGGTTCCTCATGAATGGAGACTTTAACAATATCTGTGACAATCTACTGGACTCCACCTCTACTTCTACACCGTATTCTTAGTCACTAAGTACATTTCTCTACATGCATGAATTATATGACTTCTAGCGATCTCATCATGAAATGAACAAAGATTTTACCTTCTTCTCTTCAGTCCATACTTCTTACTCTAGGATTGATCACTTCATTACTGACAAGTGGACCCTGCAAACCATACGTCACTCAGACATTGGCACTATAACATGGTCATACCTTGCCCCTATTACCATTTTATGGAAGACTCCACTTGGTCGCCCCCACAAAGCCCATGGAGACTTAATACGTTCCTACTAGCTGACCACTCTATTTGTCAATGAATAGTGGAAGCACACCATTCATTCTTTGAGAGCAATGACACTCCGGAAGTAGATTGTTTTACCCTTTGGTACACTTACAAAGCTTATATACGAGGTATACTAATCAAACTTGCATCCTATGTATAGAAGCAGAGGACCCGGCAAGTTGCAGAGTTTTTAATGATAAGGAAACACTTAATAAAATGGCCCCTACCCCCCAACTATCAGCCTCCATTACAGAAGATAGAACCTGCCTCCGCGATCTACTCCACTACAAACATGAATCGCACTTAAAATTCACCAAAGCTACGTTTTTATGGCCTTGGTAACAGAGAAGGTGCCATACTTGCCAAGAAAGTCAAATCACGCTATCTTAAGCAGAGAATTCTTCACATTTCACACCCCGTATCTAATCGCATAGTAACCAACCCCCATGACATAGTGGATGCATTTAGCTAATATTATCAATCCCTATATGATACATGTAATGATCTCTCTACTCCACAATCCTCACCAGCGCTGATTGAAAATGTTTTAAGTAATTGTAAACTGCCTTCCTTATCCTCAAAACAGTTAGAAACTATTTCTCAGCCTTTTACAATCCAAGAGATTCCCACTGCTATAGATTCTATTCCTAACCACAAAGTTTCAGGCATCAATGCTTTTCCAATGATTTCTATAAGGATTTAAAAGAACTAGTGTAGCGGTACCCCCGTGAGGGCTGCTGATGGACTCTATATCCCACTGGCTACCCAGACTCTGCAGATCCTCTCTTACCTCTGACACCTTAGGTTCCATTCTGCAATGTGATGTTAGCAATGAGAAACTCACACAATATCACTGAACCACTTAGAAAAGTTTACTAAAACAAGTAATGAAACACAATGAAGGGCATGAATGAACACAAATTATGATCAGCAAGTGTTATCACTTATTGCTCATATACAGAACGTATAACCTTATAATCACTTTAAGTAGTATATGTGAACAGGTACATAGAGGAATAGGTACTCAATATCTTCAAAACATGTATTAAATACCTCCCACTGAGGCCTCAACACACAGATCAAAATGCAATATATATATTCTTTACATTCAAGAACACGGTGTAAAATCTAGCATATACTCTATGGCTTGCCCTAGGTTGTAATTCAGAGTTCAACTTATGAGTGTAGCAGCAATGCTTGGTAAAAGCGGAAGATGATCAAAGTTCTTTCAACTCCGGATATCTTCAGCTAGCCTGATGTTTAAACTGCAGTATTTGTAATCCACAAGAACAAAGGAAAATAAATGACTTACAGCGCAGGGGAAAAAGACAAGGTCCCGAAGTCCAGCTGTAGGATGCCTGTGAAGAAGTAGATTCACCTCTGTGGAACTACAAGTCTCACCAGCAGTCTGTAGAAAGAACTCACTCAGCAATACTGTACTCTCTACTGGAATGGGCAGGTGCCCTCTCACCACAATGGACTCCAATGGCTGTGAGGCTCTGTCCGGAAGCCCCTCCTGGTGTCTCCGTCTGGGGAAGATGGTGCTGTGCTGTAACTCCCAATGGGCTGAAGTGCAGGGGCTTCCAGTTGCTCTGAAGCACAGGCCGGTCCGCTTGCTAGGAAGGCAAGGCTGTACTCCGAGATCCCTCAGAGCCGGGCGATCCGGCTCTCTGCTGTATAGACCGCAGTCTCTCACGCCTGGTCACACACACAGACCTCCTACTGGCAAGTGTTGAATGGAGTCCAGAGAGGCTGAAAACAGGCCATGCCTCTCCTTTTATCACTCCTACCAGCAGGCAGTGCTGCGCGCTTTGCATTGTCTGTCATGTAGTTCAGGGCTCATCCAGCTAACAGAGTCGCTTCCTCCTCCAAACTACATCTCCCACAATACTTTGCTGCATTCCTTCTCAAAGAATAGGAAAAAATCCTAACAGAGCCCAGCAGCCACTAGAGGGAGCCAAACTCATTTGAAACAACAACAAACTATTCAACTATAATAACTACAGTAGCAAACCCTTGGCTACACTAGTATGCCCTCATCCGTTATCCATTTTTGACCTTGCCGCATCCTATGCTTCTATGCCCCCTGAAATGTTACAAGCTATCATAGTGACTATTGGTAAACCTAACAAAGACCCTAACATCACAAGTAACTATTATCCAATCTCACTACTTAACACAGACACCAAGCTTTTTGCTAAAGTCATTGCTGAAAGACTAGTGTCTCTATTGCCTCCACTGATCCATCCTGATCAAGTAGGCTTCATTAATGGTCGACTAGCCCTGGGTGGCACCAGACGCCTGGTCAACCTACTCCATAGTACTGAAACTGAACTAAGTTCATTGGAATTTCCTTAAAGCCAACCCGGTATTATGGGATGCGTTTGCATTCCGCTATTATGTCCCTCTACTCCTCACTGTCAGCAAAATATTAAATGCAGTCTTCCTTTCCAAGGCCATTAATATTTCAAATGGTACTAGACAAGGCTGCCCCTTGTCACTCTTCATTTTCTCCTTGGTGATGGAGCCTTTGGCTGAATGTATTTGCTCCAACCCGCACATCTCTGGCATTACCACCCAAGTTAATACCCACAAAATTAGTTTGTTTGCTGATGATGTGGTACTAATAAACACTAACCCGCTCCCGTCCCTTCCATAAATACAGCTCACCTTTTGGACTTACGTGTTCCGCATGCCCCTAAATGCAATATCATATCACTATACCCTTTCCAACCGGCATCTATAGCCATTTCCTTCTTAGGGATACAAATTCCATACCCTTTTCCTGTTTATTCAATATAAACTACAAACCCTTTTTAACTCAGCTCCTTCAACTACTCAAACAAATCCAAACCCATGAACCTAATATGGCCGGTAAAATTGCGGCGCTAAAAACGCTGATTCTACTGAAACTACTTTATCTCTTTAGAATGCTTCCAATATACCTTCCTACTACTACTTAGCCTCAATATAGCAGCTGTTTAATGGTTTTGTGTGAGGTAACAAACCACCTAGATGTTCACAATGTATTCTGACTAGACAATGGAGGAACAGGGGTATGAGTATGCTGAATAAAGCACTTTACCATCAAGCTTGTATATTGGACCAATCTAGGTACTGGTGGAAACCTCCTAATAAATTGTGGTCGCTAGTTGAAGCCTCTCTTCCAAGATAAACTCCCATATTATGCACTTCTAGCCCTTAAAGCAGACTTAAACACTCTACCCCAAACACACTAACTGATAATTTATGCTGCACTTAAGGCATGGTCAGAAGTCTCACTTCTCCCCCACACCACCTCCTAGTCACGTACCATCCTCACTCCCATAGAAATTCTCCAGTATTTCACTCTTGATATTAATCCCCTGGAAAACTAAAGGGATAACAAAGATCTCTGATCTTTACACAAATGGAAATATTACCCCCTTTGAGATTCTGGCAAATAGGTTTAAATTACCCCCATCTGACTCTTTCTCATACCTGAGAATACATCACCTCCTTCATAAACATACGCCCCCTTCTTCAATTGACATAGCGACCTCTGTTTGAACGTTCCTTACGAATCATACATGCTGTTTTAGAGCTGTTTTTATTAGCACAGAAAGCAGCAGCATTTATTTTCCTTGGGTCACATTAAAATGTTAGTAATATCAGAAAAATAATGAGATCAGAAAGTGTAAACAAACTTTAAAGATGAACTAAAGTATACACAGTAAAGGAAAAAAATACCCAGTGTTACAATTACCGTATATACTCGAGTATAAGTCGTTCCGAGTATAAGTCGAGACCCTAATTTACCACAAAAAAATGGGAAAAACTTATTGACCCGAGTATAAGACGAGGGTGAGAAATGCACAGCTACTGTAAGTGGAAAAAGAGGGTCAACAATGCCCATCTGCAGCTGTATACCTCCCTGTGTCCTGTGCATATGTGTCATGTGTCCTGTGCATATGTGTCATGTGTCCTGTGCATATATGTCATGTGTATATGTACCTGTGTCATGTACCTGTGTCCTGTGTATATGTGCATGTACCTGTGTCCTGTGTATCTGTCATGTGTATATGTACCTGTGTGCATGTGTCTGTGTATCTGTGTGTGTGTGCATCCTACCTGTGTCCTGTGCATCCTCCATCGCCGCTCTGCACCAATCACTGTGTAGTATTCGGCGGCCATTCACTGTTCAAAAGCCGAGCCGCCTCCTCGTCCAAAAAACTCAATTTCCCAGCAGTCAGCGGTCAGCCAATCACGGACATTCTCTCATCCTCATACCACGGACGAGGATGAGAGAATGTCCATGATAGGCTGTACACTGACTGCCTATCACAGACAAGGAGGCGCGGCTTTTGAACTGTGAGAGCTGCTGCCGTGTAGATTGTATCACACGCTGGCCGCCGTCTGCCTGCATGACATGCTGATCATATAGGCAGATGGCGGTGACTCGTGTATAAGTCGAAGGGGGCACTTTCAGCCCCAAAAAAGGGGCTGAAAAATTCGACTTATACACGAGTATATACGGTAAAATATTGAAAAAAACAAAAAAAACACACAATCGATGATATCTATGTACATGTTTCATCCTCCAAAACTGCCCAATTTTTTTCCCTTTTCCAAAGACATCCACTTGGTCACAGAACAATTTTCAGCCAGTTTAATTTTGCCCATAGGCAATAAAACATTCACCTCCTATATTCTTGTTACATAGTTGAAAGCAAGAGTCGACTCCATTTGCCGCATGGAGAAAATATTTCATACCTTACATAATTCTATGTCTTTTTTTTTACACTAAATGGGATTCCTGGTTCGCACATTCTAACATATTTCGTTAACTGACAGCATAATATATTGATACATATTATCCAATATGTAGTATTTTTAAGCTCATAGCCAAACTTTATTGATACATTTCGATATGTATTTTTGCAGTTTGTATTTGACCCATGCCATAGCTTGTTCCTCTATGGCAGGGGTAGGCAACCTTTTGAGCACAGTGTGCCGAAAAATGTTTTCAAAGAAATTGAGCGTGTGGATTTTATTACAAAAAATTTCAACGTCACACTCTCAATTACGAAAAGGATTTTTTATGAAGTAAATGCTGTAAACTACTTTAGTATTGAGAAATTAATATTCTGCACTCTCACGCCTCAGATCAGCCCCAATTCCTGCACCTCCACACCTCAGATCAGCCCCAATTCCTGCACCTCCACACCTCAGATCAGCCCCAATTCCTGTACCTCCACACCTCAGATCGGCCCCAATTCCTGCACCTCCACACCTCAGATCAGCCCCAATTCCTGCACCTCCACACCTTAGATCGGCCCCAATTCCTGCACCTCCACACCTCAGATCGGCCCCAATTCCTGCACCTCCACACCTTAGATCGGCTCCAATTCCTGCACCTCCACACCTCAGATCGGCCCCAATTCCTGCACCTCCACACCTCAGATCAGCCCCAGTTCCTGCACCTCCACACCTCAGATCAGCCCCAATTCCTGCACCTCCACACCTCAGATCGGCCCCAATTCCTGTACCTCCACACCTTAGATCAGCCCCAATTCCTGCACCTCCACACCTCAGATCGGCCCCAATTCCTGCACCTCCACACCTCAGATCAGCCCCAATTCCTGCACCTCCACACCTCAGATCAGCCCCAATTCCTGCACCTCCACACCTCAGATCAGCCCCAATTCCTGCACCTCCACACCTCAGATCGGCCCTAATTCCTGCACCCCCAAACCTTAGATCGGCCCCAATTCCTGCACCTCCACACCTCAGATCAGCCCCAGTTCCTGCACCTCCACACCTCAGATCAGCCCCAATTCATGCACCTTCACTCCTCAGATCACTGTCCCCCCTGCAAATCTGTTTCACCACTGTAACCCCTTGCACATCTGCCCCACCACTGTAACCCCCTGCACATCTGCCCCACCACTGTACTCTACTGTCCCCTGACCCGCAGGCTGTTTTTTGACAAATACTGCATGTGATGCCACCAGAAAAACCCTGGTGGTAATTATCGCATGCTTTTTTACTCTCTGGTCTGTTTGTGAATCGAACTTAAAGTGATTGTAAAGGTTCGGGTTTTTTTTCCTAAAATAACAAACATGTCATATTTACCTGCTCTGTGCAAGGGTTTTGCACAGAGCAGCCCCGATCCTCCTTTACTGGGGTCCCCCGGCGGCGCTCCTGGCTCCTTCTCCTCATCGAGTGCCCCCACAGAGAGTTGCATTCTATGGGGGCACTCATGCGGGTGCGCTCCCGAGTCCTGCTGCTGAGTCCATTGACCCAGACAGCAGGACTCAGCCCCGCCCCCATCTCCCATGTCACTGGATTTGTTTGACAGCAGCTGGAACCAATGGCTCCTGCTGCTCTCAATCTATCCAATGAGGACACGAAACAGCGGCTGGAGCTGCTGGACTCGTTCTTGTCGCTGTAACGATCGAGTTCAGGTAAGAAACAGGGGGGCTCTGGGGGGTAGCTATACCACAGAAGGTTTTTCACCTTAATACATAGAATGCATTAAGGTGAAAAACCACAAGACTTTACAACTCCTTTACGAGCTTTTTATGCAATATTTACTGGCAATTTTTTTTTTTTTTTTTGATAAATACGGCATAATTGTTTTTGGGTTCTTTTGTGAATTGGACTTAATTTACCCCAATAGTTTATGCAAATGGGTAACATGATACCCTTATCGCATGAGGTAAACGTTAGTGAATTGCCCCCTAAGTGTCAATGTACACATAGACTTTTATCAGAGTTTAGGAGCTGCTGCTGTTAAGGGTGCTTCAACCTCCCTCTTCTGAACGCAGAAGAAACACGTTCAGGATAGAAATGTTTTGACCGCCGAACACCGGAAAATGCAATTTTGCTGCAAGTGTACATGAGGCCTTATCCTTTCCATTCCAGTCCTTATTCCAGTCTAATAAATAGCCACAATAGTTTCATTGTTATGTTTTTTGCTAAAGGTTCACTTAAAAAGCAAAAAAAATTGCAGTTTTTTTTTGCAGGTAAAAAAATGTGCATTAACTTTTTTTTGTTTTTTGCTAGGAGCTTGGAAAGCATTGCACCAGTGATCAGGAGATTGCCAATGCTGTCCTACGTACAGTCTACGTATCCTGCAGACTGTCAGTGTGAGTTTTCTGCCCCATACATCATACGACCAGGCAGCTTCACACTGAAGGGAAGACTCAATGAACTACTACAGGGCTCAACAGCGCCGTTGTAGTTCATTGAGAACTATAAGCTGACAGCCCCAAAGGATGTCGTGACTTGTAGTTCATTTTTATACAGAGTTGTTTTCAAAAAGTGACAGCTAGTATGGGGAACTTCTCCGCGTACTGCTGTCACAGGCAGAGAGAGTAGTGGGGAACTTCTGCAGCAGTGGGAACATGTTACACGTTTCACCCTAAAAATGGGTGAAACATGTAACATTTTATCAAAGGTGAATTTATCATTTATGCTTCTGCCTGCTTCCAGCCCTGATGCCACCACAGCAAGTGACATGAAATCGACTAAATTAGGAGCTGCAATGGGAAACTGTCAAAGATTCCAAGCCTTTCCTACCTAATTCAAGACTAAAAATATCAACATGCCTGGAGTTGCATTTTTTGATGCATGGTACAAGCTTCTCCTTGGACTTGATCCATCAATCTATAGCATATATTTTGATTTTGTGATCTGACTTCCTGTTAGAGGCTGACTACGTTCATTCTTCATGATTCCACTATACAGTGGCTTGAAAAAGTATTCATACCCCTTGAAATTCTCCACATTTTTTGTTACAACCAAAAACGTAAATGTATTTTATTGGGATTTTATGTGATAGACCAACACAAGTGGTACATAATTGTGAAGCGGAAAGAAAATGACTTATGGTTTTCACATTTTTTTTACAAATAATCATCTGAAAAATTTGGCGTGCATTTGTATTCAGCCTCCTTTACTCTGATACTTCTAACTAAAATCTAGCGGAACCAATTGCCTTCAGAAGTCACCTAAATAGTAAATAGAGTCCACCTGGATGTAACTTAATCTCAGTATAAATACACCTGGTCTGTGAAGCCCTCAGAGGTTTGTTAGCAAACCTTAGTGAACAAACAGCATCATGAAGGCCAAGAAACACACCAGACAGGTCAGGAAAAAAAGTGCTGGAGAAGTTTAAAGCAGGGTACAAAAATATCCCAAGCTCTGGACATCTCATGGAGCACTGTTCAATTCATCATCCGAAAATGCACACTGCAAACCTACCAATACATGGCCGTCCACCTAAGCTGACAGGCCGGACAAGGAGAACATTCATCAGAGAAGCAGTCAAGAGGCCCATGGTAACTCTGGAGGAGCTTCAGAGATCCACAGCTCAGGTGGGAGAATCTGTCCATAGGACAACTATTAGTCAAGCACTCCACAAATCTGGCCTTTATGGAAGAGTGGCAAGAAGAAAGCCATTGTTGAAAAAAAGCAGAAGCCATGTGGGGGACCCAGCAAACATGTGGAAGAAGGTGCTCTGGTCAGATGAGACCAAAATTAAACTGTTTGGCCTAAAAGCAAACCGCTATGTGTGGTGGAAAACGAACACTGCACATCACCCTGAACACACCATACCCACCGTGAAACATGGTGGTGGCAGCATCATGATGTGGGGATGCTTTTCTTCAGCAGGGACAGGAAAGCTTGATGGGAAGATGGATGGAGCCAAATACAGGGCAATCTTAGAAGCAAACCTGTTAGAAATTGCAAAAGACTTGAGACTGGGGCGGAGGTTCACCTTCCAGCAGGACGACGACCCTAAACATACAGCCAGAGCTACAATGGAATGGTTTAGATCAAAGCATAGCCATGCGTTAGAATGGTCCAGTCAGGGTCCAGACCTAAATCCAATTGAGAATCTGTGGCAAGACTTGAAAATTGCTGTTCACAGGCACTCTCCATCCAATATCACAGAGCTGGAGCTATTTTGCAAAGAAGAATGGGCAAAATGTCACTCTCTAGATGTGCAAAGCTAGTAGAGACATACCCAAAAAGACTTGTAGCTGTAATTGCAGTGAAAGGTGGTTCTACAAAATATTGACACAGGGGGGCTGAATACAAATGCATGCTACACTTCTCAGATATGGGGGTATGAACACTTTTTCAAGGCACTGTTTGTAGGAACATAGCCATTCACTTATGCCCACTCTTTAGAAAGACGGAGGACTTTAGACTGTGGGATTTGTAGTGTGCATAGAGCAGTGTACATGAGCACAACTAATGTGCACTGCTTTGTCCAAACAAACAGAAGTGATAGGGAAAAGGAGATTTCAGGAGCTCACTGAGCGCATTACAAGGAGGCAGAAAAACAGTAAGAAACTATTTATGAAAAAGAGATTACAGGGCCATTAAGTGGCAGATGCATATGGATTATTTTTGGAGAATAGTGATATTATTTAGTGTCATTTTAAATACTCATATTACATTCTGCTGTGAATGTATTGAATTTTGCCCATGAGCTTGCTAGTCTAAATAACATTGTCATAAGCAGCACTGTCATCACCAATAAAAATATTTATTATCTTTCCTTTAGCTGAGCTTGCAAGACAAGCACATGTTTTTGTCATGCATATTTTTGATCTTGATTCTATCAATATTACTAAAAATATTTCCACATTCCATTACCTGAACAAAAAATCTGCATCAGAAGGTAAAATTATAAGAATTGTAGATGTGACTCCTACATAATCACTTTGAGTAAATAAATGACAAATGTCATACCGTCCTTGCTCCCTAATCTATCCCTTAATTTTATGTCTTGAACACTGACAATTTAGTTTAATTATTTTATAGAAAATTAACTTCAAATGTAACAGCAGACTATTATTTTTAAAAATGTACCCTGACTGACAACCTACATAAAAATAAATACTCTCTCCTCTTCTGCAGTTACAGCTCCCAATACTTTTTTTTTAATTTATGCTTATATATTTATTCCTAGATTTTTATTCATGGAAAAAGGACAAACATATGGGGGCGTGGCCTGGAGCTGCCTGGCGTAGGGTGTGCAGAGTGAGAGCTCCGCTTGAGGAGATTACTTTACATTGATCCTGGGGGCTATCCTTTTCGCTAAACATCGCCATCCTGCTTACAGCTCTCAGACCTCATACCAACATGTCTCCGCCGAAGAGAGTATCTGGAGCCATCGCCAAGCTGGATAAGTACCGCCACGAGGAGCGGGACCTGGCGGAGGAAGATTGCGTCGCTCCACTCCCAGAGGAAGACACGGTCAGAGTGCTTGAGGCCATCTCCCTATGTCAGATCACTCCCACTTTAAAGATCGAGGAGGTGAAGGTTGACATATCTCTCATCCGGCAAGACATGCACAAGCTACGGGAGAGGGTGATGGAGACTGAGCGCCGAGTCAGCAAAGTGGAGGACGGCTTGCCGCCATTGCGAATAACCACAGAAAGGCTACAGCACCAGTTGAACTCCATTCTCCATAAGCAAGATGACATGGAGACCAGACTCCAGTGCTGCAATTTCCGCTTTGTGGGGTTACCAGAGCGGGCCAAGGGCTCAGAACTTACCTACCTTCTTGGAATACCTGTTGTTTAAAACCTTCAGCAGAAAGGCCTTCTCCTCCATGTTCACAGTGGAGCGCGCCCATCATTTGGCTGCGAGACCTCTGCCGAACGGCGCACCTTCATTGCCTTCAGTAATGTGCAAGTCGCCATGTTCCCAGACTTCTCCGCAGAGGTACAGAAAAAGCGCAGTTCGTTGAGGCCAAGCAATAGCTCGGGATTCACCATCAGATGTATGTGATGCTCTTCCCAGCAAGACTCCGAGTGGTGTGCAACGGCAAAGCACAATTCTTCGAAGATCCGGATGCGGTTCTCTCGTGGCTGGAATACATTGATGCGGCTGGCCCTGCAGCTGCCTGAATCCCTGTTCACCACGCCTCTGCTGCTGCCCTCATGAGTGTTATGTTTGCTGCTGATGTGGGCACGCTGCCCATCAAGATATGTCTCTGGATCACCCTTTTCTCCTTGAACCGTGAGTTGGGCATTGGCCACCTGCACTCCTGTCTCCCCTCTCCCTGAACTCACTATGCTATATTAGGGGTCTCCCCTATTATATATCCCCTCTACTCCACTGAGGCCCTTAATGTGCCCCCCCCCCATCTCTACTGTTGTTATACCCCACGAGACTCAAGTGTCCCACCTGTTAAATGATACTTCTGCAGCTAACGCTTCCCTTGTGCGAATGCAGACTAGACTCACCAATCAACAGCACTTCGAGAAAGCCAAACAAGGAATCTTCTTCAGCAAACAACGCATTTTCGAACATGGCGAGAGCATTGGCAAATTGTTTGCCTATATGGCACACCTTGAGTATGAACTCCCGGTAGTGGTTACACTCCAAACTGCCTCGGGGACTAGGATTACGGACCCCAATCTAGTGGCTGGAGAGTTCAAGAATTTCTATTCTGACTTATACACCTCCACTGCCAAATGAGTTGTCTGCATTCTTACGGGATGTTAATTTCCCTACATTGACCCCCCTTTCAAACTGCTCAGCTTAAGGCACTAATCACTACAGAGTGTATTGAAGAGGCTTTGGCACATCTTCCCCCCCTCCAAGGCGCCTGGCTTTGACAGACTCCCCTTAGAATTCTACAGCCAATTCAGGGAGGTCCTTGTCCTTAAACTGCGGGAGATATATACCTACATCTTCTATTCGGCCACACTCCTTACCACCATGGGTGAAGCTCTCATAGTTTTGATACCCAAGCTGGGAAAGGACCAACTGTTTTCTGAATCATACTACCCCATATCTCTCCTGCAATTAGATGTCAAGATACTTGCTAAAATTCTTGCCCTGCATCTCAATAAGGTAATATTGGATCTTATACACCCAGACCAGATAGGGTTTGCGCCCAATAAGAACATAGCATTTTACCTCAGGAGGCTATTCATGAATCTCCAATTCACCCATGACAATTCCCTGCACCAGAGTAGTGGCCAATATTGACGCTGCTAAGGTGTTTGATTCCATCGAGTGGAGCTACCTATGGGAGTGTCTTCATAGATTCAGCTTCGGCCCAAAATTTGTTAAATGGCTCCAACTCCTATACCAGGCCCCCATGGCCCGTATTCAAGTTAATGGCAGGGTCTCAGATCCCTTCTTTCTCTCCTGTGGCACACACCAAGGCTGCCCTATATCTCCACTTCCATATGCTCTGGCAGTAGAACCCCTTGCCATTGCTATCAGGGCACACCAGGATATCACTGGCCTCCGTTTTGGACATGTGACTGAAGTCCTTAGTCTCTATGCAGATGACATGCTCCTATATCTGAATGATGCTGGTTCATCACTCCAGGATGCCTTGCAGCTTATTAAACGATTGGGGATATTCTCCGGTCTCCAGATTAATTGGGCCAAGTCCCAAATCCTACCATTGTATATAGGGGCCCCTACGGCTGATCAGGCCGCGCTTCCCCTGGTTAGGGCTAGCAGGATCAAATACCTAGGCATTCAAGTATCTTGTTCGTTAACGGATTACATAAGCCTCAACCTTGAACCCTTGTATGGCATTCTAAGAACCAAAACGCAGACATGGATCTCGTCTCCCCCTTGGGATTATGGGACGCATGAATCTAATTAAAATGGTACTCCTCCCCAAATCACTTTATATATTTTAGCAAAGGCAGAGATGAAGTGAGCTGGATGGCTTTAAGTAGCCAGGACTGACGAGCAGATCATCAACAGCTGAGTCACTGTGGAGAGAAAGGAGCTGGCAATTAGCCGACAGCTGAGCGGCCAGCTTAGAGAAGGAAGGGCTGGGCCCAGCCTTGACATTATAGCCAACAGTTCGGTTAAATAACTCCAACTTCAACATGCGCTTAACTCTCAATTCCGGGACTCCTTCCCCAGCCTCGAATTACTATATCAAGTGGACCTAAGTGCAAGTTCAGATCCCAAAAAATGTATATTTCCTTGTTCTACAACCACCTCATGCTACCCGCTGCTACTGCCTTGGCCTACCAATTGAAATCTCAGTGGGAGACGGACCTGGGTGAGGTGACAGATGAGGATTGGGAAGAGGTGTTGTAAATCTCTTTCACCCAGGCTGTCTAACCACCTCACCCAGCTCTATATCCTTCCCATGTTCTATTTGACACCCATTCGCCTGTCCAGATACAGATCGGAATACAGTTCAGCATGTCCTAGGTGTGGAGACCCCAGGAGCACCTTCTATCACTTGCTATGGTCCTGTCCCTCTATTCAAGGTTACTGATCACAGATGGTCAAATTCCTTCACGATCGCATGGGCTCCCCTCTCACCTTATGCCCCCACCAGTGTGTGTTGGGCCTCCTCTCTATCTCTGAGGAGGAAAATACCTTACTATAATCCTACAAGAGTCACTATTCTTAGCCAGAATGCAAATAGCCAGGAGCTGGTTCAAATACCTGGGCATTCAAGTATCTTGTTTATTAACGGATTGCATAAGCCTTAACCTTGAACCTTTGTATGAGTGAATCGTCCCCCACTGTTCAACAGTTTATCAGGGGTATTAACACCACCTTTCCCTATAAAAAAAAGTACTTTACTCACACAGGGGCTGCCCAAACAAATATCACAAAATATGGGACAGGTGGTTAAAAGATGATCTCCACTCTAGCTCAAAATTCTCTCACTATGGTGTCCGTTTATCATCCAGCAGTAAAATACCGCTACTCAGTTCTCAGGCATTCTCAGAGGAGATCGCTCTCCTCTGAGTGCCTGTTTATCAAGCTTTGTAGATCGCTTCTCCTGTTGAGTTGTGAAGCGATCTACAAACACCGGGAAATCCTGAGAACGGCTCCTCTCACTGTAATCTTGCGCAATGTAGTGGGCTTATAGTAATAGGAAGTGAAAAATTACGAAGTTTAACACAAAGCACCACACATTACACACCTCGTATTAATAAAATAATAAAGTTACATTCCCCCTACACAATATACATTAACCTAATTATTCAAAAACATTGTTTTTATCAATAGTTAAAGATCATATATGTGCCTATTTAAGTGTGAATGGTGTACAGTAAATGAATTGAATTCACATATGTAATGTAGCTAAACACCATTCAAATAAATGAAAAATACATTTATAATCATTAAAAAATAATTTTAATAAAGTATACAAATATAAATATTTATTAATAAATTAAAATAAAATATGTTTAATAATTGATAAACCCCCCATATAAAATTATATATATTCAGCTGCCATCATCACAGTATAACCACTTGCAGTACAGAGACTTACTGCTATGTCACTGGTCATCAAGTGGATATGTTATTTAGATGTGTATGTGCATATATATACATAGATATACAGTATCTCATAAAAGTGAGTACACTCCTAACAGTCAGGGCCGCCTTTAATATGGATTGGACCCTGGGCAAACATTTTCTTGAGGCCCCCCATAGAATTTTACTCTCCAGCCCAACATCCCAAAAAATCTCTCCTATTCCCTTGCATGTTAGTTGCAGCCATGTACACTGCTCTATGCACACTACACATCCAATAGTCCATCTCAGGAGTGAGCAAGAGTGGGTGGCTACATTCCTACCTACAGTAGGACCATGAAACGGGAACTTATCCACCCTCTAACAGAAAGTCAGATCACAGCAGCAAAAAAAAGGGGGGGATTTGGAAAAAGCTGAGAGCAAGAGAAAATAACTTTATTTGAGCTAAGCATTTACACTCACCAGCCACTTTATTAGGTACACCTGTTTAATTGCTTGGTAACACAAAGAGTTAATCAGCCAATCACATGGCAGCAACTCAATGCATTTAGGCATCTAGATGTGGTGAAGACGACTTGCTGAAGGTCAAACCGAGCATCAGAATGGGCAAGAAAGGGGATTGAAGTGACTTTGAACGTGGCATGGTTGTTGGTAGCAGACGGGCTGGTCTGAGTATTCCTGGGATTTTCATGCACAACCATCTCTCAGGTTTACAGAGAATGGTGGGAAAAAGAGAAAATATCCGGAGAGCGGCAGTTGTGTGGAGGAAGATGCCTTGTTGTATCTATGCCACGAAGAATGAAGGCAAAAGGGGGTCCAACCTGCTAGTAGCAAGGTGTACCTAATAAAGTGGCTGGTGAGTGTGCTGTATAGTCCATAGCTTGTGGACTCCATAACTTTCCTACAGAATAAATAATATACACTGGTTTGGGTTTTTTTGTTTTTCGAACAAAATGTGGCAGAATACATTTTGGCATAAATTTGAAGGAAGATTATTTATTTGCAAAAATTTTTTAACAGAAGTTAATAAAAACAATTTTTTTTCAAATTTTTGAGTCTTTTTTGTTTATGTAGCATAAAGATAAAAATAAAAAATAAAAACAGGTGGAGATTTAATACCACTAAAATAAAGCTCTGTTTGTTTGACCAAAATTATAAAAATTGTCATTCAAAGTGTGACAGTGCTGAAAATTGGCCTGGGCAGGAAGGGGGTAAAAGTGTTTGGCACTGAAGTGATTATAACAGAGGAGACCCTAATGGTCTCTTCTGTTATGAATGCCCCCTGCCTATCAGCGATAATGTGATTTAAGTTGCACATGCGCAGCTCACATCACATTTAGAGCCTGCTTTGTGTGCTGCATCGATTTGACTCCCTTGCGCATGCGCAGGAGTCATGTCAACACAGCCTGTACATTCGTAGCGCTCAAAGGCTGAGAACCCAGAAAGAAGACTGGGAGAAGAGGGATGTGCTGAGGGCCAAGAGGAGCCGTAAAGAGCTCAATTTACAGGTAAGTCTGTCATAATGTGCTAGTATGGAGTGCATACTAGTGCATTATGACTTAAACCTTCAGGGGTACCAGTGTTTTTATTTTTAAAAATGACTTTATTATCGCTTTAGGCCTGGTTCACACGTATGCGGGTTTGTGCAGGCACAACAGCCCATTCATTTGAATGGGCTACCATGCCTGCATTTCCTGCAGAAAAAAAGGTGCATGCAGCATTTTAAAAGTGCATTGGCCATGAAATTGCATCATGCTTTTGCACTATGCGACTTACCTGCAGTCCCTGCAACCGGCAAATATGCTGCATTTTTAGATTTGGGTGCGGGAACTGAAGATAAGTCGCATGGAGCAAAAGCATGATGCAGTTTTATGGCCAATGCATTTTTAAAATGCTGCATGCACCTTTTTTTCTGCAAGAAATGTAGGCATGGTAGCGAATGGGCTGTTGTGCCTGCACAAACTTGCATACATGTGATACAATCCTAAAAGAAGCCCAACGAGCAATGCTGCGTTTCACAGTGTGAAGATGTCAGCACAGTACCCCTGGTTTTGTGGACCATGCTGCTTTCGAAATAACAGGCAGGTCAGCGTTTTTTAACTAGGCTGGTACCTATATATGGGGAGAAGGACCTACCTGGTCCTGGTCTGCTGAGCTCACATGAGTGCTGCCAGCTTCCACTGGCACTCTGACATCGGCTCCTACCCGAGGCTCGGGTCCCGATGTTCAGGCATGGCATGGGGCTGCGTCAGAGCGTCAATGAAGCTCACGGCCCTGCCCGCTCTTTGCTTAGCGTGCTTATGCCGGCTGTCGCCTGTGTGGAGTGGATCAGTATTTTTGCGGTGCCGATGGGACTCCCAATTTGCAGGCAGCGCGGGCTTACTGGGCAGCTGCTTTGGGCCCTAAAACAATAACAGGGCCCTGGGCAGCTGCCCCGTTTGCCCCACATTAAAGACGTCCCTGATAACAGTGTAAATTTGCTGTCCCCTCAAAATAACTCAACACACAGCCATTAATGTCTAAACCGCTAGCAACAAAAGTGAGTACACCCCTAAGTGAAAATGTCCAAATTGGGCCCAAAGTGTCAATATTTTTTGTGGCTACCATTATTTTTCAGCACTGCCTTAATCCTCTTGGGCATGGAGTTCACCAGAGCTTCACAGGTTGCCAATGGAGTCCTCTTCCACTCCTCCATGATGACATCACGGAGCTGGTGGATGTTAGAGACCTTGCGCTCCTCCACCTTCCATTTGAGGATGCCCCACAGATGCTCAATAGGGTTTAGGTCTGCGGACATGCTTGGCCAGTCCATCACCTTTACCCTCAGCTTCTTTAGCAAGGCAGTAGTAGTCTTGGAGGTGTGTTTGGGGTCGTTATCATGTTGAAATACTGCCCTGCGACCCAGTTTCCAAAGGGAGGGGATCATGCTCTGCTTCAATATGTCACAGTACATGTTGGCATTCATGGTTCCTCAATGAACTGTAGCTCCCCAGTGCCAGCAGCACTCATGCGGCCCCAGACCATGACACTCCCACCACCATGCTTGACTCTAGACAAGACACACTTGTCTTTGTGCTTCTCACCTGGTTGCCGCCACACACGCTTGACACCATCTGAGTCAAATAAGTTTATCTTGGTCTCATCAGACCACAGGACATGGTTCCAGTAATCCATGTCCTTAGTCTGCTTGTCTTCAGCAAACTGCGGGCTTTCTTGTGCATCATCTTTAGAAGAGGCTGGGACGAAAGCCATGCAGACCAATTTGATGCAGTGTGCAGCGTATGGTCTGAGCACTGACAGGCTGACCCCCATCCCTTCAACCTTTGCAGCAATGCTGGCAGCACTCATACATCTATTTCCCAAAGACAACCTCTGGATATGACGCTGAGCACGTGCACTCATCTTCTTTGGTCGACCATAGCGTGGCCTGCTCTGATTGAAACCTGTCCTGTTAAACCGCTGTATGGTCTTGGCCACTGTGCTGCAGCTCAGTTTACGGGTCTTGGAAATCTTCTTATAGCCTAGGCCATCTTTATGTAGAGCAACAATTCCTTTTTTCACATCCTCAGAGAGTTTGTTGCCATGAGGTCTCATGTTGAACTTCCGGTGACCAGTATGAGAGAGTGAGAGCGATAACACCAAATTTAACACACCTGCTCCCGATTTACATCTGAGAACTTGTAACACCAACGAGTCACATGACATCGGGAGGGAAAATGGCTAACTGGGCCCAATTTGGATATTTCCACTTAGGGGTGTACTCACTTTTGTTGCCAGCGGTTTAGACATTAATGGCTGTGTGTTGAGTTATTTTGAGGGGACAGCAAATTGTTACACTGTTATACAAGCTGTACACTGTTATACAAGCTGTACACTCACTACTTTACATTGTAGCAAAGTGTCATTTCTTCAGTGTTGTCACATGAAAAGATATGATAAAATATTTTCAAAAATGTGAAGGGTGTACTCACTTTTGTGAGATACTGTAAATAGATAGAGAGAGAGAGGGAAAGAGGCTGGCATCACAATTGTGCAATCACAGATATTGCATGTGACGCATTGCTGTGCATATCACATGCAATGTTTGTGCGACGTAAATTCAAATCATATTGCATTTGCACCAAAATGGTACAGGACCCTTTATTTGGTCTGCACTGGAATCAGATCGCATAGGCGTTCACATGCGATCCGATTCCTGCACCATTTCATAGTTTCGATCTGTGAAATGATCTAGGGGTATCATTAACTTTACATTGACACCCGCAGTGGTGTGCAGATGTCAATGCAGGTGCCATGTGGAAACCCGCACAGGAATCACGCTGGTTCACGCATTGCACAAGCGTGAACATCTAAAAAAAAAAAAAAAAAAAAAAAAAATATATATATATATAGATATAGATATAGATATATAGATATATCTATATATCTATATATCTATATCTATAGATATATAGATATATTTATGTATCTATATATAGATACATATCAATATATAGATATAGATATATGTATCTATATATAGATATATATATATATATATACATATCTACATATCTATATATATATACATTGGGGACGGAAAGTATTCAGACCCCCTTAAATTTTTCACTCTTTGCTTATATTGCAGCCATTTGCTAAAATCATTTCAGTTCATTTTTTTCCTCATTAATGTACACACAGCACCCCATATTGACAGAAAAACACAGAGCTGTTGACATTTTTGCAGATTTATTAAAAAAGAAAAACTGAAATATCACATGGTCCTAAGTATTCAGACCCTTTGCTTTGACATTCATATATTTAACTCAGGTGCTGTCCATTTCTTCTGATCATCCTTGAGATGGTTCTACATCTTCATTTGAGTCCAGCTGTGTTTGATTATACTGATTGGACTTGATTAGGAAAGCAGCACACCTGTCTATATAAGACCTTACAGCTCACAGTGCATGTCAGAGCAAATGAGAATCATGAGGTCAAAGGAACTGCCTGAAGAGCTCAGAGACAGAATTGTGGCAAGCCATAGATCTGGCCAAGGTAACAAAAAAATTTCTGCTGCACTTAAGGTTCCTAAGAGCACAGTGGCCTCCATAATCTTTAAATGGAAGACGTGGGATGACCAGAACCCTTCCTAGAGCTGGCCTTCTGGCCAAACTGAGCTATCGGGGGAGAAGAGTCTTGGTGAGAGAGGTAAAGAAGAACCCAAAGATCACTGTGGCTGAGCTCCAGAGATGCAGTCGAGAGATGGGAGAAAGTTGTAGAAAGTCAACCACTAGTCGGGGCTTTATGGCAGAGTGGCCCGACGGAAGCCTCTCCTCAGTGCAAGATACATGAAAGCCCGCATGGAGTTTGCTAAAAAAACACCTGAAGGACTCCAAGATGGTGAGAAATAAGATTCTCTGGTCTGATGAGACCAAGATAGAACTTTTTGGCCTTAATTCTAAGCGGTATGTGTGGAGAAAACCAGGCACTGCTCATCACCTGTCCAATACAGTCCCAACAGTGAAGCATGGTGGTGGCAGCATCATGCTGTGGGGGTGTTTTTCAGCTGCAGGGACAGGATGACTGGTTGCAATCGAGGGAAAGATGAATGCGGCCAAGTACAGGGATATCCTGGACAAAAACCTTCTCCAGAGTGCTCAGGACCTCGGACTGGGCCGAAGGTTTACCTTCCAACAAGACAATGACCCTAAGCACACAGCTAAAGTAAAGAAAGAGTGGCTTCACAACAACTCTGTGACTGTTCTTGAATGGCCCAGCCAGAGCCCTGATTTAAACCCAATTGAGCATCTCTGGAGAGACCTAAAAATGGCTGTCCACCAACGTTTACCATCCAACCTGACAGAACTGGAGAGGATCTGCAAGGAGGAATGGCAAAGGATCCCTAAATCCAGGTGTGAAAAACTTGTTGCATCTTTCCCAAAAAGACTCATGGCTGTATTAGATCAAAAGGGTGCTTCTACTGAATACTGAGCAAAGGGTCTGAATACTTAGGACCATGTGATATTTCAGTTTTTCTTTTTTAATAAATCTGCAACAATTCTGTGTTTTTCTGTCAATATGGGGTGCTGTGTGTACATTAATGAGGAAAAAATGATTTTAGCAAATGGCTGCAATATAACAAAGGCATATATAAAGATATATATATATAAACACACACACACATATATATATATATATATATATATATATATATATATTTATACATATATATACACTATAAATTCCTAACCTGCTCGTTTTGGTGTGTTTAATGGTGGGGAAGATGTGCTCTGACTGTTCGGCCACTGGATGATGAAAGAAGGAAGTCAAAAGACTTCATGCTTTCTCCAGAATACTCAGCCAGCTTTGCGCTTCTCTGTCTGATTCTCCACCTCTGATCTGGTGAATCAGAGAGGAGAATTCTGTCACAAATCGCCAGTGAGGTGCCGAGATTGCACCTTCATAAACTGTCCGTTTCTGTGACAGTCAATTACAGATTCTCTGTGTGTTGCGATGATCAGTGGAGAACATGTTCTCCTCTGATTACCTCAGTTTCATAAACTGTTAATGGCCTGTGATCAGCGGCGATACTCGGGATAGCCGCTGATCACAGTTTGATAAACGGACACCTAAGTATGCTCTGGGTACTCGATATCCCCCCTAAGCCTATACTACAGCCTTGTATGTTCAAACCGGTACTTCTTGTTAATTTGTCCCTCAATGTTTCACATCAGAGGCGGCTCTCTAATTAGGCAAATTAGGCGATCGCCTTAGGCCTCGCACTCATAGGGGCCCCGCGACCACCTAATTTGCCTGACCCGTGTGTGTGAGTGGCAGGGATTATCTCCCAGTCAGTGTCCCCAAGCTAGTGGGATGAGCGAACACTACAGCGCTGCTATATGACCAGTGCCGCACCGACCTGAAGTCTCCTCTCTCTGCCTCCCTCTGCACTCTCCAGCGCCCCCTCTCTTAGTGTCCTCAAAGCCCCAGCGCTGCCTGAGGACAGATTATAGAGGCAGAGCTGTCGGCCGCTGCTGAACCCAGGAGGGATGGATGCAAGCAAGGACATGCAGGAGTTTGTTTTGTCAGGTGTGGAGGGAGGTGAGCAGCTCCGCACTGCTCTCATATACTTACTACCCCCCACATACACTCCGCACTGCTCTCATATACATACTACCCCCACATACACTCCGCACTGCTCTCATATACATACTACCCCCCATACACTCCGCACTCCTCTCATATACATACTACCCCCCACATACACTCCGCACTGCTCTCTTATACATATTACCCCCCATACACTCCACACTCCTCTCATATACATACTACCCCATACATACACTCCGCACTGCTCTCATATACATACTACCCCCCACATACACTCCACATTCCTCTCATGTACATACTACCCCCCACATACACCCTGCACTCCTCTCATATACATACTACCCCCCACATACACTCCGCACTCCTCTCATGTACATACTACCCCCATACACTCCTCACTGCTCTCATATACATACTACCCCCCACATACATTCCTCACTGCTCTCATGTACATACTACCCCCCCACATACACTCCACACTCCTCTCATGTACATACTACCCCCCCCCCCATACACTCCACACTCCTCTCATATACATACTACCCCCCACATACACTCCGCACTGCTCTCATATACATACTACCCCCCACATACACTCCACACTCCTCTCATGTACATACTACCCCCCACATACACCCTGCACTCCTCTCATATACATACTACCCCCCACATACACTCCGCACTCCTCTCATGTACATACTACCCCCATACACTCCTCACTGCTCTCATATACATACTACCCCCCACATACATTCCTCACTGCTCTCATGTACATACTACCCCCCCACATACACTCCACACTCCTCTCATGTACATACTACCCCCCACATACATTCCTCACTGCTCTCATGTACATACTACCCCCCCACATACACTCCGCACTCCTCTCATATACATACTACCCCCCACATACACTCCGCCCTGCTCTCATGTACATACTACCCCCCAACATACACTCTGCACCCCTCTCATGTACATACTACCCCCTGACATACACTCTGCACCCCTCTCATGTACATGCTACCCACTGTCATACCCTCCATTTTCCTCTCCTACACATGTTTACCACCAATGTACAATGCCATCATAATAGGATCATGGACAAAGTAATGCACTGGGGCCCCTACTAGGGGGATGGTGACCTGTGGCATACACAGCGCACCGCAGAAAGCAGTGAGTGTGGCTAAATTATGCTACATATTGGGCATGGCTTTTTGGTCTGATTAGAAATTTTAGTCTGATTTTATTTATTTTTTTTACAATTTTTTTAAAAACAAAAATTATGTTTTTTGGTGAGAGTTTTTTGGTTTCTTTGGTGAGATATCAGGGGTCTAAACAGACCCCTGAAGTCTCACTTTTGACACAGAGAAAGGGACTGAGAACACACATTCCCCAGTCCCTTTCTCTGTACCCTCAGCTGCACTGCAAATGAATGAACAGGAGACAGAGGCTTACTATGCTTCAGTTATGAATGAACACAGTGAGTGATCAGTACCGATCACTCACTGTGTTAATTTAGAAAGGCTGGTAAATGACATATTTACCAGCCCCTTTTCCTGAAGATCCTCCAGTCTGCGGGAGAGAAGAGGAGGGAAGCCGGCAGCGCTGGCGATTATTTATCACTTTAATTATTTTTCCCATTATGGGCATGAGTGGGGCCTCATGTATAAGTTTTGCCTAAGGCCTCACAAAGCCTAGAGCCGCCTCTGTTTCACATCCAGTATGTATATGTCAGTGTACTTGCTTTATGAATAGTGCCTGTTGTACTTTACATTTTTATGGTTTCTTTTTTACTTCATGCTCAATAAACCTTTACTTTTGATTAAAAAAAGGGACAAATATAAATTATATAATTTCCATAAACTAATATGTTTTAGTAAATATAACTGTACCAAAAAAAAATTGCAAACAGGAAGGATCTTTAGCCCTGGTGCACACCATTTGACAGTTCAAAATCACATGACAAATCACACTACATGCCTACAATGGAACCGTTAAAATTGTTTCAACTCAAGTCGCAGCGACTTTGAATAAGGTTTCTACTTATTTAGCGATTTCTTTGCGACTTGCATTGACTTTTGTTATATGAAGTTGCAAGTTGCATTGAAATGGCACATCGAAAGTGCAGTAATCGGGCAGCTTTGAAATCGTGCTGAAGTAGCGCAATTTCAAAGCTGCACTGGTGTGCACCAGAACTTAGTGACAGAGCAGAAGTGCTTTCTCTCTTCTGCAATAAAAAATGTACCTGCCTGTCCGTAGTCTTTTTTTAAATGTACACTGAGCTGCACATGCAATTGTCCCTGTGTGTGGGGATGAATGAACTCCTGTGCATGCACCGCTCAGGGTACATTTTAGGAACTGTTCCTTTGTACCGGGTTAAATGAACCTGCATATGCACTAACTATAGACTTGACACCCAGGAAAAGTGAGGTAGAAGATGCCAGTGTCTGACTTCTAGGACATCAGATCATTGGAGGGAAGGTGAGTATTTTTCAGAGCTTAGTTCCACTTTAGATTTAGTGCAAACCTAACATTTTACCTATTCAGGACAAATTAAAAGGTCAACCTGTTAGGCCAGCCCTCCCATTGTAGATACTTTCCATATGATCTCCTTGCTGCCAACCTAATCATCAATCAACAGCTCTTCCGCTTCCTAAGTGACATCCCTGATTGGGGAAGTGTTTGTTGGGGGGGGGGGGGGGGGGCACTGTAGAGCTGGTCCACTGCTTTGTTGTGAGTGAGCCATGGTCGGACTCTGTTATGTGCTGCCATCAGATGGTATTTTACCACTTGCTGCAGCACATTGAAGTTCGAAAAAAGTAAAAAAGCCCCATGTTTATTACTGTCTGACTGCATACTGTGGTTCCATTGGGCTTTACGTTTTTTAGCCCTATGTAAGCTCTAGCAGAGTACTTTTCATTCAACTGAGTTGACTTAAAAAAACCTCATTGATCCCCGTGTAGCGCTGGTAGATTTTTAATCTACCGCTGATATGTAAATCTTGTGGGTTACTTGTTAGAGGAAGTTAGATTTGCCTCTGTTCCAGCTTGGCTGAGTTGCGTGTAGTTCCACACTGTGCCAGTGGGTGTCGTTGTCACCATGGGCTGGTGCTGGAAAGGCAACGTGTTGAAGCGTATGAGTGCTCCTCTGTCCCGGAGACAACTCGGTGGAGGTGGTCCTCCGAGTTGCATTCTGGGAGAGGGTATTTATGGGACAGACGCCATGTTTAGGGGTTCGTTTTCAGCCACCTGCTGGCCCTCCTGGCCGACAGGTATGCGTTAAGAGTACCACCTTGTGGTCCTCTGTTCCGAAGGCCCACGTCGCTACGGTGTGTGGGTGGGCCCAGAAGCCTGTCTGGGGCCTACCACAGCACAAGAGGAATGGTCCTGAGCTGTCTATCCTGAGTGAAGAAGCTGGACAACCGAGGAGATCCCAGGGGAGGACCTGTCATGGAAGGATCATGCATAGTGCTGGTCTGGTGAGGGGCCTGGTGACTCGGTTGGAGGACGTATCCTGAAGTAATCTTACTGCATAGTACTGCCGGGTTGGCTTAAAGGTTCAAGTACTGTGTCTGACATTCATTGCAAACCAATACATCCTGTGGCAGAGGATCGTACGGGTTTTATTCCAAACAAGTCTGTGGCAGAGACTTTTGTTTGTGCTGCGTGCTGGCTGCTAGGCAAGCGAGAGAGGCCTATCCAGGCGGGCAAAGATTGAAACTTACAAGGGGAGTGCATTCAACTACAAGTGTTCAATTTCAAAGAATGTTCTAAGGAATACTAAGGAAAGGTATTTGAGCTTCCCTGCAACTTTCCTTCTGCCTCTTTCCTGCTACTTCCTTTATTACTTGTTCATTAAAGCATTGGAAAATATACTCAAGTGTTTGGTGCTTATATCGTCCAGAGGTAAACTCAACGGGACCCTAGACCCAGTGCCGGTGAAACAGAGGTATTGAGAGTGAAGGTAACAGCCAGCTTTAAACCAGCAGCTCCATCGAGAGTTAGTGCTACACCCGCATCCAGACAAGTGATGTGCATTCAGGGATCTCCCTTGCTGCGCTATTATATTCTGACAGCGAGACTCCCCCTGCCGTCAGACTATATTGATCAGCACTGCAGCCATTGGCTTCATGCACCGGTCACATGTTGGTTTTCCAGCAGGACCATTTGACAGAATCTGGTCCAACAACCAGCTTCTGTTGAGCAGACAGGACTACACACATACTGAAATTTGGCCGGTTCAGCAGGAATTTTGATATGTGAAGTTTTCGTCAGGGCTCCAGCAAGTGAACTGGTAGGCAGGAGAATGCAGGGAAGGTAATAATCAATAACAGAGAAGGTAAGCTGTGTTGAAAATATTACTAATAATTTGCTTGAATAGTGACAATTTAAAATGCAAGTATATGTAAACTCCAAATTATTTTTTCAGTATGTTAGGTATGATGTTTCATTGAATACATTTTTCTGAAACAAATCATTTTTTTAAATGTGTTGCTGTTTCATATCTGGAGATCCTTCCAGTAACAACACGTTCTATTTCAGGCTGACAGTATTAAGCTGCTGCAGGAGGCGTTGCACATGAAAGCCCAGGTTTACAGGAAGTGAGTTGAAAGACACCGGTTGTCATTCAGTCCTGAAGACTGGTGACATCTGGTGGTGGAAAGAAATTACTGCAGGGGAGAGCTCACGATTAAAGTGGAAAGGCTTAATTCTTACCTGTCCAATAGTCCCTCGTCAGCACTGGCATCTTTCTCTGAGTGCCAGTCTTCAGGCCTCTTCATTGGTTAGCAGGGGATGACATCACTCCTGTGCAGGAGCTAGTCATCCCAGCACTCAGAGATCGGCCTGACATTATTGGCTGAGCTGCGCTTGCACAGCTCAGTTTTCAGCACCAGAGAAGACAGTGAGCAGACAGGTATGGGCATTTTACTGCAGAAGAGACAGGGCATGTCTCTTCTGCAATAAAAGCCTACCTGCTGCCCTGCTTGCTGTTTCCTACAGTGAAACTTTAGTTCAGTTAATGGTAAGTATTGCAGCAAAAACCTGTTTTTTATGTTTCATACATGCTCATGTTTTTTTTAAAGTTAAACAGTAAAATGAAAAGTTCACTTTACTGTCTGGGCCCTCTCCCCCTTTGAAAATCATCTAAAGTTAGTAGTTCCAAAATATACATATAAAGAAAAAAAATACGTTTTAAACTTATTACCCCAGTTCTCCGCCCACGGTGCCAAGGTGAAATTAAAGTCACATATCTTTTGACAATATCCTGGGGAAAACAGAGCAGCCTTCAATAGACCAAAGTTTCTGGATTTCACCTCCTCTGTATTCCTCTGTATTCCTCAGAAATTTTCCTAGAGGGACAGTAATGTTTTAACATATGCTGGGGAAGATGAAGCTAAGGTAAATAAATCTAACTTTTTTATTTACAGGTATCTTTTAGAACTACTAACATCAGGTATAGTAATTTTAAAGGGCAAGAGGGCTGGCCAATATAAAACCTTGGAAAGGAGAAGCTGAGCTATATAAGGTACAAACCAGTAATGGCTTAAATTTAGCAAGATAATAAATGCATTAAACTGAGTCCAGAACAAAACACCCAGGTGAGCTTGATCCACAACTTAAGTGCCACCACCTAATAGAAAATTAGCTTACCAGATGGCAAGCAAAAGCAAGCAGATGGCCGTGGGTGTCCGGTAGGCCTCAGTAACTCAGATGGTATTCAAATTAGTAAAACAAAACTCCTCGAGCGGCGAGCTCGTATCGATCACCTCGAATACGAATACGATACAAGCGATACTGCTGGTGGTTCTAACCACTTACCTATGAGGACCCCAGGAGTGACCGGATTGAGGAAGCTTTCCAAAGGCCTATTAACCCCCGGGTTCTGACAAAAACTGTACTGATTATCCCCGGATGAAGTCACGTGACCGTGACACCACGTATAGGGACGGATAGGCACCGGAATTGACGTTGGCATACGAGCTCGCCACTCGAGGAGTTTTGTTTTACTAATTTGAATACCACCTGAGTTACCGAGGCCTACCGGACACCCACGGCAACAGGTGATTGCAGTCTACAGACGATTCATCTGGTCATAACAGTCTGGACATTCCTTTACTAAAGCAAGGGCCTTGGCTGGGCTATAGTCATCTGCTTGCTTTTGCTTGCCATCTGGTAAGCGAGTTTTCTATTAGGTGGTGGCACTTAAGTTGTGGATCAAGCTCACCTGGGTGTTTAGTTCTGGACTCAGTTTAATGCATTTATTATCTTGCTAAATTTAAGCCATTACTGGTTTGTACCTTATATAGCGCAGCTTCTCCTTTCCATTCCATTTTTGTGTTATCCTGAAAATAAGTTGCTGCTCTTTGGACTTTGATTTTACATAAATTTATACTACTATTTCTTTTTAATTTTTAAATTATTATTGTTACCTGGATCTAACGCGTTTTTTTCCTTTTATACAATATAAAACCTTGCAATTTACATTAAATGATTCACTGTATTAGATGAGGGATATGGGTAACATTCAGCCCACAGTCATGTCAACTGTTTATACTGTATAAGCAAGCATATTCAGAAAATCAAATGTATTAGAAATTTTCATCATGTGCATTGCAGTGATTGATAAATAACATATTGGTTCTCTTTAAGTTTCTCACCTTTGTAATTGGTGCTATTGCACAGCTTTGCTTTTTGGTCTGTTAAAAATTAGGGTCACTGTGCACAAATTACAGAATTTTCATCAACTGGTTTAGGTAAATTGGTTTTTCTTTCATTAATGTTTTAGTAGCAACGTATTAACAAGATCGACTCATGGACTGCATAAAATTCAACCATGTGTCACCAATATAGATATAAGAGAGGTAAAAAACATTCAAACACAGAAATAGTAAGTGTATTGAAGTACAAAGTATTGACTTTACCTTCATTAATTTGAAGACAAGGCCTATTCTGACACTTCTCTTTTACATATAAAAATCAGTATTTTTTTGCTTGAAAATTACTTAGAACCCCAAATAATATATATTTTTTAGCAGAGGCCCTAGAGAAAAAAATGGTGGCCACAGGGTATTTGCGCAGTGGTTTTTCAAATGTATTTTTTTTTTTGTGGAAAAAAAACTCACAATATATAACCCAATTTCTTGGCAGGATACAAAAGATTATATGACGTTAAATAAATAGATACCTAACATGTCACGCTTTAAAAAAGCACATGCTCGTGGAATAATGACAAACTATGATACTGAAAAATCTCCATAGGTGACGCTTGAAAAAATGTTTAAAGGTTACCAGTTAAGAGTTAAAAAAGGAGGTCTAGTGCTAGAATTATTGGTCTCGCTATAAAGCTCATGGGGGTACCTCACATGTGTGGTGTGAACACTGTTTACATATGCACAACCTACGTATGCGGTCAATAAGATCTCTCCTCTACCCTTAAAGAGATTAACAACATTGATCTCATGCTTTCAAAATAAAAAAAAAGATTGCTCTGTTTACATTTTCCCTAACTGAAAATGAAAAAATGCTTGTTGCTTGCAGTCTTCTAGACCGGGGGTCGGCAACACATTGATCGCGATCTACCTGTCAATCACGGGAAGGCAACAGGTAGATCACGATCAGGGCTGTGCCGATGCTTCCCCAGCCTCCGCCCATGTTGCTCTCCTTTTTCTAGCAGAAAGGAGTTTAGGCAGCACTGTGCTGGATGGAGGGTGGGACTGGGAGCTGCTTTAGTTAACTTTGCAAATTAACAGGTGATTGGTTGCTGGGTGGTCCTAGCAACCAATCATCAGCTCCCGGTCCCGCCCTCCATTCAGCACCATGCTGCCTCCCAACTCCCCTGTCATGTACAAGCGCTTTAAGGTAGGAAAGAGCTACCTACAGCTGTGTGTTGGGAGCAACAGGGGAAACAGCTATAGATGGGCAAAGGACACTATTGGGGGGGAAGAAGCAGAGGACACTGCTATGGGGTGGCAGAGGAAGCTGTTGTAGTAGGGGTCAGAAGACACTACCATGTGTGTGTGGGGGGTAGTCAGAGGGCAATCCCATGTGTGTGGGGAGGGGGGGCAGAGGACACTACAGTGGGGGGCATATTATATTACTGGGGGAATGATGTGAAAGGAGACAGAGGACACCGCTGTGGGGGAGGGGGGAAGGCAGAGGATACTACTGTGGTGGGGAGTGATTTGAAGTGGGGCAGGGCAGAAGACACTACTGTGACACGCTATGTGTTTTTACTGGATGCTTTATTTTATTTTTTTTAAAGGACAACGACACCTCAATCCCCCCGCTGGGGATCTTTGATTTCTTCCATGCTGCCCAGGTAGATCTCAACCTTTGAAAGGTTGCCTACTCCTGTTCTAGACCATAGAGGTAATTGGGGACATTCTGGTTCCCGATCACCTCTATTGTCAGTAGCTGCAGCCGCCGAATCAGATGCTGGGCTCTCTGGTGGGATGGAAAAGCCTGGAAAAGCACCAGAGAGCAGTGGGGGGGATGACCCCTAATACTGATTGTAAAAGTGATACAGTGGCTAACTAGCAGTTAGGATCGCATTTACAGTGTAGGGCATCACAAGCAGGAAAAAACGGTACCGGGGTTATGGCTGACAACTGCAGTCATGGCCCCCGGTAACTGCTTGAACACAGTGACGCAGGAATTTGACTGCGCGTTAAGTGGTTATAGAGGGAGGATAATGTTTACACTATGAGATTAATGTGTGCTAAACTTATAGTGGTTGTAAAGTGGTTGTAAAGGCATTCTATGCATTAAGATAAAAAAAATTGGGGGTCGCGTGGCCTGCCATGGACCAGGATGGATGCCTGAAGTTCGAGCTCCGCTACACAGCCTGGATACCAGCAACTCGAGGCAACTTACCTTCCTACCTCCCACATAATCTGCGAGGACACCTCAGGGCATGTCCAGAAGGCGACACAAGCTGCCTGCACCGCACCACCTGACCCATTTATACCCGTCAACTGTGGCTATGCAGACAGCTCAAGATGACACCAACTCCAGGAACAAACGCCATGCTGACACAGCCAGCCTGCCTGTCAGCTCCACACCACCCCTACTACAGCCAGGAGACTCTTCCAACAACAGTCTCAGGGAGAACTTGGACACTCTCCCACCCCCGGATGATACTATAGGAGAGCAGCAAACAGACAGAGGTAAGAGACTGGCAACCTCCCTTGCTAACACCCCATGCAAAGAACCCAAGGCTAAAAAGCAACTTTGGACCTCTGTCGTCGCAGGCATGCATAACACACAGCAAGCTCCCTCCTTAGCCTCTATCCCTGTCACATACAACCCTGTTTCTGAGGCAATGCATAAGTTCATGCTACTCGCCTTGCAAAACAACTTGCACAGAGAGTTACAAATCTCTATGTCTCAGGTGCATGACAGAATAGATTGCCTTGAAGAAAGGGCAGATGCAATGGAAGAAAACATGCAGGATTACTCTAAAGCACACAACGAGCTATTAGACACGCATGAACAGCATACAGAGGAAATTCACCACATTAAGATAACACTAGCAGATTTAGAAGACTGCTCTAGGCGAAATAATATCAAATTCAGAGGAATTCCAGAATCGATCAAACCGAATTAAATAACTCCCTATCTACAGCAACTTATCTCAACATTGCTCCCTCGACTCAACGCCTGTGATATTTTAATCGACCGGGCCCATAGAATTTCTAAACCATCACCCTAACCAGATGACATCCCAAGGGATGTTTTAGCCTGGATTCACTTTTTTCACATTAAGGAGCATATCCTCTCTACCGCCAGAGCCTCAAAACCAACGTCAAGCTGTTCACTGACCTCTCTAGTGCCACAATGGAGATGCATAGAGCTTTAACACCCATCACATCTATTCTCCAACAGAAAAAAAAGAATCTATAGATGGGGCTTCCAAACAAAACTGCTGGTCACACACCAACAACAAATTGTCCCCATCCTCACTCCTAGGGATGAGCCGAACACCCCCCAGTTTGGTTCGCAGCAGAACATGCGAACAGGCAAAAAATTTGTTCGAACATGCGAACACCGTTAAAGTCTATGGGACACGAACATAAAAAATCAAAAGTGCTAATTTTAAAGGCTTATATGCAAGTTATTGTCATAAAAAGTGTTTGGGGACCTGGGTCCTGCCCCAGGGGACATGTATCAAGTTTTAAAAACGGATGTTTTTTCGGGAGCAGTGATTTTAATAATGCTTAAAGTGAAACAATAAAAGTGAAATATTCCTTTAAATTTCATACCTGGAGGGTATCTATAGTATGCCTGCAAAGTGTTTCCCGTGTTTAGAACAGTCCGAGAGCAAAATTACATTTCTAAAGGAGAAAAAGTAATTTAAAAGTACTCGTGGCTATAATGAATTGTCGGTCCTGGCAATACACATAAAAGTCATTGATTAAAAGGGCATGGGATTCCCCCACAGTCCATTACCAGACCCTTTAAATTTTTTTTTTTTTTAAATGGCGTGGGGGTCCCCCTCAAAATCCATACCAGACCCTTCAGGTCTGGTATGGATTTTAAGAGGAACCCCACGCCAAAATTTTAAAAACATTAGTGTGGGGTCACCCCAAAAATCCATACCAGACCCTTATCCAAGCATGCAACCTGGCAGGCTGCAGGAAAAGAGGGGGGTAGCAGCCTCCCCAAAGCACCTTGTCCCCATGTTGATGGGGACAAGGGCCTCATCCCCACAACCCTTGCCCAGTGGTTGTGGGGGTCTGCAGGCGGGGGCTTATCAGAATCTGGAAGCCCCCTTTAACAAGGGTACCCCCAGATCCCGCCCCCCCGTGTGAAATGGTAATGGGGTACAAATGTACCCCTACCATTTCACAAAAAATGTGTGAAAATGGTAAAAAAAACACAAGACACAACTTGGGACAAGTCCTTTATTAAAAAATAAAAAAATAAAAGTGTCCCACGAAGTCCATTCATCTTCTTCTTCTCTCGCTCCGACGGACCGAAAAAGAAAAAAAAAAAGTCGCACGCCACCACTGATCTGAGGCACCTGGCGTAATGACCGACCTCTCAGGTGACAGCTCTTTTATAACTGAGGGCGGGGCCACATGATGACATCGCCGGGTGACCCCGCCCCCTCTGACGCACGGGGACATCCCTATGGCTTTCCCGTAGTGTCAGAGGGGGCGGGGCCAAGCTCATGATATTGTCTGAAGAATTGAGCCATGTACCTGCCTCCTGGGCTTGCAGGATTGCTCAAGTAAAAATGTAATTACTCCCACATATCTTGTATCTATTCCATACAATTCTTCTCCCTGTTGTGCAAGCTCAAATAAGAAAAACTTCAAGGGATTCTCAATAACTTTATCTGGCAACAAAAATGCCTCAGGGTGAAAAAATCTATACTCTTCACCCCTGTCCAAAAAGGAGGTTTGGGAACACCTAACATCCAAGCCGTGCAACAATGTTAGACCAACTAAAAACCTGGTGGTCAGAAGACTACTACACAACTTGTAAACAAATAGAATCCACTGCACTCTCTGCGGACCTCAAACTCATTCTAGCTGCCACCTGGCTCAATCTCAAACCAATATGCCAGCCACTTGGCACTATCACTGCTTCTTTAAGGGTAAGGGGGCGGCAGTTTCTCAACTCAACAAAGGACTGTCATCCAACACACTCTTATTAATGCCTATGGAATCTGTACAACTTCTAGAACCAGATCTATCCCTCTCAGACTGGATAAATGCCAGTATCACCAACCTAGGAATGCTATTCTCAACATCAGGATTTCACTCCTTTTCCTATCTACAACAAAAGTTTGGCTTATCCCCCAAAACATTCTTCCTTTACCTCCGGATAAGATCCCTGTTAGCTAAAATGTGTTGGTCAACAACAGACTCTCTCTCACACGCTCTGCTGAAAATTTAGATAACTCAAATAATACCAAAACCAAAGGAATCTTTCTAGCCTACAAGATTCTCACCATGCCAACCTCTGATTTACTCTCTTCATCCATTAGATGCTGAACCTCATACATAGACCATCCACCTCCAATTAAACAATGGCAAAGAGCCCTCATAACCCCCCTTCACCTATCCCATTGCATCACCCACTGGGAATCTCTATAAAAATTGTTTCATAAATGGTACTACACACCAGACAGACTAGTAAAGATCCACATCACTGCCTCACATAAATGTTGGAGAGGTTGCAACAATATTGGATCTTTACAACACATCTGGTGGGACTGTCCACGCATCAAAGTCTACTGGAAAAAAGTAGTGGGTTTAATTTCCTCTTTGTGTGACATATCCATCCCGATGTCTCCACTGGACTTACTCCTGGGACTGTCCCTTCCTTCTTGGCCTAGACACCTACAAACATTAGTGACACACATCCTGATAGCAGCTCATCTGGCAGTGGCAAAAAACTGGAAATCAATCCCCCCTCCTGGCTTAAAAGACACCATTTCAATCGCTTAACAAAATTTGAAGTTCAATAATTTTTGTGTGTACAACATGCCAGATTAAACATTTGAAAATAATAAAAAAAGTAATCACAAAAAAAAAGATAAAAAACCTTTAGTGTACAGTAGCCCCCCCCAGCCCCACTAATACTTACCTGAGCCCCATCTCAATCCAGCGATGTGCACAAGTGCCTCAGCCTTCCGGGACTCTCCCTCCTGATTGGCTGAGACACAGCAGTGGTGCCATTGGCTCCCGCTGCTGTCAATCAAAGTCAGTTAGCCGATGAGGAGAGAGAGACGGCGGGGCTGAGCCGCAGTTCCGTGTCTGAATGGACCCACAGAGCAGCGGCTCGTCTTGGGTGCCCCATATCTAGCTGTTGTTGTGGGGGCACTCAACAGGAGGGAGGGGCCAGGAGCACCAAAGAGGGACCCGCGAAGAGGAGGATCTGGGCTGCTCTGTGCAAAACCCCTGCACAGAGGAGGTAAGCATAACATGTTTGTTATTTTTTTTTAAATGCGTCTTTAGTATCACTTTAAGACATTCAAATGTAAAACTAGTCTAACATCACAGAAATTTGTGGACTAATTATATAAATAGATTTGTTGGTTTAAAAGTAAATGTATCCCTTGACATAGGGCAGCTGATGTGGGTCACAAAATGAGGAAGTGAACAAGGCTTAATCCCTACATAAAAACAGAGTAACAGGGAAAGAGAAAACAAAGAAAAGGGAAAGAAGAAAAGAGGGGAATATATAAACAAGGAAAAAGGATGAGTGATTGTGGAGCCTAGTTTTGAGAGAGTGTTGTTTAGGTGCTAAGGCATGTAGTTTTGTAGCTAGCATGGTGCCTATTTTGTTACTATTTGCACAGAATTTCTGTTTCAACCACCGAAGATGTACAGTAAATATTGGTCAAATATAATGAAAACAGTCAGCGCTATCTCAATCAGTGAGGAAATGATACACAGTATCTCACAAAAGTGAGTACACCCCTCACATTTTTGTAAATATTTTATTATATCTTTTCATGTGACAACACTGAAGAAATTACACTTTGCTACAATGTAAAGTAGTGAGTGTACAGCTTAACAGTATAACAGTGTAAATTTTCTGTCCCCTCAAAATAACTCAACACCCAGCAATTAATGTTTAAACCACTGACAACAACAGTGAGTACACTCCTAAGAGAAAATGTCCAAATTGGGTCCAATTAGCAATTTGTCATGTGACTCGTTAGTGTTACAAGGTCTCAGGTGTAAATGGGGAGCAGGTGTGTTAAATTTGGTGTTACCGCTCTAACCTTCTCATACTGGTCACTGGAAGTTCAACATTTTTGCATTAAAAAGGGTATTAACTCCAGGGATAAAGAGATATTTCTCCCACTCTACAAGACTCTGGTCCGGCCTCACCTGGAGTATGCTGTCCAGTTCTGGGCACCAGTTCTTAGGAAGGATGTACTGGAAATGGAGCAAGTACAAAGAAGGGCAACAAAGCTAATAAAGGGTCTGGAGGATATTAGTTATGAAGAGACGCTTGAGAGGGGATATGATTTCAATTTACAAATACCATACTGGTGACTAGGGATGAGCCGAACACCCCCCGGTTCGGTTCGCACCAGAACCTGCGAACGGACCGAAAGTTCGCACGAACGTTAGAACCCCATTGACGTCTATGGTACTCGAACGTTCGAAATCAAAAGTGCTCATTTTAAAAACTAATTTGCATGGTATTGTCCTAAAAAGGGTTTGGGGACCCGGGTCCTACCTCAGGGGACATGTATCAATGCAAAAAAAACTTTTAAAAACGGCCGTTTTTTCAGGAGCAGTGATTTTAATGATGCTTAAAGTAAAAAAAAAAAAAAGTGAAATATTACTTTAAATATCGTACCTGAGGGGTGTCTATAGTATGCCTGTAAAGTGACGCGTGTTTCCCGTGTTTAGAACAGTCCCTGCACCAAATGTCATTTTTAAAGGAAAAAATCTCATTTAAAACTGCTTGCGGGTTTAATGTAATGTCGGGTCCTGGCAATATGGATGAAAATCAGTGAGACAAACGGCATGGGTACCCCCCAGTCCATTACCAGGCCCTTTGGGTCTTGTATGGATATTAAGGGGAACCCCACACCCAAATTAAAATAAGGAAAGGTGTGGGGCCACCAGGCCCTATATACTCTGAACAGCAGTATATAGGCGGTGCAAATGAGACAGGGACTGTAGGTTTGTTGTTAAGTAGAATCTCTTTGTAATTTTGAACGGGTACATTTTTAACGTGTTTAGCTCCAGCCAAAAAATCTTTTTTAAGCTTTTTGGAAAACATAGGGAAGGGTTATCACCCCTGTGACATTTGTTTTGCTGTCTTTCCTCCTCTTCAGAAGATTTCACCTCACTTTTTGTCCCAATGGATTGGAAAGCATCAGTGGAAAGGAGAAATGTTTTTCCCATATTAACTCTTACAGGAGAGAATTTCCCTTCCTAGGGGTAGATTTCATCTCACTTCCTGTTGTCTCCTTCCGTTTGCAAGTAGGAGTAGTTTGTAAGTTAGTTGTTTGAAAGTAGGGTCCTGCCCTATATACTCAGCAGAAATTTGGGCCTTAGGTGTTGCTGTGGCCACAACACTGTAAGCCCTCACAGGGCCCTGCTGTGAAATATTAGATCAAGAATTGTAATTACATGCCCCTGTTGAACAGGAGCTGAAAAATTAGGCCTTAGGCACTGGTGCTGGTGCCACAACACTGCAACCCCTCACAGACACTCTAGTTGGAACGCAGGAACGAGCCCTGCTGCAAAGTATTGCATCAAAAATTGTAATTACACGCCCCTGTTAAACAAGGGCTGAAAAATTGGGCCTTAGGCACTGGTGCTGGGGCCACAACACTGCAACCCCTCACAGACACTCTAGTTGGAACGCAGGAACGAGCCCTGCTGCAAAGTATTGCATCAAAAATTGTAATTACACGCCCCTGTTGAACAGGGGCAGAAAAAATGGGCCTTAGGCACTGGTGCTGGTGCCACAACACTGCAACCCCTCACAGACACTCTAGTTGGAATGCAGGAACGAGCCCTGCTGCAAAGTATTGCATCAAAAATTGTAATTACACGCCCCTGTTAAACAGGGGCAGAAAAAATGGGCCTTAGGCACTGGTGCTGGTGCCACAACACTGCAACCCCTCACAGACACTCTAGTTGGAATGCAGGAACGAGCCCTGCTGCAAAGTATTACATCAAAAATTGTAATTACACGCCCCTGTTAAACAGGGGCTGAAAAATTGTGCCTTAGGCACTGGTGGTGGCGCCCAGAACCAAAAATGTTCTTACAAGCTATCAGCGTGATGATTGAGGAGGAAGAGGATAATTACTCAGGGATAGTCACTCAGCATCAGCATAGGCAGTCTTTGAAGGGATCTGAGATTTCAAAAAAAATTATTCGGTTACATCAGCATCAGGTGCTTGGTAGCTGGTGGTGATCCAAGACTGATTCATTTTTATGAAGGTCAGTCGATCGACCGAGTCAGTGGACAGACGCACCCTGTGATCGGTTACCACGCCTCCAGCAGCACTGAATGTGCGTTCTGAAAGAACGCTGGATGCAGGACAGGCCAGTAGCTCAATTGCATACTGTGCAAGCTCTGGCCAGTGATCCATCCTCAAGACCCAGTAACCCAGAGGATTTTCGGTGGGAAAGGTGTCCAAGTCTGATCTTGCCCCTAGGTATTCCTGCACCATGTAAAACAGACGCTGGCGATGGTTGCTGGAACCGATCATACCTTGGGGCTGCGGACCAAAAAATTGTCTGAACGCATCGGTCAGACGGCCACCTTCTCCACCGCTCCTTCTTTGACTGACCGAAGCCTCAGCAACACGTTGTCCAGAAACAGGAGTTTGTAACCTCCCAGTCTCTGGGAACGCGTTGCACAGACCTTTCTGCAAGGTCTCCCGAAGATGTTTCATCCTCTGCTCCCTCTGCGATGGCAAGATAAGGTCCGCAACCTTACCCTTGTAACGTGGATCAAGGAGGGTTGCCAGCCAGTATTGGTCCTTCTCCTTGATACCACGAATACGAGGATCCTTACGCAGGCTTTGCAGGATCAGGGAGGCCATGCAGCGTAGGTTTGCTGAGGCATTCGGTCCGGAGTCCTCTGGGTCACTAAGGACAACATGGTCCGCAGCCACCTCCTCCCAGCCACGTACAAGTCCATGTGTTTCTTGGGACTGATCCCTTAAAGACTGCTGCTGATGCTGAGTGCCAGGCTCCACCTCCATACTGACACAATCTTCCTCCTCCTCCTCGTCCTCTTCCTGTGTGATCGGCGGGCACGCAGGAACACTGTCTGGATAAAGGGGGCCTTGAGAGCTAAGGAAGTCCTCCTCTTCCTGCCTCTGTTCTGCCTCAAGTGCCCTGTCCATTATTCTACGCAGCGTGTGCTCCAACAGGTGGACAAGGGGGACAGTGTCACTGATGCATGCACTGTCACTGCTCACCATCCTCGTGGCCTCCTCAAATGGTGACAGGACAGTGCATGCATCCCTGATCATGGCCCACTGGCGTGGGGAAAAAAACCAAGCTCCCCTGACCCTGTCCTGGTGCCATAGTCGCACAGGTACTCATTGATGGTCCTCTGCTGCGTGTGCAGCCGCTGCAGCATGGCCAACGTTGAGTTCCACCTGGTGGGCATGTCACAGATTAGGCGGTTCTTGGGCAGGTTAAACTCCTTTTGGAGGTCCGTCAGCCGAGCACTGGCATTATATGACCGGCGGAAATGCACACAGACTTTCCTGGCCTGCCTCAGGACATCCTGTAAGCCCGGGTACCTGCCCAGGAACCGCTGCACCACCAAGTTAAGGACGTGAGCCAAACAGGGCACATGGGTCATTTGTCCCTGTCGGAGGGCAGAGAGGAGGTTGGTGCCATTGTCGCAAACCACCATTCCTGCCTTAAGTTGGCGTGGCGTCAACCACCTCTGAACCTGCCCCTGCAGAGCTGACAGAACCTCTGCCCCAGTGTGGCTCCTGTCCCCCAAGCACACCAGCTCAAGCACCGCATGGCATCTTTTGGCCTGCGTACTTGCATAGCCCCTTGAACGACTACGGAGCACCGCTGGTTCCGAGGAAGAGGCCATGGAGGAAGAAGAAGAGGAGCGGGTGAAGGAGAGAGGTGTGTCACAATCATTAGCATTTTGGAGGCGTGGTGGCGGAACAACCTCCAACACTACTGCACTTTGTCCTGCATCCTTCCCAGCTGCCAGCAGAGTCACCCAATGCGCCGTGAAACTTAGGTAACGTCCCTGTCCATGCCTGCTGGACCATGAGTCAGCGGTAATATGCACCTTACCGCTGACCACCCTGTCCAGCGAGGCATGGACATTGCCTTCCACATGCTGGTAGAGAGCCGGAATCGCCTTCCGTGAGAAAAAGTGGCGTTTGGGTACCTGCCACTGAGGAACCGCACATTCCACAAACTCACGGAAGGGGGCAGAGTCTACCAACTGAAAAGGCAGCAGTTGAAGTGCTAGCAATTTTGCCAAGCTAGCATTCAACCGCTGGGCATGTGGATGGCTGGGAGCAAACTTCTTTCGGCGGTGCAGCAGCTGGGGCAGGGAAATTTGCCTGGTACAATCTGACGTCGGTGTACCAAAATCAGATTGCCCACAAGTACTTGGCTGTGACACACCTAATTCTACACCTTCATTCCTCTCAGTGCAGGTCTCAGAGAGGACTGAAGGTCTAGTGGGGAGGAGAGCAAGGAGAGGTCCTCTTTGTTCTTTGGTGTGGGTCTTTTAGATACGCTTGCCAACGAACTGCATGGCAGGTCAACAAATGTCTGGTCAAGCATGTGGTACCCAAGCGGGAGATGTTTTGGCCACGCGAGATACGCTTGAGACATATGTTGCAAATAGCAGCGGTGCGATCTGATGCACTCGTCTCAAAAAAGGCCCACACCAAAGAACTTTTTGAATAACGCGCAGAGACTGCAGCGCCCTGCACATGTGGAGCTTTGGGGTGTGATGCAGTCAATGTGCTGCCCTTAGGCTGGCCCCTGGAGGGCATCCTGCCTCGTTGGTGATGTGCCGCCTCCTCCTCCTCCTCCTCCTCCTCCTCTCTCCTATCAGGCACCCACGTTGAGTCAGTGACCTCATCATCCCCTCCCTCCTCATCACTGGAGCAAACCTGGCAGTATGCTGCAGCAGGGGGAGCATGACTGCCAGATTGCTGTCCTTCTTGGGCACCCCCTCTGTCCGTGCTCATGTTACTGCCTTCATCGAGCTCAGTATCATCATCAGAACCTTCCAAACGCTGGGCATCCTCCTGGAGCATGTACCCAACACTGTGGTCAAACAGTTCGAGGGACTCCTCAGGAGGACATGGTGGGGCTAGGGAAGGAGTCACTGATGACATTGAGCCGAGGGAAGAGGCCGCTGCTTTGCCAGACAAAGTACCCTGGGCATGGGTGAGAGAGGATGAGGAGGATGAGGACGGCTTGGTCATCCACTCGACCAAGTCTTCCGCATGTTGCGGCTCAACATGGCCAGCTGCCGAAAAAAAGGCCAAGCGTGTCCCATGGCCACGTGCTGATGAGGATGCACCGTCTCCATGACCAGCACTAGACACAGAGCCTGCTTGCCCTCTCTTATTGGCTTGTGACTGTCTGCCTCTCCTTCATGGCCTTCCAGACATACTAATGGCCTGTAGCTGCACTAAGCTGGGATATATATATATATATATATATATATATATATATATGTACTGATACTGCAGCTAGCAAAATCAACTGCCTGCCTGTAGTATGAGAACACCACCAACCTTCTACAGGTAGCTTTAGCTGAACACTGTGAGGTGGACGCACCCCACTAACTTGTAGGTTTAGCTGAACACTGTGAGCAGGACGCACTGCACTAACTGTAAATAGTCTAGCTGCCTGACTGTGGTACTAATAGGATCAAAAGAACACCAGCAATTTTCTTCAGGTAGCTGTATTTACTGTAACAAGACAAGCCTGCCTGTCAGTAAGAAGATAACAGAAAAGGATCTAGCTGAACACTGTGAGCAGGACGTACCCCACTAGCTTGTAGGTTTAGCTAAACACTGTGAGGTGGACGCACCCCACTAACTTGTAGGTTTAGCTGAACACTGTGAGCAGGACGCACCCCACTAACTTGTAGGTTTAGCAGAACACTGTGAGCAGGACGCACTGCACTAACTGTAAATAGTCTAGCTGCCTGACTGTGGTACTAATAGGATCAAAAGAACACCAGCAATTTTCTTCAGGTAGTTGTATTTACTGTAACAAGACAAGCCTGCCTGTCAGTAAGAAGATAACAGAAACGGATCTAGCTGAACACTGTGAGCAGGACGCACCCCACTAGCTTGTAGGTTTAGCTGAACACTGTGAGGTGGACGCACCCCACTAACTTGTAGGTTTAGCTGAACACTGTGAGCAGGACGCACCCCACTAACTTGTAGGTTTAGCAGAACACTGTGAGCAGGACGCACTGCACTAACTGTAAATAGTCTAGCTGCCTGACTGTGGTACTAATAGGATCAAAAGAACACCAGCAATTTTCTTCAGGTAGCTGTATTTACTGTAACAAGACAAGCCTGCCTGTCAGTAAGAAGATAACAGAAACGGATCTAGCTGAACACTGTGAGCAGGACGCACCCCACTAGCTTGTAGGTTTAGCTGAACACTGTGAGGTGGACGCACCCCACTAACTTGTAGGTTTAGCTGAACACTGTGAGCAGGACGCACCCCACTAACTTGTAGGTTTAGCAGAACACTGTGAGCAGGACGCACTGCACTAACTGTAAATAGTCTAGCTGCCTGACTGTGGTACTAATAGGATCAAAAGAACACCAGCAATTTTCTTCAGGTAGCTGTATTTACTGTAACAAGACAAGCCTGCCTGTCAGTAAGAAGATAACAGAAACGGATCTAGCTGAACACTGTGAGCAGGACGCACCCCACTAGCTTGTAGGTTTAGCTGAACACTGTGAGGTGGACGCACCCCACTAACTTGTAGGTTTAGCTGAACACTGTGAGCAGGACGCACCCCACTAACTTGTAGGTTTAGCAGAACACTGTGAGCAGGACGCACTGCACTAACTGTAAATAGTCTAGCTGCCTGACTGTGGTACTAATAGGATCAAAAGAACACAAGCAATTTTCTTCAGGTAGCTGTATTTACTGTAACAAGACAAGCCTGCCTGTCAGTAAGAAGATAACAGAAACGGATCTAGCTGAACACTGTGAGCAGGACGCACCCCACTAGCTTGTAGGTTTAGCTGAACACTGTGAGCAGGACGCACCCCACTAACTTGTAGGTTTAGCAGAACACTGTGAGCAGGACGCACTGCACTAACTGTAAATAGTCTAGCTGCCTGACTGTGGTACTAATAGGATCAAAAGAACACAAGCAATTTTCTTCAGGTAGCTGTATTTACTGTAACAAGACAAGCCTGCCTGTCAGTAAGAAGATAACAGAAACGGATCTAGCTGAACACTGTGAGCAGGACGCACCCCACTAACTTGTAGGTTTAGCAGAACACTGTGAGCAGGACGCTCTGCACTAAATGTAAATAGTCTAGCTGCCTGACTGTGGTACTAATAGGATCAAAAGAACACAAGCAATTTTCTTCAGGTAGCTGTATTTACTGTAACAAGACAAGCCTGCCTGTCAGTAAGAAGATAACAGAAACGGATCTAGCTGAACACTGTGAGCAGGACGCACCCCACTAACTTGTAGGTTTAGCAGAACACTGTGAGCAGGACGCTCTGCACTAAATGTAAATAGTCTAGCTGCCTGACTGTGGTACTAATAGGATCAAAAGAACACCAGTAATTTTCTTCAGGTAGCTTTATATACTGTAACAAGACAAGCCTGCCTGTCAGTAAGAAGAGAACAGGAACGGATCTAGCTGAACACTGTGAGCAGGACGCACTGCACTAAATGTAAATAGTCTAGCTGCCTGACTGTGGTACTAATAGGATCAAAAGAACACCAGTAATTTTCTTCAAAATACTGTAACAAGACAAGCCTGCCTGTCAGTAAGAAGATAACAGGAACGGATCTAGCTGAACACTGTGAGCAGGACGCACTGCACTAAATGTAAATAGTCTAGAAGATAACAGGAACGGATCTAGCTAAACTGAATACAGTGTATATATATATATGCAACACCTGGGATGCATATATATAGACAATACACTTTAAGTGCAGCTAACTGACTGACTGTCCTGCCTAATCTAGTTAACTCAAATGAAATGACACTGTCTCTCTCTCTCTCTCTATTTCTCAGCACACCGGAACACACTGCACAGGGCCGCCGTGCAGGCGGCCTTATATAGTGTGGGGCGTGTACTAAATCCCCTGAGCCATAATTGGCCAAAGCCTCCTTGGCTTTGGCCAATTACGGCTCTCTGTTAAGGCGGCGCTGTGATTGGCCAAGCATTGCGGGTCATAGTGCATGCTTGGCCAATCATCAGCAAGCAATGCACTGCGATGCCGTAGTGAATTATGGGCCGTGACGCGAATTTGGCGCGAACGGCCCATATCGTTCGCAATTCGAAGAACGATCGAACAGCCGATGTTCGAGTCGAACATGGGTTCGACTCGAACACGAAGCTCATCCCTACTGGTGACCCCACAATAGGGATAAAACTTTTTTGTGGAAGGGAGTTTAATAAGACAAGTGGCCACTCACTAAAATTTGAAGAAAAGAGGTTTAACCTTAAACTGCGTAGAGGGTTCTTTACTGTAAGAGGGGCAAGGATGGGGAATTCCCTTCCACGGGTGATAGTTTCAGCGGGGTCATCGATAGTTTCAAAAAACTTTTAGATAAGCACCTGAACAACTGCAACATACAGGGTTATACAATGTAATACTGACCTATAATCACACACATAGGTTGGACTTGATAGACTTGTGTCTTTTTTCAACCTCACCTACTATGTAACCGATGTAACATGGCACCTCAAGGCAAAGAACTCTCTGAGGATCTGAAAAAAAGAATTGTTGCTCTACATAAAGATGGCCTAGGCTATAAGAAGATTGCCAAGACCCTGAAACTGAGCTGCAGCATGATCCCCTCCCTTCATAGACTGGGCCTGCAGGGCAGTATTCCAACATGAGAAGACCCCAAACACACCTCCAAGATGACCACTGCCGTGCTAAAGAAGCTGAGGGTAAAGGTGATGGACTGGCCAAGCATGTCTCCAGATCTAAACTCTATTGAGCATCTGTGGAGCATCCTCAAACGAAAGGTGGAGGAGCGCAAGGACCACCAGCTCTGTGATGTCTTCATGGAGGAGTGGAAGAGGACTCCAGTGGCAATCTGTGAAGCTTTGGTGAACTTCATGCCCAAGAGGGTTAAGGCAGTGCTGGATTGTCTGTCTCCCCAGCTCTGCACACTGACAACTATCTTCAAAACCGTAATATTTTTCCTGACCACCCGTACTGTGAAGAGCTGGGCTTGTTGTTATATAACTTTTTTGCTACTTGATTCTGTTATTTGTCACTATTGCATACTTTGACTGTTAAACGTAAATTTCTTTGGAAAATAAAGAAATTACAAAAAAAGGCAGTGCTGGAAATGAATGGTGGCCACTGTTATTTTTGAGTTATTTTGAGGGGACAGCAAATTTACACTGTTACACAAGCTGTACACTCACTACTTTACATAGAAATGTGAGTGGTGTACTCACTATTGTGAGATACTGTATATGCCACATGCAAAAGGTTATGATTGCGGTCACGCGATACAGAGTATGGCTATCTATACATTGCTTGTGGTCGTGCCGCTATCCTGTATAGGATCGGTGGCCCCAAATGTAAGTCACACCAGCAGCATTTGTACTATACTCTGTTTTTATTGCTTGGATGTTTTTAAATTCTTTGTTATTCACTCATTATTTCTACCACATTATGAGAAATATTTTCTTATGGTGATTACACATCGATGAGTACACTGTTACTGACCCCTGGTGGGATTTGAGGGCATCAATGTGACCAGACCATCCGAACAGAAGTAGAGAGCGCACTATGGAGTAACTCCGGTGATAAGAGAGAGATATAATTGCAGAGGAACATCTATTTACATGTGTTAATTGCTGTCCTGTGATAAGACAGCATATCTTTGTGCTGAGTGCACAATTTTACCATTTGGTGATAGATTTTCACTATAGATTCCATCTGCTTTGTTGGTGAAGGTGCAAGTGACACCACTGGGAATGTATATTGTTACACTGGAAAATAAGGAGATAATATTTAATAACCACTGTGCTTTATGTGCAAGTGACACATTGGGATTCTACACTGGATATTAAGGAGATAACATTTATACTCACTGTGTATAATATTCTCACTGTATAGTTAAAAACATGGTATTTTCACTCTAGTGTCCATGACACATATAGAAGTTTTTTTTTCACGTTCACTTCCATCAGTGCAATTTTTATTGTTTTTACTTTATTGGTCAGGCAAAGATTTAGATCAGTGAGAAGACGCTCTACAGTTTGCCTGTTGTGTGTTGAGGAGTTGCATTTGAAGATTTCTGTGGCTTTATAAATTCTAAACATTTAATGTGGGTCATCCTTTCCTTATTACTGCCTGAAGTGTGTTGAATAATGTGGCCCCAAATGATGGCCTTACAAGCTTCCCATAGGGTAGTACGAGGTTGGGCCAATTGTTCACTGAGTTACAAGTAAGCCATAGACTTGCGTTTTAAATCACAGAGAATGTCAGAAAAACACAGTAAAGAATCATTCAAACTCCAAGAAGAGGTTTTTGTAACAGTGATTTGCAAGTAACTACAATAGGGTCATGGTCAGACCAGTGATTTGTGAGCATAGAAGCTGATGTTAGCTGTGGAAGAGATTATAATATATTTTTGAATACATATACAAATCATATTTAAAATGAATAAGGTTTGGTTGCGTGGGAAAATATTTTCTATCACATCACTGACTCCCTGTCCAGAAAGCTGCACACTTATATGGCCAAAACCACAAGGTTATAAAATGTAATTACACAGGTGTGGTTGTTATTTGTGGCAATGCATGCATATATAAGTAATTTTCCTTTGGATAGATTTACTTTATTTAAGCCCAAGAAGGTCTGTTTTAAAGAGGTAAAATGTTGCTTTTTTTTTCGTCACCTTCTTTATTTAGCTCTTTTCAGTCTATGTAACCCTTTCATGCTAACCCAACTGTAATTTATGGTCCTCCCAAGTAGGTCCCTGTGCCAGGTTGGATGTTAATTAAAGTTAATTAAATTATTACTGAAGTAACACCACAATGAGGGACACATACAGTTTATTACCAAAAGTATTGGGAAGTCTGCCTTTACACGCACAAGAACTTTAATGGCATCCCAGTCTTCGTCCGTTGGGTTCAATATTGAGTTGGCCCACCCTTTGCAGCTATAACAGCGTCAACTCTTCTGGGAAGGCTGTCCACAAGGTTTAGGATTGTGTCTATGGGAATGTTTGACCATTCTTCCAGAAGTGCATTTGTGAGATCAGGCACTGATGTGGATGAGAAGGCCTCGCTCGCAGTCTCTGCTCTAATTCATCCTAAAGGTGTTCTATCGGGTTGAGGTCAGAACTCTGTGGAGATCAGTGAAATTCCTCCACCCCAAACTCGCTCATCCATGTCTTTATGGACCTTGCTTTGTGCACTGGTGCGCAGTCATGTTGGAACAGGAAGGGGCCATTCCCAAACTGTTCCCACAAAGTTGGGAGCAAGAAATTGTCCAAAATGTCTTGGTATGCTGATGCCTTAAGAGTTGCCTGTACTGGGGCCAAGCCCAAACCCTGAAAAACAACCCCACACCATAATCCCCCCTCCACTAAATGATTTGGACCAGTGCACAAAGCAGTGTCCATAAAGGCATGAATGAGCGAGTTTGGGAGTGGAGAAACTTGACTGCCCTGTACAGAGTCCTGCCCTAAACCCAATAGAACACCTTTGGGATGAATTAGAGCGGAGACTATGAGCCAGGCCTTCTCGTCCACATCAGTGCCTGACCTCACAAATGCGCTTCTGGAAGAATGGTCAAACATTCCCATAGACACACTCCTAAATCTTGTGGACAACCTTCCCAGAAGAGTTGAAGCTGTTATAGCTGCAAAGGGTGGGCCAACTCAATATTGAATCCTATGGACTAAGACTGGGATGTCATTAACGTTCATGTGGGTGTAAAGGCAGGCGTCCCAATAATTTTGGTAATATAGTGTATGTGCTAAACAATTTTTGTAAAAATGATTTTATTTATTTTTATTTTATGTGCTTATATAGCGCTGTCAATTTACGCAGCGCTTTACATATTCATTGTACATTCACATCAGTCCCTACCCTCAAGGAGCTTACAATCTAAGGTCCCTAACTCACATTCATACATACTAGGGACAATTTAGACAGGATCCAATTAACCTACCAGCATGTCTTTGGAGTGTGGGAGGAAACCGGAGTACCCGGAGGAAACCCACACAGGCACAGGGAGAACATGCAAACTCCAGGCAGGTAGTGTCGTGGTTGGGATTCAAACCAGCAACCCTTCTTACTGCTAGGTGAGAGTGCTACCCACTAGACCACTGTGCCGCAAGCAAAGTGGTTAAAAGTTATTGGTAAGTAAACTAGCACACAGCAAAACTTTAAAATGTGGTCTGATTCAGAAATATTACCACATGAATAGGTTAAAATAATTTTAAAAAGCTGTTTTTTCACTAGTATTTCTCAATTTTACTTCATCTCATAATAAAGAGGTGAACATAACTTTTCAGTTCTGAAATGTCACTATACATCATCCATTGTTACAATAAAGAGAAGGTGGGGAAGGATTTTTTTAAGGAGGCATAATTCATATAGTTTTTGATTTTTTTCCTCCTTTTATCCCAGCTTTGACATTTTTACACAGCTCTTTGCTTTCATAACTTTTTATTTCAGTGTTTTATAAAAAGGACTGCAAAAGAGACTTGCAAAATCATGTGAAACAGTGGCACGTTATGGGATAATGTAAAAAAGATAAACATAATTTTTTTTTTCTTTATGGACCCAACAGGGCAGTTGATGACAGCAGATGACCCACTGTACTTGCTAACATTTTTCTGTATGTCACCTATAACTGAAAATTGACACCTTTTATAGTGTTTATAGTGTCAAAGATCTGCAATCTGACCACAGTAAAGCCCCATACCCTCTACAATAGGTACTATCACGTAAACCTAAAGTTGCCATTTAATAGAAAAAAAAAACAGGTTTATGATCTATTTTCTTTCAACAACATTTGCAACAAGTCAGATTTTACCAGTTAGACCAACAAAACACTGGCTACCTGGGAACCCTATGTGTGCCACCTATGGTGTCCATTTCTTGTAGTACATAAGATTCTCGATTTAATGGTGGCAGACAGTAGAAAACAAAAGGAGCTCTTTGATCAAGCAGGCTGGAGACTGACTGCTTGGTGGCTATAGGTAAGGGTTCTAATAATATTATTTTCTTATGATTACGGAACTACAATTATAATAATATAAGTGTTAAAGTTTAACTAAAGACATTTTTTTTTTCATTTTGCATAAGGGAAGTAAGAGTAAGGGAAAATTTAAGCAGTAGTAATGCTGAAAAAAAAAAAAAACCTTCCCCCTGCAAGTTAAGAGCATAATATGCTAGTATGCATTGCATACTAGCACATTATGAAAGACCTACCTTCCTGACCAGAGCACTTTTTACAATTTGGCACTGCATCGCTTTAACTGACAATTCCCCCGGCGTCTCTTGCGGCTCCTCCCCGCATCAGATAACCCCCTAGGAGAAGCGCTCTCCCGAGGGGGTTACCGTGCGGGTGCGCTCCAGAGTCCAGCATTTCGGTCCATAGACACGAATGCTGGACTTAGCCATACCCCCGATGCCTGCGTCATTGGATTTGATTGACAGAAGCGTGAGCCAATGGCTGTGCTGCTATCAATCTATCCAATCAAGAGTCGGGACCCCTTGGAGAGAGGGACATTGCATAATCGCTGAGGGGAATACAGGGCTCACGTAAGTAAAACAGGGGGGCTGGGGGGTGGTCACTGCCAGGTGTTTTTTCACCTTAAAGCATAAAATGCATTAAGGTGAAAAAACACAAGGGTTTACAACCCCTTTAACACAGGTTTGCTTGATGAAAGCTGTAGACAGATACAGGACTGTTCTGTTTAATAGTGTTTTGTAAACTCTGCAGCTGGAAGACAGTGTGTGAGCTCAGGCAGTTGACAGAACAGCGAATGCCAGAATTCCGGTGACCAATGAGCACTGATTCTCCAGCTGAAGAGTCCTATTCAGATAAAATAACTAATGCTAAATTAGGAGGAAACATAACCCTTTCGTAAGTAAGCCTGCACAATTAATAGTGTTATCAGTTGTTGATAATACTCAGTTTTTACATAAGCCCATTCACGACTGGTTCTCTTTAAACCAAACCTGCCAGTCATTTTAAATGTTTAAAAATTAAAGTCTTGTTTAAAAACAAACAGCACAAGCTGCCTACTGATATCTTTTTTTGGTAAAAATCCCTATCTTCGCCTCTCTGCGTATACTGTAGTTTAACTATTCTAACTCTGTTAGTATGAGTATACCTTCCTTGAGTACCTTTGGCCACTAAAACACCCTCACAAGGTAGAAAGCTAACTGTTGGTGCACTAATAACTGTACCTCTTGTGATCTCTGCTCTAAAAAAAATTGACTTTTAGCAAAAAGATTAAAATGTCTTATAGGTTCATCCATTGCTGATACAATCTTCTCCAATGTCATTGCAAAGCATCCAAAATCAATCACCGCTACTGGTCTAAACTGGGAAGGAGAAGGGCTGAAGTACAGGGTAGGTATTTACTATAAAGTTATTTTTCTGAGCTTTAAATCAAAATTTTCAGAGGTGCATTTATTAAAGTAGAACTAAAAGCAAAACTTTTTTTTCCATTTTGGATAGAGTAATGCTCAAACCCATTTTCGAAAAACGAATGTTCGGCCATAAGAGCAAATGATCATGTAATGACCGATAAATCGTTCAGTGGACATAAATGAATCCATTTTTTTTTTTTTTACATATACCTAGTGCAGGTATGGACAGGAAACACATTAAACTTTCAATTTATCGTTCGTTCGGCAGAAAATTTCCAAACTTGTCCTTTGTTTTTCCGGCTCAAAAACATCCCAAAGATTACCGATTTTGTGCCCATTAACTGGCCAACAAAACGAAAGAACTGGCCAAATGACCGAATTTCGGCCGATTTTTCATATAGTGTATGGCCAGCACAAGGGGGGGTTATAACCCCTGACAATTTCAGTTTTTTTTTTTTTTTTGCACATGGTGTCCCATAGAGGAGACTTACCTTCACTTCCTGTTCTATTAAAAAAACAGGAAGTGAGAGGAAATCCCTTCAAAGTGAGGGAATCCTGAGGTGTCATCAGGATCACCAGAACTAGTGTCCCCATTGGAAAATGTCCCCTCTGTTACTGTTTTGGTGGGAACCCAAAATGTGTCATTTTCCTTTACTTTTAATTTTGATGCAACGGTAAACAGGACAAATAGAGAGAGTGAATCTCCCTAATGGGGACACAGACAGCAATAAAAAAAGTTCTATATTCTCTCCACTCTATCCAAAACTGAAAACAAAAAAAAATGTTGCGTTTAATGACACATAAAGCAAAATAGTTACACAATTATATGTGAACGTGTCACAAAGCAGACTGCCTCTCATTTTGCAAAGTATATACAACAGTTTTTAGTGTATTTAGTTTAAATCCGGCTCCACATGGTAAAATCGGATTGTTTAAAACTTTACCAACAAATGCATATTGGACTTGGATGCTGTCACATTACATGAACATTGTACAGACATTGTAAAAGATGTAGCCACCAAAAAAAAAAAAAAAAATATCATAAATGTTCCACCTATGAAATGTTATATGTGCCCCCTTATTCCTAAAACGTATTCCTGGACTTACACAAAAGATACCCTTTCAGTGCCCCATCTAGTCCCCCCTCCTTCCCCCGCACTGCAAGGGTTAAATGCTTGTAGGAGTAGACAAAAAAGCTGTAAGGCTCAGTTCAGGTAGCTGGCAAAGGGGCAATGAAAACATACAGTTCATCTGTGTTTTTTGCGTTCCTGTACAAAGTATCATGACAGACGCTCAGGTTTATTCACATTGCTGCAACAGAAATGTTTGGCATGAAGCGTTTGGCAGGTGGTGCCACTTACCAAACTCATATATTAAATTCTAAGGGAACACACCGCTACTACGTGCCAAATGCTTGCCACGCAGTTGGCAGTTGAGTATTTCAATGTAAAATCCCCCTTGGGATAAAAAGAAAAAGTAGCATTCAGGAGGCAAAAGTATTGCCTTCTAAACATCTGCAAATTGCTGTTCAACTGCCTCTGAAAAGCAATCTATTGTGTATCACTATACAGAGGGGCGCTACTTCTTATCTGACACTGTTTTTCACTGTCAGCAGATGGGAGATGGTACGTAGATGACCACGTAGTTAACAAGACATCAACAGTTCGGCCCTTAAATCACCTATGACCCATGGCACGCCATCAAACCTGACATCATTAGAAAAATGATGACTAAAACTAAATATGAAGAGGAATAACTATTTTTTTTAGATAAACCTAAAAGCAGGCTTAAAGTAATATTTAGGGCCAGTTGACACCACATGCAGTCCAGTGCAGTTTTTTTCTGCATCGAAAATGCATTAAAAGTAGTTTATATGGTTTCCAATGGCATAGTTCACACCAGTGCCATCAGTTTCAGGGCTTTCCAGTTCCAGAGTAAAAGTAGAGCATGCTACATTTTTCTTGCACTGGACAGTACTAGAACACGGTAAAATGCATCAAAAATGCACCAGAATGCACTGGAACGCATCAAAAACACACCGGACCCAGTACAGTGAAAAAAACAGGAAAAAAGAAGAACAAAAGCATCTGGAATGTATCCAGAAAGGCATCAAAAACACATCAAAAATGCACCTGAACGTGACAAAAATGTGCATGCAGAAACACATCCGGAACGGATCTTGAGTGTGTTTTTGTGGTGTGAACCAGCCTTAAGGGTTTTGCACAGAGCAGTCTTGATCCTTTTCTTCTGGGGTCCCACGCCAGCACTCCTGGCTCCTCCTCTTTGGCAAATGCCCCCATAGAAAGTCGCCTCCTATGGGGGCACTCGTGTGGGCTCACTTCTGACACAGACCGAGCAACTCACCACTGCCCCTCCCCCCCCCACTCCTCATCATAGAATTTGATTGACAGCAATGTGAGCCAATAGCTCCTGCTGCTGTCGATCTGCCCAGAGAGGAGGGACAGAGCTGGGAGAGCCTCCGCTCTCATGCACAGTGCTGGTTCGTGAATGGCCTTAGGTAAGTAAATGGAGGGGGGTTCTGTTACACAAAAGGTTTTTTTACCCTAATGCATAGCATGCATTAAGGTAAAAAAAAAAAAAAAACTTTAGGCTTTAGAACCACTATAATGCATGGGCAGATTGCAAAATAATTGTTTTCTATGTACCATGCTCACACCATAATGCTGCCTTGAGGAATCAACGCACAGCACCATATGTCACTGCACTGTACCAGTGTGGTTCATAGACTTGAATGAAGTGTTATTTTGTGACACTTCAATAAAGTAAAAAAAAAAATGTAAACAGTGCAATGCATTGTAAAAATACATTGCACTGCCCTTACACCAGCACACGTGTTTTAGTGGGTGGGCTAGTGTGATTGAGCCCTAATTCACCAAGCACGGGTATGGCTGGCGTTTGCCAGGGTCAGTTCTCCTGTCCTCCTTGTTGCTACAGTTTGTGGCTTAGAAACAGATGAGGATTTTTAATGAAACTGGGAAATCCCTTTAAAGTGTATTGTATCACAATTTAATTTGAGAAAACCTACATTTTACTACTTTGATATATGGAAGCAGATCTTCAATAACTAAAAAGGAAGGTAGTCCTCTACATCTTGTATTCGTTCTCTCTGCTTAAATGGATGCCCAGTTACACAGCTTATCAAATAGCCTTTGTTGTTCAAATAACTGCACTACATCTATAATTATATCTTGCTACCGTACAAATTAAATCTTCAAGAGCTCATTAGATTTAACAGAGCTTGTGTTTGCTGATATAGTATCCAATGTTGTTAAATGCATTTGCTGAATTGTTTAAGGAAATATTAGGAAGAATTTTAGGTTTGCTGTGATCATTTTTAACAACATTGAATTGTCCATGTACCTCCCAAGGTCTTTCCTACGTTTTCACAATAAACTCACTCACCTGTGTTCAGCATGAACATCCTTCGGTTCTTCAGGGAGTATAGATGTGTGTTTGGGTTTCAATCCATCCGGCAAACGTTGAGTCCGTTCCCAGATATCATAGCATACTTCATCAAGCCTATCTAGTGGCGTGTCCTGGTGAATCCAAATAATTCTAGGAAATGGTCCAAGGGGTGGCACACTTTTGGCTAAGTCTGCCTCCTTCTCTGCCATTTCAGCTTCAATTCACCAGCTGTCTCTCAAAGTCCCAGATGACTGCTGTCCATGTTGGGGAGCTGGCATTCAAACAGCAGTTGGTCACTGGTCACCTTTCCCAACTGTCCAATGGCAACTGTAAAAAACATGGCTAGCAGCGTGAGGTGTGAGTCATTCACACCAGGCCATAATATGCATGCACACTGGTCTGCCTTATGAAGGGAGGTGAGTTGTTATATAACGTGACACTATTTATTTTATTATTCATGTTTAAGAATGCCCTTTTCTTTACAGTGTAATCATAGGTGTGCGCAGCCTCTTGCATTAGGGTGTGCACCCCAAAGCTCAAATACATATGCATGTGTATATGTACTGATGGTGTCAGTAGGGCAGTGGACAGTGTCATTAGTTCTATTTTTTTTTTTAAATCAATTAATGTATTTTGTAACATTTTGCTTTGTGGATGAAATATCGGTGGTCTAAACAGGGGGGAATATGCACCACACAAGGCGATTAGGGTGTGCCCAGGCACACCTGGCACACCCTGTGCGCACGCCTATGAGTGTAATTGAGCCCTAATTCATCAAGCATGGGTATGGCTTGGTGAATTTAGTTCTCTTTGTTTATATGGAGACTGGGGAGTCAATGTTTGCCATAATTTACAAAATAACTCTTCATTCATCTCTATGCACTGCGCCACATAGTGATGAAACAAGAGGTGTGGCGAACTGTGCTGCATAAAATTGTATACATGCTGCCTTTTTACACAGCATATACCAGCGGCAGTGTTTGATGTGAACGAGGTACATATGGCAGATAGCAGTTATTTTATATTTGTGTATCTCCACTCATATGCTGTAAACATGTCCTATAGTACTATTAATCCAATGGAAAAAAAATGGAAAGCGGATATTATCTATAGATATTCAGTAACATACATACATTCTGGGTATGCAATCGTGGAAATGACTATGGTCAAGTCATTTCACTTCTACCTTCTATTAATGAATCGTGTCTGGTATCCATGAAGAAAAGGTTCTGGTTACTTTCTGATAAACATCAGCTTCCATACTGATATGACTGTGACAAAGTCTTGATGATGAAACATGTTGGGTGGAGCTGGATGACGCCATCACATTGCGTCCAGGAAGTGCTGGGACAGTTGCTGACTACACTAAAGGAGAATGAGGCAGACCTTGTATGAGTTGTTATCATTGTGCACAGGTCTTACATACCTTTTATATTTTTCTATCCTAAATAAACATTTTAAACGGAGAGCACTTTAGTTTTCATCTTATTTTTGGAGAATATATCTATGCCCACCTGCGGAGTGGAGGAAACGGAGTGGTGTTATTGTAGCCATCTGTTGGGCGGAGCTTCATGACATCATCACATTGCGACCAGGAAGTGCTGGGAGAGCTGCTGACTACAATGAAGGAGAAAGAGGCGGACCTTGCATGAGTTGTTATCATTGTGCACAGGTCTCATGTACATTTTATATTTTTATCTTAAATAAACATTTTAAACGGAGAGCGCTATTAGTTTTCTTTTTATTTTTGGAGAGCTGTGCCCACCTGCGAAGTGGAGGAGACAGAGTGGTGTTATTGCAGCTATCCTTTAACCCTTTCGCTGCCAGAGCAGTTTTTGCATTTGTTTTTGCACACATGCTTAAAAAATTATTTTAGGCCAAAAGATTACATAAAACTCCCAAAACAGTATGTGTTTTCTGAAAGCAGGCACCCTAAAGAATAAAATAGTGGTAGTTCCAATATTTTATGTCACACACATTACCGCAAAAAATACACTGAAGGTAATTTTAGGGCACACAAACACAATAAATTACCTAATTTTTGGTAAAATATAAAAGATGAAGTTGGACCAAATAAACAGATGTCCGACCAACATGTCAAACCTTAAATTTGTGCGCATCCCTGAAATGAGGGATAACTTCAGTACCCTATATTTTCCATAGGGGACACTTTGAAAGCCCCCTATAGGTCATAAGTGTAGCGTTAGGGAGGAGGTCTGGTAATAGAAATATTGCTCTCACTCCATCGTGCTCAGCGATATGTAGCATGTGTATCACAATCTGTGTTTTCATGCGACAGATGTTTAGGTTTGTATGGGTATATACATGGGGGTGGGGGGGGGGGGCTCAAAAAATTGTGTGTGGGGGGGGGGGTTTATGTGCTTAGGTGTAACTTACATTTTTTTCATCACATAGGAGACAAAAAATCCACTATGTGATGATTATTTTGATGGCAATTTCTGTTTAATAAGACATCCAGGGGATAAAAGATCCTGGATGTCTCCCCTGTGCTCCACTGAATGTAATACAGATTGCAATACAGTCTTTCTTTTTGTGGCTATGCTAGCAGGGGAAATTGACCAGTGAACAAAGCAAGGTCCATAAAGACATGGATGAGCGAGTTTGGGGTGGAGGAACTTGACTGGCCTGCACAGAGTCCTGACCTCAACCCGATAGAACACCTTTGGGATGAATTAGAGCGGAGACTGCCAGGCCTTCTCATCCAACATTAGTGCCTGACCTCACAAATGCACTTCTGGAAGAATGGTCAAACATTCCCATAGACACACTCCTAAACCTTGTGGACAGCCTTCCCAGAAGAGTTAAAGCTGTTATAGCTGCAAAGGGTGGACCAACTCAATATTGAACCCTATGGACTATGACTGGGTTGCCATTAAAGTTCATGTGCATGTAAAGGCAGGTGTCCCAATACATTTGACAATATAGTATATATACCATTTAATTTTATTTTTTATAAGTCTCTTGACCACTGTTATCAGCTGCAGAGTGGACTTGGAGAGGTGGACTGCAGGGGGGGGGGGGTGTCAGCAGAAAAAAAGAGCAATACACTGATGTTCCCAGTGAAGAGCTGTGGGGAAAGGAGGGGGGACGGGGACGTGTCAACACAAGTCTTGACAGTTGGACCGTTAGAGCACAGGCAGGCTGGGCTCCAAGGACAGCCAGAAAGCTGACCAGATCGGAATAGCTTCTATGCCTCCATGCCTAGCATGGTCAGTTTGAAGCAAGAAAGCAAGGTGACTGGCAGGGTCATCAGGTATTTCACACAAAGGAAGCAATATAAAGAAAACAGGATATTTTTTAATACAAGTACATGGTACAACATGCACATATCAGGAATATGAAATTTTGCGCTAACATACACTTTGTTATTATTATCTAAGGGTAACTAGAGGTAGATTTTTTTTTTTTAATGTAGTGCAGCCATAGCACCACTTTGTAAAACTACCTGAATATGTCACGCATTTCGGTAAAGCTAGTGAAACTGGCAGGCAGGATTTTAATCTTATGCAAGACGTTTTAAAGGGCTATACCTAAAGAAAAGTGTCACAAATGCTTTACTGAATCCCCCCCCCCCATAGTTCAGCACCTAGAGGTGCCTGTACATATACATACCAGTATCAGCTTTACCATACCTCCCAACTGTCCCTTATTTCGAGCGACTGTCCCTGATTTCGAACAATGTCCCTCTGTGCCTCTTTCCCCTTCATTTGTCCCTCATTTTGGTCTAATCCATATAGTTGTATATAAAATGCACTTTTTATCTTTCAAAAAGTATTTCCCAGTGCTAAACCTTTCATCCAATTTCTAAATCGCTGTATTTGTAAATTTCAAAAGCCAATATAAAGGAATAGTAGCGGTAAAAAAAAAAGCACATGTGGGTTTAACTATTATTTGTGTTTTAATTCGCCTTTAAAGGGGCATAGCGGGGGGGTAGGTCCTATGCCTACATACTTTTGCTAATAGGTGTCAAAAAGTTGGGAGGTTTGCTTTCCAAGCTTGCAGATACAGCTAAGTGCCAGGAAAGCTCCAGTAGAAGCTTATCCGCAAGGTGCACATACGTACCCGCGTCCATCATAGATGTATCTGCAGGCTTTTTGTAGTTCCTGCAGGTATGAGCAGACACGCCAAAGAGCTTGCACTTTTTAGGTGCCACAGTTTTATGTTTTTGTTCTCTACTGCAGAGTTGCATTACATTTTTAGTGAGCTCAGGAATGCACACTAAACACTAAAATTTTTCCTTCCGTTATATACATCATAATTGCTCATAAAATCCCAAGCTTGGTTGGTTGCAATATATAATTTGAGGAAATGTTCAAGACAATCTCATGAACAGAGAAACAGCTCTCAGCGGACATTTTAATAGAAAATGTGACAAAAAGCAAGAGCATTGTTGTGTAAATTGTTTTGGGTGATTTTCTAACAATGCCTCTTTTATTCAAATATGAATGTGTTGTCATAAGGTCTGTTAAGTATGGTAAAATATTTAATTCGACAGGTTTCTGAAATGTAGATGAAAAACACTTATTACATTAAACATTTGTTTGGTGTTAATGTTAACAGACTTTTACAAGTCAAACAGATGCTACTTCTAGACTGTAGTGGTAGTAGTAAGGGTAACCTGGTGTACCTACATCGGACTAAGCAGATGTGAAAGGAAGCAGCTTTGGTGTGGGATAGATATGATTCCAACCAAAACATTTTTGGGTAGGGTGGGAGCGATCTGATTTCTCACTGGCTTGTTAGGGAGTATTCACCTAGCCAGTCAGTTGCAGGACATCTTGTTCTTTTAAAAGGGCTATCAATTCACCACAATGGACCAAAAAATCTTGCACCATGATTGGCAAATATGGTGTACTGTAACGCAGGTGCTTAGGTGAGCCAGGGTGCCATTCAATATTAATAGTTTTACCGCAACATACAGGCCTCATGCACACTGGGCATTTTGCTCAACTCTCCAGCACGCCTTTCTCCTGGCAGGAGAAAAGCAGCGCCAAAAACATCCCTAAAGCCTCGTTTCTGTAAACACGTTTAGACGCATTTAAACATGTTTAGCACATCAAGCATTTTTTTTTTTTGGGCCAAAACGCTGCTGCTCCTGAAGGCGCTGGCAGTTGTTTTGTTTTTTTTCCCTACCTCTAAACGTTCCTGTCTTTTAAGACCCCTTTCACACCGAGGGCGTTTTGCAGGCACTATAGTGTTAAAAATAGCGCCTGCAATCCGCCCTCAAACAGCTGCTCCATTGTTTCCAGTGTGAAAGCCCGAGGGCTTTCACACCAGAGCGGTGCGCTGGCAGGACATCAGGAAAAGTCCTGCCAGCAGCTTCTTTGGAGTGGTGAAGGAGCGGTGTTTTTACCGCTCCTCCACCGCTGCTCCCCATTGAAATCAATGGGGCAGCGCTGGGATACTTCCGGCAAAACGCCGATATTGCGGGCGGTTTTAACCCTTTCTCGGCCGCTAACGGGGATAAAAGCGCCCCGCTAGCGGCTGAAATGCGCCACAAATCTGATGGTAAAACGATGGTTTACCGCTGACGCTATAGGCGGCTCGGTGTGAAAGGGGTCTAAACGTTCCTACCTCTAAATGCCTGTAAATGCCAATATGTTCAAGGACACATAGGCCAAAATTGAGGTGTGTTTAGAGGCAGAAAAAAAGTCAAACGCTCCTAAAAGTGGCGTTTTTAATGCCCAATGTGCATGTCCCACCTATCAGTGCCACCTATCAGTACCCATCAGTGCTGCATATCAGTGCCACATATCGGTGCCACCTATCGGTGCCCATCAGTGCTGCATAATAGTGACTCCTCATCAGTGTCACACCATCAGTGCCCTTCAGTCACGCTCATATAGGTACGATCTGGCAGTTTTTTTTACAGAACACAGGCACAGGGACAATTATTATAATGGTGCAGAGAGGATGGGAGCATTTAATAAAAGTGGGTTAACAACCACTTTAATTATTTTCTTCTCCTCTTTTCCTGTTTCTTCTTGTTTTATTTTGGAACCACCCCCCCAGCCATTTAAATTCATTACATCTTTTGCCACAATCCATGGCTTTGTCAGCTGATCAAACCCCAAACACCAGCAACATTTTTTTTTGTTTTGTATAGAGTGGGTTGAAAATTTGGAAGAAAATCAGTAAGTGATCAAAATAAATATAACTATATGCTAAGGGTCTAACACCGTTTCTTAACAATCCCGACTTTCCCCCGGGCCTAGGATTGAAAATATTTTCAACAAGAGACACAGCACCCTTACTAGCCTCGCACTGTGTGGCCGCAGGTCGGATTCTACCATAAAACAGGTTGCTGAGTAGCCTCTTGCCTTCTGCCTTTACACATTGGAGTTATAAGCAAGTTTGTCACTACCTGCTCTCCTCCGATGGGAAGGAAATATGGTCAGGGAACCTACCTCGTTTGAATCAATTTGCTTGGCTGGCAATCAGATTGAGAAAACAAACTCTTTAATGTATTCTGGTCTCCAACAATCAGATACTGCAGACTCGGCCAGATTCAGAAGCCAGTGGGAATCTGCTCTACAAATGCACTTCTCAAACCCACAGTAGGAGAATGCATGTATTCTAGCACACAAATGCTCAATTAGTAATAGGTTGCAAGAAAATTCCAACAAACTGCTATCACAGTGGTAGGCTACAGCAGTGAAGGTGAAAAAATGGTACCCTATGGCTTCTGATCTGTGCTGAAGATGCAAAGAGGCTAGAGGAGACATGATGCACATCTGGTGGGACTGTCCTAAAATAGCCTCCTACTGGAGTAAGATCCGGGAACTGATTCTACACAGTACTGACACTAAGATCAAGCTCACCCCAGCATGCTGTCTCTTGCGCATCTCTAACTATCCCCTAGGTAGATATAAGCAAACTTTGACTAAATACCTCCTGAACGCTGCAAAATCTTTGATACCCAAATAGTGGAAAATGACGAAAGTAGCCTCAATCAGAGATTGGGCCCGTACAGTAAATCATATTTCTGAAATGGAAGAAACACTTGTTATGTCCAATAAAACTGCTGACAAATTCTGCAAAACATGATCTGCCTGGTTTCAATTCAAATATTCCAAAAACTGTGATAGAATGACAACAGGATGAGCGAGCTTCTGATCATTCGATGTATCCGTTAGAAGCCTGACCATCCTACCTCTGTCATCCATGAGTTGCCATTATTAGAACATATTTGTACCTGTGGTCCCCATTGGGGCAATTTTGACCCTTTATATATGCTTTTGTTTTTTGTTTTGATTCGTTTAGTTTACTTTCCACCTTGATCTCATACTATTTTTCTTTAAACCTTATTTCCTCCCTGCACCAAATGGAGTCCTTTGCTACCTTCGTACCATATGGGGTGACGGACTTCATTTCCTTTAATTTAACAAGGTACTGTACATCTTAAACGTATGTGAAAAGACTGTTATTTTGCTATTTACCTGATATATCTTTTATCGATACTAAGTTCATATTGTAACCAATCTTACAGATGTCTATGTATTCTGTTAACGATTTCATCGTTTTACTTTGTTACTTAAATGTGCTCAATAAAACCTTTTATTGTTAAAAAAAAAAACCTATATGCTAAGGGTATATGGTGGATTAAAGCATAAAAGGGCTTTTAGATTCTTATTTCTTTCTATGCCTTTATTGGGTAGATTTTTATTCTCACTTGGGTGTGTACAGCATAGTATGTATGTTATTTATTTTGTGCGTGTTTTATGTAGCTATATTTGTTTTGTACCACTGGATGGCCTTCATGTAGGATGCTGGATGGGACTATACAGTACTTGCATTTCATTTTAGGATTTCTATATGGAATGATAATACATTTCTTGAATAGCAATAAAAATATTGTCAGAAATTCCAACATTTTCTCACTAATATATATATATATATATATATATATATATATATATATATATATATATATATACAGTGGGGACGGAAAGTATTCAGACCCCCTTAAATTTTTCACTCTTTGTTATATTGCAGCCATTTGCTAAAATCATTTAAGTTCATTTTGTTTCCTCATTAATGTACACACACCACCCCATATTGACAGAAAAACACAGAATTGTAGACATTTTTGCAGATTTATTAAAAAAGTAAAAATGAAATATCACATGGTCCTAAGTATTCAGACCCTTTGTTCAGTATTTAGTAGAAGCACCCTTTTGATCTAATACAGCCATGAGTCTTTTTGGGAAAGATGCAACAAGTTTTTCACACTTGGATTTGGGGATCCTCTGCCATTCCTCCTTGCAGATCCTCTCCGTTCTGTCAGGTTGGATGGTAAACGTTGGTGGACAGCCATTTTTAGGTCTCTCCAGAGATGCTTAATTGGGTTTAAGTCAGGGCTCTGGCTGGACCATTCAAGAACAGTCACAGAGTTGTTGTGAAGCCACTCCTTCATTATTTTAGCTGTGTGCTTAGGGTCATTGTCTTGTCGGAAGGTAAACCTTCAGCCCAGTCTGAGGTCACGAGCACTCTGGAGAAGGTTTCCGTCCAGGATATCCCTGTACTTGGCCGCATTCATCTTTGCCTCGATTGCAACCAGTCATCCTGTCCCTACAGCTGAAAAACACCCCCACAGCATGATGCTGCCACCACCATGCTTCACTGTTGGGACTGTATTGGACAGGTGATGAGCAGTGCCTGGTTTTCTCCACACATACTGCTTAGAATTAAGGCCAAAAAGTTCTATCTTGGTCTCATCAGACCAAAGAATCTTATTTCTCACCATCTTGGAGTCCTTTAGGTGTTTTTTTAGCAAACTCCATGCGGGCTTTCATGTGTCTTGCACTGAGGAGAGGCTTCCGTTGTGCCACTCTGCCATAAAGCCCTGACTGGTGGAGGGTTGCTATGATGGTTGACTTTCTATAACTTTCTCCCATCTCCCGACTGCATCTCTGGAGCTCAGCCACAGTGATCTTTGGGTTCTTCTTTACCTCTCTCACCAAGGCTCTTCTTCCCCGATAGCTTAGTTTGGCCAGACGACCAGCTCTAGGAAGGGTTCTGGTCATCCCAAACGTCTTCCATTTAAGGATTATGGAGGCCACTGTGCTCTTAGGAACCTTAAGTGCAGCAGAATTTTTTTTGTAACCTTGGCCAGATCTGTGGCTTGCCACAATTCTGTCTCTGAGCTCTTCAGGCAGTCCCTTTGACCTCATGATTCTCATTTGCTCTGACATGCACTGTGAGCTGTAAGGTCTTATATAAACAGGTGTGTGGCTTTCCTAATCAAGTTCAATCAGTATAATCAAGCACAGCTGGACTCAAATAAAGGTGTAGAACCATCTCAAGGATGATCAGAAGAAATAGACAGCACCTGAGTTAAATATATGATTGTCACAGCAAAGGGTCTGAATACTTAGGACCATGTGATATTTCAGATTTTCTTTTTAATAAATCTGCAAAAATGTCAACAATTCTGTGTTTCTCTGTCAATATGGGGTGCTGTGTGTACATTAATGAGGAAAAAAAATGAACTTAAATGATTTTAGCAAATGGCTGCAATATAACAAAGAGTGAAACATTTAAGGGGGTCTGAATACTTTCCGTCCCCACTATATATATATATATATATATATATATTAGTGAGAAAATGTTGGAATTTCTGACAATATTTTTATTGCTATTCAAGAAATATATATATATATATATATATATCACTGTGTGGTTCATATTGACAGGAAAGAAGAGGATGCAGGGTAGCACAGAGGAGATTGGTGGGTTCAACAGGTATATGGACTTTTTTGGCCTGAACAAAGTATAAAAAAAAGAATGAACATGGAGGGTTTTTTTTTTTGTTTATTTAAAAGGTCATATCACATGCAGAAATATTCCTTATGGGTACATTTTGTTGCATGAAACTGGCATTATTGCTTAAAGCGGAGGTCCGCCCACCGCTGCAAAAAATTAAAAGCCAGCAGCTACACATACTGCAGCTGCTGGCTTTTAATAATAGGACACTTACCTGTCCTGGAGTCCAACGATGTCGGCACCGCAGCTGATGTTTCCATCAGCTGTCGAGTGCTGCCGCCTCCATTGCAGGTAAGGAACCCAGCAGTGTAGCTCTATGGCTTCACGCCAGGAACCCTACTGTGCATGCGCGAGGCTCTGCTCCTCTCTACTACTGGCCCGGCGGCTGGGGAAGCAGGAGGGAGGAGGAGGAAGCCGAGTGGTGATGTCAACAGCCGCAGCTGTGGCTCCCGGAAGAGGGAACAGGATACCTGTCAAAGACAAGTATCTGCTCACCCCTGAAAGGTGCCAAATGTGGAAGTTCCACTTTTGGGCGGAACTCCACTTTAAAGCCTAACTTTGCAATCAAGAATTATTTTTTATGAAACAGATGTTATTTTATTACTACCTCAAATGTTGCCTGTTACCTCATAGATACATCATTGATCACTAAACCCACATCATAAAAAACTATCAGATTAATGGTGGCTTCACCTCCCTCCTATTCTAAGACAGTGTAAAAGGGTGCATTAAACACACATCCCCGCACATGCAAAAACATGTAGAAAATGCACAGTTTCTCATGTGAATGAGTCCTTAATATTCCATCTGGTACTACAAAAAGAGTTATTGGTCAGGATTCAGGAATTAAAATCCCTAGATTGTTTAGCAATTGTTCTTTTACAAGCCATTCTGAATATCGAAAATTGTTCATAATTTGCTCTACCTCCTCATTGTGAAAAGTTTTCTCAATGTAGCCTTTCCATCTTTTAAGGAAGAGGGAAGTTTGTGAATGCAATTTAAAGCAATATTAAACCCAAAACCAAAAATGTAATATACTGCAGCTTATCAATCATTGGGCGTGGTGTCTGCATTTGTTTTCTTTTCTTAGGCTTTTTTCCCCTCTGTTTTTGCCTGGTGATCTGCCCAGTAACACACTTCCTGTATTAGAGTGCCTAAACTCTGTATGAAGGAGCACAGGGGTACCTTTGAACAGTAATATTGTCAGTCTAGGGGAGGGGAGTGTTGAGTGTACTAGCAGATTTAAATACATTTAGCTAATACTTTATAAGCAGTTACAGCAAACAGTTTTTTTTCTTTTGGGATAAAGGATTTACATGAATAAATAACAGCTGATCATTGTAAGCACCCCTGTTAGTGGTAAATGGTTTGTCTCATCTCAGTAATTGATACATTCTGTTGGAGAGCTTGTTCTTTTAAAAAAACAACAGAATTACTGTGGGATCACCAGATGAAAATAAAAGAAAGAAAGCCTAGAAAAGGAAACTAATGCAGACATCACATCTAAGAATTGGTAAGCTGCATTATAATAAATGTTTACTTTTGGGTTTAATACCGCTTTAAAGTGGTTGTAAACCCATTAATAAAAATAAACAAAAAAAACTAACAGCTATAAGACAAAGGCATAATGTAATACTCACCTGAGATTGAAGCCCTCGCTGCAGTGCCCGTACACAGCACCGGCCGGTGACATCACTCTTGGGGGTTACTTCCGGGTATTGCGGCTCCGGTGTTGTCATTGGCCAGAGCCACAATAATGTCACTCCCGCGCATGTACGCGGTAAGCGCACACTCAACTGAAGCAGCGGCACATACGTGTCATTGCTTCAGTTTGTGTCAGTGCGCATGTGCCGATGACGTTGGCACGTTCAGGTTTAGGAGATATCCTGGGTAGCTACAGGTAAGCCTTATTATAGGCTTACCTGTAGCACAAAGTGGTCTGTAAGGGTTTACAACCACTTTAAGTCAGCATCCAATTTCTTACGAATCTCATAGTATTTAAAGGATTCATAACCTGTGCAATGATCTTTGTACATTGCCAATTACAGTTAAATTATCTTAAAATCCAGGAAAATAGGCACATGTGATAAATATAGTACTGATCTAGTAAAATAATCCTAATCATGTTGAACTAAAAAAAAAAAACAGTTTTCAGTTGCAAAAACTGGCATATAACATATCATAATGAAAATAAAATACTGCATGCAATATGCCCCTTTGGGTAAAGTGGTTCTAAAGACTGAAGATTTTTTACCTTAATGCAGGGGTCTTCAAACTTTCTAAACAAAGGGCCACTTTACTGTCCTCCAGACTTTAGGGGGGGCCGGACTGTGGACATTGGGAGTACTCCACTGTTTGGAGACCACTGCCTTAATGAATTCTCTGTGCAGTTCCTCTCCCCAGCCCCTCTTATACTTACCTGAGCCTGATCTTGATTCAGCGTTGTGCATGAGAGTAGCGGCTTTCACCCTCCTCATGCGCTCAGAGACAGCAGTGGCAGGCCCGTCGCGTCAGGACAGGAAAAACAAGCAATTGCTTGGGGCCCCGGGCTGGCCTGGGGCCCCAGACACACCGCCGGCCGCCGCTTCCTATAAGCTGCAGCCTGTAGCGTGGCTGAGCTCCTCTTTCTTCCTCCTGCAGTCCGCGCGGTACAGGACTCAGGAGATTCAGTTTCCAGTTCCAGGCCGGATTGACAGGAAGTGCACACACTGAGTGCTCACTTCCTGTCAGTCCAGCTGGCCGGGAACAGAAAACTGAATCTCCTACCGCGCAGTATGTGGTAGGGAGGGGGTTAAAAAGAACACGGGGGGGAGTAGTAAGGGGGGCTTTGCGTGCATGTGTGTGTGCGGGGGGGGGGTTGGGGGGCCTCCATGTCCATTTTGCTTGGGGCCCCCAAATTCCTTCAAACGGCCCTGAGCAGTGAGAGCCATTGGGAGCTGCTGTCAATCACAGCCAGTGAGGAGGGAGCAAGGGAGAGGATTGTAGCTTCTCTGTGCAAAACCATTGCACAGAGCAGATAAGTATAATGTGTTAGTTAAAAAAAAAAAAGAAAAAAAAGAAAGGGGGTTTGCAATCACTTTAAATCCATTAAGTACTTTATGGCCTAGAACTGGAAATATTTAGGGCCCATGCACATCTTTGCTATTTAACATTTGTTGCCCAAATGAAAGTCAAGAGATTTGCTGTTGTTTTTAATAGGGCCTATTGACACCTGTTCCTTACTCTGCCCTGCATTGGTCGAACTAGTATTGCTGCATTTTTTAGTGCAGTTTTTGGTTCCATTGATTTCAATAGCAGAGCACAAATGCATATGTAACAAATATTTTAGCACATGACATCGAGACCTTTTGCTCTATGAACCTTTACTTTAATCCAGACTACTCACAAACATGAAAGAAGCAGGCCACAGCATGCTGGATGAAGAGCAGTTAATAAAAGAGGTCAGCACGCGCCACATGATATACAGTAAGACCCCATTCATCCCCAAATATGTGACTAGTGCAAAAGGACCTGAGAATAAATTTGCAGTGATCTTTTCACAGATTGGGACAGTTACCAAGCCTCTATGAAAAACAGGAAATTAATTCTTATTTATTTTTTTGGGACGTATTATTTTCTGATATGATAATATGATATTGCATGTTGTCTGTTATAGTACTGTTGCTGCAATAAGAACTCTGTATGCCTAATTTTAAGCCCCTTTCACACTTGTGCGACTTGTCCTGCGACTTGGGACTGCAAAGTCACATGACAAGTCATCCCCCATGATTTCCAATGATAACCATTCATATATGTGCAACTTCAAATCGTGCTGACTTCAAAGTAGTCCCTGTACTACTTTGGTCCAAATTTCATGCAAGTTGAGGTCCATAGACCTCAAGTTTACACAGGCATTCCCTGAAATCGTGTCAAAATCACAGTAAAATCATGCGGTTTTTAAGTTGCAGCAGTAGGTCATTTAAATAAACAGTGACCAGGACTAACCATAACAGGAGTGTATCCATACAAATTTTTGAGGGTGCTGTGCTGGAAGTATATGTGGGAGAGCTAAGTCTCTGATGCTGAATGCCATGTTATAATGAAAGCAAACAAAAAATAATGATAAATGTTCAGCCAGAAAATTAAAAAAAAAAAATGCAAGGGTATTTTAGAAACTATGCACAGTGTAATAAAAACACAGACTGCTGTGGTCAGAAGTACAGTATGTAACAATGTCCCTCACATTGCTTGTCAGCAAATGCAAATATTGGTTCTAGAATCTGTGTCAGTAGGCGTAAAAATAAACCATAGTTTCAAACATTTGAAAAGAGTGAAAACATGAAGCATGTGAGAAAAAATGTAGCATGTCACAGGCTAGTGGGCAAGGTCAATAATGTAGGTGTTACATCGCAGCATATCGCTTGATGTATGCCACCTTTTCTCCTTTGCTTTTCTATGATTTTGACAAAAAAGTAATGTACTGAAGTCAGTGGTAGCAATAATAATCCCAGCTTTGGTGTCATTGGCAGAAATGATAACCCCTAGCAAGTTTCAAGATCAGCCATGCTACATCCCAAAAATAACCCCCAGAATGTGTCAAGAGCCAGCAATAATAACCCCCAGCAGCCATCCCTAGCAAATTTCAGGGGCCAGCAATAATAACCCCACAGTAATAACCACTAAGGATGAGCCGAACACCCGGACGCGGGGTCCTGCCCCAGGGGACATGTAGCAATGCAAAAAAAAAGTTTTTAAAACGTTTTTTTTTTTTCAGGAGCAGTGATTTTAATAATGCTTAATGTGAAATAATAAAAATGAAATATTCCTTTAAATATCGTGCCTGGGGGGTGTCTATAGTATGCCTGTAAAGTGGCACATTTTCCCGTGTTTAGAACAGTACCACAGCAAAATGACATTTCTAAACGAAAAAAATCATTTAAAACTGCTCGCAGCTGTAATGTATTGTCGGGTCTCGGCAGTATAGATAAAACTTATTGACAAAAATGGCATGCCCCCCCCAGTCCATTACTGAATATTAAGGGGAACCCCGAACCAAAATTACAAAAAAAAATTGTGTGGGGGACCCCCCAAAATCCATACCAGGCCCTTCAGGTCTGGTTTGGATATTAAGGGGAACCCTGTGCCAAATTAAAAATAAAAATGGTGTAGGGGTCCCCCCAAAATACATACCAGACCCTTATCCAAGCACGCAACCTGGCAGGCCGCAGGAAACGAGGGGGGGACGAGAGAGCTCCCACCTCCTGAACCGTACCAGGCCACATGCCCTCAACATGGGAAGGGTGCTTTGGAGTCTCAGCTCTGTTCCTGTGTGCTGTATTAATGGGGGTGTGTGATAAGGGAACAGTTGCTCCCTACCCACACAAATTATTCAAGTTATAAAAACAGCCGCCCGTTCAAGTTTAGTAAATACCATTATGATAAACGTGTATGTGGTGAGCAAGTTTCAAGTTTTTTAAACTTGTTATCATGCCAGTTGGCGTTTAGCGCCATTTTTATCAAATAAACCATGTTTTTTGACATACTTCAGCATGAGAGATTGTTCTTTACTCTATGTATAACCTGGATACGTGTGGCCATTCCTTTTATTGGAGATACCATTTGGACCTGCAGTGACGGATTCCTGGAAGCAGTTTGATAATCCAAAGGCTGTTATGATCTCTGTAATAGGGATCATCTCCATCTGGTGAGTAGGCTGTTTGCTCAGTGTTGGTGGAGGATTTCTCTATTCACTCAAGCATTGGAAAAGTCACCTTTAAAACTTGAATATATTGTACTACCTTTTTTGGTTTTTGAACTTGAGCATTATTGATAAAGATTTTTGATAAGGACTTTTTTTCATTTTTATTCACTTATATCTATTTTTTCACTTTGCACAGCTGATGATATGTTTGATCGCTATCTGAATATTGTTGTATATGTCCCATTGGAGTGAATCTGGTGGTCCTGCAGTTTTTATTTTATTTTAATTTATTTTGCACTGGTTGCACTTTATTATTAGATAATCATCAGATTATTAGCGCGGTTCACCACATACACGTTTATGAATGGGGTTGTGTCCCTTCCCTCCAATCAGCTCTCAGAGTTCTCATCACTGAGATCTGCAGGGTGTAACTTCAGCTCTCTGCCCCCTTTTTTCTGAAAGTTCAGACAAGCTTTATAAATTCTGGACTTGGAATAGCTGTACAGAAAAGAAGACTGCAAATAAACAGGTGCAACATATGTAAGAGGATTTGTTTCATCTCTGTGTATCACCAGAGACCAGTCACTTCACTGGGTATATGTAAGCATGTACAACCACTTTAAAGGGTTCTAAGGACTTTCTACTATTTACAAGCTATGACTACCTCAATGGCAGGGGCACCAACGGGCACTGCAGGAGGCACTTTGTAAAGGAATTATGAGGACTATCCAACTGTATTTTTTATTTATACTTCAACAACTTTAGTAAAGAACTTTTGCCTGGTCTGAAGTCACGTTAAGACAACTGTAACAGAACATGGCTCACACCAGGGGACAAGACAAGATAGAGAAGATGCAATACAAATGTCTAATGTGCAGTGAAACTAAATAGAGAAGGCTATATTTCCACTACCAATGACTACAGTACTAGTGTCTATGGGCATAAACAGCCAGCCAGTTGGGAATTGACTGAAGTGATTTGGCAAAGGTAACGGAAAATCCTGGTATTAAAGGAGCTTCTGTGCTTAGGCTCCTACCCTAGCATTCAGAACTCAGATATTGGGTCCAACTCACAGCACGGGGCATCATAGGGACCCAGCCTGTATGCCACAGAAAATGAAGTGAGGCCACAGGGGAGAATAAGCATGGGCTAAGGATAGAGTTGAGCTTCTTGGAATTCAAGTGCAATATACTGATTAATGTCACTGGGATGAGGTGACAGGCAATTGGTTTTGTGAAGACTGGTACAAGCTCTGCGGCACCGATTCAGAAATGCTGCATGAAGAGAGAGAAGAGTCATGAAGTGTAATGAGGAACTGTTGTCTGTAGTGTACAAAGTGAAGAGTTACAGAAGTTGGGCCATGGATTTCAAAGAGTTAACTAATGTCTAGAAAGACAGGAGGCTTTTAGAGAGCGCTGCATTACCATCAGTTCTGTGTTTCAGCATACTGTATGCCTCTGCCAGCCTCTAGGGGCACTAGTGAGCACTCTTTCCTCATCCACATATGAGCACACTGAACACAGTACTTCTACACACAAAATGTGTCTTATTCACAGTGCTAGTATAACAGACACACATAAACTTTGGCATGAAGGATCATTTTAAAAAAGGAAGATCTATTATATATGCTTTTTTTGTACACAGAATATAATCAAAGAGCTAACACTTTGTTTGATCCTACATTAAAGTGCTAAAATAGTTGGGAACTACTTTGCAATGAACAACTGCTAAGACAATAAATACCTTGATAAGGAGTATGAAATGTCCAAGGTAACGTATAGCGTGCAGCGGTCAGGGCTATAAGACTATATGATGCGTATTTTAGCTATTAGAGTACAGTGATCATGACTATGCAATGTACAACAAAGAATATGATGTTTGGTGGTCAGGACTGTATAATGTACAATACAAGTGTAAAGAATGCAGTGGTCAGGACTATCTGAGGTAAAGTGGTAAGTGCTCAGGGTACTCCCGTATGAGGTGTGTCTATTAAATAACGAGACTGTGATCCTACCTAGTAAACAAAGCAGTCAGAACCGGTTATAACTGTATGCGTGGTGACCTTGAACATGTCTGAACCTGTATGACAAGCAGCAACACTCTTTGACGTTCAGTTGATTGTGAGTCGCCATTTAGTTTGGTTGTGTTTTCTGTAGTGTGCTGAAAAAATGCTAAGTTTAAAAGTTCAACAACGTGTCAATTTGAATTTTTTTGTAAAATTGTACAAAACACCAACTGAATGTTTTCAAATGCTTACTACAGCTTATGGGAATGACGGCCTGTCTTGTGCGCGTGTGTTTGAGTGGCACAAATTTTCAGCGAGGGACATGAGAATAAATTCCCAAAAGTTAAATCAGTGCTTAAAGTGGATGTAAACCCTCACATATACCCAGTGAAGTGAACAGCCTCAGGTGATACACAGGGATGAAACAAATCTCCCTACATAAGTTTCACATCTATATCTGCTGTCTTCAGCTATATATACTGTTTAGAAAGTTCAGATCGTGTTAGGAAATTTTCTCTTCCTGTTTAACACAGAGTGGGATGTCTGGGCATACAGCCAAGATAGCTAAAATTGCTGCTTGGAGGAAAGGCACACACCCCCTCTCCACATAGGCAGAAACTTTCAGAGGTGTTTTTTAACAGGGCCAGCAGCCTGCTAATCAGTTTATAGCAACCTCCCTCGACACAAATTTCAGGCTGCTTTTATCTGATGTGTCCGAGAATTTGTCAGGCGTTATCAGGCTGATAACATAGGAACAGGTCAGGAGAGAGCTACGGATGGGACTTAGATCATTGAAGAGAGGTAACAAAACACTGCAGATACAGTGGGGACAGAAAGTATTCAGACCCCCTTAAATTTTTCACTCTTTGTTATATTGCAGCCATTTGCTAAAATCATTTTTTTTTCTAAAATCATCAAAGTTCATTTTTTTCCTCATTAATGTACACACAGCACCCCATATTGACAGAAAAACACAGAATTGTTGACATTTTTGCAGATTTATTAAAAAAAGAGAAACTGAAATATCACATGGTCCTAAGTATTCAGACCCTTTGCTGTGACTTAGGCAAGCCACACACCTGTCTATATAAGACCTTACAGCTCACAGTGCATGTCAGAGCAAATGAGAATCATGAGCTTAAAGGGACTGTCGGGTCGGGGGCTTTATGGCAGAGTGCCCGACGGAAGCCTCTCCTCAGTGCAAGACACATGAAAGCCCGCATGGGGTTTGCTAAAAAAACACCTGAAGGACTCCAAGATGGTGAGAAATAAGATTCTTTGGTCTGATGAGACCAAGATAGAACTTTTTGGCCTAAATTCGAAGCGGTATGTGTGGAGAAAACCAGGCACTGCTCATCACCTGTCCAATACAGTCCCAACAGTGAAGCATGGTGGTGGCAGCATCATGCTGTGGGGGTGTTTTTCAGCTGCAGGGACAGGACGACTGATTGCAATAGAGGGAAAGATGAATGCGGCCAAGTACAGGGATATCCTGGATGAAAACCTTCTCCAGAGTGCTCAGGACCTCAGACTGGGCCGAAGGTTTACCTTCCAACAAGACAATGACCCTAAGCATACAGCTAAAATAACGAAGGAGTGGCTTCACAACAACTCAGTGACTGTTCTTGAATGGCCCAGCCAGAGCCCTGACTTAAACCCAATTGAGCATCTCTGGAGAGACCTAAAAATGGCTGTCCACCAACGTTTACCATCCAACCTGACAGAACTGGAGAGGATCTGCAAGGAGGAGTGGAGGATCCCCAAATCCAGGTGTGAAAAACTTGTTACATCTTTCCCAAAAAGACTCATGGCTGTATTAGCTCAAAAGGGTGCTTCTACTAAATACTGAGCAAAGGGTCTGAATACTTAGGACCATGTGATATTTCACTTTTTCTTTTTTAATAAATCTGCAAAAATGTCAACAATTCTGTGTTTTTCTGTCAATATGTGGTGCTGTGTGTACATTAATGAGGAAAAAAATGAACTTAAATGATTTTAGCAAATGGTTGCAATAGAGTGAGAGAGAGTGAGAAATTTAAGGGGTTCTGAATACTTTCCGTCCCCACTGTATATGTGCCCAGCTCAAATTTCATGAATTGGTTTTCATCCACTTTAAAGGGCCACGTTTTGAGTCAGTTGATGCTGCAAAGAAGAAAACGGTGGATGTGTTGAAACAGCTGACATAAATAGATTTTCTCCATGCCTTTGACCAGTGGAAAACAAGACTGCAGCAATGTATTAGTGCAAATGTGGAATATATTGAAGGGGACAAGCATTAAATTTGTAATACATATAAATAAAGGTGAGTTATTTAATCAGTCTCATTATTTAATAGACACACCTCGTATATCAATGGACAGCGTACCCTCTTCAAATTGTTGATCAGTGTCCTCCTTTATTGGTGAGCAGTTTGCTCAATTACTTAGATTGTTACCCTGGCTACCCCTATTCTCACAATCAGCAGCAGCATACTTTCAGTATAATCTTGGTGGCAATATTGACAGCAGACAGATGGATGAGCAGGAAGGCTGGTGGTGGCATGGCTGGTGAAAGTGCTGGTTTACTGCATGCCTGTTCCTTTAGGGGAACAAACATAGGGGCAGCTTGGAGGGTGGAGTATCACTCGTACAAAGAAACCAGGTCTTGAATGCACATGATGTATTGTTTGTTGTTCACATATTCACAGTCTAATGTTAATAAAACCTCTGGGAGATATAGATAGACATAGCTCCCAACTGTCCCTGATTTCGAGGGACTGTCCCTGATTTGGAGCAATGTCCCTCTGTCCCCCATTCCTCCTCCTTTGTCCCTCATTTTTGTCAGATCTATATACAGTCAGGTCCATAAATATTGGGACATCAACACAATTCTAATCTTTTTGGCTCTATTCATCACCACAATGGATTTGAAATGAAATGAACAAGATGTGCTTTAACTGCAGACTTTCAGCTTTAATTTGAGGGTATTTACATCCAAATCTGGTGAACAGTGTAGGGATTTCAACAGTTTGTATATGTGCCTCCCACTTTTTAAGGGACCAAAAGTAATGGGACAATTGGCTGCTCAGCTGTTTCATGGCCAGGTGTGTGTTATTCCCTCATTATCCCATTTACTAGGAGCAGATAAAAGGTCCAGAGTGCATTTCAAGTGTGCTATTTGCATTTGGAATCTGTTGCTGTCAACTCTCAATATGAGATCCAAAGAGCTGTCACTATCAGTGAAGCAAGCCATTATTAGGCTGAAAAAAAACAAAACAAATGCATCAGAGAGATAGCAAAAACATTAGGTGTGGCCAAATCAACTGTTTTGGAACATCCTTAAAAAGAAAGAACGCACCGGTGAGCTCAGCAGCACCAAAAGACCCGGAAGACCACGGAAAACAACTGTGGTGGATGACCGAAGAATTCTTTCCCTGGTGAAGAAAACACCCTTCACAACAGTTGGCCAGAACAAGAACACTCTACAGGAGGTAGGTGTTTGTGTGTCAAAGTCAACAATCAAGAGAAGACTTCACCAAAGTGAATACAGAGGGTTCACCACAAGATGTAAACCATTGGTGAGCCTCAAAAACAGGAAGGCCAGATTAGAGTTTGCCAAACAACATCTAAAAAAGCCTTCACAGTTCTGGAACAACATCCTATGGACAGATGAGACCAAGATCAACTTGTACCAGAGTGATGGGAAGAGAAGAGTATGGAGAAGTAAAGGAACTGCTCATGATCCAAAGCATACCACCTCATCAGTGAAGCATGGTGGTGGTAGTGTCATGGCGTGGGCATGTATGGCTGCCAATGGAACTGGTTCTCTTGTATTTATTGATGGCGAGACTGCTGACAAAAGGAGCAGGATGAATTCTGAAGTGTTTCGGGCAATATTATCTGCTCGTATTAAGCAAAATGCTTTAGAACTCATTGGGCGGCGATTAACAGTGCAGATAGACAATGACCCGAAGCATACTGGGAAAGCAACCAAAGAGTTTTTTAAGGGAAAGAAGTGGAATGTTATGCAATTACCAAGTCAATCACCTGGCCTGAATTCGAATGAGCATGCATTACACTTGCTGAAGACAAAACTGAAGGGAAAATGCCCCAAGAACAAGCAGGAACTGAAGACAGTTGCAGTAGAGGCCTGGCAGAGCATCACTAGGGATGAAACCCAGCGTCTGGTGATGTCTATGCGTTCCAGACTTCAGGCTCTAATTGACTGAAAAGGATTTGCAACCAAGTATTAAAAAGTGAAAGTGTGATGGATGATTGTTAATCTGTCCCATTACTTTTGGTCCCTTAAAAAGTGGGAGGCAAATTTCAAAAGCAAATATAAAGGAATAGTAGTGGTAAAAAAGCACTTGTGGGTTTAACCAATCTTGTTTTTTTGTACAATTCTCCTTTAAGGGGGCATGCCAGGGGGTGTGTCCTATGCCTACATACTTTTGCTGATAGGTGTCCCTCATTCCCATGCTCATAGGCGTGCGCAGGTGATATGCCAGGTGTGCCGGACTCTCCTTCATACATACTCACAGGTGGCTGCTCTGGCTGATCAAACAGCTAAAACTGGGAAGGAGGCAGAGCAGAGATGGCAGCCTGCGAGTCCTCTACTTCCAGCCATGTGGTAAGTGGCTGATGGGGAGAAGTTTACCTTTATCACTTGAGGAATTCCCTCCATGCTCCATCTGTGCTGCTACAAGCCCCTACCCTGCACACAAAGAACTGGAGAACTGCTCCCAGTGTTTTTGCGTTTATATCGCAAAAACTAAAAAACAACTCAATGGGGATTAAATACCACCACAAAGGAAGCTCTATTTGTGTAAAAAACAAAATAATTGGGTACAGTGTTGCATGACCGCAATTGCCAACTAAAGTAGGGCACTGCTAAATAGCAAAAAATGGCCTGATCATGAAGGGGGTAACACCTTCCAGAGCTCAAGTGGTTAAAAAATGTTTTAATGCGTTTACATATATTTATAAAAGTGTGCGTGTATTTATGTATACTGTATATACTGTATATGCACGCATGTGTGTTTGAACTTAGGGGTGCACAACTTAATGCAATAGGCTGCACACACCTATGCAATTGCTCATTTCCAATTAATGATGATGGTGACTGAGTGTCTATACTAACTTGGTCCAGCATTCTTGATGGTCAGCTATCAACTAAAATGTATGCCACTCCATTGCCTCAATGACCTCTGCCTTAATTTTTAGGGGCATGCAGGCTGCCGTGATCATTCTGGGCTCCACAAGCTTTGTGACACAGAACCAAGCGCATATACTTGTTATAAGGGGAAAGGCGCAGACACCGTGGCTCTTTCCTGAGTGGTTCTGTCATGAGTGATGCGCAGTTTCACTGCTGCAGTTTAACAAAAGCAGGATAACTAAAGCTGCACGAAGATACAACAAGAGCTCTGCTCCACTCTGAAAGACGACAAGCAAACCAGCATTTGCCATTTATTTTATATGAAGTCAGAAGTTCCACTCTCTATCCACTAACATGCTCCTTCTTCTCTTCCTTCTCACATCAGTGTCTTCTATCCTCAAATTATCCTTACGCTACCCCTCCTCTCTACCCTGCAGCATGCACATATAACCCTCACTCCTACCCTCTCCCTACTACTGCACCTATCATCTCCTGCAATTGCTGCACCCACATGCTGACATAAACACCAGGGCCATTAGACACATGCGTTAATGCACATCCCACTCCCATCTTGCCTTCCTCACCCTCCTCCTTCTCCTAGTCTCAGGTGACCTTTCTCCTAATCCTGGTCCACCATTTTCCAACTGCAAGCCACATATTCAATACCCCTCCTTCTCTGGCAACCACCGCAATCCACTCAGTTTAATTCCTATCCACCTGCTTCCTCAAAGCAGCAATCTCATGCGCCCTTTGGAACTCCTGCTCCATCTGTAACAAGCTAACATCTGTGCATGACCTCTTCATCTCTCATGGCTTTAACATATTCTTCTCTCTTCTGCTACTGACCACCTATATGACGTAATCTCTCCCCTGTCCTGTCCTGACCTGGCCACCTCTGTCTACAACAGTTCACTCTTATCATCACTAGATGCACTTGCTTCTCTAACCACACCAACCAGAATCAGGCCCCTGACCGTTACAACCCTGGCAAACTCACAACACTAGAAATCTCAAGAGACATTGCCGTGTTCTTGAACGTCTGTGTGGTAAAACCAAATGCCTGCAAGACTTCACCCTATATAAATCTCCCCTTTTAAAATATAATTCCTGCCTCCATACTGCCAAACAAGCCTACTTTGTCTCTCTTATCATCCAGTCTTATCATCCTTATCATCCAGTCTCTGCTTCGTCCCCCACCTGCTCTACCCACTAACTCACTCACTGCCCAAGAGATTGCCAATCACTTCAAAGACAATATTGATGCAATTCGTGAGGACACCTCCACCGTGCGTACATCTTCCCCACCCAACATACCTTGCCTAATAGCACAGTCAACACTCTCCTCTTTTGAATTGGCTGCTACTGAAGAGGTTACAAAACATTCCTCAGATGCACACCTAACCAATTGTCCCTTGGATCCTGTTCCCTCACAACTACTATGGTCACCCTCTTCTTCTATCCCATGCTCCCTCTCTCACATCTTCAATTTCTCTCTCTCTAGTGGCACCATCCTCTCCCCTCTCAAACATGAGCAGATCACTCCCATACTTAAAAAGCCCTCACTGGACCCCACCAACCTGAACAACTTAAGACCCACCTCATTGCTCCCATTCACCTCTAAACTTCTAGAATGCTTAGTCTACAACCTTCTTAGCTCCTACCTCAGTGAAAATAACTTTCTAGACCCCTTACAGTCTGGCTTTTGCTCGCAGCACTCCACGGAAACTGCCTTACTAAAACTCACTAACGATTTACTAACTGCTAAAACCAACAGCCACTACTCCATACGCCTACTACTTGACCTCTCTGCGGCCTTTGATACTGTTGACCACCCGCTCCTTCTCCATAAACTCTATTCCCTTGGCCTCCAAGATTCTGCTCTATCCTGGTTCTCTGCCTAACTATCACAGCTCTCCTTCTGTGTTACCTACAACTCTGTCTCCTCCTCTCTATTGCCCCTTTCCTCTCTATCTATACCTCCTCCCTTGGTCACTTGATAACTGCCCACGGCTTCCAATACCACTTATACGCCAAAGGCACCCAAATCTATCTGTCTACTCCTCATCTCACTCCTTTAGTCTCCTCTCACATTACTAACTTACTAACTGACATATCAGCATGGACGTTGCATCACTTCCTTAAACTAAATCTCTCCAAAACTGAGCTATTAATATTCCCCCCCGCCCAAGCCCCCCTCCATGACTTTTCCAACCATCAGTCCCTCCCCTCATGACAGGGTACTAGGTGTAATCCTAGATTCTGACTTGTTATTTCAGCCTCAAGTCCAATCGTTGTCAAAAGTTTATAGAATTCACCTCCGTAACATCTCTAAAATGTGCCCCTTTTTAAGAAATGAAACCACCAAGCTCCTCATTCACTCCCTCGTTATCTCTCGCCTTGACTATTGCAACTCCCTTCTCATTGTCCTGCCTCTCCATAGGCTATCCCCTCTTTAGTCTATCATGAATGCTGCTGCCAGACTTATCCACCTTACCAACCGCTCAGTGTCCGCCAACACTCTCCTCCAGTCCCTTCACTGGCTCCCAATCACCCAGAAAATTAAATTCAAAATACTAACCACAACATACAAAGCCATTCACAACTCTGCCCCAAGCTACTTCAACAATCTTGTCTCCAAATATCACCCAAACCGTCCTCTTCGCTCTTCTTAAGACCTCTACTCTCAAGCTCTCTCATATCCTCCTCCCATGCTCGTCTCCAGGATTTCTCCAGAGCCTCTCCCATCCTCTGGAACTTACTACCTCAACCTGTCCGGCTATCGTCTACTTTTGCTACCTTCAGGAGATCCCTGAAAACTCATCTCTTCAGGGAAGCCTATCACGTCTACAACTAATCTTTTGCTACTTCCATCAGCTCATTCCCCACAGTTACAACCATTTGTACCACCTGTCCCAGCCTATTAGATTGTAAGCTCTTCTGAGCAGGGCCCTCGCAATCCTCTTGTATTTTATTGTTTTCTAACTGTATTGTCTCCCTTTCATATTGTAAAGCGCTGCGTAAACTGTTGGCGCTATATAATTCCTGTATAATAATAAGTAAAAATGCATTTTAGGCCTCATTCACACGAGGCAGATCCGCTCAGTGGAATCCACCAGCTCAGCAGGAGATCTCTCCATTGATCTCCGCTGAGCCGGCTGATGACAGGTCCGTCTCTGCTCACTGAGTGGGGAGGGGCATGTCAGAGCGCCGCTGATTCCTATGGAGAGATTGGACAAAACGGACAGCATGTCCCTTTTCATCAGATCTCAGCCGATCCGATCCGCCAAGATGGATTGCGAACGTATCGCCATATGTCTGATTTTAGCAGATCGGATGGCAGACAGGTGTCAGTGGGCACATCTCCGCTGACATCCATCTCCCCATAGGTGTTAATGGATGGCCCACTCGGATTCTCCTGAAAAATGGACAGGTGGATCCAAGCGGGCTTGCCGTGTGAAAGGGGCCTTAATGTTTTTTTTCATTGAATACTGTATCTAGTTGCATTAAAGGGTATCTTTTTTTAAATCTGCCTGGAGTTCAGCTCCAAGCAATATAGTCTGGTCCAGTGCCCATCGTATTCTGTGATTTAGACAGTGATGGAACAGCAGCCTGCTAGTCAGGTCACCCCTACACCCCCTGTGCACCCCGCGAGCATGTTCACAGAATGGGCTGTGTAAAGTAAAGAAGTCCTGTGATTGTCTCAATTCTTCCCCTCCCTCTTGCAGTCTGGGTGCTGCTATGAAGAGAACCAGAGGAGGTATTTATTATATGATATATATATTATTGAATATTATAATATTAGATTGTTATATAAATATACCAGTCATTCACTAGTGAGTGCATAATTGGAATAAATGGTATTTTTAATACCTACAAGAGTTTCATACGGTTTTATACAGAGAGTCTGAAACTTGACAGGATTAATTTAAAAGACTACAAAAATATCCTCTGTCCTGCAATAATCTTAAAGTGGAGCTGCACTGCATCTGAGCTCCACAAACCAAAAGGCTATTTAATTCTTTTTCAATATTCAAAGCAAACTCACCTATCCATCCATGTCTCCATGCTTTATTTTACTGAGAAATCACTTTGAAAGACACCCCCTAGCATTTCTGGCCATGGTTACCTTAAGTAAGGACAGAATATTCTTGTAGCATTTACTTCCTGGAATCTATCTGCCCTTATCTCAAGCATGCAAGCAGGAGGGTGTGCTTAACAGAGAAACACCCTCCTAGGGTCCTCAAGACAACTGAGATGTATGACATCATGTACCTAGGCCCGGAAATCAGGAAGCAACTTAAGAAATGATATATATTAGAAAATATTATATACTTTCCTATTTATTTACTAATGTTAGCAGCATAAGTATTAAAAGACTCAGTGTCGATTGAGAATGTAATTCTGCTTTCAGTAAACTTGTGCTGGATTCAACCTCTATGTCTTATTGAAGAGTTAAACTGCGTATGGATGGTGCCAAGTCAGGTGATGACCATACTGCCTGGACAGACTGGGTCTATGCTTAAAGCAGCATTTGAAACAGAACATCTGCAATGGATAAAGCAACACCAGTATCTGTTGGGAATGCATAGTGCTTTTTTACATGTTTTATTTATTTATTATTATCAGGGCTAAACATTTTAAAAAGTATAATTTTATACCCAATTTCTATGTGTTTTCCAGTTTCTCTTCACCTTCTGTTGAAATAAATCCTTTTGTTTACAGAGCTCAAAGTAACTCAAAGTTAAAAGTATATACACACACCCAAATGAGACCTCACTCCCCTTTCCTCCCCTTTCCTGCAAGCCTTTATCTGTGGCTTCACATAAAAACAAGGTACTGGAAAGAAGATAACTACTGCTGTTCTCTCTCTTTTCAAAACACATAGGGTTTATTTACAAAAGGCAAATCCACTTTGCACTACAAGTGCAAACTACAAGTGCAAAGTACACTTGAAATTGCACTGAAAGTGCACTTGGAAGTGCAGTCGCTGTAAATCTGAGTGGTAGATCTGAAATGAGTGGAGGCTCTGCTGATTTTATCATCCAATCATGTGCAAGCTAAAATGCTGTTTTTTTATTTTCCTTGCATGTCCCCCTCGGATCTACAGCGACTGCACTTCCAAGTGCAATTTCAGTGCAATTTCAAGTGCACTTTGCACTTGTAGTTTGCACTTGTAGTTAAAATAAATAGTAAATAACCCCCATAATGCTTTGCCATGTACTAATTGTTTGTAAAAGAAAGATTATAAACAGTATATACAGTAAAATAATGGTTACAGAACATAGTTTTAATCACATATACAAGAAATAAAAAATAATAAAATAAAATAAAACATCTAAAAACCATGACAATTTCCTTATAAAAGTAAAAATGTAGACCATTATTAGGGTAAAAAATATACATATTTTGACTTTTCATTTATGAAGGTAACAAATAACTGATTGTAAACAGTACAAAGATTTAATTAAATGTAATGGAATATGCCACACTTTGTTGTTTATTTGGGATTAAGTAACCCATTCTAATCTTTCTCTGTATGGCTAGATTGAGGTACACCTTTCAGTTCCAAAACAATGAAAGTCACTGTTTCATTAATGTAGCAGAAAACTTCTCTAAACTGTGATAAAGTCCACAGAAGGAGATAATTAAAAGTAAACAAAAGCAAAATTATTAGCCCATTCATAACACACACAATGCATGTTTCTCTAAAGAAAACCATGATGTAAATTAGACATCATTGTAATATTTATTATGCAAACCCTTTTGTTTTCCAATACTGTAGTTCTAATTTTTGCGCAAGTAAACAATTTGCATAACAATTTACTCAGTGCTCTAAGCAGCTATGCCAGCCAACTACATGCCGGGAAGGATCCAAATTCTATGTTCTGTAAACACTACATTACTCGAAGATTGCAGGCTTTGTGCCAGGGTAATAGGTAAACACCAGTGGTCATAGGTTATAGCTTCACAGATGGCAAGCATTGGAAAATATTTAAATATAGTTATCCTTTGTGTTATAAATTACAAAAACAATGTGTACAGTATTGATTTCAGGACTAATGCACATTGAAATTTGCAGTGAAATGCCTAGTAGCTAACAAGAGGCTACTAGAGATTCAGGCACAAAAGACAAAAGACATGCCACCATTTTGCTTTGCATAAAACCTAACATGACTAATTTCTTCCTGTTAACAATAGTCACTTGGAATGCGTTATAAGGGTTAGAATTATATTTTGCGTTAAAAAAATCACTCATGTTACATTCATTTTGAAGTGTAGTATTCACTAAAATATCCTTTCAAGTTTAACCTACAGCCAGTTACAGTTTTCTACAGCTAAAACTGGTCAACTATTTCAAATATAGGGGGTTTCTGTACACTGCCAATGTGACTATAGCAGGGTGTTCCCCCCATTCAGCGCTTAGGAAGCAGGATGTCTTAAAATCTTTTGTTTTGGACAGCACAGAAAAGTGTTAGAATCAGTTTATTTTTTTGTTGTATGTGTCCTATTGGACAGATTCTCTTCACTTCCTGTTTGGAAGATGCATTAGGAAGTGACAGGAAATTTTGGCGCTGGGAAAAGTGTCCTAACTTACCCCCATCTCTTCCTCTTAACCTCTTGTCTGGCCGCAACTTTAAAATCCTGCATTTCCCATCAATTTCTGTCTTGGTGACAACGGTCACCAGGATGTACAGCGAGGGTGAATCTGCCCAGCATTCCACGGGATTGTTCCACAATGAGTCCATTTTTCTATACCCTGTCCCTCACTGTAACTTTCTGTCAGAAACTATGAATCAGTAACAAAAAACTGGCCACTGCCCCCACCTATAACTGGCCTTCACAGCAAGGAGCACATGGAGGGGCATATACATGTAACCAACCAAATTAACCTGTCTAATCGTCTGTTAAAAGCAGGGGTTTAGTTAGCACACATTTGCAAATGCATGTGAAAGCTGCAAGGCCTCATCACGGCACCCTGTGTTGCTTGCAGTCCTAACATTACAAATGTATAAGTGTCTGCACAGTGGAACCACATGCATGGAATGGAACAGGGTGCCATGACGAGGCCTCGCATCTTTTACATGCATTTGCAAATGTGTGCTAACTAAACCACTGCTTTTAACAGATGGTTAGACAGGTTAATTTGGTTGGTCAGCAGACTGGTTGGTGAGTTGAGCTATGGAATTGTTTTTTTCTTACATGTATATGCCCCTCCATGTGCTCCTTGCTGTGAAGGCCAGTTATAGGTGGGGGCAGTGGCTATTTTTTTGATACTGTTCGTATATATGGTCCGGGGACACACTGGGCACCTTCGCTGCCATTGTGCTCTTGCTGGGTGTCTAGTGTGCTCCTGTTCCTTTAAGGGGGCTTGGGCTGCCTCCACGCTCACCTGCCCCACATCTATCCATTCCATGCATGTGCTTCCACTGTGGAGACACTTATAAATTTCAATATAGGGAGTATTATTCCTGCGCTACCAAGCAGTGGTGTTATAGGTGGTTTTAGATAGGGAAAAGCAGCTTGCACCGAATGGGGTCCAGCCTTAAACCCTGGTCTGACTAACAACTGACAAATGGGGATGGTGCTGCGCTAATCCTACAATAAATTATACTGTAATATCTAGGTGTACTGGGTATCAACTCTTGTCTTTACTGAGGTATAGGATGGTGATCTAAACCACCATGTGAAATATAGCACTATGTGGACGTGCAGGCAGTATGTGCATAATAGAAAAAAATATTAATAAATAAAGGGTGGAGCCCACCAAAAAAACTATACATATGTATCTCTCAGCTTAAATAAAAAAAAAACCATGGTGAAATCGACAATAAAATTAAAAAAAATAAAAAATAAAATATTTTTTCCATAAGATAGTGATTGCCGCTGAGACATTAAATGCCCCACATCGATCCATTCCATGCATGTGCTTCCACTGTGCAGACACTTATAAATTTGTAGTGTTAGGACTGCAACAAGCCGTGACGGGGCCTTGCAGCTTTCACATGCGTTTGCAAATGTGTATTGATTATAGGGGTCTCAATCATTTCACGATTAAGAATGCCTATCTGATTCTGTTGATTACAGAGTTATTTGACCACCTCAAGGGAGCAACTGTTTTCGCAAAGCTTGATTTGAGAGGGGCATACAATCTCATGAGGATTAAGGAGGGTGACGAGTGGGAAACTGCATTTAATACCAGAACAGGCCATTATGAGTACCTCGTAATGCCTTTTGGCCTTTGTAACGCCCCGGCAGTTTTCCAGGAATTTATTAACAATGTACTCCGAGATTTGTTGCAGTGGTTTATCTCAACCATATCCTCATATTTTCCAAGTCCCTGGAGAGCCACCACACAGATGTCTGTCATGTGCTTCAGAAACAAAGAGAGAACAATCTCTATTTTAAATTGGAGAAGTGTGAATTCCATCGTGAACAGGTTAAATTCCTGGGTTATGTCATTTCCACTGATGGTTTTTCGATGGACCCAGAAAAACTTTCAGCAGTCCTACAGTGGCCCCGACCCGTGGGTTTAAGTTCTCAGCAGTGTTTTCTTGGCTCTGCCAACTATTATCGGAAGTTTATTCGTAACTTCTCGTCTCTAGTCAAGCCCCTGACTGATATGACCAGAAAGGACAGTAACCCACAGAGTTGGTCTCCGGAGTCCATTAAGACCTTTGAGAGTCTCAAGGCTGCCTTTGTTTATGCTTCTGTGTTGGCACATCCTGATCTTATGTCACATTTTTTCCTTGAGGTCGATGCTTCTGAGTTGGCGGCCTTCTGTCTCAACGTCCTAGCTGTTAGCAATCATTTTAGCCCTGAAAGAATTGAGACATCTCCTCAAAGGTACCACTGTGACGGTTCTCATTCTTACTGACCATAAGAATCTCAAATTCTTGTCTGAGGCTAAGTGCCTCTCTCCCAGAAGGGTGCGATGGGCTCTTTTTTTGTCTAGTTTCAATTACATTGTCTCATTCTTACCCGGTACTAAGAATGTAAGGGCTGGCGCTTTGTCACGACAATTTTCCTCCACTTCCAAGATGGTTTAATTTCAAGTCCCTGTGATTCCTCCTGATCATATTCTGGCTATGGTTCGCACCAGTCTCACCTTGCGACCGCTGCTTTGTCCCAGAGTGTTTCCGCACTGCCGTGCTCTAGACTTACCATTCTCCCAAGGCTGCTGGCCATCCTGGGAAGAATCAACTCTTTTGATCCATTTCCCAACAATTCTGGTGACCTAGACTACGTGCTGATGTAACCGCCTTCATAGATGCCTGTTCCGTGTGTGCTCAGAGTAATGCCGTGTACACACAAGCGGAATTTCCGACATAAAGAGTCCAATAGGAGCTTTTCGTCGTATATTCCGACCGTGTGTATGCCCCATCGGACTTTTTTTGTCGAAAATTCAGACGGACTTAGATAGAGAACATGTTCTATATTTTTCCAACGCAACAAATTACTATCGGAAAAAACGCTCGTCTGTATGCTGTTCCGACGCACCAAAAACGACGCATGGTCTGAAGCAAGTACGAGACGGAAGCTATGGCTACTGGCTATTGAACTTTCCTTTTCTAATCCTGTCGTACGTGTTGTACGTCACCGTGTTCTGGACGGTCGAAATTTGGAGTGACTGTGTGTATGCAAGACAGCTTGAGTGGAATTCCGTCTGAACTCCATCGTAAAAACCTTCAGAGTTTATTCCGACGGCAAAACCGGTCTTGTGTACAGGGCATAAGACTCCATGACACCTTCCAGTGGGCCTCCTACAACCCATACCCAATGGAGAGAGGCCCTGGACCCACCTGTCTATGGTTTTTATTGTAGAGTTACCCAACTCTCCGGGCAACACAGTTATCCTTATGGTAGTTGACCGGTTCTTGAAAATATCCCATTGTATTCCACTTAAGAAGTTGCCCACTTCTAAGGAACTGGCTTCCATTTTTGCTCGGAAGATCTTTCGCTTACATGGGCTACCCAAGGTGAATGTCTCGGACAGGGGTAGTCAGTTTGTTTCCTGGGTTCTGGCGAGCCTTTTGTGCACAGTTGGGAATTCAGCTTGCTTTCTCCTCTGCGTATCACCCGCAGTCTAATGGGGCAGCAGAACGAGCCAGTCAGTCCTTGGAGCAATTCCTACGTTGCTATATTTCTGATCATCATAACAACTGGTCAGACCTCTTACCATGAGTGGAATTTGCTCACAATTGTGTCTTGAATTCTGCTTCCCGATTGTCCCCATTTATGGCGAACTATGGTTTCCAACCTTCCATGTTGCCTGACTCATTTGTTCTGCAGAGTATTCCTGCGTTAGAGGAGCATCTCCGTGATCTTCGTTCTACTTGGGCACAAGTCCAGGAGGCTTTGCGACATGCTAATGATAGGTACAGACTCCATGCTAACCGCAGATGCCTGCCTGTGCCTTCCTACCAGGTTGGGGACAGGGTCTGGCTGTCATCTGGCAACCTCCGACTTTGTGTTCCCTCTCTGAAATTCGCACCTCAGTTTATTGGGCCTTTCCATATTCTTCACAGGATTAACCCAGTGACTTATGCATTAGACCTTCCTTCTAATATGCTTATTTCGAATGTATTTCATGTCTCCTTATTAAGACCTTTGGTCTGCAACCGCTTCACTACCTCGGTGCCTCGCCCTCACCCTGAACAGGTTGAGAACCATGAGGAATATGAAGTACAGTCCATTTTTGACTCCCATTAGGTTCTGTGGGCGCATACAGTACATGGTGTATTGGAAAGGGTATGGTCCAGAGGAATGCTCTTGGGTCTCATCCTCAGATGTACATGCCCCTGTCCTCCTCTGTGATTTCCATAAAGGTTTTCCCCTCAAGCCTGGTGGTCCTCTGAGGGGGAGGGGTAAATGGGGAGGGGGTACTGTCAGAGCTGGGCTCAGCCCTTCCTTCCCAGCTGTCGGCTAATTGCCAGCTCCTATCTCTCCACAGTGACTCACCCGTTGATGAAATCCTCGTCAGTCCTGCCTACTTAAGCCGTCCAGTCCAGATGATCTCTACCTTCGCCTTGGTCACATCTCTAGAGACACTCTCCTGTGTTCCGGTTAAAGACTTGCTTGACTGACTTTCCTTTTGGCTCCAGATCCTGCTTGCTGTTCTACTACGCTGTTCTCTGGCTCCTTGACGTTTTGGCTGTCTGACTATCCGTACCGGTTCCTGAACTCTGGCTATGTTTTGACAATGCTTACTCTGTTTACCTTTTTTATTATTATTAAACAAGTATGATTTAACTGTACTTCTGTCTCAGTCTGATTCATGGTTTCTGTAAGAAAAGAACAATTCCATAGCTCAACTCACCAACCAGTCTGCTGACCAACCAAATTAACCTGTCTAACCATCTGTTAAAAGCAGGGGTTTAGTTAGCACACATTTGCAAATGCATGTGAAAGCTGCAAGGCCTCGTCACGGCACCCTGTGTTGCTCGCAGTCCTAACACTACAAATGTATAAGTGTCTGCACAGTGGAAGCACATGCATGGAATGGATAGATGAGGGGCAGGTGAGCCTGGAGGCAGCCCAAGCCCCCTTAAAGGAACAGGAGCACACTGAGTACCCAGCAAGAGCACAATGGCAGCGAAGGTGCCCAGTGTGTCCACGGACCATATATACAAACAGTAACAAAAAACTGGCCACTGCCAGTTTTAAACTTCATGCATAGAATGCATTAAGGTGAAAAAACATGAACCTTTACAACCCCTTTAAAGTGGTTGTAAAGGCTCAAGGTTTTTTAACTTCATGCATTCTATGCATGAAGTTTAAAAACCTTCTATGTGCAGCAGTGCCCCCGGTCCTCGCTAAAACGTAGCTAAGGCTCATCTCGATTCAGCGATGTACATGAGAGACTCTGCTCACCTGGGTCTCTCCCTCCTCATTGGCTGAGACAGCAGCAGTAGCCATTGGCTCCTCCTACTGTCAATCACAGCCAGTGAGCCAATGAAGAGAGAGCGGGGATGGGGCCGAGCTGTGCTCCCTGTGTGAATGCACACTCAGGAGCGAGCCTGCTCAGGTGCCCCCATAGCAAGCTGCTTGTTATGGAGGCATTGGGCAGGAGGGAGGGGCCTGGAACACCAGCGGGGGACCCAAAAACAGGAGGATTGGGGCTGCTCTGTGCAAAACCATTGCACGGAGCAGGTAAGTATAAAATGTTTATTTTTTTTGTTTTTTTGTATCACTTTCATATCACTTAAACCACCTTAGTACCAACGTACTGCCTGTGATTCAGTTGTTGTTAGACAGGTCAGATCATAATCAAAATGCTCAGAGCCAGTCAGAAAGTATCTGTGTCTTGTGAGCGCTGTGATGATCTATCACATAAGTAAACACTGCTTCCTCCTTTTCCACTGGTTTACCAAATTCTCCTTCCTACTCTGCCAGTGATCCTAAATGCGAGTAAAACTCTCACAAACCTTCAATGTAAGGGTGGGCACACTGAGCAGCAAGGGGTACACAGCAGGGACATGCAGTCAGGGGAAGCAGGTGAGGCAGAGCCTCCCCTGGCATGAACATTCGAGGGTCATAGCTCAGTGACCTGAGGTTACTGAGACCCCAAATCTGGGGGGTATGTAGCCTAAGTCCTACCCCACCACTGGTAAAATTTAGGGCTCCTACAGCCTATGGTTCCAGAGATACGGGGCTCCTTGCGCAGCCTGTCAAAAGGAAAATATAGAGAGGGTAGTTTAAATACAAGCTGACACACTCTGTTTGCAGCAGACTGAGAGGATGTGCTCACAGTGCCTCTACTCACCTCTTGTCAGAGGCACTGAGCTCAGTGGATAGCTTGGTGTCTTGGACCAATGTTAAAGTACCATTAGCCCCAGCTGTCCAATAAAAATGCTGCAGTGGAGGCATGCCTCTCACTTACTGTGTCATAGAAGGGGCATGTGTACTTAAAGACAAATGCTCCCTTCCAGCCCAGGCCTTTACATGTATAAGATTTACCCACAATCCCATGTTTTTCTCACACAGTTAAGAGGGAGAATGAGAATCTGCTGCTGTTGAAAAGGTACTGTTATAATCAAACTAAATCATATATTTATATGTTATAAGATAATAATTTATTATTTATCTATTTACTGTGAAATTACTGGTTTAAAGTTATAACTTCAAACTTCAGTAATTTGTCCGTTAAGCCATCTGCTTGAGTACAGTTTTTGAAAATATAGTAAATTACCTTAAAAACAATATATAATAATTATTTGTATATTACTTATGGTAAATAACCTCTCCCCCCCCCCCCCCCCCTGGCCAATTCTGACATTTCTCTCCTACATGTAATAATATTTTTTTAAAATTACTCAGAACCCCCAAACATTTTATATATTGTTTTAGCAGACACCCTAGGGCAGGGGTAGGCAACCTTTGTTCTCCCACTGTGGTGAAACTATAAGTCCCATGAGACATTGCAAGACCCTAACAATCACAGGCATGACTCCTAGAGGCAGAGGCATGATGGGATTTATAGTTTCACCACAGCTGGAGTGCCGAGGTTGACTACCCCTGCCATAGGGAATAAAATGGTGGTCGTTGCAACTTTTTATGTTACATGGTATTTGCGCAGAAATTTTTCAAACGCGTTTTTTGGTTTCATGACTATAAAAAAAACACTAAAGATAACCCGATTTTTTTGTATAATGTGAAAGATGATGTTACGCCAAGTAAATAGATATCTAACATGTCACGCTTTGAAATTGCACACACTCGTGGAATGACACCAATTTTCAGTACTTTAAAATCTCCATAGGTGATGCTTTAAATATTTTACAGATTACATGTTTAGAGTTACAGAGGAGGTCTAGTGCTAGAATTATTGCTCTCACTCTAACGATCGTAGCGCATGTCACCTGTGTATATCTGGCTCTGATACTAGCCAGTGCCTCACCAGCCACTGACCTCAAAGCACGTCCCTGGTACACAGGATTTACTGACCCCAAAGGGGGCAGGCTGACCAGCAATGCAATGCGGAAAAAACCCCACTGATGACCAACAGTTATGGGGCACTTATTATTTATCGCCAATATTTAGGAGGGCACGCACCACTGAAAATCAACATTTAAAGGAGCACTTGCCATCGACCACCACCATAAAGGGAACTAACTTCTGCCCATTGAAATCTGCAATCTGTTCTGCCGTTGGGTTATGACTAAGCACAAGATGTGTGAAACACGTTAACCTTCCGTTCATTCCTGTGACTGCATCTGTCTACATTACAATAAAGAAGTTTTTATTGATATCCCATTGCGGTGTGCGGTTGCCTATTCCAGGTTTCAAAGCTGTTCTGTGCATTGCATATTTCTGACCTCTGCACTCTGACTGTTGTACTGTATGTCCTAATTAAGAAATGCAGTAGGCATTCCGAATATCAGGGTTCTTTTTTCATTTTTGGTCTTTTCATTTATATAAAATATATATAACCCAGTAATTATTAATTGTCAGCAAAAAAAGTTCCATCTGTCTAGAAAAAGATGAAAAATCCTTTGTACAGTGTATATACAGGCTAGTACTCAAGCTGTTAAGCTAGATTATTTTTTAAATGTACAGACTTTTTAAAATTAAAAAAAAATAAAGCACAAGTAAAATTTCACATTTATTAAACTACTAATAGGGCAGGCCATAAACCCCATCCCTGTTGGAAACATTACTAAAAAGAGCTGTGGAATTAAAATCACTGAACAATTTCACAGGTGTACAAAGGTGTTACAATTTTTCAACGTTTGTGGAGATGATGTGCCTCCAGAAGGTACATTACCAGATGTGCCATGCTACAAGGGAAGATATAGTAACAGATTTGCCTTGTTTTAAAAAATCCACTACCAGGTGTGTCATATAACAAGACATACTATGTGCTAAATATGTGAACAAGCAAGGTTGCTTGCTCCTGCAAACCTTAGCATCATCCCTTATTTTTTTCTGATTGTTCCTACTGCAATAAGTCTCTCTTTTGAGGGCTAATTTTTTGTAATGTTCTATTCAGTTTCAACACAGTACAGACTTCTGTTCATTTGCCAGGCTTTTGGTTAGGAGCTTTAGGTGGATCAATCACAGACAAAGGCTAGCAAATGAAAAGAAGACTTTACTGCACCACTCTTGAAAACAGCATTAAAGCAGATGTCATATCATCCACCTCAGGTACATGATGTTTATTATCATAACAGATGGGAGAATTGTATTATAATACAGTTGTTGAAGACAGTAAGGATATGGGTAGAGGTTGTCTCCGAAATAAGCACTAAAGGAGTGGCCCTGGGTAGCAAAACACTTCTTAAACGGCAATTATACCAACTGTTGTTTGGTTGGGTATATATAGGACTGTTCTACATTGTCCTATCTCTGTCCAACATATGGACTGTCACATGTAAGTTGACACATCTTGAAAAAATTAGCCACAGTATTTTGCATGGAATAAATACATAGAGGAGATGGATTTTTATCTAATACATCTGTGACCCGAACTGTAGCTGATATCTGCTGTGAAACTTTTTCTTGTGTTGCTGCTGTGTTATCCTTCTGCATTATGGACAGGGTTAAACTGAATATTCATTAATGCAGAAGTGCAGCAGCCATCTTTAAGAAGACCAGTTTGTAATGCTCGTCTTTGAAGTGTCACCAATGTAGGGGGCAGCCATCTGGGTCTGGATGGCCTGATTGGCTCATGCAATAGAGCAAATAGAAGTGTGGTTTGCAGGCTGCACAGAGAAAAGCAGAGGACAGTATTAAAGCTGGAAAAGTGTGGAAAAAGACTTGGCTGCTGGCTGAACGACAACAGCTGATAGCTGACAACAACTGAGAGAGACTGCTCATACTGCAGTTTGAGGTGGTATTTAGTTGTCTGGTGTAATCAGACTGTACTAGACAGAACTCCCACCAGTTGTAAGGAAGGAAAAGAGGGACTGTCTCAGCAGGATTAAAAGAGAGAGGTCACAGCAACTTCTATACCTGTCTGACTTGAACTTGACTTTTACTGAATCAGAGCACACGTCAGGAGACCCAGAAGAGGGTGCCCTAGGTCTGGTGAGAGACTAACATTGCAGTTAACCTGTTATATGTTGTGAATTGTTGTCCTTTTTTCAAGGGCCCCAAATTTGCTGGTGTTTTAAGTACATGATCTAAAGCCAATATGCAGAGAGGGGCTCCCTTTGTGGCTGAGTGCAATATACCTCTGATAGTGCAACAGTAGGTGTATAGCCCAGAGAAGCACAGGTTGCCTGCAGGATCCAGATGGACCAGGAGGAGGATCACCTTGTGAAGGCTGCTGCGTGTGTGGCAAGATATGGGCTGCCAGAAACTCCCACCATGCTGCAGATGAACTGTGCTTCCAGGATACAGCAGTAAAAGCCAGGCCGAGGGTCAAACACAGGAAGCAAGAGCAAGTCTGTAAGGCAAGCCGGGGTCATACACAGGTGATCAGATGAAGGCAAAGTCCTTGCAGCAAGCCGGGGTCATACACAGGTGAACAGGTGAAGGCAAAGTCCATGCAGCAAGCCAGGGTCATACACTGGTGATCGAGCAGATGGAGGGTCAAGGAGCAAGCCAGGGAGAAAGCCAAGAGAAGAGGTCAAGCAGGTCTGAAACAACGGGAAATCCAAGAGATAAGCAGGGGTTCTGGAGTACAGGGAAGCTGACGACAATCAAGCAACTTGGGTCAGGCAGCACCAGTTTTTTATAGGCCAGCAGGGGACCCCATCTGTAACGCCATGTGCAGACGTGCACCCGCGTGCGCCGATTCACTCCCTTGTATGCACACCTGTGCATGCGCACGGGAATGCATCTATGGAGACCATCTCTAATACTGGCAAGATTGCCATTTCTTCCACGGCCATTTCTCTGACAGCCGACCAATTTTTTTTTCATCATTCACTGGCTAATGTGACAAAACATGGACTGTTATAGCAAGTTAGGACTGTGTTTATATACTGTTGCTAGGTAAACACAGTTCAGTTCTGTTAATTACTGCAGAAGACTGCAGGTGTTTAACTATACAGGAGCCCTCAGTGTAATGAATTGTCTTATTGATTGTTTGTACACTTGCTAATACTCTCTTCTTTTGTGCTATGCTTGGCCTAACAAATTCTTTGAAATACCTCACGTTATGTCAGTAGGTGCTGGGTGAGCGAGGTGTGTCATCTTCAGGTGTGCAGAAAAATCACAAAACAATTCAGTATCTCCTCTGGAGGTAGTGCTACAAGTAGCACTACCTCCTACTCCCACTACGGCTCAACTGAGGATTTGAATTTGGGACTGAGAAAAAAGAGTGATGACCACCTCCATCAGCCAAGTCACTATGTTGGACCCAGTAGTGCTACTAAGTGATGTCGAAGAGCAGAATGGTAGGTTTGAACCTTGTGCAGTTAAGGGCCTTACTGTTGTCACGTGGATAGATGGACATATCCAGCGAGAGGTATCAGCATTAGTACCTGACCAGAAAGCATTTATGGTGGACACAAAAGGTAACCAGGTAGCCTTTTGCACTTATGCTTTATTAGAATGGAGGAGAATGGACTTCATGATTTAAGAGGATACAGCTACCAGGGGATCTTGAAGCTCAGCTTATACAGCCAAGTACGCTGAACAAACACCCAGAAAATTCCAGTTCCATAGCTTCAGATTCAGGAGTACCAGCTACTTCTCCCTCCCCATACTCAGAATCCCCCCCCCCGCCTCATTCTTCACTTCCCCATGGGAAGGCTAGTAGAAACCCTAGTTTAGAACTCAGTGGCATCCAACAATTATGTTAATTGAAAGTAGAGGTTCCCTTCTGGAAAAGTCCCAGTGCCATCAGGGAAAGAAGATTTTGAGACCTGGGTAGATCAAGTGGCCCAGATTGTGGAATAATGGTAAGTCACTGACGCTATCAAGAGACAGAGTATAATTGAAAGTCTGAGCACTCCTGCTTCTGACATCATCCATCAAGACAGAGTGCACAGCTACTGAGTGTCTAGGAGCCTTGCGGGAGATTTAGGCTTCATGCACACTGTATCTAATAAAAATACATTTTTCTGGTGTTTTGCGGTTTTTTTTTTTCAGAAGCTCCTGAACCCTCCTTTATGTTATCCTATGTGTCCATGTACACATATGTTTTTAGAGGAGTTTACAGGCAGGTATGTTTACAAGCTTTCACCTGACGCACCAAAATCGCATTCAGGATAGAAAATTTTATGTTATTCTAAAAAAAATTGTTTTAGCTTCAAGCACATATATCTTTGCAGGTGGCCCAGTGAGAGGGTTCTGACAACACTCATATAGTGTTAGCAGTTCTATGTAATTACATTTATTTGGGTTTTGGTTATTATCTAGATACATACTTGCACTATTAACCTAATCTCATGTGGACAATTGAGTTAGTGAAGGGAAGTGCTGCATTTTTGTAAACTTTTTTCTTTCCTTGTCCTCCAGGTTTGGGGGGGAAATGCATCAAGAACTACTCAGAGGCACCACAGATAGCTCCCATTGAAAAGTCATCCAGATCAGTGGTCTGCTCCCAGTGTGGGGGCATTGGTCACTACCACTGTGACTGTCCCAGCCCACTAAGGTCATAGGGGGAGCATTACAAGCCGGCAGAAAACTTCAGAGGGCCCCGGTGAAGGAATCAACCAGGTGCACAACTAAGTTAAAAAAAACAAAAGGTGGGGGTAATCCAATCACCAGCTATAGTGCGTATATGGGGGAGCATTCGGCACCACGTGATAAGGTAGTCTGCTTACCAGATAACTATAAAAGATAGGCATGTGAAAATATTCCCAAGCTCATCCTGCACATGCTGAGAAAGTCCCAAGAGTCCATGAATGGAGAATGGTCCCACCAATGTGAACAGGCCTTTTGCCAATTAAAATGGAATTTGACCATTACTTCAGTTTTGGCCTCTGTTGACCTTGTCAAGCCTTACAAGCTACACGTTGAAGTCAGCAGAGCTCAGTTATGTATTGTATCAAGAACATGATAGCCACCTGAGACCTGGTGCTTTCATGAGCCAGAGCCTTATCTCATCTGAGAGAAATTACCTTACGCACAAGTTGGATTTTTTGGCTTTGAAGTGGGCTGTCATGGACACACTAAAAGAATGTCTTTTAGAATGCCAGAATTGGACTTTAAGACATATAACAACCAATCACATACAGTATCTCACAAAAGTGACTACACCCCTTACAATGCTACAAAGTAAAGTAGTGAGTGTATAGCTTGCATAACAGTGTAAAATTGCTGTCCCCTTAAAATAAGAACACACAGCCATTAATGTCTAAACCGCTGTCAACAAAAATGAGTAGACCCCTAAGTGAAAATGTCCAAATTGGGCCCAAAGTGTCAATATTTTGTGTGGCCACTATTATTTTCCAGCACTGCCTTAACCCTCTTGGGCATGGAGTTCATCAGAGCTTCACAGGTTGCCACTAGAGTCCTCTTCCACTCCTCCATGATGACATCATGGAGCTGGTGGATGTTAGAGACCTTGCGCTCCTCCACCTTCTGTTTGAGGATGCCCCACAGATGCTCAATAGGGTTTAGGTCTAGAGACATGCTTGGCCAGTCCATCACCTTTACCCTCAGCTTCTTTAGCAAGGCAGTGGTCATCTTGGAGGTGTGTTTGGGGTCTTTATCATGTTGGAATACTGCCCTGTGGCCCAGTCGCCAAAGGGAGGGGATCATGCTCTGCTTCAGTATGTCACAGTACATGTTGGCATTCATGGTTCCCTCAATGAACTGTAGCTCCCCAGTGCCGGCAGCACTCATGCAGCCCCAGACCATGACACTGCCACCACCATGCTTGACTGTAGGCAAGACACACTGGTCTTTGTACTCCTCACCTGGTTGCCGCCATGCACGCTTGACACCATCTGAACCAAATAAGTTTATCTTGGTCGCATCAGACCACAGGACATGGATCCAGTAATCCATATCCTTAGTCTACTTGTCTTCAGAAAACTGTTTTCAGGCTTTCTTATGCATCATCTTTAGAAGAGGCTACCTTCTGGGATGACATCCATGCAGAACAATTTGATGCAGTGTGCGGCGTATGGTCTGACCACTGACAGGCTGACCCCCCACCCCTTCAACCTCTGCAGCAATGCTTGTAGCACTCATAGGTCTATTTCCCAAAGACAACCTCTAGATATGACGCTGAGCATGTGCACTCAAATTCTTTGGTCGACCATGGCGAGGCCTGTTCTGAGTGGAACCTGTCCTGTTAAACCGCTGTATGGTCTTGGCCACCGGGCTGCAGCTCAGTTTCAGAGTCTTGGTAATCTTCTTATAGCCTAGGCCATCTTTATGTAGAGCAACAATTCTTTTTTTACAGATCCTCAGAGAGTACTTTGCCATGAGGTGCCATGTTGAACTTCCAGTGACCAGTATGAGAGAGTGAGAGCAATAACACCAAATTTAACACACCTGCTCCCCATTCACACCTGAGACCTTGTAAAACTAATGAGTCACAAGATACCAGGGAGGGAAAATGGCTAATTGGGCCCAATTTGGACATTTTCACTTAGGGGTGTACTCACTTTTGTTGCCTGCGGTTTAGACATTAATGGCTGTGTGCTGAGTTATTTTGAGGGGACAGCAAATTTACACTGTTATACAAGCTGTACACTCACTTCTTTACATTGTAGAAAACTGTAATTTCTTCAGTGTTGTCACATGAAAAGATATAATAAAATATTTACAAAAATGTGAGAGGTTTACTCACTTTTGTAAGATACTGTATGTTCTTACCATGGCCAAAATGTATGCCATGGGACATTGATGGTTGGTGGCACTGTCTGAGTTTCGTTTCAGTTTAAAATACCACCCTGGAGTTAGAAATAGGGATTCTGTTGTCTTGTCATAAAGACCTTATGGCTTTAACAAACTCCGAAGGAAGAGTCGATTCAATTGAATTCAGAAGAAGTCTAAACTTTGTGTCAAGGAATTGAGTACAAAGCCCAAGGGGCAACAGGGGCCGAAGCCATCACAGTCACAGCTGCTGGTATACCAAAGCTCTACTGCAACTCGATCCAGGTAAGGAATGAGAGTCTGCCTACTCACTTGAAAAACTTGAAGAAAGATCAAGCAGAAGATCCTCTTTGCTGCTTGACTTTGAAGGCCTTGGAGAAGCTGCACAGTCTGCAAAGAGTGATATCGAGAGGCGTAACTAGAATATTCAGGGCCCTGGTCCAGGAAACCATGAAGGGCCCCCTGACTCATTGGTCCCGGGGCCCTTCCCCCTAAGCCTGGGCCCTTCTCACTGATCCCGGGTCCCACAGAGGGACCCTTTCACATGTTCTGTAGCGGACCCCCTTCTGTCTTGGGCCCCCCTAGTGGCGGAACACAGGGCTCTGTGCGACCTTTGTGACCCTGGTAGTTGTGCCACTAGGTGAAATGCTCTGCAGTGTCATAGGATGGGTGGAATGCATTGAGGTGCATCATGGTATATTTGTAATGCTGTGCGATGTATCATGTGATGGGTGGAATGCTCTGCAGTGCATCATGGCATAGTTGTAATGCTTGCAGTGTATCATGGGATAGTTGTAATGCTCTGCAGTTTATCGTAGAATGCTCTGCAATGTCATGGGATTAGTGAAATATTTTGCAGGTCAAGGGATGGGTGAAATGCTCTCCAGTATATCATGGGATAGATGTAATGCTCTGGGGTGTATCATAGGATGGGTGGAATGTTCTGAAGTGTCATGGGATGGGAGGAATGCTCCTCAGTTTATCATGGGATGGGTGGAATTCTCTGAAGTTTATCATGGGGTGAAATGATCTGCAGTGTCATGGGATGGGTGGAATTCTCGGCAGTGTATCATGGAATAATTGTAATGCTCTGCAGTGTATCATGGGATGGATGGAATGCTTTGCAATGCATGGATAGATGAATGCTCTGCACACATACAATGATATATAAATACACTTATACACACACATACACATATATATACACACAGCCTTTCAAAAATCAGCAGTACAGTACTTCAATCACACAGCTGGGTACTGCACTGTAGGGGGTGGCAGAGATCACAGTGCACGGAAAAACACTTCCCCTTTCACTGCTTTCACTTTGCTGACTGAGCTTCCTCACTGTTGATGTACAGTTTGGCTGAGGATGGGAGTTCGGTCTCATCTGAATTCTCTACTACCAGCCGCATGGCCCCCTGGAGCATGAGTGGGGTCATCATTACAACCTCTGCAAATCCTTAGCTACACCACTGGTGGTATCGTTTACAGTTGCTGGACAGGGTGATCTACTGAAGGGGCCCCTCGGGTGAGCCCAAAGAAAGTTGTCAACTGTTCCTCCCCCAGAAACATGATAGATGCTGCTGAGTGTGTTACATGATGAACATGGATAATTGGGATCTGACAAAATGTTCAAGTTAGTTAAAGATCGTTTCTACTGGCCATTCATGGAGAATGAAGTTGAGAGCTAATGTCACTGCTGTCTCCGCTGCATCCAGAAGAAGAGCTGCTCCAGTGGGCCATCTTCAGGGTCAAGGTCTCATAAATTTGATGTGCATTGATTCTTGAGTATTGATACCCACAAAGTTGTCCAAGGAAACAAACTGGTAATGACTGATAATTTCACTTATGCCCAGTTTTTTTTCCAGTGAAAGATTAATGAGCTGCTACAGTCACCAAAGTATTAGTAGAGAAGTTCTTTGTTCACTATGGACTACCTCAGAGAATCCATTTTGATCAAAGAAGGGATTTTGTGAGCAGGCTGATAAAACAGTTGTTTGATTTGTTGAGCATTATGAAGTCAAGAATGACAGCTTACCATCCTCAAAGGGATCCACAACCAGAGAGATTTAACCTACCCTCCTTGACATTTTAGGGACCCTTCCTTCAGAAAGGAAAGCAGCATTGGAGTAGACACATCTTTATTGTTTAGTGCATGCTTACAACAGTACTGAGAATGATGTGACTGGTTATTCCACTTATAGACTTATGTTCAGGAGAGGCGCTCTCCTACCAGTGGATTTGGCCTTTGGCATCTCCATAGACAAAACCTCAGCTACAACTCACAGAGGATATTTGGACAGGCTCCGGAAGAACTTAAAGACGGCCTATAAGAAAGTTTGAGAAGCTTCTGATGCCAGAGGTTAGCAGAACAAGAGAAGTTATGATCTGAGAGTTCAAGTTCCAAAACTGCAGTGTTTGTCCCCATGACACATCACAGGAAGCACCCTCATGGCTAACAGAGGACAGAATTAGAAATAGACTTGGGAAAATTAACATTAATAAATCACCAGGACCAGATGGCTTGCACCCGAGGGTACTTGGGGAACTCAGTCAAGTAATTGCCAGAACATTGTTCCTAATTTTTACTGACAGTCTACTAACTGGAATTGTACCAGCTGATTGGAGAAAAGCCAATGTAGCACCAATATTCAAAAAAGGGCCAAAATACATCCCTGGGAATTACAGACCAGTTTGCCTAACATCAATAGTATGCAAGCTCTTGGAGGGGATGATAAGGGACTATATACAAGATTTTAGTAATGAAAACAGTATCATTAGCAGTAATCAGCATGGATTCATGAAGAATCATTCTTGCGAAACCAATTTATTAACCTTCTATGAGGAGGTGAGCTGCCATCTAGATAAAGGAAGGCCCGTAGACGTGGTGTATCTGGATTTTGCAAAAGCATTTGACACAGTTCCCCATAAATGTTTACTGTACAAAGAGGGGATATGATTTCAATTTACAAATACCATACTGATGACCCCACAATAGGGATAAAACTTTTTTGTGGAAGGGAGTTTAATAAGACACGTGGCCACTCATTAAAATTAGAAGAAAAGAGGTTTAACCTTAAACTGCGTAGAGGGTTCTTTACTGTAAGAGCGGCAAGGATGTGGAATTCCCTTCCACAGGCGGTGGTTTCAGCAGGGGGCATCGATAGTTTCAAAAAACTATTAGATAAGCACCTGAACGACCGCAACATACAGGGATATACAATGTAATACTGACATATAATCGCACACATAAGTTGGACTTGATGGACTTGTGTCTTTTTTCAACCTCACCTACTATGTAACTATGTAACTAAGTACATGGTTTACAGCCGGGAGACAAAGGAATCTGGGGCTTTTTGGAAAGCATAAGTTAGCTGACCAATGGAGTTCTCAGCAGTATATCATCTGCAAGCAACTGCCTTGTCCTTCCTGTATACCAAATCTGCACTGAGGAAGGAACGGGCCTCTGGAGACTTGACATTGAAACCATTTACTGCTCCTGAGTGAAGCTGCCAGGGTACCTGCAAGAACTGAGACTCTATTACCCAGACCATCCTCTTCCAGGCAAGTTCTAGTCACTAGGTCCAAACCACTGCCACCTGATGAAGCAGAACAAGAAGAAGATGACAGTGATGATTACATAAATCACGTATAGACTTGAAACATCGCTCAAAGCTGGAGGATGACAAGTATCCCTGCCAGTGTCCAGAATTTAGGAGCGAGCATCAACGTACCAATTTAGAAGTATAGGCATATACAAAGTAGGACACCGCTCAAAACAAAATTAAAGTGGATATAAACCCAATGTCATCCTTTCTAAACTACTGCCATAGGGGTTATCTATAAGGATATACATGCCTCCTGCATGTATCTTTACCTGTCAAATGTCTCCCCTCTGTTATTAGACCTGAAAAACTGCATATTCTGTGGGTGGGTCTGTTGTCTGGAGCTCGGTGGGTGGAGTCGTGATGTCAGCAGACTCCCCGCCCACCTCTACACTCCCCTTGTCAACATGCATTTTCTCCTGTGTATTTCTAACACTGAACTTCTGCTGAACTTCTGCTATGATCTCTAACATCCAGTGAAAAGACAGGAAAGTAACCACATGACTTCAGTATGCCAAATCATACTGAGGTGTGGAACAGCCAATCCTTGCAGAGCTGCTGAAGAAGGGAGTGGGGGAGGGAATTAAAAAATAATGTCTGTGTCTTAGGCTGTCACTCACAGCAAGGGGGAGTATTTGACAAAGTTTTTCTCAGTTTGTCAAGATTTAACTCACTGAACAATAAAAGAGGATTGCTCAGAGATGGATTAACTCTGTGTGGCAAGACTGGGCTCAAATGATAGGAAATCCTATACTCTACAGTATGATATAAAAAAAAAATTTTGGGTTTACATCCACTTTAATAAAGACATCGGATGCCCATGGGACTTGGGTTGAGTTATGCCATAGAGATTAATACCACATTATTTAAAATATCAACATATTTTATTGCTTATAAAAGTTAAACAGTAGGATGCAAAGTTCAAGTAGTCATGTAATAAACAGATAAAGAATGTAAATATTAATGTCTATCACACTTTAAGACACAAATCATTTCACAACAATCAAGTACTGATAATGATCTTGCCGCGTTTCGTGAACAATGTTGACTTCTTCAGGAGAAGGTCAAATCCAAATACATATTTGTAGAGAAACCATGTCATTAAAAATAAATAGATTAATATAATAAGAGAAAGCATTTCCCAATCCCTATAAAGAAAACAAAACAGGATAGTCACACACCCACCCAAGGCTCTAGAGTATCCCAGGAACCAAAATATACCCCAAAAGGCAGGTGTAAATTAGGGCTACATCAGACATGTCCCAGCCAGGAGCTGAAGGTAGAGCGGGTTGCCTGGCAGAGGCAGGGAAAAGTGGCTCACAGAGTCAATGCCACCATATATGTTTGGTTCAATGGGGCGGCACAGTGGTGTATTGGTTAGCACTCTCACCTAGCAGTAAAAAAGGTTTACTGGTTCGTAGCCCAACAACGGCACCACCTGCCTGGAATTTGCATGATCTCCCTGTGCCTGCGTGGGTTTCCTCCGGGACTCCGGTTTCCTCCCACACTCCAAAGGCAAGCTGGTATGTTAATTGGACACTGTCTAAATTGGCCCTAGTATATGTACGTATGAATGTGAGTTAGGGACCTTAGATTGTAAGCTCCTTGAGGGTAGGGACTGAAATGTGAATGTATAATATATATATGTAAAGTGCTGCGCAAATTGATGGCGCTATATAAGTACCTGAAATAATAATAATATACAATTAATATTTTAATAAATATAATTGATAAAAATAGGCCAACAAAGATCAAACAAGTGGCATGTGAGAAAAAGAAATAGATTAAAAATTGATAAAAACCTACATATTAGGAACATGTAGAAATATATATATATATATATATATCACATACACAGTGCATCCGGAAAGTATTTACAGCTCTTTACTATTTCTTCATTTTGTTATGTTACAGCCTTATTCCAAAATTGATTAAATTCATTATTTACCTCAAAATTCTACAAACAATACCATAATGGCACAGTGAAAGAAGTTTGTTTGAAATCTTTGCAATTTTATTAAAAATAAAAAAAACTGAAAAAAAAATCACATGTACATAAGTATTCACGGCCTTTGCCTATAGCTCAAAAATGAGCTCAGGTGCATCCTGTTTCCACTGATCATCCTTGAGATGTTTCCACAACTTGATTGGAGTCCACCTGTGGTAAATTCGGTTGATTGAACATGATTTGGAAAGGCACACACCTGTCTACATAAGGTCCCACAGTTAACAGTGCACGTCATAGCACAAACCAAGCCATGAAGTGCAAGGAATTGTCTGCAGACCTCCCAGACAGGATTGTATGGAGGCACAGATCTGGGGAAGGATACAGAAAAATTTCTGCAGCATTGAAGGTCCCAATGAGCACAGTGGCCTCCATCATCCGTGAATGGAAGAAGTTTAGAACCACCAGTACTCCTCCTAGAGCGGGTCGCCCGACCAAAGTGAGTGATCGGGGAAGAAAGGCCATAGTCAGGGAGGTGACCAAGAACCCAATGGTCACCCTGACAGAGCTCCAGCATTTTTCTGTGGAGAGAGGAAAACCTTCCAGAAGAACAACCATCTCTGCAGCACTCCACCAATCAGGCCTGTATAGTAGAGATGGCCAGATGGAAGCCACTTCTTAGTAATAGGCACATGACAGCCCCCCTGGAGTTTCTCAAACCATAAGAAACAAAATTATCTGGTCTGATGAACAAAGATTGAACTCTTTGGCCTGAATGGCATGCGTCATATATATAGTTACATAGTTACATAGTAGGTGAGGTTGAAAAAAGACACAAGTCCATCAAGTCCAACCTATGTGTGTGATTATGTGTCAGTATTACATTACATATCCCTGTATATTGCGGTCATTCAGGTGATTATCTAATAGTTTCTTGAAGCTATCAATGCTCCCCGCTGAGACCACCGCCTGTGGAAGGGAATTCCACATCCTTGCCGCTCTTACAGTAAAGAACCCTCTACGTAGTTTAAGGTTAAACCTCTTTTCTTCTAATTGTAATGAGTGGCCACGAGTCTTATTAAACTCTCTTCTGCGAAAAAGTTTTATCCCTATTGTGGGGTCACCAGTACAGTATTTGTAAATTGAAATCATATCCCCTCTCAAGCGTCTCTTCTCCAGAGAGAATAGGTTCAGTGCTCGCAACCTTTCCTCATAACTAAGATCCTCCAGACCCTTTATTAGCTTTGTTGCCCTTCTTTGTACTCGCTCCATTTCCAGTACGTCCCTCCTGAGGACTGGTGCCCAGAACTGGACAGCATACTCCAGGTGCGGCCGGACCAGAGTCTTGTAGAGCGGGAGAATTATCGTTTTATCTCTGCAGTTGATCCAACTAGACAACGACCAGGGGCAGCCCATCTATTAGGGGCACCCCCCCAATCCATGGCCACCCCATCTATCCATGCATCCGGCACCTTTCAGGATGCCGGATACATAAATTACAATGGGGGGTGTTTTTTTATGCACCTGATTAGAGCCAGAGGCTCTAATAGGCATCAAAATAGGGTGGGCTTGGGGCACAGAGCATTGTGCTACGAGCTCACCCAGGTGTGTTACAATAGCGCATTGAAGCACTGATCCTCCTCGCAGTCAATCAGGAAGCAGATATGAGATCCGTTACACGATTGGCCGAAAAGAGAAGCTTCTCTATTGGCCGCCGAGGAGGAGGGAGGAAATGGAAGCCGCAGAGAGCAGGGGAAGGTGAAGCCGCCGCCATGATGCATGTGGAGAGCAGAGGAAGGGGAAGCTGCCGCTGCCATGGTGCCCGCGGAGAGCAGGGGAAGCCGCTGGTGAAGCCGTGGAGAAGCACTGCCTGCCAATAGATAGGGTAAGTGCTCCGGACCCGACCAACCAAGGTGGGGGGATGGTTGTGGCACTGTTTGCCGCCCCCCCAATTACCACCGGCCACCACTAACAATGACCCTAAGCACACAGCCAAGATAACAAAGAAGTGGCTACGGGACCACTCAGTGAATGTTCATGAGTGGCCCAGCCAGAGCCCAGACTTGAACCGGATTGGACATCTCTGGAGAGATCTTAAAATGACTGTGCACCGACGCTCCCCATCCAACCTGATGGAGCTTGAGAGGTACTGAAAAGAAGAATGTGAGAAACTGCCCAAAAATAGGTGTGTTAAGCTTGTAGCATCATACTCAAAATGACTCGAGGCTGTAATTGGTGCCAAAGGTGCTTCAACAAAGTATTTAGCAAAGGCTGTAAATATTTATGTACATATGTTTTTTTTTGTGTTTTATTTTTAATAAATTTGCGAAGATTTCAAACAAACTTCTTTCATATAGTCATTATGAGGTATTGTATAGCATTTTGAGGAAAATAATTAATTTAATCAATTTTGGAATAAGGCTGTAACATAACAAAATGTGGAAAAAGTGAAGCGCTGTGAATACTTTAATACTTTTCGGATGTACTGTATATATGTATATATAACCCAAAAAAAACAGTGCCCGAGAAATACAGAAGAGTTGATAGAGTGCAAGGACATGAAAAGTGGATGAACAGGGTGAAAACCAAAAGGCCATATAATTACCTGTTATGAGCAGCCAAACAAAGAGAGAACCAGCAGCATGGCGTGGAGTGCATCCCAGAAAAGTTGTGTATGCAGAGCCTCCAAAAGTGATCCACCTTAAACAGTGGGTATTGAAAAGAATCACCTCCTTTAAAATAAGCATATTTTGTCGCATTGCAGCCTAAAATGAAGACAGACACAGTTTTTGTTTTATCAAGCTGTATTTACTCAGTGCAAGTTATAACATCCAAGTGAAAGATATAACACCAACATGTCAGAAAAAAAATTAAAAATGCAAAAATAGAATTACTGATTTGGAAAAAAAGATCACCTCCTTGTGCCAGTATTTTGTTGAACCACCTTTTGCTTTAATTATAGCAAGGAACGCCACCTCCCAATGGTGGCTGAATAGGACACTGCACAAGCACCGAACGTCATGACACAAGACGTCAAATGACATCATTGCATCGAACAGCCAGTGGAGGCACGGCAAACAACATCAAGCGGGAGAAGATGGTAGTAACTATGACGCCGATGCCCCACGCCGCTGGCTGAAGAAAACAACCGGAAATATTGGAGGCACTTCAAAGCGCCAAATAAAAGATAAAAAAACGATGAAAAAAAAAAAAAACAGAAAAACAAAAACCAGGCTATGAAGGGGCCAAAAAACAACAAAAAAACTTGCTCAAACTGACCTGGTACTTCAGAAATGAATGTAACTGTGTATGGCCTCTGCCAGTGCCACTCCGGCCACGCCCCTCTGTGTCCAAGCCCTGGGGGGTGAAGTGAATCACATCAGGGGGTGTGGCCAAAGCGACACTGACTGAGGCCAAACACAGTTACATTCATTTCTAAAGCACCAGGTCGGTTTGTGTGTTGTCTTATTTTGTATATGCCATCAGTGAAGATTACACAGATGTGGATTGGCTGTGGCCTTTTGAGCCTATAGATGCTGCTCCATTCACTTCTGCTGCGGGGGGTTCTCCTCTGGCTCCACTAGGGGTAGTACTACACATCAACAAAACCATCCTGCGATAAACCACATTTCCTGTAGTTTCCTTCCAACAGCTTATAAGAAAAGATTACATTTTTAGGGTTATTAAAATTCAGATAACAAAAAAAAAAAAAAATCAATAAATTTTAATTCAAGGATTTTCAAACATACAGCAAGCACAATTCCAGGCAAGGAGAGTGCATCCACAAGATGAGTGTATAATACAATAATAGCCTGGAGCTGAGGAAGACATAACTGTAATCTACTTTGTCAGTACCCGTCTGTCACGGAACGTCCCACACTCCGCTTGAGTGCTTCCGTCATATACCACTTCCTCCCAGTCTGTATACAGATATCCCAACCTCTCTGAGCACAAACAAGGCGACACTTACTTGTTGCTACCAAGAACTCTCTTTATTCAGAACCAGAATACAGTCTTATATACACAGGAGAAGATTACTCTAACAATACAAACGTAACCTAATTAACATGAGCTAATTATCTAATCCTTTATACAGCCTAGGTGACTGAGACATGACCTTTCGCCCAGACTTGTGGTCACCGAGCTTCGCACAGTTATATCAACACAATAGCAGTCGTCCCGTATCCTACATTGTATAGAGGACAATGTCATTAGCTCATTCAATTAACATAAACACAGGTTGATGACACCAGCATCTCCTCACAGGATGTGTCCCAACAGAATGAATCAGTCTGATCAGCAGGGGGATGCTGGAGGAACCCCCCCTCCCTCTTCAGGGACACAGATCCACAGCAAGGAGTCCCCAACCGAATCAAACAACCAACAATATATACATATATACACGACTGAGTCCGATTAATACAGTTCAAACCGGACCTCCAATTCACCCCACAAAGAGCACCGTTCCATTGAAAATCCAGGGCCCATAATCAAAAGGCAACAGGCTTGCATACAGTCCTCTCCAACAGCCTCTGTCCCGGCTAGGTCTGTGACATTTCTCCCCTTTCGGCAGGAGACTAACACAGGAGGAGACCCCAGACGGGTTGACTCCGAAGTTAGTAAGTAGTTCCAGTCCTCTTATGCCTGTACCCACACAGTACCCCAAACAAATTGTTCCAAACAGAGTATTACTCACCCAGCCAACCTCTGCCTCTCTCAGAGAACATAAGAAATCCTAAAAGAATTAATAAATGTCCATAAAAATAATTCCAATTAGAGTCCAGCAATTGCTTCAGTGATATTCGTGACATGCAACAGTAGATCGTTGTGACTATAGTGACATGGACCTCCACCAATGGTAGTACAAGCCGCTCACCTCCACGGATGGACCCCTGAGTTAATCAGTCAGGTCAAATCAGCATTCCCTCATAGGGATACAAGCAGGGGGCGGTGTAAGCAGATCCTGGTCAAACCTCAGCCATAAGACAATCTTGCAGTCATAACATGTAAATATATATAAAGAGAAAATCTAGTGCTCTCTGTTGATAACTAAAAACGTGATTTATTTAATAGGCAGATAAAACACTCACAAGCATCGCACTGTACCCCAGTGCAAAGGAAAACAGCGTTTGTGAAAGGATGATCCACATCGGATGGACGAGCGGAGCGCGGGTGACGTCACGATCCAGTGGGCGGTGCCGTACGCGTTACGTCCCTAACGGGGGGCGGGACTTCATCAGCGGCGGCAGCTGGTCGTGACTCACCCGCTTATATGCATAACATAAAAATGGTCTAACCAATCACCATAAAGGCGTCTCTATCACCATGGTGACAAGGGGAGGAATACTAAACAGCGCGATGTGAGTGAACAGAAACTGCTGCAATAAACATCCACTGTGAATGCCCGCTACACTTTGTGAATCATAGAGCTGGCATATTTAAAATGAAATATAAAATGAGCATGACAAACGAAATAACACTCAAATGAATTAACTAGTTGTCATCCCGCGCTCTGGACGATCATCCACGGAATCATCCCTTTTACATCATAGATAAAATATATGACTGACATCGATAGTAAAAATTTCCATCTTAAAAAATCAATAATTTGACACCTCCAAAAAACAAGAAAAAAGGAGGGGGGGGGGGCTCTTAGCTATTAACGATCTGAGATGAAGCAATTAACGTCAAATTCAACGTTCAAGCCCCCAGGGATGAGAACCTTAGTCTCATGTATCCAGTGCGATTCCCTGCGACTTAATTGACGTAAGAAATTGCCCCCTCTCCAATGTTTTTTAACTCTCTCAATGCCCCAAAAACTAAGTCCTTTGGGATTTTGACCATGCACTGTTTTAAAATGTTTGGAGACATTGTGTGTCTTTAATCCCTTCTTGATGTTATTAACATGTTCTCCTAAACGCACATGTAGGGGACGTGATGTCCTTCCTACGTATTGAAGGCCACACTCACATTGGAGCATATACACGACCCCTACAGTGGTGCAGGTGATCAATTGGTCAATTTTATATTCTTTACCAGTTGACGTGGCCCTAAAATTCTTCCGTTTTTTGTTATTGCATTTAGAATGCCTGCAGGCTGTGCATCGCCCACAGGCATAAAAACCTGAGAGGAAAGAAAACAAACGGTTTTCAGATTGTATGGGGGGATCAACCACTCCTGGAGCAAGTTTATCACGCAAAGATGGAGCTTTTTTATATATGAACATCGGACGTGGTGGCAGCAGGGGACCCAGCACACGATCCTGTTTCAAAATAGGCCAATTTTTTTAAACTAATCTTTCAAACTGTTTATATTGAACATTATAATTAAGCACCATTTTGAAATTAGAGGCAAAATGGTGCTTAATTATAATGTTCAATATAAATAGGGGTCGTGTATATGCTCCAATGTGAGTGTGGTCTTCAATACGTAGGAAGGACATCACGTCCCCTACATGTGCGTTTAGGAGAACATGTTAATAACATCAAGAAGGGATTAAAGACACACAATGTCTCCAAACATTTTAAAACAGTGCATGGTCAAAATCCCAAAGGACTTAGTTTTTGGGGCATTGAGAGAGTTAAAAAACATTGGAGAGGGGGCAATTTCTTACGTCAATTAAGTCGCAGGGAATCGCACTGGATACATGAGACTAAGGTTCTCATCTCTGGGGGCTTGAACGTTGAATTTGACGTTAATTGCTTCATCTCAGATCGTTAATAGCTAAGAGCCCCCCCCCCCCTCCTTTTTTCTTGTTTTTTGGAGGTGTCAAATTATTGATTTTTTAAGATGGAAATTTTTACTATCGATGTCAGTCATATATTTTATCTATGATGTAAAAGGGATGATTCCGTGGATGATCGTCCAGAGCGCGGGATGACAACTAGTTAATTCATTTGAGTGTTATTTCGTTTGTCATGCTCATTTTATATTTCATTTTAAATATGCCAGCTCTATGATTCACAAAGTGTAGCGGGCATTCACAGCGGATGTTTATTGCAGCAGTTTCTGTTCACTCACATCGCGCTGTTTAGTATTCCTCCCCTTGTCACCATGGTGATAGAGACGCCTTTATGGTGATTGGTTAGACCATTTTTATGTTATGCATATAAGCGGGTGAGTCACGACCAGCTGCCGCCGCTGATGAAGTCCCGCCCCCCGTTAGGGACGTAACGCGTACGGCACCGCCCACTGGATCGTGACGTCACCCGCGCTCCGCTCGTCCATCCGATGTGGATCATCCTTTCACACACGCTGTTTTCCTTTGCACTGTGGTACAGTGCGATGCTTGTGAGTGTTTTATCTGCCTATTAAATAAATCACGTTTTTAGTTATCAACAGAGAGCACTAGATTTTCTCTTTATATATATTTACATGTTATGACTGCAAGATTGTCTTATGGCTGAGGTTTGACCAGGATCTGCTTACACCGCCCCCTGCTTGTATCCCTATGAGGGAATGCTGATTTGACCTGACTGATTAACTCAGGGGTCCATCCGTGGAGGTGAGCGGCTTGTACTACCATTGGTGGAGGTCCATGTCACTATAGTCACAACGATCTACTGTTGCATGTCACGAATATCACTGAAGCAATTGCTGGACTCTAATTGGAATTATTTTTATGGACATTTATTAATTCTTTTAGGATTTCTTATGCGCTGTACTGCTTTCTTATATATGTTTTTTGGGATTTGATACATTTTTCTCCCCCAGTACATTAGCTGCTTTTAGTTAGATTGGAGGTTTTGCGCTGGTCGATTTTGTTTTTATATTCTCTCAGAGAACATATCTGCCGCTGGGGAGAGGCCTGGACTGGCTCTTCTCCCTGGAATCCTTTCTGCCGCTGGAGAGAAGACAGGGTGTCTGGGCTCACTCTGTCATGCTGTTGGGGATCGGGGCCCACTGCCCAGCATCCCTGGGGTATACAGGTGGAGACTGAAGTCCCATCCACCTTCACAGGAAATCCATCCTCTGTTAGTTGAGGGCAGAGTCCAGCAGTCCTCGGCCCTGTTGCCAGCCCTTCTGCTGGAAACCCCACACCATCTTTTGCCGGCTAACTGTTGGAGAGGGAGGCCGACTGCCCCGCCTCCCTGGAACTCTGTAGTTGTTGCCGGTGCTGGGCAGAGGTTGGTAGCACTCTGCCCTGTTGCCAGCACTTCTGCTGGGGACTCCGCATCCTCTGCTCCGGCTAACTGTTGGGGCAGGAGGCTGGCTTCCTCCACTCCCAAACTGTGTAGCTGCCATTGGGGAGGTAAGCCGGCTGCTTCCTTTTCCATTCCCTCATCTGGCTGCTGGGACGACATGTCGATGGTACTGTCTCCCAGGTACACGGATCTTTGCTGGGGAGGAAAGCCCACTTCCTCCACCCTGGCCAACTGTTGGGGAGGGACAACACATACCTCCTCTCCCTTCTCCCCCTGTATCTGCTGCTGGGAAGTGATTGCCATCTTCTCAGCCTGAGCCTCCATAATTGCTGCAGGTGTGGGGCAGAGGTCTTGGACCCTCTGTCCGGTTGCCAGCACTTCTGCTGGGGGTTTGCCAGGTGGTTCCTCCTCTACAGAAACGTCTATTAAATCCCCAGTCTCTGGCATTGGTAAAAGTGTGGGACAGAGGTCTTGGACCCTCTGTTCAGTTACCAGATCTTCAGCTGGAGAAGTTTGTTTTAACTCCATAGATGCTGCTGGCAGAAAATCACATGTCCCTGTCAGTGTTGTGGGAGAAAGGCCGACTACCTCTTCTCTCAGGAAGGCTGAAGCCACTGTTGGTGCTGGGCAGAGCACAGTGAACTTTGGCCCTGATAGCAGCTCTTCTGCTGGAGGCTCATCAGGTTGTTCTTCCTCAGCAGAAAAGTCTATCAAATCCCATGTCTCTGCAACTGATGTCTGGGGATAGAGGTTCACCATCTCCTGTCCATGGAACCCAGAGGATGCTATCATTTCTGGGCAGAGGTTAGCAGAGCTCTGCCCTGTTGTCAGCACTTCAGGTTTGGGGATGGCAATCTCCGGATTTTCCACTGCCGATTCTCTGGCATGCTGCTGAACTTGTTCTAGCAGTTTCCTGTATGCCCTTTCCAGATGCTGTTCCTTCCTTAGCAAATGGTCCAGATCAGGTTTGAGCTCTGAGACCCCTGCAAGACCGAGCATAGACTCTCTATAGTCTCTCAGGTCCTCAAGGTCAGGTTCCCCTTCATCGCCAAACATAAAAAGATCTGTAAGGCTCTCCCACAGCAATCCAGGGCCGCCAAAGTCATATCCCTTCGGAGAGCATTCTGTTGTCTCCCCTAAATATCCCTCCTCTGCGTGCCATTGCAGAGCCCGATAATGATTGTCCAGCTCTATCTCCTGCTGGACCAACCTGTCCAACTCAGTCACCCATTGCTCCTGGGGCTGCTCTCCCAGGAATGCCATCCGCAATGCCCGTTGGTCACTGGCCCATTGCTCTTGGGTTGGAAAGCACTTGCCCTGTTTTATACCAGCGAGACGGTGGGCTGCAATCCAGAGCTCCACCCGAATTTGCTGCCTAAGCTCCAGGTATTCATCCTCAGACACAGTCCTGGTGTATGTTGAAAGGATGATCCACAGCAGCCCCGGGAATTCTGATGCCAGGTCCATATCTCCGCTGGGGTGACTGAAGTCTGCTATGCTGATCTTGGATCCAGTTGGAGGTTTGGATGTCCCAGACTTCAGGAAGCTTTCCCGCTGCTTGCCACCAATGTCACGGAACATCCCACACTCCGCTTGAGTGCTTCCGTCATTTACCACTTCCTCCCAGTCTGTATACAGATATCCCAACCTCTCTGAGCACAAACAAGGCAACACTTACTTGTTGCTACCAAGAACTCTCTTTATTCAGAACCAGAATACAGTCTTATATACACAGGAGAAGATTACTCTAACAATACAAACATAACCTAATTAACATGAGCTAATTATATAATCCTTTATACAGCCTAGGTGACTGAGACATGACCTTTCGCCCAGACTTGTGGTCACCGAGCTTCGCACAGTTATATCAACACAATAGCAGTCGTCCCGTCTCCTACATTGTATAGAGGACAATGTCATTAGCTCATTCAATTAACATAAACACAGGTTGATGACACCAGCATCTCCTCACAGGATGTGTCCCAACAGAATGAATCAGTCTTATCAGCAGGGGGCTGCTGGAGGAACCCCCCCTCCCTCTTCAGGGACACAGATCCACAGCAAGGAGTCCCCAACCAAATCAAACAACCAACAATATATACATATATACATGACTGAGTCCGATTAATACAGTTCAAACCGGACCTCCAATTCACCCCACAAAGAGCACCGTTCCATTGAAAATCCAGGGCCCATAATCAAAAGGCAACAGGCTTGCATACAGTCCTCTCCAACAGCCTCTGTCCCGGCTAGGTCTGTGACACCGTCAATGGAAAAATCCCATCAAAAATGTTAATTGTGTTATAATGACCAACATAGAATGAGACAGAAGACAATCTGGAGAGGCAGGTTAGGTAAGAGGTGGAGGAGAGGGGGAGAGGAGGTAAGCCAAGGGTGGATATAAGTAGTTCACTAACTAGGCAGGGTAGCCTAGATAGCCAGATAAAATAGTCAGATGATCAGGAGTGAGTGATCGAAGTCCCTAGGTATATAACGTTCAATCCAGGGGGGTCCAGATCCATTCAAACATAAGCAGTTTGTCCTTAAAAATCTCAGACATCTTTTCATTCAAGATGTACCATGCCAATTTACTGTTTGCCTGTACTACCAAGCTTTGGCTAGAATTTGTTTTGCTGATGCAAAAAGGAAAGTAAGAAGAAGAAATAACTGGGTATTTGTGCAATGCCTGGGTGAAAATACTTCTAATGAATTTTATACAGTGGTAATGGTCTAGCGTGGAATGTTTTTGGTAAGCTCTATCTATAAATTTGTGAACTCAGCTTTGCCAACTACACAAATTACCAAAGTCTTTGAAGGAGAAGTGCACATGCAAATGTTAACACTGAAACCTGAATAAGATATTTATATGGAGTATGCAACTCAATAAATGCATACTATGGGCACATTAAGAATACTCAAGTTAAATAAAGTTTATGTAAAAGTGCTGCCTTTGAAAGTAAACTATAAAAGATGCAGCAACGACTATAGTGTGGTGCTCGGATTACAAGGAAGAATTCATTGCATAAATAGATAGATGATCCCTATGTAGTTATTTTTTAAGCTGTGATCACCTTTTGTTTAGCATACCATGAATACCCACAGACAATTCTGTATTCAAAGCTTTTTTTAAACGCGTTTATTTCCATTTCCGACAAAACATTCACACGCAAAACATTTTGATATCTAAAAAACGAAATATAATATAAAATGTACAAGCACATCAACACAGAGTACAAATGTGATATGTCTCCAAATATTTCTGGGTCAAAACGACCTCTGAGATTTTATAATGACTGGCTGTACAATGCCCGAATCATGTGACTCACTCAGACACCATTATTTTATCTTACTGTGTTTCAGTGTAGTACTGATTCATTACATTGTCAAGAATAAGGCAGCGCTTAATTAATCAGCGCAATACAATAACTATATTCTTGCATGAAAGATGAAATAACATTTGATGAATGTATCCCCTTTTCTTATTTTAAATGGTATTGTTTTCATAATGCAGCATGAAAATGATTCAATTTCCTACCTCTGGATGGCACTGCAGAGCAAAAATATCCTTTAAATTCATATTAACATGTTTATATAGTATTGTACTATACTGGATTGTAAGCTCTACATACAGAACAGTCTGCTAATTATTAATCCTCTTCTACAGCTGTCAGCACATCACACAGCACTGTCCATCTGAGGACTGCGTTTTTATTTAAGATGTCTTATGGTGTGCAGCTGTTTGTTGATTGGTAACATTTGGTGAATTAGTACATACATATTAGTTTATTAGAACCAATAACCCACTTTAATTTAAATGCATTAGAAATGGCCGTTAAGAGAAACTATGGCAGCTTAGTTGTATTATGTAATATAAAAGAAAGGTTATAAACACTAGCTTGGTATTTGTGTCAAGTATGTAATGGTCTTTCCCCTAGGCTGCTGTACATTTTTCTTCTTTAATATCTGCAGAGGAATAAGGGAATCTTGCAATTATTCCCAAAGTTTCAAAGGATTCATCCAGTATGTCGAGAAGAACAGCAGAGGCATTCAGAATCCCTGTAATACAAATGCACAGCATTTACTTTTAATAAGGGTAAATAAAGGAAACAATGAGCGAAAATCCTTTTTCTCAGCAAGGCTAATAAAAAGACTTATGTATGCGAATCCTGGTTTTGCGATTTCAGAGAAAGCCCTTACTGAGTTCTAGCGGAGGAAATTGAATGCATTTTCACTGCATAGGAAAATAGAAAGATATAAATGTTTGGGGCACACAAGTACTATGTCCCTCTTGTTTGTGCTGCTTTTAAATTTTGATTCTTGCTTTGAAAACAAGGTCTGTTTGAATAGAGGCGAGCAGCTAACCAGATATGAAACAAACCTTTCATGTACTAGTATCAATTCTCAGCGTTGGATTGAAAAGGCAGAAAATAGAGACACAGACAGCAAGGAGGGAGGGTGGATGGAACTGATTGGAGTAGAAAATCTTAACTCAGGCTGAGAATCGTCTCTTGGTATCAGCAGGAACTGGGAGATACATTTATGAATGCAGGTGAAAAAGAACATTATGGGTTCCACTTATCATCCAAAGGTTATTTACCATTATGTAATTCTGTTTTACATATGTCAGTTAAAGGGCTGCAATAAATAAGATAAATAGATGTAATGATATATAATGTTGCTTACAAACCTTCTGGATGAATTTAAAAAAAAAGTTGCACAAAAACCTAAAGGTCACCTAAACTGAAATGACAAGCTGCCTAGATGCCCGTTATTCTAGCTGCACCATCACAGTATTATGAGCTCAGTTCCTGCCAGCAACAGGGGTTGATTTACTAAAACTGGAGAGTGCAAAATCTGGTGCAGCTGTGTGTGGTATCCAATCAGCTTCTAACTTCAGCTTGTTCAACTGGGCTTTGACAATAAGCCCTTGTTCACACTGCCGCGGCTTCAAAGTCACGCGACATTGAATCCAACATCCCTGCGCAACTTCATCACAACTTGCATACGACTTCTTTAACAGAAGTCTATGCAAGTCGTCTTGAAGTCGCACCAAAGTAGTGCTTGAGTTGACTTGAGTCACATCAATTAGAATGGTTCCATTGACCTTAATGGGGCGCAATTTGCCATGCGACTTTGAACTCTTAAGTCACATGACAAGTTTTGCAGTGTGAACCGGGGCTAAAACCTGGAAGCTGATTGGTTTCTATGCAGAGCTGCACCAGATTTTGCATTCTCCGGTTTTAGTAAGTCAACCCCAGAGTATCTACCTGTTTTTACTATATTTGTATAGACTTACTTCTAGTGATTATGTTTCATAATGCAATATAAAAACATGTTCAAATGTTATATGCAAATATTACAATATTTTCAAAAGTTGGTCAGTGTATGGGTTAGCAACAGAACAGTAGCATTTGCAACACATTGGGTTTTTGCTGACATGTTCTGCATGTCTGATCGTGAGTTTCTGGGGCTCTTGCTGCTTTGCAATTTCACCAAGCACTGGCATATCTCTCACTGGCTGTTTTTCTAGTTGAAACATCTGTTCATCCACATCAATATAAGTTCATTTGGAGGCAGAAACTAATGCAATTGCTTCAGTAATATCTGTATAGTGCTGTGGAATATACTGTTATTGTAAAATTGTAAAACTACCCTAAAACGAAAAACATTCAGGATGCGAGCCACTATATATTCAGTAAGCCATGAATCTAATATAATACTTTCTCCAAAAGCCAAATGAGGGGTATGTTTAGAAAATCCCTTAATCCTACTGTTTGCTAACTGCACAGTGGCAACCTAATCCAGGAGCCATGGTCTACGTCAGACCAGGTGACTCCTCTTTTCAGCCAGCAATGGCTTGCAGTACTTTTAATGCACAGCTTTTCTCTTCAGTCTTTAAAGGCCGAGTCTACAAGGAGACAGGTTTCCATTAAAGCGGAACTAAACCCATTGATTTAATTATTTCCCAAAACAGTTACATTCAAGGCATGCCATGAATGATAACTGTCAAAGTTGCTTATGCTCTCAACCAAAGTGTCAAGCCATCAAATGGCTTGAGTGATAGCTGATCCCATGTGAGAAATGCAAATTAAACAGTAGCTAAGATAGCAGCTTTCTTGGCTGCAAAGGATAGGAGGGTCTAGTTCCACATTGCGACATATAGAGAATACACTATGCAGGCAAAGTATTGTGTGGCCCTGCAAACTGAGAAGGAGACCAGAGCAACATCCAGCCTGGTCAGGTGTAAGTTGTGACTTCTGGACCCCAACACTTACTTACAGCTATAATTTTCTGGCAGAAGTTCTAATCCATCTCCACTGTATTAAAAATGGCTGCAGTTGGGCATTTAAGTAAACCTATCATTAGAAAATGGGAGCTGCCATTGTGGAGTTGCTGCCATTGTGTAGAAATACTGGCTATCAGGTAAGTCATCCAAAGCATTGAAGTAGGCAACTAATATATTCAGAAGTAGAGGTTATGACAGGTTTCCCTAATCTATAATTGATTGCATGGGGCTTTATTAGGTAAACCAGTCATGAGAGAAATATAGGGTTGCTGTTACTGGCTTCCTCCTGAAAATACAAGTTGACTGGTTGTTATGCTGAACCACTGGGTTTAATTCTTTCTGAGTCACTTACCTGGAATGACTATGTGGATAAGTCAGAGAAGTGCCAGAAGTCTTTAGCTGCATACTTGCTCCAGGTCATTGACTAAAGTATTGACTTAAGCATGGTACACATAAGTAGTTGTTTTTTCATTCAAACCAGTAGGCTGAATGAAAAAAACTGAGGAGCTCACAGGGAGCTCGTTGTACTAACGACACAATGCATGGACAGCAATCTTCCGCTAAGCTATTGTGTTCTGACAGGGTGACTGCCCCTGCCAGAACACACCAGTCAGCGCTCGCAGTCATTGAATGCCAGCCGGCTGCTGGTTTTCCAGCATGCCCATTCAACAGACGTTAGGTCAGCTTCTGTCGGACAGGTTGCTGTACACAATAGCTGAATGTCATCCGGTTTTTGTTGATCCAGCCAATACCGGCCTATATTCAGCCAGTGTATACCAGCCTTTAGGGTGAGCTTGACAGCCAGTCAGCTAGCATTTCCAGACTGTGTCAGCAATGGCAGCCTTTGTGCTTCTCTCATAACATATTTACTTCAAAATGAACCATTCTATTTCCAAAGCATAGAAGCACAATTGTGGCTTCACTCCATCAGCTCTTTAAAAAGCTCTCCTCCATTTCCCAAGCTGATGAAACTGTGCTGCTATCAGGGCCGCCAACAGGGGGGGGGCAGCCAATACACTTGTAAGGGGCCCGAGCGTACCAAGGGGCCCAAGGCCGGCTCGCACCCCCTACAGAAGCATAATGACATTCAACTTTTACCAGCCAGCGGCTGACCCGCACGCGCCTACCACAAAGATGCTCTACCTGCATGCTGCAGCCCTGCACACAAGCAGCTGAGGGCGGGACACTGATTCCTCCCCCCAGGTGATCCGCAAGCCGTGCTCCAGCACTTGCTCAGCTTCCCTGCTGAGGCGGAGCCTGCTGCTAGGTTAGTAATGTGATTGGGTGGGACTCGAGGAGGCGGTGTGGCCAGCCTCGTCAGTGGTGGGAACCAGCCCTCTCAGGTACATGATGCAGATATGGTAAGTCACTAAGTCCGGTTTCACACATGTGCGGTGCGAATTGAAGCTCAGGTTTCACTGGGGAGATAAAAATCTCCTGTTCAAAGGAATCACTGCGTTTTAGCTCAGGATCAGTGAGCAAGGAGAGGGGGAGGTGTAGTGAGGAGAAGTAGAAAATCCATGTTCAGAACGCAATGCATCTGGTGTGTGAAGTGGACTCTGTTTGACATCATACACCTGGCCCTGATAAACTGACATGATGGAGTTACATTGTGAAAATGGATGAGGATGTTTTTGGGTGGATATAAGAGATACATTGTGGAGAGCCTCTTCACAATGTAACTCTCATCCCCACCCAGAATCATCCTCATCCCTGTCCATAATGTATCCCCATCCCCACCCAGAATCATCCATCACTTTCCATCATCCTCATCCCCACCCAGAATCATCCATCCCTTTCCATCATCCTCATCCCCACCCAGAATCATCCATCCCTCTCCATCATCCTCACCCAGAATCATCCTCATCCCTCTCCACAATGTATCCCCATCCCCACCCAGAATCATCCATCCTTCTCCATCATCCTCATCTCCACCCAGAATCATCCTCAGAGGGGTGTGGATGATTCTGGGTGGGAATGAGAGTTAGTTACATTGTGGAGAGGGATGCAGATGATGACTCGGTGGGAAGGCCAGTGGGCGGATTTGGTGGAAGGGCCAGTGGGCGGGCCCTGAGGAATGTTGGTGGTCAGGCCCTGGGGGGCCCAGTTCTAAAGCTATGTAAGGGGCCCCGAAATTTCTGATGGCTGCCTTGCTGCTAGTGATATGAAAATTTTGACTTTTCTTTTTTTATGACATGTACCTACAGTATTATGGGAAGGTGGATGTGTTCTGATATGCAGGCTCTGATTGCCAGCCTGGTGTCATCTTCTTATGCAGTGCAAGAACCAAGTCGGTGGCACCCAGGAAAATTGGCAACATTTGAACTTATTGGCCATGCACTTGTGAATTGATTGATTGATTGAATTCGTATCTGGCAGATGTTTCTGTAAACCTTGCCAAAGAAAACAGTTGCTTACATTGATAGTCACATATGTGTCTACGGAAAAATTAGGAATTTAGATGAATCTAAAACCAACTGTTCAGAATACCGTACATGCAGCTTTTTTCAGGGATAAACAGAAAAAAAGACACCATGGAGAGGCTGTTATGTAAACTACTAATGTGTATGCGATAATTAGTCACAATAACATGCAATGTACCTATGTTCTGATTTAATATTTGTAGAATACGCCTTAATGTGCTATATTCATGTTTACTGCCAAGCAGTAGCGTTAAAGTAATCGTGTTGTGAGAGAACAGGAAGCTGTATATACGATACATGGGAGGGAGTCTTGTGCTTAGTGCCAAGCATAAGATGAGTCTGTGTATGTGAGGCAGTGTCTGAGCCAGCTGTGCAGAGCTCAGCAATGCAGTCAACCTCTCTTCTATAGAAAAATACTGGCTACATGGCGTGTGTAGAACAACTGTCATCTCACACTTGTATTTGGGGTTTTCTGGGAGGAGAGCAGCACATTACTGGTATTTGATTCATATATACTGGATATATACAGGTACTCCTCACTTAACGACCAGGTTCCATTCCAACAACCAGGTCATTAAACGAATTGGTCCTTAAACGAGGAGTCACAAGTAACCAATATTTTAAGCATTCTTAACTACTGTACTGTACTATATTGTGAAAAAAGGTCTAAACACAAAACTCCAGCTCAATAACGTTGTTTTAATTTGCATAAGTACAGAACACAAACAAAAATTCTGTACTGTACTGTACAATGCAATGATGTATAGGGCGTTGTTCGGGTGGGGAGAGCTGGTCGTAAGTCTGAGTGGTCATTAAACGGGTAAGTCGTTAAACAAGGAGTATCTGTATAGGAAGAAGAATAATCCTATTGGCTGGTACAGGCAACACTGGTTGTCTAATGATGGCCATTTCAATAAGAAAGCCCAGTATGTAAAGCTTAACACAAGGCAAACATCCATGTGGATTCGTAGTTATACAACCAGAGTCAATCTTGTATAAGAGCTCATTATACAAAGACAGTAGACCAGTGGTATTAATGTGCCTAAGATTAACTAGAAAACACTGCATGCAGATGGTAGTAATCATACCCTTGTAAAGTACTTTGTTGTATAGCATCTCAAGGGATGGTCATGTAGAATACCACCTGAATAAATACATATATAAACAGAATCTCAACCTTATACATACAGATGCCACAACTGTTTATTATTTTATGTATTATAAATAGCATTACCCCACCTTACATTGCTTCCGGAAGTTGTGCACCCAAAGTACCATTTACACTATCCCAGGACCACTAACCTCAGTAAAAATGAACCCTGACTTCCCCCCAGGGATGTATGACCACTTTCTCACTGATAACTGGTCACAAGATCAAACCCGAATCCACCAATTCTTTTATCAAGAAAAACTCCTCACTGCTTCCTGCCTTGCCACCCACATGAAAAAGCCACCCACCCCCCCCTTGGACATGCTTATTGCTTGCCCATTATCTAAAATCATTAGACAAAGACTCGCAATGATTGAGACAACTCACCCCCTTTGAAAGGCTCTGTACCCAGAACTCACCCCAACAGCATCTTATAGACACACACAACCTTTTTTTCACAGACCTATGTCCCAGTGAAAGCACCGTCTGCAAACATTGGGAAAAAATCTCTCCCTCTCACTCTCACATGAAAATTGGGAACAAATCTTTCCAACTATAAATAAAGGTTCAACAAATGTTACCACACAGGAAAATGGATATAAAATCCATTCTAGGTGGTACCGCACAACAGCCCTGCTAAACAGATTCTACCCTACTACACCAGATACTTGTTGGAGATGCCAAAAGGACAAAGGCACCCTACTACATATCTGGTGGACCTGCGCCCCTCTACAAATCTTTTGGAAAGAAGTATGCCACGTCACCTCCGAAGTAACCTTGTACGATCTAGATTTATCCCCAGCCCAATTTCTCCTTCACCACTCTCCCCTACCACATAAATCCTACCACAAATCCTTGGCAATGCACATGATTAACGCAGCAAGACAATGCATCCCCCTGCTCTGGGGCTCTTCTCAGATACCCACAATCAAAGACTGGTTTAACAGGATACATAAAGTCGCTGAAATGGAAGAACTGATCCACATTTCACGTGACACCCCATTAAAATTCAGCAAAAAATGGGCATGCTGGTTACACTTTCAGGCGACAACTGCATACTTAAACATACTCAATTCATTCACATACGGAAATAGCGATAGCCACAACATACTCTGTCTACCCCCCCCCCCCAAAAAAAACAATTCAAATCCTACATTACCTGTCACCCCTTGCCCCTTATGGGCCACCCTCCTCCAAGGCATACTTCAATTCCAACCAGAATTCGCCTCATTCCTTTAAAACCGGAGGTGGGAAGTCAGAGATGGACACCCCCCCCCTCTCTCCTTCTCCTACACCCCCCCTTTTTTTTTGTTTCTCTTCTTTCCGCCCACCTCTCTCTTTCCCCCCTGCACTCTCCCCCTTTCCTCCTCTCACTCCCACTTCCACTTCACCCCCTCCCCACCCTACTAAGGTATCCAGTTTTATCACACACAGATTCTCCCTACAACTACACTTTGCATACTCCCCAGCTAAGCTCTATAAGGACCAAACATGGGCCTAACACATGGCGATTCCCTCACTACTACTATTTGCAACTCTCTCCAAAAACGATTAAACTGTGCCCACGTATTCTACTCTAGATACCTTCCCTTCCCTGCTACTTGTCTGAGAACCTTAGCAGTACTACTAAGAGCAGTACTCTACATGGGCCCCCATCTTGGATAAAGCTCAACGACGAAATGCAGATCATACTGAACGGAATAGTAGGTCCAGATCCACCAAGTAAAGGTTTATGCTGAGGTGACAAAAATGTTACATGTATTGAAATCTTGTTGTTCTTAAACTCAGTTATGTACAACAGTTGATGGAGATTTCTGAAATTGCTTTTTTTTCCTAAAATAAAAACATTTCTTGGAAAGAATAAAAATTATAAACAGCATTACATATCATATGTGTCCATTATGAGTTCTCCCTGAAACAGTATTAACCAACGCCTTGATTCATATATTTATACAACACAGCAGCTTGACATATATTTTGTTTACTCAGCTGCTATATGAAACAATTACTAGTCATTCTTGAACTGATCTAAAATGCAAGCTATTCTTTTCCTTTCTGTATATGGCTAATATAATTACGGTTTTATGGCACTATTTCCATTAGCTCATTCAAACCTGCATAAAATTCTGCAAGATTTTAGTTTTCATGTTGTAACCTGCACTTGGCAAGGAAATATGTAATTGGAATGGCTGTCATAGGAAACACTTTCAGAGTTCAAGTAAATCTCCTAAAATTATTTATGAATAATTCTACACTCATATGTGTACTGTACAGCAAAGCATTATGTTTTTAGCACCTCATTATGAAATAGACAGGATTTTTGGAAATGTGTATTCTGTTTGTCTGAAGGATGTAACAGGGAACACAAGAAATCAACAAACTTGTAACAGAATCCTGAGCTCAAGTTGTTCCAGCATCTTAATATTGCATACCATAATGGTTTATTCAATAATGCAGTGCAAAGATCACATCAGTGATGATGTACAAAGTGCAGCAAGCCATAACAATCAATCAGGTTTAACAATGCAGAGAATGTACCCGGGCACTGGGACAATATAACTCCCACATGCATGTGCAGGGGTTATATCATCAACAACTGCCCAATGACAGGTCCACAAGACACCAGACTCAGAAGAAGATCAGCAGAACATGTCAACATCTGTGGACATCACAAAAGGGCAGACAAACCACAATGAGAATATTACAGAGGTTTGAAGGGGAACTATAAGGGCACACAAACTGATAATAACTTAGACTTATGCCGCGTACACACGAGCTGACTTTTCAACCGGACTGGTCCGACGGACTATCCAACGGACTTTCGACAGACTTCCAACAGACTTTCCGAATGAACGGACTTGCCTACACACAATCACACCAAAGTCCGACGGATTCGTATGTGATGACGCACGACCGAACTAAAATAAGGAAGTTGATAGCCAGTAGCCAATAGCTGCCCTAGCGTAGTTTTTTGTCCGTCGGACTAGCATACAGATGAGTGGACTTTTCGATAGTAACTGGGTCCGGCAAGATTCCGACATAAAGATTTGAAGCATGTTCCAGATCTAAAGTCTGTCAGGTTTTCGACCGAAAAAGTCCGCTGCAGGTCCGATGAAGCCCACACACGGTCGAATTGCCCGCCGGACTTGGTCCGTCGGACCAGTCTGGTCGAAAGGTCAGCTCGTGTGTATGCGGCATTAGAATGCAGAGGCAGAGTTAGGGCCCTTTTGTTATGAGGGTACCGGTCCATATACCTAGTCTGCTAAGTCAGCATCAACAGAGGAACAATTCTTTATTTTAAACAGAAGAAAGGAAGGGAAAGAAAAAGGGGGAATCAGCTGTGGGTCATATTCAAAGAGGATAACTACTGCATACAAAGGTACTCCCCTGAAATTATATACAATGCTGTGAAAACGTATTTCACCCCTTTCTGATTTTTATTTTTTTCTGCATATTTGTCACACTTAAATGACTCAGATCATCTAACAAATTTTAATATTACACAAAGATAACCTGAATAAATACAAAATGCAGATTTTAACAGGTTCACCACCAGCTGCCACAGTTATACTGCGGCAGAAAGGCTCCCCTGGGCAAGCCATCATAGCTGTACGTTGGCCCTTTAACACGCTGTAGGAGGCCCACAGTGTGTGCCTGGAGCCGATGCGAGTGCCCGGCGGGCACGAAGACCACCATGCACCTGCGATCGCTGGTGACAGAGCGAGAACCGGGATCTGTGTGTGTAAACATACAAATCCCGGTTCTCCCAGGGGAGAGAGATTGTGTGTTCACAGTTAGAACACACCTAGGGAACACAGTTACCCCTTGATCTCCCCCTAGTATTAACCCCTTCCTTGCCAGTAACATTTATACAGTATTCAGTGCATTTTTATAGCACTGATCGCTGTATAGTTGTCAATAGTCCTAAAAATGTGCCAACAGTGTCCAATTTGTTTGCCGCAATATCGCAGTCCTGCCATTACTAGTAAAAAAATAAAATAAAAGTAAAAACGCCATAAATCTATCCCCTATTTTGTAGACTCTATAACTTTTGCGCAAACCAATCAATATACGATTATTGTGATTTTTTTTTACCAAAAATATGTAGAAGAATACATATTGGCCTAAACTGAGAAAAAATGTGTTTATTTTAAAAGAAAATTGGGAATTTATTATAGCAAAAATTAAAAGATATTGTGTTTTTTCCAAAATTGTCGCTCTGCTTTTGTTTATAGCGCAAAAAATAAAAACCGCAGAGGTGGTCAACTACCACCAAAAGAAAGCTCTATGTGTGGCAAAAAAGGATGTCAATTTTGTTTGAGTACAGCGTCGCACGACCGCACAATTGTCAGTTAAAGCGACGCAGTGCCGTATTGCAAAAAATGGCCTGGTCATTGAGCAGCCAAATCTTCCGGGGCTGAAGTGGTTAAATGATGGTTTCATTTATTAAGGCAAAAAAGCTGTCCAAACCTGCCTGGCTTTATGTGAAAAAGTAATTGACCCATAAACCTAATAACTGGCTGTGCCACCCTTGGCGGCAACAACTGCAATCAAGCATTTGCGATAACTGGCAATGAGTCTTTCACATTGCTGTGGAGCAATTTTGGCCCACTCTTCTTTGCAGAATTATTTTAATTCAGCCACATTGGAGGGTTTTCCAGCATGAACGGCCTGTGTAAGATCAAGATACAGCATCTCAATTGGATTTAAGTCCAGGCTCTGACTAGGCCACTCCAAAACCAAAATTTTGCCTTGTTTAAACCATTAGGAGGTGGACTTGCTGTTGTGTTTCGGATTATTGTTCTGCTGCATAATCCAAGTACACTTGAGCTTGAGGTCACAAACTCATGGCAGGACATTCTCCTTTAGTATTTTCTGGTAGAGCTCAGAATTCATGGTTCCATCAATTATGGTAAGTCGTCCAGGTCCTGAAGTTGCAAAGCAGCCCCAGATCATCACACTACCACCACCATGTCTGACTGTTGGTATGATGTTCTTGTTATGAAATGCTGTATTCGTTTTATGCCAGATGGAACGGGACACACACCTTCCAAAATGTAAAATTTTTGTCTCATCATTCCACAGAATATTTGCCTAAAAGTCTTGGGGATAATCAAGATGTTTTTTGGTAAATGTGAGATGAGCCTCTGTGTTCTTTTTGGTCAGCAGTGGCTTTGGCCTTGGAACTCTCCCATGGATGCTATTTTTGCCCAGTCTCTTTTTTTATTGTTGAATCATGAACACTGATCTTACCTGAGGCAAGTGAGGCCTGCAGTTCTTTAGATGTTGTTCTGGGTTCTTTTATGACCTCCTGGATGAGTCGTCGTCATGTTCTTGGAGTAATTTTTGTAGGCCGCCCACTCCTGGGAAGGTTCACCACTGTTCCAAGTTATCTCCATTTGTGGATAATGGCCCCCGCCATGGTTCACTGGAGTTCCAAAGCCTTAGAAATGGCTTTGAAACCCTTCCTAGACCAATACATGTTTTTTTATAATCTGTTCTTGATTTTTTTTTAGATTGTGGCATGATGTGTGGCTTTTTGTGATCTGTTAGCATGCTTTACTTTGTCAGACATCAGGAAGGGGGCAAATACTTTTTCACAGCACTGTAAGTGATAATGTACACCCTGCTGTAAATTATAGGGATATTCCATTTCACCAAGGAATTATGAGGCGAACCTTCAAAAGGAACTTCACTTCTTCACAAACCCAAAGACCCCCGCCAATTTTTTTTTCTTTCACTGCTCTTGTCTTTTTTGCTAGTTTATCCGCAGAAAAACATACACCCAAACAATCAAGTGGTGTTCTGTAGGGATCTGCTGCTCACATGGTCCCAGACTACCATCTTCGTCTCTGACATCATTAGGAGCTAGCTAGTTCTTATAAGTTCTTCCCAGGGCTTCTTCCAGGACGTCATCAGGGGAGGAGGGGAAAGAGACATCCGGCTTCTGATGACATCACAGAAGAAGATGGTGGCACAAAACTGGGTGAGCAGCAACGGAGCAACAAATCCCAACGGAACAGGAAGAGACAGCCCCCCAATGATGCCTATGCACAAATACTGCTTTGTTATGATTGGAAGTGTGAGGTTCTTTAAGGTATCTGGTGTGGAGAGCATAAAATGGAGTCATTATAGGTGTAAGAACAATTCACATGATAAAATACCAGTTCATTTGAAATAAGGGCTTGCGCTGGTTAAATATTTATTTAAATATCTGTTTCGATTATCATAAGACAAAATTATGCATTTTTGAAAAGACCGATGCAGATTAGGGACCAGACTGTGATGGGCACTTCAGCTAACAAACAGAAACCTCAGTCTTCATTGACACATTATTGTGACATGTGCATGTTTAGGAAATCCCCCTGCTGCTGCACATACGTATTACAGTCCAAGCTATCCAGCAGAAGTGGCATTTAGAGTGTTGAGACAAACAATTTAAAGCAGAACTAAAATCAAAATACGTCTGTTCCAAAGGTCCAACTCCTGCAAGGTTCCGTGTGCCAGTCTTCAGTCATCTTGACTGCGCATGCACAGGAATGCAGTCATTCCAGCACACAGGCGCTGTAATGGAATTCAAACTAAGCTGCACATGCACAGCTCTGTGTAAACTCTACTGAGCATTGCGAACAGGTAAGTAGATTTACTTTACTGCAGAAGAAACATTGCATGTCTCTTATGAAATAAAGAGCCTGCCTGATGGCATTTTTTTTGCCAACTTTAGTTCAGCTTCAACGCAGACAGGTTTGCTTACAATGGTTAGCTTTTATGTATATAAAATCTTTATCCCAAAAGGTGATAAAAAAAACATTGTATCTGTTTAAAAAATGTTAGCTGGAGCTCGGCTTTAATTTGTTAGTCCATCTAAATCGACTAATCTAACACTACCATCTCCCCAGACTGACCATGTTGCTGTCCACAGATGTCTCTGTTGCTCTTCCAGTGGAATGTGGAATTCCGGTGGAATGTTAAGACAGGAAGTGTATTACTGGCTGGATCACTAGGTTGAAATAAAGGAAAAATGCCTAAAAAATGAAAACAACTGTAGCCACCACATTTAGGGATTGGTATGCTGCAGTAAATATAAATTTATGTTTTTGAGTTTAAGGATATATTTATAACCAGGCGTTTTGGGAATGTGCACAAATTCGCACTGCATTAATTTGCATTTTTTTCATGCTTTTGCACTACACACATAGGGCAGCTCATTATTTTCATTGGACTCATGTAGCTTTTTGTGTGTTGATGTTTTCATATTCTTTTACCATACATTTTGATGCAATTGTTGCACATTTTTACATGCAGAAAGATGTGTGTCTGCTTGCCATATTTGGGGTGCTGTTAACAATGAATGTCATTGCACGCACGATGCATGTTTTTCACGTGTTTCATAAATGTGCACAAAAACATGCTCAGGTGTGAATACAGCCTAATACAGTTTTACACTCTATTGGTGACTTGAAAAGTTATATGCACATCTCTAGAAGCTCTGGTCACTTTGAGGCAAGTGATCACTGTATGGACAAGTTGGTCTGACTTCCTGGTGTCCTACTGTATAAACAGAGAATTCAATGAGCACTCCACAGAGGGGTGTATTATAAAGTACATATATATATATATATATATATATATATATATATATATATACTGTACATATTCACTTTAAATATATACTGCACATACTATATATTTAAACAAACTGAAAAACATGCATATCTGTACAAAACACAGCACTTGGAAATACTATATTTCAGCTTTTATGTTCTTCCCCTGCTTGATCTTTGTAGAAGTTCCTTGCTTTTTTACATACATTCCTGACTTTGCACATTTTCTATTGTTCTGAGCCTCCAGCAATGCACAAACTCCCTTCCCTGTCTGTATATACTTTATCTGTCACTGTTAAATTCCGCTCTCTTTGCTCTCCACACACCATAGAGTACATCACTGCCCTCCCCATTATATCCCCCCAACCCACACTGCCACATTTGCTGATGTTCAGCTTTGACATATCTGTAAATCTAAGAAAACCTTGAAAGAAACAAAAGCAGAATCCTAAAGAAAATGAGCAGTTGTTTACATTATTTTTAAATAATTAGTCCAGTCATCTTTATGTGTATTCTTTTATATATTACACATGAACATTTCATTTTTACTAATTGAAGCCACAAGGTGGTGGCCTACTGTGTCAAGGCACATGTTGATTGTTTGTGAGGCCACCCTGTTCTCAATTACATAATTGCAATCACCAATTTTACATACAGTCTGAGCAAGCGTTATTGTTTGAGTTATATGGCTGTTGCTATCATATTTCAAATTGTCTATAGCAGTGGTTCTCAACCTCAGTCCTCAAGTATCCCCAACAGGCCATGTTTTGGGAATTTCTCTTAGATGAAATATACCCAAAATACCAAGCCATTGACTCTGATTTAAGGCACCTGTGCAAGATAAAGGAAAACCTGCAAACATGGCCTGTTGGGGGTACTTGAGGACTGAGGCTGAGAATCACTGGTCTATAGGAACAGATTAGAAAGCATAGGAGGGCTTGTAGGCACTGGTGTCTTAAAGTCAGCTTGTGCGTTCTCATTAAGCTTTTTAGCTTTGTCAGTCAAGGGAGTATTGTCTGCTTTGGCAATCAGAAAATACTACATTCCTGAGATTTGATCTGCTTAGCCTCCGTGTGATTGCCACAACCAAGTAAGATGGATAGAAGACCTTTTGCTTTAGCATCCACATCAATACTCTTTAGATCTAGAAATTAATTTAGTTTCAATAGAATATCTTGGCTACTGATGCAGAGCCATAGAAAGATAATTCCATAGCTGCCTCTGCAGCAGTACTGCAGAGGTCTATGGCACAGCCCATGGGAACAGTACCCATAAAAAAAATTCCCGACCTCTCATAACCAGTTAGCAGAGATATAGTGAAATTAGGAGAGCAGGAGAAGGACGGATGTAGGAGCAGCAATAGAAAAGCAAGTGGGTGCTTTGTGCCTTTGAAGGTAAAAGAGAAGAAAGGTGCATTAGCAGGCCCAAAATAAATGACCCCTTGCGCCCTTGGGATGGAGGATAAAAATGACCAGTAATTTTAAATTTTATGCTAGATTATATCGGTGGAGTCGCACTGCAGTGTATTTGGACAAAATAAAAAATGTCTGCTATGTGCCCTTGAGAAAGAGGAAGAGGAAACGGGCGCATTAGCAGGCCTAACAAAAATGGCTGTTATGCTCCCCTGAGGAAACAAGTTCTTTAGAAGCACTCTAAAATAAAGTGTGTAGCCATCTTTTGGAGGTGGTAATTAGAAATATAGCATATTTGCTGCTTGTGTACATACTGTACTGCAAGAAATTGATTTTACTGGTAAGTCAAAAATCTTATTTTACTTACCTCACTCCTTATTGCCCCAGCTGCCACTCCTCTTGGCAGGTGTAGGGAAGGTTTGACACCTGGTATTTTCCCCAGGAGGAGGACAGCAGGCACTACCTGCAGGAGAGGTGTAATGAAGGGTATGATGGCGGGCAGTATATACAGAAAATGAGGCTATAAAGATAGGTAATATGTTCAGGAGAGGGGTGTTGATGGATTGACAAAGGGGAATATGAACACAAGATGAATGGTAAAGGTATAACATGGGGCATTATGTGGAAGGTAGGAATGTGGAGATTATTACAGGAACCAGTATGTGCAAGAGAGGTTTTTAAAAGGTATGACAGAGGGCAATATATACAGGAGAGGAGTGTTGACAGTATGCTGTTGGGCATTATGTGCAGAAAAGAATTAAAAAGGATATTATAGCAATATGTAAAGGACATTATTGACAGATGGTCTGACTGGTACAATATTTATTAAAACAATGTTTAGTATGTTAAATGTGCAGTGTTTTATGCCAATTTGTTTTACAATAAAAAGAATAACAAAACATAACACAAAATTTTAACTCAATGAATATACGCAATCAAAGATAGCTGTTTGTAGAACTAATAAAATTTAAAATGTTCATATCTTTTGAGTTTGATCATGTCATGGATTTTGGTATATAAACTTACATATAATAAATTTGACTTTATTTATTTTTTATTTTTAGCAACTGACAAATAATATCCTCACACAAATCAAGGTACATTTTAAATAATTGAATTAATGTTTAATATCAATGAACCCATCTATTTACCTTTAAAATAAAATTTAATGCCCAACTCCAAGCTCCTGTAAAATGTAAATATTCTGAGAAGTTCTCATGATACGTCATAGATTCTTACCCTATTCTTCTCTCCACCGCTAGTCAGTGTTCTTCTATGGTCTTTAACATGCCAGAATTTGGGCAGACCCTCATGTGCACTGGAGAACTGCTACTCCTGCATTGTAGGCTATGATGTTGGAGAGCATGCATCCAGAGAAGTGGCATACAGTAGATAAGCAGCATCATGGTAACTGTCATTCAGCACTGAGGAAGCCTGCATGAGTTAGTAGTAACTAGCTGGTATTTCACCTTATTCATTACCATATAGACAAAGTCAGCAGGCCAGAGTGGGGCCTTGACAAAAACCTTAACACTCCTATTTCGTTGTACACATGCTGATTCTTTTTTATTGATGAAAAAAATTGCCTTATAATATCTGTAAGAACATAACTGAGATGAGTTATGAGTCTCCTGTAAAATGTTTCATTGTTGTATTGTTATTTAATTATTTTCTTAAACAACTGTTAAATCTGTTTAATGCTATTTGTGAAACAACATGTTTTTTCTTTTTTGACCTTTTACACATGCGTGTTCTGGGTGTAATAGGTTGGATAATCACAATGATAAATTTATGAGAACAATACCATTATTAGCGTGTGAATCAATGTGCTATACATTATATTGTTAAATTAAAATTTTACCATTATTTATATCAATAAACAAGTATACAGATAAAAAGTGAGTATGGTTATTTATACTTTGGATACCTAAATGCTTTGTCTATGGCTGCAGTTTAGAAGGGTAAAGAAGGATGAGGAATATGTCCTTCATGTTTTCTCAAAGCATAAAGAAATAAGAGTTAAATTGTTGATGCAGCTTGGTTACACCAGTGTTCAGATGTAGGAGTTATTATAGCCCAACTCCAGGAAAAAAAGAAAATGTACATAGTGCGTTGTGCATCAGTTACGTTACCCCTCAGCCTTGATTCCAAACACCTCCTCCTAAATCATCCTGCAGTGCAATGGATCAAAGTCACAGTTTCCTAGAAAAGCTAATATCCTGCCCTGGGGACCAGGCTTTTTTTTATGTGCATTATCTTCTTGAGCACTGGTCCTCTCACTGTCACTTTGAGTTCCCCTGCCTCAAGTGAGATAGGACTTAGCCACTGGAAGTGTTGCCTCCACCAATAGGAGGTGTTCACATCAAGCAGGCAGCGATGTGGGCACCCAAAGAAGGACCCCAGGGAGTAAACAGAAGAAGAGAGAAAGATCATCATATGACTTCAAGTGGAACTAAGGGCTGTGATACTTACAGTGCCATGAAAAAGTACTCATACCCCTTGAAATTTTCCACATGATGTCATGTTACAACAAAAAAGGTTAATGTAATTTATCGGGATTTTATGTGATAGACCAACACAAAGTGACACATAATTGTGAAGTGGAAAGAAAAAGAAATAAATGTTTTTTTTAAATGTTTACAAATAAATATGTGAAAAGTGTGGCATGCATTTGTATTCAGCCTCCCCGAGTCAATACTTTGTAGAACCACCTTTCGCTGCAATTACAGCTGCAAGTCTTTTTGGGGATGTCTCTACCAGATTTGCACATCTAGAGAGTGACATTTTTGCCCATTCTTCTTTGCAAACTAGCTAAAGCTATGTCAGCTTGGATGGAGAGTGTGAACAGCAATTTTCCTTGTCAAAAGAAGTTTATTGAGTATACAATGTTATAAAGTTACATAAAGTAAGTTTACAAGGATCTATAAAGTAAGCTCATTGTTTTACAGTAGGGTTTATATAGGTAAATATCATGAAATTTCAAATATTAAACATTGGGTTCACGTAAACCTAAATTAAAGATATATATAATTTCCTTAGTTACTTTTGTAGGTATTTAAATGATTTATACCTACTATACATATTGTTTACAAGTAGAGTGTATATAGGTCAAATAAATTCTGATAATGAGCTTTAATCGTAAGGTGGAGAAAAGGAAAGAGAAAGAAGAAAAAGGGTTGAAAGGTAGAGGTATGGTCCACAAGGTTGTCCCGCTCGTCAGTTTATTATTCTTTTTAGTTCTCTTTGAAGCCTTAGAATGGGTGTCTCTGTAAGTCATTTAATCTGTTACCATGGCAACAGGACAGAGTCATTGAAGTTTGACAGGAACTGTTGTTTTATCCAAGGATGCCAAAGTTTTTCAAATTTTGGAATTTGATTTTGATCGATGGCTACCATCTTAGCATGGGACATTGTATTATTCATTCTGTGAATTGTTTCTGCTAGTACCAATTTAGGAGATTTCCATGCCTTGGCCACTGTTTGTTTTGCAGCCGTTATTAGTTGGATCATTAGTTTGAATTGAGAGAGTGTTAACCATTCCGGTTTTAGAATAAGTAAAGTTAAATATGGATCTGGTTGTATTATTTTTTTAAATATTTTAGATGCAATCACGAAGACTTCCTTCCAGAAGGTTTGGATTACTGGGCACGTCCACCATATGTGTAAATATGTGCCTATTTCTGGGCATCCTCGAAAACAGAGCTGAGGTATTAGGTGAATATTTTGCCACTCTAGCGGGTACAAGGTACCAGTGAATAGGGATGAGCTTCTTGTTCGAGTCGAACCCATGTTCGACTCGAACATCGGCTGTTCGATCGTTCGCCGAATTGCGAACGATATGGGCCGTTCGCGCCAAATTCGTGTGGCGCGTCACGGCCCATAATTCACTGCGGCATCGCAGTGCATTGCTTGCTGATGATTGGCCAAGCATGCACTATGACCCGCATGCTTGGCCAATCACAGCGCCGCCTTAACAGAGAGCCATAATTGGCCAAAGCCAAGGAGGCTTTGGCCAATTATGGCTCAGGGGATTTAGTACACGCCCCACACTATATAAGGCCGCCTGCACGGCGGCCCTGTGCAGTGTGTTCCGATGTGCTTAGAGAGAGAGAGAGACAGTGTCATTTCATTTGAGTTAGCTAGATTAGGCAGGACAGTCAGTCAGTTAGCTGCACTTAAAGTGTATTGTGTATATATATGCATCCCAGGTGTTGCATATATATAAATATATATACACTGTATTCAGTTTAGCTAGATCCGTTCCTGTTATCTTCTAGACTATTTACATTTAGTGCAGTGCGTCCTGCTCACAGTGTTCAGCTAGATCCGTTCCTGTTATATTCCTACTGACAGGCAGGCTTGTCTTGTTACAGTATTTTGAAGAAAATTACTGGTGTTCTTTTGATCCTATTAGTGCCACAGTCAGGCAGCTAGACTATTTACATTTAGTGCAGTGCGTCCTGCCCACAGTGTTCTGCTAAACCTACAAGTAAGTGGGGTGCGTCCTGCTCACAGTGTTCAGCTAAACCTACAAGTTAGTGGGGTGCGTCCACCTCACAGTGTTCAGCTAAACCTACAAGCTAGTGTGGTGCGTCCTGCTCACAGTGTTCAGCTAGATCCGTTTCTGTTATTTTCTTACTGACAGGCAGGCTTGTCTTGTTACAGTAAATACAGCTACCTGAAGAAAATTGCTGGTGTTCTTTTGATCCTATTAGTACCACAGTCAGGCAGCTAGACTATTTACAGTTAGTGCAGTGCGTCCTGCTCACAGTGTTCTGCTAAACCTACAAGTTAGTGGGGTGCGTGCTGCTCACAGTGTTCAGCAAAACCTACAAGTTAGTGGGGTGCGTCCACCTCACAGTGTTCATCTAAACCTACAAGCTAGTGGGGTGCGTCCTGCTCACAGTGTTCAGCTAGATCCGTTCCTGTTATCTTCTTACTGACAGGCAGGCTTGTCTTGTTACAGTATTTTAAATAAAATTGCTGGTGTTCTTTTGATCCTATTAGTACCACAGTCAGGCAGCTAGACTATTTACAGTTAGTGCAGTGCGTCCTGCTCACAGTGTTCTGCTAAACCTACAAGTTAGTGGGGTGCGTCCTGCTCACAGTGTTCAGCTAAACCTACAAGTTAGTGGGGTGCGTCCACCTCACAGTGTTCAGCTAAACCTACAAGCTAGTGTGGTGCGTCCTGCTCACAGTGTTCAGCTAGATCCGTTCCTGTTATCTTCTTACTGACAGGCAGGCTTGTCTTGTTACAGTATTTTAAAGAAAATTACTGATGTTCTTTTGATCCTATTAGTACCACAGTCAGGCAGCTAGACTATTTACAGTTAGTGCAGTGCGTCCTGCTCACAGTGTTCTGCTAAACCTACAAGTTAGTGGGGTGCGTCCTGCTCACAGTGTTCAGCTAAACCTACAAGTTAGTGGGGTGCGTCCACCTCACAGTGTTCAGCTAAACCTACAAGCTAGTGTGGTGCGTCCTGCTCACAGTGTTCAGCTAGATCCGTTTCTGTTATCTTCTTACTGACAGGCAGGCTTGTCTTGTTACAGTAAATACAGCTACCTGAAGAAAATTGCTGGTGTTCTTTTGATCCTATTAGTACCACAGTCAGGCAGCTAGACTATTTACAGTTAGTGCAGTGCGTCCTGCTCACAGTGTTCTGCTAAACCTACAAGTTAGTGGGGTGCGTGCTGCTCACAGTGTTCAGCAAAACCTACAAGTTAGTGGGGTGCGTCCACCTCACAGTGTTCATCTAAACCTACAAGCTAGTGGGGTGCGTCCTGCTCACAGTGTTCAGCTAGATCCATTCCTGTTATCTTCTTACTGACAGGCAGGCTTGTCTTGTTACAGTATTTTAAATAAAATTGCTGGTGTTCTTTTGATCCTATTAGTACCGCAGTCAGGCAGCTAGACTATTTACAGTTAGTGCAGTGCGTCTTGCTCACAGTGTTCTGCTAAACCTACAAGTTAGTGGGGTGCGTCCACCTCACAGTGTTCAGCTAAAGCTACCTGTAGAAGGTTGGTGGTGTTCTCATACTACAGGCAGGCAGTTGATTTTGCTAGCTGCAGTATCAGTACATATATATATATATATATATATATATATATATATATATATATATATATATATATATATCCCAGCTTAGTGCAGCTACAGGCCATTAGTATGTCTGGAAGGCCAAGAAGGAGAGGCAGACAGTCACAAGCCAATAAGAGAGGGCAAGCAGGCTCTGTGTCTAGTGCTGGTCGTGGAGACGGTGCATCCTCATCAGCACGTGGCCATGGGACATGCTTGGCCTTTTTTTCGGCAGCTGGCCATGTTGAGCCGCAACATGCGGAAGACTTGGTCGAGTGGATGACCAAGCCGTCCTCATCCTCCTCATCCTCTCTCACCCATGCCCAGGGTACTTTGTCTGGCAAAGCAGCGGCCTCTTCCCTCGGCTCAATGTCATCAGTGACTCCTTCCCTCCTGAGGAGTCCCTCGAACTGTTTGACCACAGTGTTGGGTACATGCTCCAGGAGGATGCCCAGCGTTTGGAAGGCTCTGATGATGATACTGAGCTCGATGAAGGCAGTAACACGAGCACGGACAGAGGGGATGCCCAAGAAGGACAGCAATCTGGCAGTCATGCTCCCCCTGCTGCAGCATACTGCCAGGTTTGCTCCAGTGATGAGGAGGGAGGGGATGATGAGGTCACTGACTCAACGTGGGTGCCTGATTGGAGAGAAGAGGAGGAGGAGGAGGAGAAGGCGGCACATCACCAACGAGGCAGGATGCCCTCCAGGGGCCAGCCTAAGGGCAGCACATTGACTGCATCACACCCCAAAGCTCCACATGTGCAGGGCGCTGCAGTCTCTGCGCGTTATTCAAAAAGTTCTTTGGTGTGGGCCTTTTTTGAGACGAGTGCATCAGATCGCACCGCTGCTATTTGCAACATATGTCTCAAGCGTATCTCGCGTGGCCAAAACATCTCCCGCTTGGGTACCACATGCTTGACCAGACATATGTTGACCTGCCATGCAGTTCGTTGGCAAGCGTATCTAAAAGACCCACACCAAAGAACAAAGAGGACCTCTGCTTGCTCCTCATCAGCTGAGATTTCCAACCCCACTAGACCTTCAGTCCTCTCTGAGACCTGCACTGAGAGGAATGAAGGTGTAGAATTAGGTGTGTCACAGCCACGTACTTGTGGGCAATCTGATTTTGGTACACCGACGTCAGATTGTACCAGGCAAATTTCCCTGCCCCAGCTGCTGCACCGCCGAAAGAAGTTTGCTCCCAGCCATCCACATGCCCAGCGGTTGAATGCTAGCTTGGCAAAATTGCTAGCACTTCAACTGCTGCCTTTTCAGTTGGTAGACTCTGCCCCCTTCCGTGAGTTTGTGGAATGTGCAGTTCCTCAGTGGCAGGTACCCAAACGCCACTTTTTCTCTTGGAAGGCGATTCCGGCTCTCTACCAGCATGTGGAAGGCAATGTCCATGCCTCGCTGGACAGGGCGGTAAGGTGCATATTACCGCTGACTCATGGTCCAGCAGGCATGGACAGGGACGTTACCTAAGTTTCACGGCGCATTGGGTGACTCTGCTGGCAGCTGGGAAGGATGCAGGACAAGGTGCAGTAGTGTTGGAGGTTGTTCCGCCACCACGCCTCCAAAATGCTAATGATTGTGACACACCTCTCTCCTCCACCCCCTCCTCTTCTTCTTCCTCCATGGCCTCTTCCTCGGAACCAGCGGTGCTCCGTAGTCGTTCAAGGGTCTACGCAAGTACGCAGGCCAAAAGATGCCATGCGGTGCTTGAGCTGGTGTGCTTGGGGGACAGGAGCCACACTGGGGCAGAGGTTCTGTCAGCTCTGCAGGGGCAGGTTCAGAGGTGGTTGACGCCACGCCAACTTAAGGCAGGAATGGTGGTTTGCGACAATGGCACCAACCTCCTCTCTGCCCTCCGACAGGGACAAATGACCCATGTGCCCTGTTTGGCTCACGTCCTTAACTTGGTGGTGCAGCGGTTCTTGGGCAGGTACCCGGGCTTACAGGATGTCCTGAGGCAGGCCAGGAAAGTCTGTGTGCATTTCCGCCGGTCATATAATGCCAGTGCTCGGCTGACGGACCTCCAAAAGGAGTTAAACCTGCCCAAAAACCGCCTAATCTGTGACATGCCCACCAGGTGGAACTCAACGTTGGCCATGCTGCAGCGGCTGCACACGCAGCAGAGGGCCATCAATGAGTACCTGTGCGACTATGGCACCAGGACAGGGTCAGGGGAGCTTGTTTTTTTTTCCCCATACCAGTGGGCCATGATCAGGGATGCATGCACTGTCCTGTCACCATTTGAGGAGGCCACGAGGATGGTGAGCAGTGACAGTGCATGCATCAGTGACACTGTCCCCCTTGTCCACCTGTTGGAGCACACGCTGCGTGGAATAATGGACAGGGCACTTGAGGCAGAACAGAGGCAGGAAGAGGAGGACTTCCTTAGCTCTCAAGGCCCCCTTTATCCAGACAGTGTTCCTGCGTGCCCGCCGATCACACAGGAAGAGGACGAGGAGGAAGAGGAGGAGGAGGAGGAAGATTGTGTCAGTATGGAGGTGGAGCCTGGCACTCAGCATCAGCAGCAGTCTTTAAGGGATCAGTCCCAAGAAACACATGGACTTGTACGTGGCTGGGAGGAGGTGGCTGCGGACCATGTCGTCCTTAGTGACCCAGAGGACTCCGGACCGAATGCCTCAGCAAACCTACGCTGCATGGCCTCCCTGATCCTGCAAAGCCTGCGTAAGGATCCTCGTATTCGTGGTATCAAGGAGAAGGACCAATACTGGCTGGCAACCCTCCTTGATCCACGTTACAAGGGTAAGGTTGCGGACCTTATCTTGCCATCGCAGAGGGAGCAGAGGATGAAACATCTTCGGGAGGCCTTGCAGAAAGGTCTGTGCAACGCGTTCCCAGAGACTGGGAGGTTACAAACTCCTGTTTCTGGACAACGTGTTGCTGAGGCTTCGGTCAGTCAAAGAAGGAGCGGTGGAGAAGGTGGCCGTCTGACCGATGCGTTCAGACAATTTTTTGGTCCGCAGCCCCAAGGTATGATTGGTTCCAGCAACCATCGCCAGCGTCTGTTTTACATGGTGCAGGAATACCCAGGGGCAAGATCAGACTTGGACACCTTTCCCACCGAAAATCCTCTGGGTTACTGGGTCTTGAGGATGGATCACTGGCCAGAGCTTGCACAGTATGCAATTGAGCTACTGGCCTGTCCTGCATCCAGCGTTCTTTTGGAACGCACATTCAGTGCTGCTGGAGGCGTGGTAACCGATCACAGGGTGCGTCTGTCCACTGACTCGGTCGATCGACTGACCTTCATAAAAATGAATGAGTCTTGGATCACCACCAGCTATCAAGCACCTGATGCTGATGTAACCGAATAATTTTTTTTGAAATCTCAGATCCCTTCAAAGACTGCCTATGCTGATGCTGAGTGACTATTCCTGAGTAATTATCCTCTTCCTCCTCAATCATCACGCTGATAGCTTGTAAGAGCATTTTTGGTTCTGGGCGCCACCACCAGTGCCTAAGGCACAATTTTTCAGCCCCTGTTTAACAGGGGCGTGTAATTACGATTTTTGATGTAATACTTTGCAGCAGGGCTCGTTCCTGCATTCCAACTAGAGTGTCTGTGAGGGGTTGCAGTGTTGTGGCACCAGCACCAGTGCCTAAGGCCCAATTTTTCAGCCCTTGTTTAACAGGGGCGTGTAATTACAATTTTTGATGCAATACTTTGCAGCAGGGCTCGTTCCTGCATTCCAACTAGAGTGTCTGTGAGGGGTTGCAGTGTTGTGGCACCAGCACCAGTGCCTAAGGCCCAATTTTTCAGCCCTTGTTTAACAGGGGCGTGTAATTACAATTTTTGATGCAATACTTTGCAGCAGGGCTCGTTCCTGCATTCCAACTAGAGTGTCTGTGAGGGGTTGCAGTGTTGTGGCACCAGCACCAGTGCCTAAGGCCTAATTTTTCAGCTCCTGTTCAACAGGGGCATGTAATTACAATTCTTGATCTAATATTTCACAGCAGAGCCCTGTGAGGGCTTACAGTGTTGTGGCCACAGCAACACCTAAGGCCCAAATTTCTGCTGAGTATATAGGGCAGGACCCTACTTTCAAACAACTAACTTACAAACGACTCCTACTTGCAAACGGAAGGAGACAACAGGAAGTGAGAATAAATCTACCCCTAGGAAGGGAAATTCTCTCCTGTAAGAGTTAATATGGGAAAAACATTTCTCCTTTCCACTGATGCTTTCCAATCCATTGGGACAAAAAGTGAGGTGAAATCTTCTGAAGAGGAGGAAAGACAGCAAAACAAATGTCACAGGGGTGATAACCCTTCCATATGTTTTCCAAAAAGCTTAAAAAAGATTTTTTGGCTGGAGCTAAACACGTTAAAAATGTACCCGTTCAAAATTACAAAGAGATTCTACTTAACAACAAACCTACAGCCTGTATACTGCTGTTCAGAGTATATAGGGCCTGGTGGCCCCACACCTTTCCTTATTTTAATTTGGGTGCGGGGTTCCCCTTAATATCCATACAAGACCCAAAGGGCCTGGTAATGGACTGGGGGGTACCCATGCCGTTTGTCTCACTGATTTTCATCCATATTGCCAGGACCCGACATTACATTAAACCCGCAAGCAGTTTTAAATGAGATTTTTTCCTTTAAAAATGACATTTGGTGCAGGGACTGTTCTAAACACGGGAAACACACGTCACTTTACAGGCATACTATAGACACCCCTCAGGTACGATATTTAAAGGAATATTTCACTTTTTTTTTTTTACTTTAAGCATCATTAAAATCACTGCTCCCGAAAAAATGGCCGTTTTTAAAACTCTTTTTTGCATTGATACATGTCCCCTGGGGTAGGACCCGGGTCCCCAAACCCTTTTTAGGACAATACCATGCAAATTAGCCTTTAAAATGAGCACTTTTGATTTCGAACGTTCGAGTCCCATAGACGTCAATGGGGTTCTAACGTTCGTGTGAACTTTCGGTCCGTTCGCAGGTTCTGGTGCGAACCGAACCGGGGAGTGTTCGGCTCATCCCTACCAGTGAACAGCAATTTTCAAGTCTTGCCACAAATTTTCAATTGGATTTAGGTCTGGACTTTGACTGGACCATTCTAACACATGAATATGCTTTGATCTAAACCATTTCATTGTAGCTCTGGCTGTATGTTTAGGGTCGTCATCATGCTGGAAGGTGAATCACGCCCCGGTCTGAAGTCTTTTGCAGAGGTTTTCTTCTAATTTCCGTCAGAAATGCCGACAGGAAAAGTCCGATGGGGCATACACGCGGTCGGAATATCCGATGAAAAGCTCCCATCAGACTTTTTCTGCCGGAAAGTCTGACCGTGTGTACACGACATAAGATTGCCCTGTATTTGTCTCCATTAGGGATGAGCCGAACACCCCTCGGTTCGGTTCGCATCAAAACCTGTGAACGAACCGAAAGTTTGCGCAAACTTTAGAACTCCATTAAAGTCTATGGGACTCAAACGTTTGAAATCAAAAAGTGCTAATTTTAAAGGCTAATATGCAAGTTATTGTCCTAAAAAGGGTGTGGGGACCTGGGTCCTGCCCCAGGGGACATGTATCAATGCAAAAAAAAGTTTTAAAAATGGCCTTTTTTTGGGAGCAGTCATTTTAATGATGCTTAAAGTGGAGTTCCACCCAAAAATGGAACTTCCACTTTTTGGATTCCCCCCCCCGGTGTCACATTTGGCACCTTTCAGGGGGGAGGAGGGAGCAGATACCTGTCTAATACAGGTATTTGCACCCACTTCCTGGCATAGATCACCACCGTGATTGCGGTGACCTACGCCACTTCCGACGCCTACTCTGTCCTCCTCCACCGCTGTATTCTGTGAGACACAGAATACAGCAGGGATCTGAGAGGACGAGCAGCGCAACTCGCGCATGCGCAGTAGGAAACCAGGAAGTGAAGCCGCACGGCTTCACTTCCTTATTCCCTTACCAAGGATGGCGGCGGTAGCAGCCGAGAGCCGAAGGATGATCGGCTTCGGCTGCCGACACCGCGGGCTCCCTGGAGAGGTAAGTGTACATACCTGCAGCTGCAGTATTTGTAGCTGCTGGCTTTTAAGATTTTTTTTTTCAGCAAACCTCCGCTTTAAAGTAAAAAAAAAAAAAAGTGAAATATTCCTTTAAATATCGTACCTGGGGGGTGTCTATAGTATGCCTGTAAAGTGGCGTGTGTTTCCTGTGCTTAGAACAGTCCCTGCACAAAATGACATTTTTAAAGGAATAAAAGTAATTTAAAACTGCTTGCGGCTTTAATGTAATGTACTGTAGGGTCCAGGCAATATGGATGAAAATCAGTGAGACAAACGGCATGGGTACCCCCCCCCCAGTCCATTACCAGGCCCTTTGGGTCTTGTATGGATATTAAGGGGAACCCCGCACCCAAATTAAAAAAGGAAAGGCGTGGGGCCCCCAGGCCCTATATACTCTAAACAGCAGTATACAGGCGGTGCAAACAAGACAGGGACTGTAGGTTTGTTGTTAAGTACAATCTGTTTGTAATTTGAACTGGTACATTTTTAAAGTGTAGCTCCAGCCAAAAAATCTATTTTTAAGCTTTTTGGAAAATATAGGGAAGGGTTATCACCCCTGTAACATTTGTTTTGCTGTCTGTGCATCTCTTCAGAAGATTTCACCTCACCTTCTGTCCCAATGACAAATGTTTTTTGAAAATTTGGGGTTTTTAGTGAAACAAGGATTGGTGATAAAGCATCAGTGAAGAGGAGACACGTTTTTCCCATATTAAATCTTAGAGGAGAGAATTTCTTTTCCTAGGGGTAGATTTCATCTCACTTCCTGTCGTCTCCTTCCGTTTGCAAGTAGGAGTCGTTTGTAAGTTGGATGTTTGAAAGTAGGGGCTTGCCCTAAATACTCTGCAGAAATTGGGGCCTTAGGTGTTGGTGTTGCCACAACACTGTAAGCCCTCACATTTACTCTTGGTGGGCGCAGGAACGGGCCCTGCTGTGAAATATTAGATCAAGAATTGTAATTACATGCCATTGTTGAACAGTGGTAGAAAAATTGGGCCTTTGGTGGTGGTGGTGGTGCTGGTGCCACAACACTGTAAGTCCTCACAGTTACTCTTGGTGGGAGCTGGAACGGGCCCTGCTGTGAAATATTCTGTCAAGAATTGTAATTACATGTCCTTGTTGAACAGAGGCAGAAAAATTGGGCCTTAGGCACTGGTGCCACAACACTGCAACCCCTCACAGATACTCTAGTTGGAGCGCAGGAATGAGCCCTGCTGCAAAGTATTGCATCAAAAATTGTAATTACACACCCCTGTTAAACAGAGGCAGAAAAATTAGGCACTGAATGTGCGTTCCAAAAGAATGCTGGATGCAGGACAGGCCGGTACCTCAATTGCATACTGTGCAAGCTCTGGCCAGTGATCCATCCTCAAGACCCAGTAACCCAGAGGATTTTCGGTGGGAAAGGTGTCCAAGTCTGATTTTGCCCCTAGGTAATCCTGCACCATGTGAATCAGACGCTGGCGATGGTTGCTGGAACCGATCAGACCTTGGGGCTGCGGACTAAAAAATTATCTGGTCAGACGGCCACCTTCTCCGCCGCTCCTTCTGTGACTGACCAAAGCCTCACAACACGTTGTCCAGGAGGACCAGGAAATTGTAACCTCCCAGGCTCTGCAAGGCCTCCCGAAGATGTTTCATCCTCTGCTCCTTCTGCGACGGCAAGATAAGGTCTGCAACCCTACCCTTGTAACATGGATCAAGGAGGTTTGCCAGCCAGTAATCATCCCTCCCCTTGATTCCACGAATACGAGGATCCTTCCGCAGGCTTAGCAGGATCAGGGAGGCCATGCAGCATAGGTTTGCTGAGGCGTTCGGTCCAGAGTCCTCTGGGTCACTAAGGATGACATGATCCGCAGCCACCTCCTCCCAGCCATGTACAAGTCCATGGGTTTCTTCGGACTGTAAATGATGCCTTAAAGACTGCTGCTGATGTTGAGTGCCAGGCTCCACTTCCATGCTGACACAATCCTCCTCCTCCTCCTCATCCTCTTCCCATTTGATCGGCGGGCACGCAGGAACACTGTCTGGATAAAGGGGGCCTTGGGAGGTAAGGAAGTCCTCCTCTTCCTCCCTCTGTTTGCCTCAAGTGCCCTGTCCATTATTCCACGCAACGTGTGCTCCAACAGGTGGACAAGAGGGACAGTGTCACTGATGCATGCACTGTCACTGCTCACCATCCTCGTGGCCTCCTCAAATGGTGACAGGACAGTGCATGCATCCCTGATCATAGCCCACTGGCGTGGGGAAAAAAAACAAGGTCCCCTGACCCTTTCCTGGTGCCATAGTCGTATAGGTACTCATTGATGGCCCTCTGCTGCATGTGCAGCTGCTGCAGCATGGCCAACGTTGAGTTTCACCTGGTGGGCATGTCACAGATTAGGCGGTCCTTGGGAAAGTTAAATTCCTTTTGGAGGTCAGCCAGCCAAGCACTGGCATTATATGACCTGTGGAAATGCACACAGACTTTCCTGGCCTGCCTCAGGCCATGATGTAAGCCCGGGTATCTGCCCAAGAACTGCTGCACCACCAAGTTAAGGATGTGAGCCAAACAGGGCACATGGGTCAGTTGTCCCTGTCGGAGGGCGGAGAGGAGGTTGGTGCTATTGTCGCAAACCACCATACCTGGCTTAAGCTGGCATGGCGTCAACCACCTCTGAACCTGCCCCTGCAGAGCTGACAGAATCTCTGCCCCAGTGTGGCTCCTGTCCCCCAAGCTGCTTGCGTAGCCCCTTGAAGGCCTACGGAGCATCACTGGTTCCGAGGACAAATCAGCACAGGAAGAGGCCATGGAGGAAGAAGAAGAGGAGGGGGTGGAGGAGAGAGGTGTGGCAGAATCACCACTAGTAGAATTTTGGAGGCGTGGTGGTGGAACAACCTCCAACACTACTGCACCCTGTCCTGCATCCTTTCCAGCTGCCAGAAGAGTCACCCAGTGCACGGTGAAAGATAGATAACGTCCCTGTGAATGCCTGCTGGACCATGAGTCAGCGGTAATATACACCTTACCGCTGACCGCCCTGTCCAGCGAGGCCAAGATATTGCCTTCCACATGCCGGTAGAGAGCCGGAATTGCCTTCCATGAGAAAAAGTGGCATTTGGGTACCTGCCACTGAGGAAACGCACATTTCACAAACTCACAGAAGGGGGCAGAGTCTACCAACTGAAAAGGCAGCAGTTGAAGTGCTAGCAATTTAGCCAAGCTAGCATTCAACCGCTGAGCATGTGGTTGGCTGGGAGCAAACTTCTTTTGGCGGTGCAGAAGCTGGGGCAGGGAAATTTGCCTGGTACAATCTGACGTCGGTGTACCGATAGCAGATTGCCCGCAAGTACTTGGCTGTGACACACCTAATTCTACACCTTCATTCCTCACAGTGCAGGTTTCAGAGAGGACTGAAGGTATAGTGGGGTTGGAGATCCCAGCTGATGAGGAGCAAGGAGAGGTCTGCTTTGTTCTTTGGTGTGAGTCTTTTAGGTACGCTTGCCAACAAACTGCATGGCAGGTCGACATATGTCTGGTCAAGCATGTAGTTCCCAAGCGGGTGATGTTTTGGCCACGCGAGATATGCTTGAGACATATGTTGCAAATAGCAGAGGTGTGATCTGATGCACTCATCTCAAAAAAGGCCCACACTAAAGAAATTTTGGAATAACGCGCAGGGACAGCAGTGCCCTGCACATGCAGAGCTCTGCGGTGTGATGCAGTCGGTGTGCTGTCCTTAAGCTGGCCCCTGGAGGGCATCCTGCCTCGTGGGAGATGCCTCCTCCTCTCTCCTATCAGGCACCCACATGGAGTCAGTGATCTCATCATCCCCTCCCTCCTCATCACTAGAGCAAACCTGGCAGTATGCTGCAGCTGGGGGAACATGACTGCCAGATTGCTGTCCTTCTTGGGCACCCCCTCTCTCTGGGCTCACGTTACTGCCTTCCTCCAGCCAGGTACCATCATCAGAGCCTTCAAAACGCTGGGCATCCTCCTGAAGCATGTAACCAACACTGTGGTCAAACAGTTCGGGGGACTCCTCAGGAGGACATGGTGGGGCTAGGGAAGGAGTGATTGATGCCATTGAGCCGAGGGAAGAGGCCGCGTTGGCAGCTGCTTTGCCAGACAAAGTACCCTGAGCCTGGGTGAGAGAGGATGAGGAGGATGAGGACGGCTTGGTCATCCACTCTACCAAGTCTTCCGCATGTTTCGGCTCAACACGGCTGATGAGGATGCACCGTCTCCACGACCAGCACTGTTGCCTCTAGACACAGAGCCTGCTTGCCCTCTATTATTGGCTTGTGACTGTCTGCCTCTCCTTGTTGGCCTTCCAGACATACTAATGGCCTGCAGTGAGATGTAGCTGCACAAAACTGGGATGTATATATATATATTGATACTGCAGCTAGCATAATCAACTGCCTGCCTGTAGTATCAGAAGAACACCACCAATTTTCTTCAGGTAGATTTAGGTGCACACTGTGCAGAGGACACAGTACACTAACTGTAAATACTGTAGCGGCCTGCCTGTGGTATTAATAGGATTACAACAACAGCAATTGTCTTCAGGTAGCTTTAGGTGCACACTGTGCAGAGGACACAGTACATTAACTGTAAATAGTGCAGCTGCCTGCCTGTGGTATTAATAGGATCAGAAAAACAGCAATTTTCTTCAGGTAGCTTTAGGTGCACACTGTGCAGAGGACACAGTACACTAACTGTAAATACTGCAGCTGCCTGCCTGTGGTATTAATAGGATCAGAACAACAGCAATTGTCTTCAGGTAGCTTTAGGTGCACACTGTGCAGAGGACACAGTACACTAACTGAAAATACTGCAGCTGCCTGCCTGTGGTATTAATAGGATCAGAACAACAGCAATTGTCTTCAGGTAGCTTTAGGTGCACACTGTGCAGAGGACGCACTACACTAACTGTAAATACTGTATCTGCCTGCCTGTGGTACTAATAGGATCAGAAGAACACCACCAATTTTCTTCAGGTAGCTTTAGGTGCATACTGTGCAGAGGACACAGTACACTAACTTTAAATACCGTAGCTGCCTGCCTGTGGTACTAATAGGATCAGAAGAACACCAGCAATTTTCTTCAGGTAGCTGAAAATACTGTAAAAACACCTGCCTGCCTGTCGGTAGGAGGAGAATAACAGGAGCGGATCTAGCTAAACTGAATACAGTGTGTATATATATATATATATATATATATATATATATATATATATATATATACAACACCTAGGATGCATATATACACAATACACTGTAAGTGCAGCTAACTGACTCGCCTGCCTACTCTATCTAACTTAAATCAAATGACACTGTCTCTCTGTCTATCTCTCCACCGCCGCAACACACTACACAAGGCCGCCACGCAGGTGGCCTTATATAGTGTGGGGCGTGTACTAAACCCCTGAGCCATAATTGGCCAAAGCCACCCTGGCTTTGGCCAATTATGGCTCTCTGTACAGACGGTGCTGTGATTGGCCAAGCTTGCGGGTCATAGTGCATGCTTGGCCAATCATCAGCCAGCAATGCACTGCGATGCCGCAGTGAATTATGGGCTGTGATGCTCCACTCGAATTTGGTGCGAATGGCCCATAAAGTTCGCAATTCGAGGAACGGTCGAACAGGCGATGTTCGAGTCGAACATGGGTTCGACTCGAACTCGAAGCTCATCCCTAGTCTTCATCCATCCTCCCATCAACTCTGACCAGCTTCCCTGTCCCCGTTGAAGAAAAGCATCTCCACAACATGATGCCGCCATCACCATGTTTTACAGTGGGAATGGTGTGTTCAGGTTATGTGCAGTGTTTTCTGCCACACATAGCGTTTTGCTTTTAGGCCAAAAAGTTAAATTTTGGTCTCATCTGACCAGAGCACCTTCTTCCACGTGTTTGCTGTGTCCCTTACATGACTTCTCACAAACTGCAAACGGGACTTATTATGGCTTTCTTTCAACACTGGCTTTCTTCTTGCCACTCTTCCATAAAGGCCAAATTTGTGGAGTGCACAACTAATAGTTGTCCTGTGGACAGATTCTCCCACCTGAGCTGTGGATCTCTGCAGCTCCTCCAGAGTTACCATGGGCCTTCTTGGGTGCTTCTCTGATTAATGCTCTTCTTGCCTGGCTTGTCAGTTTAGACGGCCATGTCTTGGTAGGTTTGCAGCTGTACCATATTCTTTCCAGTTTCAGATGATGGATTGAACAGTACTCTTTGAGATGTTCAAAGCTTGATATATTTTTTATAACCTAACCCTGCTTTAAATGTCTCCACAACTTTATCTTTGACTTGTCTGGTGTGTTCCTTAGCCTTCATGATGCTGTGTGTTCACTAAGATTCTCTAACAAACCTCTGGGGGCTTCACAGAACAGTTGTATTAATACTGAGATTAAATTACACACAGGTAAACTCTATTTACTAATTAGGTGACTTTTGAAGGTAATTGGTTCTGCTATTTTTTAGTTTGGGGTATCAGAGTATAGGGGGCTGAATACAAATGTACGTCACACTTTTCACATATTTTTTTTTTTAATTTGAAAACTCTTTATCATTTCCTTCCACTTCACAATTATGTGCCACTTTGTGTTGGTCTATCACATAAAATCCCAATAAAATACATTTATGTTTTTGGTTGTAACGTGAAAAAATGTTGAAAATTTCAAGGGGTATGAATACTTTTTAAAGGCACTGTACCTCTGTTACAAAGGTCTGACGCCAGGAGGTAATTAAAGATCCGTCAATCTTCTCCCCCCCAATAAAGAGCCTGCCTGTTCCTTATTTTTATTTTTCAAACTTTAGATCCACTTTAACCTCCCTGGCGGTAATCCTGAGTGTGGCTCGGGGTTAAATTTCAGTTCCATTAGCGGTTACCCCGAGACACACTCGAGATTGCATTGCAGAATCCTGATCCAGTGTACTTACCTTGTCACCAGGATCCTGCGATGTCCCCCCTATGTGTCTGCAGGCTGTGTCCTCCGCCCGATGCTCTGTGTGCCAGGCTCGCTTCCCTACGAGTGTCACGACACATGGGGGCGGAGCCCGACGGCAAATTAAAAAAGTATACAAAACATAACACATACAGTACACTGTAATCTTACAGATTACATTACTGTATCAAATCGTTTCACATCGCTTTTGTCCCTAGTGCTTTGTCCAGTGCCCTACATGCAGTTTTATATTATATATACGCCTGTATGCCTGGAAACTTGAGATTGTCCATGGCAAACAAAAAGCGCCCCTTTACGTCAAAAGTGGTTTTAGACCAGCTAGAAAATAGTGATAGTAAATTAGAACACTTGCAGAATTGAGTGATAGTGAATCGTGAGGAAATTCATTTTAATATTATTATATTATTATTTTTTATAATTATTTATAGTTATTTATTATATTATAATTTATGATTTCATGTTTGAAATTTTATCATACCCAGAATGTCTACTAGAATCTTGTTTGGACAGATTTAAGTGTGTTATCACTATATTACTAATAATTACAGGCCTACAATATAAAACGCCAAATTTCTATGCAAATGTACTGCTTTGAGGCACAAAATCTGACATAATCATACCGCCAGGGTGGCTACGTAAAATGGGTATTTGGATAGTTTTTTTTTATACCAGTAGTTGGGGTGGAATGTGGGGGGGGGCTGTTAGGGGAGTTGCTAATATCCTGGATTTGGGCATTACCAAACATTTTAGAATCTCAAAAACGAGAAGACTATCGCATATGCAGCAAGCAACCAACTTCTTCATCTGGTACAGTAAGTCCATAAATTGCAACAACCTCACAACACCTTTCCAGGTACCCATAGGAAGAGATTGCCAACCTAGAACCATAACCCAGAACTTCCTTGGTAATACAGCAACATCTGAGTATAGATATGCTAGTCAACAGTATAGACATATGCAAGCATCTCCAAAACTAGTTTTCTACTGGTTTTGAATACCACAGAAAAAGAAGCAAAACAGAAACTAAAAGAAAAATGGCATGCGAGAACAGTGGGAAGATCCACCTATTATTTCCCAGGGAAACACCATAAACTGTCTGAATTTGATATAAAAGTTGGTACCAGGTAATTGTTTGCCAACTAATACAGAGACAGTCATTATTCAATGCAAAATGCAAGGCTCCTCTGCTCCAAGCCTTGGCCCTGCTACAAGCCAACAGTTACTACATAGTGACATGGACAGGAGACATACGTAAAAGCTAGCAGCAGGAGTTTTACAACAAGATGAGACTAAACATACAGTACAGGTGCTCTTTGAACTTGAAGGGATGCAAAAACCATGTACAATGGATCTGTCTCTAGTCAGCAGATCATGCTCTGAATCTAACATTAAGGGCTTATTGGAAAAATGCCAATTGCCAATTTTCTTCTGTCTGCTGGTATTCTTTATTCTGGCTCACATTTTCTAAAAATGGAGTCCATGTTAACACTTACAGGGCTTTGTGGATTCAGCAAATTCACCCATTATGAAAATAAACAATCTTGCTCTCAGTTATGATTGGCAACCTAATAGGCTAGATGTCATTGAACAAGTGAGACGAAATCCCATAGCATTGTCCAAAGATGGGCAGTTTGACTCTCCGAGTCAAAGTACAAAATACTGCATTTACAGTTTTCTGCAAAAAAAAAAACAAAAAGATAAATTGCTTTCAATCTGAACAAGTTCAAGGGCATTTTGCTTACATCTAAAATATTTGTCAGTGGCAATTCAGTTAATCACAAAATCTAAAAACATAGTGATTTTTATTTAATAAATCTTTGCCAAACCATGTTTTCTGTCTCTGACAAAGAGTGTCCAGCATTATGGATTTTGGTTCTATGCTTTCTATGCTTTTGTACCGACAGTTGTTTTCTCTGCCTGTTTTTCACATTTTGGCAACAAACTTGCACTTGTCTATGTCTATACAGTTACAAAGTTATAACTTTATTTGTTTTTACTTTTGCCAAAGCATTTATTAAAATGTAAATTATAAATTTGTATATATTTTTTTTTAAATATACTATAAAAAATTCATGCCTACAAAAATTGCTATTAACTATAAAAATTAAGTAAATTAGTTATTCAATAGAGTCTTTCTGTTGTTTTTAATTAAAAAGAAAATACAATGTTGTCTTGAAAAAGAAGGCATAGGTTAATCTCAGTCAGGGCTGACAGTAAATATTGTAAATTTTTTAAAATAAAGCAAGGATTTTACCTTTTCGCTGCCAGGCCCTGTGCTCCATATTGTACGCTCAGGTGGCAAGACCATTTTTGCAATTTTTCCTTTGCTTTTTATTTTTCACTTATAGCTTTCAAAGTTTGTAAAAGACCCCCCAAACCATATATTTTCTGAAAGCACATGACCAGTAGAATAAAAAGAAGGTGCTACTAATTTCTAAGGTCCCACGATATTTGCGCAAATGTTTATTAAAACAATATTTTTGCTAAAAATCCACTAAAATCATGATAAGCAGATAAATACACAGACAATTTTACAAAATTCCTACTAAATATAAAAGCTTAACCTGTATTGAGTTATAAATAAAAAATGTTTGTAATTTTTACATTGCGCCTTTTTGCAAAATGGTGAAAATCAAACCTACGCAAAAATGTAAATATCCAAATTTCTCTAAAAATCTGAAGGTTTTAATTTTTCCCTTACAGCTTTCAGATGTTGTGAAAAACCCACAAAACCTCATATTTTCTGAAAGCATACAGTGCCTTGCAAAAGTATTCACCCTCCTTGACATTTTTCGTATTTTGTTGCCTCACAACCTGGAATTAACATGGATTGTTTGAGGATTTGCATCATTTAATTTACAGAACATGCCCACAACTTTGAAGATTTTTTAATTTTTTTTTTATTGTGAAGCAAACAACAAATAGGACAAAATAACAGAAAAAGTCAATGTGCATAACTATTCACCCCCCTAAAGTCAATACTTTGTAGAGCCACCTTTTGCGGCTATCGCAGCTCCAAGTCACTTTGGATAATTCTCTATGAGCTTGTCACATCTTACCACTGGGATTTTTGCTCATTCCTGCTTGCAAAACTGCTCCAGCTCCTTCAGGTTGGATGGTTTGCACTTGTGAACAGCAATCTTTAAGTCTGACCACAGATTTTCTATTGGATTGAGGTCTGGGCTTTGACTAGGCTATTCCGACACATTTACATGTTTCCCTTTAAACCACTCAAGTATTGCTTTAGCAGTGTGTTTGGGGCCGTTGTCCTGCTGGAAGGTGAATCTCCATCCTAGCTTCAAATCACCATAGATTGGTAAAGGTTTTGCTCAAGAATATCCCTGTATTTAGCACCATCCATCTTTCCCTCAACTCTGACCAGTTTTCCAGTCACCACCATGTTTCACTGTGGGGATGGTGTTATTGGATGGTGATGTGATGTGTTGGGTTTGCGCCAGACATAGCATTTTCTTTGATGGCCAAAAAGTTCAATTTTAGTCTTATCAGACCAGAGCACCTTCCTCCATACATTTTGGGAGTCTCCCACATGCCTTTGCACAAACTCAAAATGTGCCATTTTGTTTTTTGCTGAAAGTAATGGCCTTCCTCTAGCCACTCTGCCATAAAGCCCAACTCTGTGGAGCGTACGGCTTATTGTCATCCTATGAACAGATACTCCAGTCTCTGCTGTGGAACTCTCCAGCTCCTCCAGGGTTACCTTAGGTCTCTGTGCTGCCTCTCTGATTAATGCCCTCCTTGCCCGGTCTGCAAGTTTTGGTGTGAGGCTGTCTTTTGGCAGGTTTGCTGTTGTGCCATGTTTTTTCCATTTGGTTATGATAGATTTGATGGTGCTCCTAGGGATCATCAAAGATTTGGATATTTTTTTATAACCTAACCCTGGCTTGTACTTCTCAACTACATTATCCCTTACTTGTTTGGAGAGTTCCTTGGTCTTCATGACAGTGCTTGGTTAGTGGTGCCTCTTGTTTAGGTGTTGCAGCCTCTGGGGCCTTTCAAAAAGGTGTGTATATGTAATGACAGATCATGTGACACTTAGATTGCACACAGCTGGACTCATTTCGCTAATTATGTGACTTCTGAAGGTAATTGGTTGCACCAGAGCTTTCTATGGGCTTCATAACAAAGGGGGTGAACACATATGCACATGCCGATTATCAATTTTTTATTTCTGAAAAATAGTTTTATGTATATATTTTTCTAATTTTACTTCACCAACTTAGACTGTTGTGTCCTGATCCATCACACATAATTCAGATTAAAAAAACATTGAACTAAAGGCTGTAATGTAACAAAATAGGTAAAAAGCCAATGGGGTGAATACTTTTGCAAGGCACTGTATGACTTCTAGAATAAAAAGAAGGTGCTACTGATTTTTTAGACCCTGTGGTATTTGCGCAAATGTTTTCAAACCAATATATTCGCACAAAATACACTACAACCATTATTAGCAGATAAAAACACAGCTAATTTTACAAAATCCCTGCTAAATCCCTACTAAATATAAAAGCTTAACCCGTATTGAGTTAATAAATGACAAAAAAAAAATCATTTTTACATTGCGCCTTTTTGCAAAGTGGTGAAAATCGAACGTAAGCAAAAATGTAAATATCCAAATTTCTCTAACAATCTGAAGGTTTTTATTTTTCCATTACAGCTTTCAGAATTTGTGAAAGACCCCCAAAACCATATATTTTCTGAAAGCATATAACCTCTAGAATAAAAAGAAGGTGCTACTGATTTTTTAGACCCCTCGGTATTTGCGCAAATATTTATCAAACCTATATATTCGCAAAAAATACATAAAAAATGCTGAAAATCGAATGTACCCAAAAATGTCTCTAAAAATCTGGAGGTTTTCATTTCTCACTTACAGCTTTGAGAATTTGTAAAAGACCCCCAAATCATACATTTTCTGAAAGCACACAGCCAGTAGAGTAGAAAGAAGGTTCTACTGATTTTTAAGGTTGCGCAATATTTGCGCAAATGTTTATCAAAACAATATTTTCTCTAAAAATACACTAAAATCATTAACAGTGCACATAAACACAACATAACTTACAACATTTCTGCTAAATTGCTACTAAAGCTTCGTTCACATGTGGCATACTAAAGTATACGCCCATGGTGGGCCATAATTACCTACACAGGGATGCACAGGTGTTCCATGCATCCCCGTACAGGCAGTCCCATTTATGTCAATTGGGATGCAACTGCTGCACAGGCATAGCTGTTGTTCCCATTCTGACATCCGTGTGGGTACATGACCCTGAATGCAGACAGTGTGAGCTCAGGGACATGCATGCGGATCTACATGGATGTAAAACTGGGAGCAACGGCTCTGTTGATGCAGTTGCTGCATCCCAAATGTGTGTGTATGCCCTGTGTGAACAAGGCCTTAGGTCCCTTTCACACAAGCAGATTGATCGGGTCCACCTGTCCGTTTTTCAGGCGGGCCCAATCGGACCACTCATTGTTCTTTATAGAGGCTGATGTAAATGGACATGTGTCGGTTTACACATGCCTGCATCCGATCAAGTTCAGTCTGCTAAAAACAGGAGGATGGGGATTTCATTCCCCATCCATCTAGCAGATTGGATCAGATGGAAATGGACAGGTGGTCCGTTTCCATCCGAATGCCCCATAGAGAACAGCGAGCTGTGTCCGTGCATCAGCGGAGTGGACATGGACCTGTCATTCGCCTGCTCAGCAGGGTTCAGCAGACAGATCCCCCACTGAGCAGGTGGATCTGCTTGACAGAGTTCGCTCCATGTGAAAGGGGTCTTGCCAGGAGCGGCTGGTCCATTAGCGGTGCTGGGGCACTGTTGCCCTACAGGGTGCCAGACTAATAGGTTTGTATGAGTTTTTTTTTTTTTTTCAAGCCATATGATTAGAGCCTGAGGCTCAAATTTGCTTAAAAAAGGAGAGCCCTTAGGGGAAAGAGCATTGCACCCCGAACCCACCCACTTGTGACCTTGTCTTCCAGCTTCTCCTCTTGGCCAATCAGGATGGATTGGGTTGGCCGGGAGGAGAAGCTGAGGAAGACGTGGAGGGGTGAGTGTGGGGGGGAACCGTCACCGTGGAGGGGTGAATAGGGGGGCATCACCGTGGAGTGGTCAGTACGGAGGGGGATCCGTCACCATGGAGGGGCGAGTGGGGGGGTCCGACAACGCGAAGGGGTGAGTGCAGGCGAACCTCGGGGGTTTCACTATGTTTGTGTTTTTTTACTTTTTTCATTTTAACTTTTATACATTTTTTTTAGTTTTTTTTGGGGGGGAGTCTGTCACCATGGAGGGGTGAGTGGGGGGGTTCTTTACCGTGAAGGGGTGAGTGCGGGCTGACCTGGGGGGTATTACTATGTTTGTGTTTTTTTTACTTTTTAATTTTTACTTTTGTAAATTTTTTTTTGTTTTTTTTTTGTGTGTGTGTGTGTGTGTGTGTGTGTGTGTGTGGGGGGGGAGATATCAGAGGTCTAAACAGACCCCCATATCTCTTTTTTTTGCGACAAAAAAAGGGACTGAAGATAGTCCCTTTCTCTGTAGCACTTTAATTGAATGAATGCATGGAATCTGTATAGAGATTCTATTCATTCGTAAAATGACAGTCTGATACATAGTAACACTCGTGGTTTAGTGGATACAGCAGTGGATACAGCAGCGATCACTGTCTATATCAGTTGTACAGGGGGGTTGGTAAACACATGTTTATCAAACCCCCCAAGCCCCAACTTCACCCCCACCCGCACCGCTCCCCCCTCTTCCCCCGCCGCGATCTCCAGCCTGACAGCTGCAGGTGGCAGGAGGGAAGGAGAGATGCTCTCGGAGTAGGGATGGATCAGGAGAGCGGGGGCAGTACGGTGGGCTATCTGCCTGGCGGGGGGGACACATCTGGGTCCCCCGCCAAGCCCCCAGGAGCACTTTAAGCCCTCGGGAGTGGCAGAGGGGAGATTCCGGGTAATGATGGTGTCTGTGGGGGTCCGGTTTGGGGGGGTCAGATCGAGTGTGGGGGGGAAATCAGTGCTGGGGATAAGAATGGGGGGTGAAAGGGATAGGAAATGAGAGTGGGAGGCAGTTTTAGGTGGAACAGAGCGGCGGGGGTGGAGAAGCAGGGGGCAGGGAAGCAGTGGCATGGGTGGGGGGGGTTGTCACATTAGGGGTCAATAACTTTGATCAGCAGGTTGCAATCCACTGATCAGAGTTATAGAATTGTTCAGCAGACTCTGCTGAACAATTTTGATATAAGCTTATTGTCATTGAAGTGACCATAAGCTTATAGGAGGGGGAGAAATGAGGTCCGTACGCCGTACTGACCTGGCCACCTGAGGGCACTTCTGTAGGTCCGTACGGTGTGTGAACTTGGCAGTGAAAGGGTTAAAACATTTCTGTGTAAGCCAGTTTGCAGAAAATCTTGATACTTCATGATCACTGCAACCCATAGGAAACAATGTTGCCATAGGGCTCCATGGGGACACATTTAAGAATTTGATGGGGCAATCTTCACTTGAGGATGGGGATAATAAAGCTTACCTCTGCTCAGTGTTAAAAAAAAAAATAGTTGCCCTCCCCAGTTGCGTACCCAACACATCTGGCAAACGAGGCTGGTAAAAAAAAACTGCTATGTAGTATAATGCCAAATTGTGGGTGTGGTCAAATTGTGTTAGCAGTGGGAGGGGCTTAAAGGGGCATATGCTGTATTGGCTGTGCCACAAGTGAGCATGTAACAGACATGTACAAACCTCAGTGCACTTATTATAATAAAATAAACCCGGTCTATTACATATGCTTTTTTACACACAGTCAACCTTAACAAAGAATGTGATGTACTTAGAGTGCAGTAGTAAGGAGTATGTATTGTAAAACACAGTTAGGGGGATTCATCAAGAATGGAGTAGCCAGAATCCGAAGCAGCTGTGCATGGTAAGCAATCAGCTTCTATCTTCAGCCTTCAAAATGAAAGCTATGAGCTAATTGGTTGCCATAAACAGCTGCTCCATTTTTGATAAATTCCCCTAAGGGCTCATTCAGACGGACGTTAAGACACGTCCTCCGCGTTGAGCCGCTATTTGCTTTATCTGCATCCACCTCAGAGCTGCACGCTGGCAGCCCATAGAAGTGGGTGCACACATCTGAATACAGACATTATGAGTTTGCATCTGTGCAACTGTTCCTGCTCGCATGTCAAATTTTGACATGCGACTATGTCCGTATAGCCTCTGCATCCCAATTGACTTTAATGAGACTGCCCACGCAGGGATGCATAGAACACCTGTGCATCCACATGTGGTGCATGGCTGCCACATGAGACATGGGTGCATACACCCCATGTGAATGAAGCCTAATTCACATGTGGGTCAGATAACAGGAAAAAGGAGAAGTCAGCTATTTAATAAATCTCTCACACAACCTGTCTTTCTGATACTGTTTGGCATTACTTGCGACAATTGATTAATATCCCTATGAATGTTGTGAACTCTCCAACTCCAGGCTCACCCTCCAGGGCTCAGGCAGGCTCTCCCTCAGTCCAGACTTTAGGTCCAGACTTTTTCTCCCTGGCAGGTCAGACACCCTCATTCCTAGTCCAAGGCTTCCAGGCACCCCTTCTCCTAATCCAGAGCCCTCAGGCACCCCCTCTCCTAGCTTGGGACCTCCAGGTACCCCCTCAACTAGTCCAGGGTCCAGTTGCTGCTGCAACATTATACTTGATCAGAAGTGGCACCCTTAGAGCTGTGGCCCCTGGGGTGGGCTGCACCCTTGCACCCCCTTAGGTACACCACTGGCCTCCCACTCCGAATTGTAAGGGACCATGCAACTAAAAGTTACTTACCTTAGTCCTTTTTTGCAGAATGCTTCCTTCTGTACACCAGAATGTCAATGGCCCATGACACTGAACTACTGTACATTGTACTATATTTTTAGATTTAGGAAATCTAAATAAAGTATTGGTCAATTGATCTAACAGTCAATTTCAACATTTTCAAAAGATTAAAGCCCAGCTATTGGGCTTCTTAACCCTGGAAGGGCTAAGTGCTTGTTTTGTGCTTTTTTTGTCTAGAAAAATAGGAATAATTTGTAATGCTTACCTTATTCTTTACTCCTGGCTGCATGACCAGTCCCTGAAGCCACTTATGTTTGCCATTTCTATGGCTGCACTCTCTACCATGCATGATCATTGGTGATGCATTGTAGGTGTTGAACAGGGGGGACATTGTAAAGTGATGGATGATAGTAGTTCAAGGATTAGGGTGAGTGTTACTGCTTATCCATCAATGTCTAAGACCAATTAATTTATCAAATAGTATATTATTTTTAGCATTCCTCCTTGGTTTTGTTTTCAATCCAATGTCTTAATAATGTCCAATAAAACATATTTTCTAATCACATTATGCATCTATTTCACTTTTCAGAAAATAATCTTGGTGATGTGAAAAACCAATAGACAATATTAAACTTTTATTAGATAAAACAATTAGAGAAATGTATTGCAAACAACTGCAATCAAAACATAATAAAATGGATGTATACATTTCCTTGTCAAAAGAAGTTTATTGAGTATACAATGTTATAAAGATATATAAAGTAAGTTTACAAGGATCTATAAAGTTAGCTCATTGTTTTACAGTAGGGTTTATATAGGTAAATATCATGAAATTTCAAATATTAAACATTGGGTTCACGTAAACCTAAATTAAAGATATATATCATTTCCTTAGTTACTTTTGTAGGTATTTAAATGATTTATACCTACTATACATATTGTTTTCAGGTAGAGTGTATATAGGTCAAATAAATTCTGATAATGAGCTTTAATCGTAAGGTGGAGAAAAGGAAAGAGAAAGAAGAAAAAGGGTTGAAAGGTAGAGGTATGGTCCACAAGGTTGTCCCGCTCGTCAGTTTATTATTCTTTTTAGTTCTCTTTGAAGCCTTAGAATGGGTGTCTCTGTAAGACATTTAATCTGTTACCATGGCAACAGGACAGAGTCATTGAAGTTTGACAGGAACTGTTGTTTTATCCAAGGATGCCAAAGTTTTTCAAATTTTGGAATTTGATTTTGATCGATGGCTACCATCTTAGCATGGGACATTGTATTATTCATTCTGTGAATTGTTTCTGCTAGTACCAATGTAGGAGATTTCCATGCCTTGGCCACTGTTTGTTTTGCAGCCGTTATTAGTTGGATCATAAGTTTGAATTGAGAGAGTGTTAACCATTCCGGTTTTAGATTAAGTAAAGTTAAATATGGATCTGGTTGTATTATTTTTTTAAATATTTTAGATGCAATCACGAAGACTTCCTTCCAGAAGGTTTGGATTACTGGGCACGTCCACCATATGTGTAAATATGTGCCTATTTCTGGGCATCCTCGAAAACAAAGAGCTGAGGTATTAGGTGAATATTTTGCCACTCTAGCGGGTACAAGGTACCAGCGAGTTAGGACTTTATAATTTGTCTCCAGTGCTAAGATGTTGGGTGAAGATGACTTAGATGTGAGCCATATGTTAGACCAGTCCGTGTCTTCTAAAGTTCCTCCCAGGTCCTCCTCCCACCTCTGAACGTAAGAGGGTCTATTAAGATTTGCTACTCCATATAATTGATTATAAAGTGATGAAATTGTACCTTTAGCAAATGGATCTTTTGTACAGATTGATTCAAAAATGGATAATTGGGATAATGGTGTATCCCCCTTTAGGAATGGTGTATAGAAATTTTTGATTTGGAGATATCTGAATATCTCAGAGTTTGGTAGATCATATTTTTAAAGAGAGTGTGTTGCGCACCCGATTGACATAGCACAGGGTAGACTAGAACTCGTGAACGCAAGCAGTCCGACAACCTCCCAAGTAGCTTGGATTAAGAACGCACGCCACGGCGTCCGGCGGATGTACACATTTCAATACAAGTAGTAATTGTACAAAATTGTACAAAAACGTGCGGCAACCTTTATAAGGGAGTGAATAACAAAAAACAAATGCAATCTTTATTACAGTAACAGAACCTTGTGCTAGATAATTTTGTGTGTTGTCGTTTTCTGTTTTTCCCTGCATATTTTGTAAATGTTACAAAAAAAGTTACATGTGCCTTTTTGTTCCCGCCATTATTATTCAATTATGAAGCTAACCAGACCATTGTCATATAAACAAAAAATGTGCATCAAAGCACAACTCACTTGGGAAGGTGAATGATACATGCACTTAGTAAAGTAAATCCAGAGCATATACGCTCATACATCTTTTTAGTTTATAATGACTGCACAATAAAACATTATGCTTTGAAGTTCATTGAAATGCTTTGTATTGCAATCATGTGATTGTCCTCCATCATAAAACTTTAGACAGGCATGCTGGCAATACAGCCAGCTATATCTTTTCTAACAATGCCTCTACTGATTCACCTACAAAAACATATAGACCTGTAAAAGAAAAAGCTTTATATTTACCCTAATGCTAAGTCATATCTTAAACATAGTGAGTCCTTTTATCTCCTATCCACTCCTCTTCTTTGACCCTTCTGAGTGGACCAATATTTGGAATGCTTCTTGTCAGTGATTCATACATCTTATATAATCCAGAGTTTGGAGTGCTAGAAAATACTGCATGTGGTGGCAGGATCCCCTATTCAAAAATCAGTAAGTATGGAATAGCTGCGATGGCCGTGGACATGTGAAATGGCAGAGTTTCTAAACTAAGGTAAGTGTGGAGCCTCTGCTTTTAAAGAACCAGGCTGTTTTTGTAAGTGATCCTTTGGTGACAGGTTGACTACAGGATCAGATAAACTGATGCCTAGAAAGAGTTGCATCGGATAAGGTGGTGCCCTGATATAAATGTTACAATAACTCATGGGCATTTAGTCTTTAACTTCTCAAAGTAGTTAAAGCAGAAGTTTGAGGTTATAAAAAAACAACATACTCATACTAAGCTCTATGCTAGCTGTCCCAAATCAGCACTAAGATCAGCGCTCACTAGAGTGCCAGGCTGGAGAGGGGGTGGGCACTGCTGGCTTTTCAGCATGTTGCTGAGAGTTGGATTCAGCTGTCACTCAGACAGCTGAGTGTATCCCATAAATATGGTTGGGATCCTTCCAGAGCCTGGAGCTGCTCTAGCCATCAGCTGAAAGTGAGCTTTAGCCCGCTGTCGGCTGATTCTAGGTCACAGAAGTGCAAACGTAAGTGCACTCCTGTGACCCAGATGAGAAGTATAACCAATAAAGCTTTGACCATATTTCTCTTTTAAACAGTGTTTTATGTGTATATAATATGAAAACAGACCATATTCACTCAAGCTAAATGAACAAAATCTTTAAAGTGCCCACTCTATCCTTATTCCACATATGCACAATACAATATAAGTATGTAAAGAAAAATGCAGGAAAATGCATCCGGAGGACGCCCCCTTGGACTTTAAAGGCAGGAAAGGATAATAGTAGTGAAAAGTAGAAAAATATAAAAGGCAAAAGAATGCCAACTTTATTGGTATACAAAGATATAAAAATTGTAAGAAAAATTCAAAGTTATACACAATACAAAAGTTCGTCAATGATGGAGATCAGGATAGAGTTACATATGTACAAATATATATCACCCAAGCTGGTAATCCAAAGTGTTGCTCAAAATGAGTTAAACTCTGTTTGAATTGCACAGCATATGTTCCAACATGTTTCGGAAAATCGCATTGAGGTGTACTTTTCCTTCTTCAGGGAAATTTTATAAATGGGTGTATTATTGTAATATCTGTAACATAAATATAAATATAATGGGTACATAATTCATAGTAGTGTAGGCATTCAACAATGTATAATTTGGAGCCTGGTTGTATCATAGATAATAGTGTAAGGATGTAGAGTATATATATATATATATATATATATATATATATATATATATACCATTGACTCTTTAGACAAGGAAGAGATAAAAACAAGGAGAGGCGTACAGGCCGGCTGTGTAAATCCATAATGATGTTTAGGATGCTGGCAGGCCAACACACCACCCAATTCTTATATTCTATATGATTTATTGATCAATTAGGTAGAAAATACCCGTAAAAGTCCCCCCTTCCTAAGAATTGGTGTGTTAACATTGATGTATATTATCTTGCTTACATAGACTCTTTACCAATCCCCTTCCTTTTCCCTTTTTTTTTTTTTTTTCTTCCCCTGTCTCTGCCTTCCTCCTTCCCACATGGCATCCTACCAGGGTGATCAATGGACAACTTTCATGTCCAAACTACAAAAAGATTTTGAACAAAAAGAGTCCTTGGACTCTGAACTGTCATCCATTTTTCTAAACCTCACCCAGACGTTAGAAAGAAAGTCCCTACTATATTGGCACATCAAATCTTTCCAAGAATACATTGCTGAAAACCTGAACCCCTTCGGGCTCAGAGTACAAATTTTCCCCACCTTCGACAACTTTGACCCGAGTTTCAAGGTGGCCTGGGAGGAAAATTTAAAGCTATGTTCTAAGAATATGATGTCATTACTAATCACTGAGTATGAAAAACGCATTATAGGCCTAGATGAAAAATTAGAAAAGCTACAAACTCAAATGTCTCACCTTACAACGCATACTTCATATGCTGAATCTGAGGAAAAACTCAAAAAACATTTAGGGTCATTTAATAAAAATATCCTCATTAAAAAGGATACAAAATTGCAGAGAGATAGAAAATCCTTCCAAGACGGCAAAGCCTATAAATGGCAACCCAATTTAACCCATGGGAAACTAGTGGGAAAATCCAATAGAGGGGTACGCACCAATAACAACAACTGTACATTCATCTACTTCCCTTCCTCCACAGTCTCTCTCCCACCATTAAAGTTGGAGACGACAATGCCGCCGTCGTGGCGATGAATCGTATGACGAATCTTCCCACACGGAGGGCTCACCACCAAGGACAGGTAATGGGGGTCATTCTAGGCACACCACTAACAAAGATCCACTGGATACACCCACTGTAGCTACCAGTTCTGGATCTTCCTCACATACACCTACTACTTCAATTACCACACGTTCTAAATCTGTGCCCCCTGGCACTTTTTTAGATCTGATGAGAGGTCATGTACAGACCCATCAAAAGCAAACCCAATCTCATCCTCTCAAAACTCACAAAATAAACAAATAAAAACTACACTCAACGTAGTCAACTTATCTTCACGTTTACTTACCCCTAAGGAAATGGATGTCCTTGCCCGCGGTCTCACTTTCTGCCCAGAATTCAATCTTGACAGATTTGAAGCTATCAAGGACATCCATCTCTTTATTCGTAAAATTTTATTAAAAAGTTTATATGCAAAAAAGTCTGTTCCTGAGTCTGGGCCTTCTAATCTAGATGAGCAGGCACTGGACAGCTTGATTACCCTACTTGAAGAAAGTGAACCCATGGTTGCCAAGGATCCATTTAATTAAGTTAGCTCCTCCGTTACAGCTGACGATATTTCATCTACTTTACTGGAAGAAAGTCACCCTGTGGATCTCATCGACTCAGTTGATCTTGAGGCCCTTCTCACTGCTGTCAATGAGACTTCTCCTATGCACACACAACCACAGGTCACTGACTCTTCACTAAAAAAGAAATCAACCCTGTACCCTTCACCAAGCTCAAACCGCAATGCGCTCCTCTTTCTAAAATTTGTGACCACAGATATTGGAAAGATTAAAAATTTCTCCAAATTACATGGTAACCTTGACCACGACGAGACAGCTGCCCTTAATGCACTGGCCCATGACCACATAATTTGATCAAACCATCTGATAAAGGTGGCAATGTCGTGGTCATGGACAGTGCTCAATACATCGAGATGTGTAAAAATATAGTTGGCAATCCTGATTGGTACCGACCAATTCATTGTTCGGTACTTGACAAATTTACTCATGATTTTTATCAGTTGGTGGATTCAGCTTTTCACCAAAATGTAATAACCAAACAATTGTGGGAGTACGTTAGAACTAACTATCCCCGAGAAGCCACATTCTACGCACTGCCAAAATTACATAAACAACTAAAAAAGCCACTGGGTAGACCAATCATCTCCGGTTGTGGCAACCTTACTGAAAATCTTATTCGAGTTGTGGACAACCACCTCAAACCACTTGTTGCTTCTCTTCCATCCTATGTACGGGACACTTTACATTTCTTACAGACTCTACAAGCTTTACACATTAAGGATGGTGCCTTATTAGTAACCATCGATGTTGAGTCCCTGTACTGTACTATACCACACACTATAGGTCTTGCTACAATACGCCATGTACTGTTACAATCCAGCAAATGCAAGCCCAATTATACTGAATTAATTTTGAATTCGTTAGAATTCATATTGCACCACAATGTTTTTTGCTTTGATGGTTCCCACTACCTCCAGGTACAGGGCGTGGCAATGGGGACTTGCTGTACCTGGGGGAGTGGGAACACTCATTGCTTACCAACGATCTGTCGTCTGTCTATGTGAGCCATATAGCCTCATGGCAACGATACATAGACAACGTGTTTCTTATTTGGGACAGCCCGGTTGAGCTCCTACAGGAATTTCTGACGTTCATTAATCAGAATGAATTTAATCTTACCTTTACCATGTCGTACAGTACAACAGAGATCACATTCCTGGACGTACTTGTTAAAAAGCAATTAGACGGCAGCCTTTCAAGTCAGCTTTATCGCAAATCCACAACAGGAAATTCACTTCTACATGCGACCAGCTTTCATCCAAAACCTCTTTTAGCATCCATACCTTATAGTCAGTACCTTAGGGTACGTAGAAATTGTTCAGATGAAGCTACGTTTAAAGATGAAGCCAACAAGCTGAGAATGAGACTCCTCGAGAGAGGGTACTCCATTTCCAGCCTCAAAAAGGCGTATAGAAAAACTATTGGGCAGTCACGTTGCCATTTACTCAACACACAAAAATCTCCCTCTATCGACAATACTACCAGGATCATTACCACCTGCTCAACACAACACAAACAACTTAAGCAAATTTTGAATAGATACTGGCATTTACTAACCACAGATCCTCTATTGTCTCCCTTTGTATCGGATACCCCTGCTGTCACATACAGGAGAGCTCCCTTTGTGGGTGATAGACTAGTCACTAGTGAATATATATCCCACAGAGGTGACCCCTGTAAAACTTTGGGCACTTTCCCCTGTGGAGGGTGCCCATATTGCCAATACATGGATAGACGTCATAATATATCTTTACCAAATGGTCAGCGTTTTCATCCTAAGCACTACATTAACTGCAAGACTCCCGCCGTGGTATACTTGCTGACATGTGAATGCGGCTGTTACTACGTCAGAAAAACTATTAATGAGTTTTGGAAGAGAATATACCAGCACTTATCCACAATCCGCAAACGGGACCCTGAGATACCTATTGGCCGACATAGGGCCCTGGTACATCCAGACTCCATCCCCAGGATTTTTTTCCTGGAATTAGATCATATTCATCTTCGCTCTAGGGGAGGCGACTATAACAAGCGCCTCCTCCAATGCGAACTACGATGGATATTTAATTTACAGGCAACTGCCTTACCCGGATGAAATGAGGCGTTCAACTTTCGCCCATTTCTTCCGGGTTTCACCTGTAAATTAAATCTTTAATATATTCATACATATATATTCTCCTCTCTACACAATTATATACATTTTCCATTATAGTTCTATATCTTGACTTTTTGTTTATCTACAAGAATTGTGCTAATAGCACTTTTTCTTCACTCGAAACAACAATAGTTTCAGCAGTTTTGTCAGGTACTCACCAAGGCCGAGTTGCTGAGAGAGGCTCCCCTTGCAGCTGGGCGCACGATACCCTCTGGAAGTGGCACAGTGGGTACTGGGCACGAAGAAGCATGGGTTGCCAGCAGGTAGTGGAATCGCTGGGAGGTTCTTTAGGTAGAGAAGTGATCCGTGCTGGGTGGCTGACACCTCACCGGAGCTGGCTGGGCAGGAGTCTGGAGATGAAGACTGAAGCCGGATGCAGAGGGTCAAACACGAAGGCAAAAGTCCAAGAACAGGCCAGGGGTCAAACACGAGTAGTCAAGCAGGCTGAAGATCCAACACTAGGATGAGGCAGAAGCAGAGTCCAAGAGCAGGCCGAGGGTCAAACACGGGTAGTCCAGCAGGCTGAAGATCCAACACTAGGATGTGGCAGAGGCAAAGTCCAAGAGCAGGCTGAGGGTTAAACATGGGTGATCAGGCAGGTAGGGAAGTCCAGAAGGTTAGCCAAGGGTTAAGCACGAGAGAGATTCAAGCGAGGTCAAGCTCGATCCGGGTCACAACGGGCAGGCACAGGTACACAGGTTCAGGAACAGGTTACAGGAGCTGAAAAGACAAACCAGCAACAAACACAGGACATAGCTGTCTTTATATAGACCCGCCAGGGGGATGTCCCATTGTGCACGCACGTGTTCGTGCTGATGCGCTGCGTCGTGCACCCACGTGAGCAGATCCGTTCGGGACACGCGCTCGTACCCGCCGAACGGTACGTGCTGATGTGCAACTCTACCACGCAGGCGCATGGGGAAGTGCCGATACTGACAGGCTCTGATTCTGCCATTCCCCTGACAAGTTTAGGATGTTTGTGGCAATATCTCATCATTTTTTCTATAAAAATGGTTAATATTTAGTGTCAGGCCATGTAGCTCTGCATGGGCCTTATGGAAACTTCATCTATAAATAAGATACTTATATTCTCAGAATGTATATCTATGTTCTAATTTCGTATCTTTTTTTCATCTTTATTTTTACTCTGTTTCTCATTTTTTGTCTGTATCATTGCTGTATTCATATTTTTGTTTCCCATTACATCATTTTTTTCACTTTTTATTTCTCTTTTTATTAATTTTTTCATTCCTTGGTTACAGCATTTGTTTATAATTTCAATTGTATATTCAATACCCTGGATTTTTTATGTACATATGCACTTGGTCTATTGATCACCATTTGCCATGTTTCCCCATCCCTTTTTTTGTTTGTTAACTCGCCGACTGCTTATTTCCATCTTCTACCACCAGGTGGCTCTCTAGTCCTGCCATGGGCTGTGTTGCTAGATGTGGACACCCGGCGGGTGGGCTCCAGTGGAGCGGGCGGACATTGGGCATATTGTCCATGTCCTGCTCTGTTGCATCCATTAGGAGCCTTTATGCATCTTTGCCGCCATCTGATCGACGTGCGCCGGGCTCCTTTCCTTTCCCGCCGGTGACGTGGAGACGCGTGAGTGCACGGCTACGCCGCGCGCCCCTACGTCAGAGGGACGTCCTGACCTCCCCGATCAGCTGTAATACATACAGCTGATCTGGCGGAGTACACCACCTGATTGGTCTTTACCAATCAGAGTGGGCTTATTAAGGCTGACGCTTATACCCCCTGTGTCAGTCTTTTGGTTGCAGCTTGGACGTCAGCTGTGCTTTATCTTCTAAAGGTAATATTTTACTATTACACTGGCCACTATCTGGATGTTTCTTTTGTCCATGTATTCTTTTTTGCTAGCCAGCAAAACTTTTTATTTTATTTTGCCTATTATCAGATTAATCTAATTACTCCCTTTTTTTATTTTGTCATGACTTTTTTCACAGTGGTTACAATTGTTTGCCGCTGTGAAACCAGGCGTCCCTTGTGAAAGCATCCCGCTTTTCGGCCTGTGGATGCACGGCAAACCACTATGCCATGTTTATGGATTTACACAGCCGGCCTGTACTCCCTTCCTTGTTTTTATCTCTTCCTTGTCTAAAGAGTCAATGGTATATATGTAAGTACTCTACATCCTTACACTATTATCTATGATACAACCAGGCTCCAAATTATACATTGTTGAATGCCTACACTACTGTGAATTATGTACCCATTATATTTATATTTATGTTACAGATATTACAATAATACACCCATTTATAAAATTTCCCTGAAGAAGGAAAAGTACACCTCAATGTGATTTTCCGAAACATGTTGGGACATATGCTATGCAATTCAAACAGAGTTTAACTCATTTAGAGCAACACTTTGGATTACCAGCTTGGGTGATATATATTTGTACATATGTAAATCTATCCTGATCTCCATCATTGATGCACTTTTGTATTGTGTATAACTTTGAATTTTTCTTACAATTTTTATATCTTTGTACACCAATAAAGTTGGCATTCTTTTGCCTTTTATATTTTTCTACTTTTCATTACTATTATCCTTTCCTGCCTTTAAAGCCCAAGGGGGCATCCTCCAGATGCATTTTCCTGCATTTTTCTTTACAAAATGATGTTTAGGATGCTGGCAGGCCAACACACCACCCAATTCTTATATTCTATATGATTTATAATACAATATAAGTACTCTACACACTATGGCTTTCATTTAGACAGAAATGCTTATCTTACACCATGGATCAGCAGGCTCATTTACAATGGTTATGGTTATGATGACCCTTTCTGAAAATTGTCTCCTTTTATCATGTATACTGCAAAATCAGTGGCTATCAAAGGCCCTGCATTGTGCATGATAAAGTCGAGGGCCAGCCAAAATTACGATGTGAGTTTCAAGACTGAAGTGATAGCTGCCACAGGGCTAAAGAATATAGTAAGTATAATGTTATAGTTAAAAATTGAATAATAATTCCTGAAAGGGAATTGGTTACATTTATTTTGCCCCAACAGTTTAAAAAAAAAAAAAACATGAACCCAAAACAGTGTGTAATAACATTTGGCACTGCAGCAAGCAGAGTGGAATATCTAGGGGGTGAGAGAAAGAGAAAAGAGGCTATCTGGCATAGCAGCAAGCAGAGAGAGAAAGCATGAGGCTATGGGAAGAGAAAGGGAACTTCCACTTACTGCAGCAAGAAAAGCATACCTCCCAACTTTTTGAGATGGGAATGAGGGACACCTATCAGCAAAAGTATGCAGGCATAGGACACACCCCTTGCCACGCCCCCTTAAAAGAGAATTGTACTAAAAACAAGATTGGTTAAACCCACAAGTGCTTTTTTTTACCACTACTGTTCCTTTATATTGGCTTTTGGAATTTACAAATGCAGCAATTTAGAAATCAAATGAAAAGTTTAGCACTGGAAAACACTTTTTTGATAGGTAAAAAGTGCATTTTTATATACAACTATATAGTTCAGACCAAAATGAGGGACAAATGAGGAGGATAGAGGGACAGAGGGACATTGCTCCAAATCAGGGACAGTCCTTCGAAATCAGAGACAGTTGGGAGCTATGAGCAAAGTGAGACATCTAGGTGGAAAAGGGTAGAGAAAAGGAATGGTCTGGCACTGAAGCGAGCATAGTGAGACATCTAGGGATAGAGAAGAAGAAAAAGGGGGGCTGTCTGGAATTGCAGCAAGCAGAGGGAGACATCTAAAGAGCAAGAGAAAGAGGGCTTTTACTGCAGCAAACAGAGGAAGAAAGCAGGGGGCTATGGGAAGAGAAAGGGGACATCCTGGCACTGCACTGAGCAGAGTGAGACATCCAGGGGTCATGGAGAAATGAAACAAAGCTTTCCGGCACTGTAGCAATCAGAGAGAGACAGAAGAGAGATGAGGAGAAAGAAAGGTGGAAGGGATGAAAATAAAAGTGCTGTCGAAATAAATCAGATTTTTTAACAGTTGCAGGAGTGGGTGGTGGGGGTGAGTTGTGGGGTACTGTAGGAAACAACAGGGGTTATTTTAGGGGAAAAGGAAGTGACTGCTTGGAAATTAAAGAAGCTGCGGAATACATCATGTAGCTAGGGACATGTAAGGTATGTTATAACAATATTATCTGATACTTCACCCTGGAATGGGAACCATGTGGGCAGGTGTAACATGCAGCCATATATTCATTATACTATATATTTACATATCTTTATTACAGGTGGGTGTTTATAAAAGTAGTGTTCATTTAAAATGTATTTTTTTTATTGTTTGGAAGAAGTGTGATTACTGTAAGGGCTCATTTTGACTTGTGGTTTAGCGTAGCCTCCACCTACAATTGCAAAGGCAGCATAAGGGGGTGTCCTCACGTCCTGGTTGTTATGCTTTCCCTTGCCCCCCTTGCAAAAATGATCACCCCCGCTGCGTTCTGCAGGCAGTACTGACGCCGAACATGACCTATTCAAGATTTCGTCATGTATTACTTTGGCCTTCATCCCTTTACATTTCAAGTTATTTTTTACATTTCATCTAATTGTGTTCTCAATTCAATTTGTTTGGTGCAATAAGCAATAAGATGCTTTTTCTTCATTACCTATCTGTCTGAACTCAACCCTGCCAATAACAGTGGCTCACAGATAAAGAGGCAGTGACAAGGAAAAGGATAACCCCGCTGACTCCACACACAGAACCCCCCAATTGTGCTGGAAATTTGGCACAGCTCAGAACCCTTCTCCCTGAGGAAGAATTCTGACTGTGAACTGCAAAGCCATTGGTGCTTTAAAGGTCTTTTTTTATTCATATTAGTTCTATCCCAACAAGATAAAGCATTAGAAAAGCATAGGACAGCTTTTCTCAACGTATTTAACATACTGAGTTGAATCCTTGGAATACCATTCAGGTCTCAGACAACCCAACTAATGATTAGCATTTCCATAGTACATTACCATGATCTTCAATGGGATGCATTCTCTTTACATTTGGGGTTAGCTGGAAGACTCCAGGTATGTGAAAAAAAAATATTGGTTTCAATGGTTACTCCTCTGAGATACAGAGGCTACTTTTTGCTCAAGGAACCCGGCAACCCCTCAAGGAACCCTATAGTTCCATAAAAGCCTGGTTGAGGAAATCTGGCTTTGGGGAAGAAAGGATAGAGAGGTATTTTATGATGATGCTTTAGGTCAGCCTATGCACTAAAACACGTGAATGCTGGTGTAGGGTTGTGTAGGGGCAGTGAGGGGTGGCGCAATGCTTTATGCAATAACACTCAGTGCTCGGCATTGCACCGTACCTGTATGCAGAATTAAGAATGAACATGGCACATAGAAATCAACCGCTTTCTATTTGCTATATGCCCTTGCGTTGAGCTTTCATTGATATTTGCAGATCAATGCAGTTCAATGGACATGACCCTAAACTTTGCTCTTTTAGTGTTCTCTGAACTATGAAAATCATATTTAAAACTGTATAGTTGTAAAGCAATTCATCGTTCTTGAATATGCACAGATCACACAATGTCTCATGCAATTTAAACACTAAATCATAGCTTCCAAATGTCTCTCATTTCGAAGGACTGTTCCTCTTTTGAGACCAAATCCCTCTGTCCCTAGTGCAGCCTCAGTTGTCCATCTTTTTGATCTGATGTGTGTACATCACTATACAAAATGTGCTTTTTTGCTACCTAAAGTGTTATGCTGCACTAAATTTATCCAGCCTCTACATTATTGAAGTTATTTTGAAAAGCCAATAGTAAAGAAAATCTGAGGTCAAGAAAAACATGCGTGGTTTAGCCAGTCATTTTCTGCATATTAGATTTTTGTGGTCAATGTAAGCTGACATTGTGACAGAAATGTGTCCTTTGGTTTGTGGGTATACTGTGTGAGAAAAGGTATCCCCAGTTATCATTGCAGAAAGTTGGGAGGTATGCCTATATACATGTAGCAAAGTCCTGGGGCCCCTGAGGCCTAATGGTGACCTCCAAAGTTAGGGACAGCTGACATCCTTCTGTGTAGAGTGGGTTGCAAGGCATTTGTGGGTCTAATGCAAGATAGAATGGTGGGCGCCAGACACTTTTAGAATGCAAAGAGATTTATTGTCTCTTGAACAGAACTGGGGGAGAGAGGGCTAGGGCCAGGACACCCTTAAGTAGATGCAATGATAATTAGCAGACTCCAAGACTTTTATAGAAAGACAGCTATACAGGCGAAGGCTTCCAGCCAGATGCCACTTCTGTAAAGGTAGGACTGCTGTCGCCTATGGCAACAATCTTGTAGTAGTTACTAATGGCAATTATATTCAACTATCTGCAAAACAAACAGTTCTCCGCTTACTCCACAATCACTCATTGTGGATCTTCACTCAATGAACTCCCAGTCTTTCACTAGACTTCGGATCCAATAGCCACTGGATCCCCTGAGCTCTTTGACTGTTAGCACTCAGTTTCTTCCTCAAGCGTCACCCCCGCTCCCCTGCTGGGTCCCTGGCTTGGCACACACAGATACTCTTCAAGTGTCACCCCTGCTGACACGCTAGGTCCCTGGCTTGGCACTCACTGATGCTCCATAAGCGTCACCTCTGCTGTCCCGCTGGGTCCTTGACTTGGCACTTGCTGAGGTTTTCCCACTTCTTCACCATCCCCGGACGATGAGAAGTCTGCTCTGGTACTGTCCTCAGCTTATTCACAGTGGTCTCTGGTAACGAGGTGAATGGTCCCTTAGTGGCGACAGCTTCCCCTTCTACCTTCGACCACAGCTGGTTCCCTATCCGGCTGAACTGCTACTTCTGGTTGGACTACAAGCCCGCAGTCCCAACCCTGCTCTGCTCTCCTGCTTCTGGATAGGCCCTCAGACAGCCTAGCAGCCAGATGCCCCTGGGATAGACCTCAGACTTCCAACATAGCAGCCCAGGGCAGTATAACACACGTCCACCCAGACAGCCGTCCAGGTGGCACAGAACCCCGATCATCAGAATCCACCCAAATAAATAGGCTCTCCCAGAAGGCCAAGGGACTTAAAGAAACCCCTGCCAATTGGCTGAGACATCCCATTCATCATAATCTGTCCTTGCTATGCCCTTGTGTTACGCAATGTCACCAGCTATCATGCCAGCTAGTGACAGAAGTGAGAAGTGCAGCAATTCCAGAATTAGGAGGAAATCACTTGATCTCCTAACAATCGACCAAGGCATTATTATTGCCTGACAACTAAATTTGATAGCAACCCTGCCTGAACTTCAGGGTGCTACAAACAGCTTTTTTTTTAGCAGGAACATGGTGTTAAGCAGCTCTGGCACCACCAACACTGACTCTATGCACAGGCAGGGGGGACATTGGCATGCTGGAGGGTCTGTTGAAGCTGAAGGGGGGGGGGTTAGTGTAGCTGCAGGGGGTTGTTTTTGCTATAGAGGTTCTACTGTTTTTAGCTGCTGGAAAGTCTACTGCTGCCTACTGCTGGAGAGTCCGCTGTTGCTTGCTGCTGGAGAGTTTACTGTTGCCAGCTGCTGGAGAGTTTACTGTTGCCAGCTGCTGAAGAGTCTACTACTGCTACTGGCTGCTGGAGAGTCTATGGTTGGTGGCTGCTGGAGAGTCTACTGTTGCCATTGCTGCAAAGTTTACTGTTGCCGGCTGCTGGAGAGTCTACTGTTGTTGTCCGCTGGAGAATCTACTGCTGTTGGCTGCTGAAAAGTCTACTGTTGTCGGCTGCTGGAGAGTCTACTGTTGCCACTGCTACAGAAAATACTGTTTCCGGCTGCTGGAGAGTCTACTGTTGCCACTGCTACAGAAAATACTGTTTCCGGCTGCTGGAGAGTCTTCTGTTGCCACTGCTACAGAAAATACTGTTTCCGACTGCTGGAGAGTCTACTGTTGCAGTTGCTGGAGAGTCTACTGTTTTCAGCTACTGGAGAGTCTACCGTTGCTGGCTGCTGGAGAGTCTACTGTTGCCGCTGCTGGAGAGTCTACTGTTGCTGGCTGCTGTTTCTGGCTGCTGCAGCCAGCAACAGTAGACCCTCCCCTGGATAAACTTTGCTTATATGTGCAAAGATGGGTAAACAGCACTTACTGATGCACACAAATAGAGCCCTACCACAATATGTAGCAAGAATCAAAAATTGGGGGTGCTGGAGAGTTTACTGTTGTTGGCTGCTGGACCGTCCACTCTTGCTGGCTGCTGGAGAGTCTACTGTTGCAGTTGCTGGAGAATCTACTGTTTCCAGCTACTGGAGAGTCTACTGTATCTGGCTGCTGGAGAGTCTTCTGTTGCTGCTGCTGGAGAGTTTACTGTTGCTGGCTGCTGGAGGGTCTACTGTTGCTGGCTGCTGTTGCTGGCTGCAGCAGACCCTCCCCTGTGTAAACTTTGCTTATATGTGCAAAGATGGGTAAACAGCACCTACTGATGCACACAACTAGAGCCCTACCACAATATGTAGCAAGAATCAAAAACTGGGGGTGCTGGAGAGTTTACTGCTGCTGGCTGCTGGAGAGTCTACTGCTGCTGGCTGCTGGAAAGTTTACTGTTGCCGGCTGCTGGGGGGTCTACTGTTGCTGACATGACACCTGTTGCTGGCTGCCGCAGCCAGCAACGGTTGACCCTCCCCTGGAAAAACTTTGCTTGTATGTGCAAAGATGGGTAAACAGCACCTACTGATGCACACAACTAGAGCTCTACCACAATATGTAGCAAAAATCAAAAACTGGGGGTTGCAACACACACATATATACATATGATATACACATATATAGTCATCCCTTCAAACTATATTTATTTATTTATTTATTTATTTATTCAGTGAGCAAGAAAGGGAAAGCGGGGTGATGTCCCTTTAACTGAGGACAATTCCAGCTCTGTATGGTAACAGTCTTAACCCTTACTGGGCTGTAGAGAGTGGAGGCACAGACCTCACAATGTTTCACATTGTATGGTATGGTAATACATATATATACATATATATAGATCTATATATATATCTATAGATCTATATATATATATTACTATTATTATTTAAGGTACTTGTATAGTTGTATAGCGCCATCAATTTATGCAGCGCTTTACATATATATATATATATATATATATATATATATATATATATATATATATATATTTATATTTTTTTAGATGAGCAAGAAAGGGAAAATAAGAACTGTTAACAGTAATGTCCGTTTAACTAGGGAAAATTCCAGCAGTGTATGGATGGATAACAATCCTAGCCCTTGTGGATCTGGGGTTATCAGGCTGTGCTCATCACCTAAAAGTCCTGCATTCGTCAAACAAGTGAACATCTCCTTGAATTAGCCAGTACCACGTAACAGAAGAAAAACCTGTCTCCTCCACCCCTATGTTTTCCCCTGCACCCCCCTGCGTTCTATGATTTTGTTATTTTTTTGGGGGGTCCTTCTAATCAGAAATATGTGACAAGTCTCCTCTGAGTGGGGACCTGTGTGAGAGGAGGAGAAGGAGGAGGAGGGAGGGGAGACAAATTCAAGATGTAATTTGCAGCATTGTTGTATGGAGGGGAGGAAGGGAGAAAATCCTATTCCCTCTTGTGGATCATTCTCTGAAAGGGGAAGCAATATTATGAGGAGGTGATTAATACCGGAGCTCCGACTGCACAAGCCCTGTCTGGATATCCCCTGGAAGGAAGAAGAAGCTGGCGTCCACATCGCCATTTGGAAGATTTGGGAGTGAAGAGGAGAAGCAGGATTCCTGATCTCATCTCCCCAGTGCAGGGAGAGACTTGGTTTATTCCGGCTGCAGAAGCAAAAGAGCTTGTTCAATGTAGTGGGATTTTCTTTTTTTGCAAGAATACCTGACCTGGTTTTTTTTTTTTGTTGGTGGTGTGTGTGCAGAGATCCCCAGCAGAATCTGCCATGAGAAGCCTGCTTGGATGGCTGAAGTGGGGGGACAGGACAGGGTGCAGCTGCACGTCCAGGAGGATATGGGGGGCATGGTGGGTTTGGGGGCTTCTGGAAGTGCAAAGTTGGAGCAGGCTCGCCTTCATCAGCCTTGGACTCCTGGCTGCATCGGCAACGGGTGAGTCCTTGCAGATAGACCTCTTGACTTGTCCATGGACAGCGGCACCATCATCACCATCATCATCATCATCATCATGATCTTGGTGCTGAGGATGGGAGATGCGGGCAGGCTGCTCATTCTCCAACCTGTCTGCGATGCTTTGCTCAACACTTCATTTATGCATAGACATAGGGATGCGGATTCAGCATTGACAGGCGCTGGTGTGTCATCTGCGATCATGTCTATGGCAGGAATAGGGATTTTGGATTTTAGGTGTTGACTGTGTAGGGGGTGAAGATTTTAAACCTGTAGGAATCTACAATCCCCCCCCCCCCCCTTTCCCTTTTTTCCTTTCCCCTACTAATGAAATGCAGTAGGAGCAGCTTGTGTCTGATCATCTGTGGCCATCTCACAATGCAAAAGCTTGGATCTGAGATCTGCTGCAGGCATAAATCACCTTACCTTTATTACCAGCGACTGTTAAAGACCACATCCAGATCCAGCAAAGTTTGCCTGCTGCCTGCTCTGCATAGAACATCCTGTACCCATTCCCAGGCAGCAATGGAGAAAGCACTATTAGGCAGGGAAAATCAACCGAGCTTATAGTGCCACACGGCTATTTTACCATGATATACGGGTCTTACTGTCAAATGCTATCAACTGCCTTTTTTTTTTTTTTTTTTTAATCTGCTAGGCTAGTGGAAATTTCCATTCCTCAGGCTACTATCATGGGATTTCAATGTGGCACTTGGCTACCTTGTCATTTGCAATTCTCTTTTTTTTCAGGCAGCTCTCCTTATTAATTGATTTCAAGACTGACCCTCTTTGCCTTTAGCCAAACATGATCTACTTTGACCCTGACACCTTCTTAAAAAAAAAAAAGTATATCTGTCACCATCCCAAGCACATTGTGTTAAAACTCTAAACCCTAAAAGAAAATCATCCTTTTTTTTTTAATTAAATTTGCAACTATAGATATTTCTAAAGGGTCATCGATTAAATATTTTTTAAGCTACCCATCAGTGCTTTATATAGGGAGTCGTTTCCTTTTCTTTTTTTTTTTTTTTCTGTTACCCCCAGACCACAAGGATATTTTTTCATGTGAAGTGTTACATATGACTCAAGGCCCCACGGCCACTGATTCGGGGGAAAAGGGCTTTTATGTAGCAATTAAACGCATCTAATCCTATAATTGCATGAAACTATCAGTTTGGTGACACAATGTATGTAATGTTATGGAGAAGGTCTCATTATCTTTTTTTTTTGTGTACTAATACCATTTTCTGTGCTGGTAAATACAATGGATTGGATTATTGAATAAAAAAAAGAAAACATATTGTCATAATATTGATAAAAAATATTATGTATCATATAATAGTTCTAGGTTAACATTTCTTGTAGCAACACCAAAAAAAAAAAAGCACACACAGCAGGTCTAGAGATAGATGTGTAGGCAGATAAATACATATTGATAGGCTAAGCAATATAATATAAAAATATATTGATATATCTTTATATATAGAGGTATGGAGGCAAAGACATTCATAAATACAGTACACATCATGCATGTGTATCAGTAAATCCAATTCATAGTTTGATTTTTCCTATTTTGTGCAGCACTATATACTTTACAGATTCAAACTTATGCGTAGCATGATGTTGAACATTATTAATATGTGCTATATACAGTATAACCTGCTTTTATGTAAAGGGCTTGTCAGCTGCACATATAGTTATTGATTGTATTATAGAAATCTGCATCCTTGCTTACAGCTTGCATTTGCCCTTTTTTTTTTTTTGCTATGGGTTTATGCTGAGGCACTTTTCATCAATTGCAGAATTCCATGACATGAGCAAGCCTTGGAAAAGGTTGCTGCCTTCATCCCTGTAAAGATTGTACAGCACAAAACCTGTGCGTCTCGTTTCATTGATTATGATAGGGTATCATTAGTCATAAATGATTCAACTCCCAAAGCAATCTAGCTTCACTCCTTCTGATTCTGCAGCTCTTCACCTGTATATACATATGAATTGCACTTTTTGATTCAAAAAGGAAATTCTGGAAGTGTTAGCGCTTTTGCGTAAGAAGTCACGTGAATGTATATGAGATACCTTTTCAAAGCCTGCCCTCTCCCTCCTTGAAACCACACTCATTTGAATTTAGAATGTCTTGGTAAATTTATGTTGCCTTTACTACAGGAGTCCTCACCAGTTCACTCTTGTGTAAAGGATAATCCATTCATTTTCTGTTTTATATTAACAATTAGCATATCGCTAATTCTTTTGGACTGGTGACATCTGTCTTTAGCAATGACCTCTCATTCTAGCTATATTGCTTCATGACCATTATAGGGAAATATTATAATAACCAAGTAGAAATGTGACATTCTCTTCATTGCTTTGACATTTTTTTAGCATGTGAACCTTTTCCAGGAATCCCTTGAGCCTTAGATTACTAAGGAGAGCCACAGAAATTACCCTAGTGAATTGATAAATTGGACTGATTATTGTCCCAGTCTCAATACTCCTGTCAAATCAAGACAAGGGTGGCTAATGGACATCTAATTGTTTAATTTTATTAGGCTTCAAGAAGGAAGTGTTATGAAATATAATGCATGCTTGCACTTCCAATTGACGTTATGTGATTTTGTTTTTATCTCTTTTTACCTCTAGTGAGCATTTCTCTTACTGGAGTAAGCTGAAGTTTAATCTGCTTATATTTTGCCTTCACTGGTCCTCCCACCCCACCAACATGCTAATACATATTTTTTTATATTAAACCTTTCTATTTTCATTAAATACCTTATTTTAGATGTCACCACTAGATCTCTGTGCTTCTCTATTCAACATAGACAGGATCATGACAGTAGGGAGGGGCAAGTGTGGTGCTGTACATCACTTCCTAAACATCACAGCACCTTTTCTCATTATACCTCTCAAGAACCCTCAGCCCTGATGGAAGCAGTGGGGTGGCTCTTAGGATAAGTTATACAAATACCAAACTGTTTTGATGGTTGCATGTAGGTATGGAAAAGTGGGCATTCCTAGACAAGCTGTATTTGCATGCAGACCACCCTAGGTAATGCCTACATGTGATGCTGAGCCTCCATGATTGAAAGAAATGAAATCCAAATGAGTGAATAGGCGGGCCAAGGACAGTCAGGCTGGGAAGGAAAGAGCTAGATGATGCTGGACATCCTCCAGCCAGGAAATGAGATAAGCCCTGTCTGACTTGCTGCAGCTTTTAATGCACACTGTAAGAAGCTCACCATTTGCAGGAAAACCAGAGAAAGCATTTTCAGCACCGGGAGAGCCTGTACAAATATGGAAGACTGAAAATAAGGCCAGATTTCAGCTTGTTAAGAATGCCAGTAGGTGTGTTGAATATCTTTACCCCAAGTATAGAAAGAAATGGATTTTAGTATTTTTTTGTCGTGACATTGAATCTATAGTCTCTAATTTTAATACTGGAGTCCCTGACATTATTCAAAATGATTCCCACCGCTGATCAGCTAATGACTGACAATGACTGGTTAATGAGCAGTCTGGATGTTGATATACAATTGCTTCATCTGCTAGTGTATGTGCTTATCCTATAAGTACGTGTATTGATTTCTGCACAGTTCAATTCAAAATGTCTGAATCTTTTAGATCTGTGGAGAGGTGTGCATAGCCATGCCACCTGATAATGAAAACAAGCATGATGGTCCAATGTTAGTCTTCCTGCTTATTGCAATAGATAATTATTGATACTAAGTAATATTCTGCATCCCACCTTTTAAGTATATCTAAAGTCAAAGTATTTTTTTTTTTAGTTTTTATAGTGTAGGGCAGTGTTTCTCAGCTCCAGTTATCAAGACCAACAGGTCATGTTTTCAGGCTGTCCATTATTTTGCACAGGTGATTTGATCAGTTTCACTGCCTTAGTAATTACCACAGTCTTTTCATCTGAGGGAAATCCTGAAAACATGACCTGTTGTGGCGCCTTGAGGATTGGATTTGAGAAACACTGGTGTAGGGAATGATTTAAAACCCTGAAAGATTATTTTTTTTTTGTCATCTTTTTCCCATTGGGAGGTTCCTCTTTTACTTCATTTGCTGTAACAGGAAATGAAAGGCAATCTCTACAAATCCAAATCCAAAGAAAATTCCCTCTTAAATGGAGGCCACTGAAACAAGTGTCCCTATTGGAAGATTTCCCTTGTGTTTCCCAAATTTTGGATTTTCCCTCACTTTCAACCCCGTGGTTAGTGGCCACCAGAACAAATAACCTTCCCATTGGGGCCACAGATAACAATAGAAAACTGGCATTGGTTCTAACCCCTCACCACCCTATCCAAAAGTGACAAACATGTTGGCTTTAGAAATACTTTGATGAAGTCTCACTTAAAATTTTATTTGTTGCCACTGCCCCCCAGATGACAAAGTGCATGTAGCACTTTACCCTATCTTCATAGGGGGTTTGGTTCCTCAGATACATGGTTGGCAATGCTCCTTTCCAACCATTGTCATACCACGCATCTACCAAGGAGACATATTTTTAATTATCTTTGATTAACAGCCTTTGTCTCAGGTACCAGGTGCAGTCACAAGGTATGCAGGGGGAGGGGGGTGTATCAGTTCCCCTGTTCCACCCCCTTTGCAAATAGTGATAGACTCTGCCGGTTCCACCACCCAGTAATGCAAATATATTGCTAGGATGCAGGTGGCCAGGCCACACAGGGTCATTGATTACTAGGGTGCAGGCAGCCACACCACATAGCATTATCAATTCTATGGTTTGGGCGGCTGGACCACCAATGGTTCTGTGTGGCACAATCACTCCCATCCTAGCAACCAATGAAGCTGTGTGGCCCAGCCACCTTCGTTTTAGCAACCAATGATGCTGAATCACTGGAAAAGAAAGAGCGGGTGTAACAGGGGAACTCAAACAGCTCCCTAAAAGCACGCTTGACAGACACACTTACTAAACAGGGAACAGTGGCAACTGAGCTCAAAATAAGTAGTGCCTACAAATGAGGCTTCTATCAAGGGAGGAGAAATAAAGAATGGATTTTCTTCACATTTCAATTGCAATTTATTGTATAGGCTAATACAGGGAATTTAGACATAAATGTATGGACCTGTATTTAATTTTGTAATGCCCATGAGAACTCCTCTTTAATATCGTTTTCTGCGAAATGTTCTTTAGCACAACAAGCTTTAAATGTTCCATAGTACAGAAAATGGCAATTTTATGGAATTTAATATAAAAATAGCAATATACAGCTCTCCCGCTAGTGTTAATCCTCTGAGCAGGTGCAAAGAAACCTTGTTACACTCCTAGACATAATGTAATATAGGGTACGAGGTCTGAAATCCAGATAGCAGATTTGCAAACCAAGGAAGATCTTTTATATGGACATATTTAGAGGATTAGTGTTTTACAGCAGTAACAAGCAGGTTAAGCCAGATACTAATTTTGCACATTTAAATCTGTTCCCTTTATTGTTCAGTCAGAAATGGTTAGTAATGCCATTTTCAGTACACATTCTTGTTGTGGACTACATATCCCACCACGTGGCATGATACTTTCACAGTCAATAAAATTGATTCAGTCTCCCTTGTCATGTATTAAAAGAAGGAAATTAAATGTACTTATCCCTAAAACAATTTGGTTGTGCAGCACAATCACAAAACTGTTTTATCTGAGCTCATTTGGTAGTCCATATCATATAGGAATAGTGACATCCAACTGTAAATGTCTGGTGTTAAGGGAAATGGTATTAAGGTCCTTTTGCATCACACCCTGGCTTATTAAGCCCCATGCACACTCGGCAGTTGCCCAGCTCTTCTGAAGCCTTTTCTCCTGGCAGGAGAAAATCAGAATAAAAAACATGCAATTGCAAACACGTTAGTGTTTGAGCATTTACTCATTCATTCCATTGGCCAGACTATTCACTGGGCATTTTTTTTCAGTCCTCTCCTGAACGTGCAAGTGATGTTTTTTTTTCTGCTGCTAAATGCTTCTGCCTGTAAATGCCTATGTGTGCATGGACACATAGGCTAGCGTAAAGTGGGGTTCGACGGCAGAAAGAAAAAGTAAAACATCCTCCAAAGCAGTGTTTTAACACCAAGTGTGCATGGGACCTCTTCTGGACTATAATATTGGTGGGACATTGCTTGTCCTTGGCCCAATCTCTGTTCCTGGCTACCTTGGGATTTAGAATGTTCCCAACCAACTTGGGGTGCTCCTATTACTGCTATGCTCTCCATAATTTAAAAAAAATCCAACAGAATGAGTGGGAACTGACAAAGCAGGAGTGGAGATCTGAGAGCTCAAGAGATCTCAACACTGGAGTCCCTAAATGAAATAATTAATGGGTTTGGCTTTCCATCATCTACTGAATTGAAATATCAGCTCTTTAATACTGTATATTTAAAAGTTAGAAAATTATGTTTTTATTACACTGGCCAACCATGGTCCTATTATTGTAAGCATGAAGCTATTGTATACTTCAAATATTAATTTAACGTTGGGTGCATTTTATAACAATCTAAATGCTACAGAGCTCCGGGACACATTCCGAAGAAGGTCTTGATATTATAACAATACAGCAGTCCCTCCTTGAGATTTGCAGCCTTGGGTTTTTTTTTTTTTTTAGCCTAATATACCGTAACAAAGAAAATGATTAGACAACAGAGAACAGAATCAGAAAAGAGATATGAAATAAACTGGAATTATATTTTTTTGATGCAAAATATGAAAAAAGAATATTAATGTGCTTGGCTCTGCTCTGGGGCTAAAAAGTGCCTCATCTTTACTGTTCATTACTCTAAAACAGAGTTTTATTCATTTCTTCAAACTTATAGCAAGTATGTGTTGCAACCTATTAAAATATGATGATCAAGTCCTTGGCCAAACAGGCTTATTGGATTGGAGGAATGGCCCTACTCATGTAAAACTCACCAAGAGACAGGCAGAAAAGACACAACAGTGGGTAGCATGCTGATATATTCTGGTACGGTTCATATATAGTTTTTCATTGCAGCAGGCTGCAGCAACCCCCTCAGCTATAGCTTATCCACAGCATGTTGTTCAACTCTCGTTGCTTACCAGACACAGAATTTCAAGCAACTTTGAATCACAATCGGGGTCATTTACGAAAGGCAAATCCACTTTGCACTACAAGTACAAAGTGCACTTGAAATCGCACTGAAAGTGCACTTGGAAGTGCAGTCGCTGTAAATCTGAGGGGTAGATCTGAAATGAGGGGAAGCTCTGCTGATTTTATCATCCAATCATGTGCAAGCTAAAATGCTGTTTTTTATTTTCCTTGCATGTCCCCCTTAGATCTACAGCGAGTGCACTTCCAAGTGCACTTTCAGTGCAATTTCAAGCGCACTTTGCACTTGTAGTTTGCACTTGTAGTGAAAAGTGGATTTGCTTTTTGTAAATAACCCCCAATGACTACTTAACCCATCAAGGCCACATACCAATACTTTGAATTATTGCATGATGTTGATTGAAACTATATGTTAGATTGCATTCCTCCATTAGACTATTTTTGATGTAAAAGTTAGTTGTGAGTGGTTAAAAGTGCCTGAATATTGAAGAAATTATAGCTTTGTTTCTAGGAATAAAATGGTCTCTGCAGATTAGATCTCAAGACCACCTACTGGCACCTACTCAGCTTATTCTCTGATGGCTATCTTTGTAAACTTTTGCCTATTTTAGGTAATCACAACTTCTTCTTACAGTGTTTCTCTTATTGAGAGAGAAGGAATCATACACCAGTTGTTCTCTTTGGGGATCTGGCCCACTATCTTAGAGAACTGTCTAGCACCAGTGAAATTATGCCTGAATGTTTCCCTCAACATCAGCATTAGCTTTCACTATATGCAAGGAGTCTTAGAAACTCACATTATAGAATTACAAATATAAAATGGGTACATTGTAAGATAATAAAAATAAAAATTAGTTCTACCTGAGCCCCATTACCTTACATTCTTGGGCTAGTGGTATATGTGTTATACCTACCTAATCTATGACAAGCAGCAGAAATCCTCAAGCTAGTCCTGTCCCTTCCCATTCTCTAAAGCCTGATACACACAGGCAGTTTTTTTTTTCATTCAACCCAGCGAGCTAAATGAAAAAAAAAATGAGGCCCTCGAGAGGGACTCGCTGTACTAACTATGCTCTGCCCCCCCCCTCCCCACCACCACCACCACCAGAACACGCCATTGACTGTGGGAGATGATTAGATGCTGATCAGCGTTTTCCAGCATGCATGTTTAACAGAAGCCAGACGTTCCACCGGTATCTATCAGAAAGGCTGCTGTACACACGGTCGAATGTTGGCCTGTTTCTGTTGAACCAGCCAATACCAGCCATATGTACCATGCTTAAGTCTCACTGTTGGTCAGTACAGCTGTTCATCATTGTAATTGGAGATGGAAAATGGCAGGCCAGGTTCCAGAACCAGTTAACCCAAGAAGTAAGTGTGTTTGGAGCATTGGGTCATTCTGGCTGCTCTGGGTCTCTTACTGAGAAAGGAGCTGACTTGCTGTCATCTGAGATTCCTACTGTGAGTGGAAAGTATTGAATTGGGTAAGCATAACACATTTTAGAACCAGTCCTAAGTGCCAATACTAGAATTATTGAATGCAAAATACTAAACAAACCCATACATTTGTAAGTATCCTTTACTATTATATCTGTTTTAAGAATTGAATATGACAAATGTTTGGACAAAAAAAGCAAATGGCGCTCAGTTTAAATCGTATAGGCATCTCGTGAAAGTTCCCTATTATGCTTTGCCCCCCCCCCCCATGAAGGTGTACTGCCTGACTTGTCCATAGCCTCGTACCAGCTGCTACAAACCTATAGGGCTGTACACACGGAAGACCAAAAAAGGTCTGCTGATTGGCACCCGATCAGCCAATGGGGCCGTCCCCCTGTCAGAACACAATAGCTCAGCAGGGGAGATTGCTGTACTAACACCTGATTGTTACAGTACAGCAGCTCCTCCCAAGCTCTTCAGTTTTCTTTTCATTCACCCCGCTGGGTTGAATGAAAAAAAAAATACTAGTGTGTACCAGGCTTGAGAGTGTTATACCATCTCCTATGCTGGTATCATACTAATGTGCTTTTCTATGGCTTATTATTATTGGGGTAATACAAAGAAATTTACTTTTGAGGTTTTGAGAGCAGTAAATATCCTTTTAATGCAGTAGAAGGTTAAAGCATTAAAACACAATAGATCACTGGCTAAGCTTATTAGGTTGTGTGGACTCTGACAATGGTTCTATCTGAAAGCTATCACTTAAACGCATTGGGAGTATCCTGCAGAAGATCACTATTCAATGAACTACAGCAGTCATCATAAATTAGGGAATTACATTTAATTGACAAACAATAAAATTAACATTCCTTAGTCTGTGTTATCACACACAACTGCAGCATGTAGTAAAGATCTGAAAAACAAAGAATCCCTTTTTACTGCAAGCAGTGTTGCGTGTTCAGTTCAGTACTCCATTTAATTTTTGACTATTGTAATGTCTATTAGCAAAGCTAATTTTAATACTTTTTAAACTGTATTTTCACAAATGATGTAAGAGATAACTTAGCTTTAAATGGTTTTAGGATTGTTGTTTTTTTTATGCTGCTTCGTATGTCCTCTGTGCATGTATGTCATTATTAGTGAGTGAGTCATGAATTTTCTTGTAAAGGTAAAAACTAGAAATTTAAATTTCACTTAAACATGAATTCAAAAAATTCATAAAAACAAGATCTTCGTGTCTTTATTCATTATATTCTGTGAGGTAGCATTTAAAGCAGATCTTTTATGAATATTCTAGGTCCAATTGTTAGGCATATTCCAACATGCAGATTAAAAAAAAAAACTCATACAAAAAATAAAAACCACTTACCTTTGGTCCAGGCTTTGCTGGTGATATCACTAGGCCTTGTCTCATAATCATGCTAAGGATCTCAAATCTCCTGAGAAGGAGCGATTTGGGATCTTCCACTTTCCAAAGCTTCTGGAAAAATATCTAGTGATATCATCTTTGCGAAGGGTAATGTGCTGGAATTCAGGGTGTAACAGTTATTTTGGAGGTTTTATTTAATATTTTCCTGTGAGGCTAGTGTGAACCTAATATAGATTTTCATTAAAGTGGTTGTAAACTTTTGACATAAAAAAATTAACAAAGCAGAGCTTCATAAAATTTGTACCTACTGTACATCTATCCTTAGCATCCATAGGTGTCCGTTTATGAAGCAGTGATCAGCGGTGATCCCGGGGATCGCTGCTGATCACAGTCCATAAACAGTTTATGAAACAGAGATAATTGGGGGAGAAGTGTTTGAACATGTTCTCCCGCCGATGATCTCCGCACAAGGAGAATCCTCATTGACTGACACAGTAACGGCCAGTTTACAAAGCTACGATCTCAGCGCTTCACTGGTGATCTGTGTCAGAATTCACACTCCCCGATTCACCAGCTCAGAGCTGGTGAATCGGGGAGTGAAGAGGAAATCTGGTGGGATCTGAGGGGGCAGGAGGAAGATTTTTAACCTCCTTCTACCTCGTTCAGACCCCCCAACACTGTAACCATGTCCCCCTGTCATATTTATGTGTATACATATATATATATATATATATATATATATATATATATATATATAGTATAACTATATATATATATATATATATATATATATATATATATATATATAATGTGTGTGCATATACATGTATATATAACGTGTGTGTGTGTATACATTTGTATATAATGTAGGGGGACTCGTTATTTTTTTAACATTAACCAAGCCATATGTCAGTGTACTGAGCAGTGATAATTTACCACTGCTTAATAAACTGACATCTCTGTATTTCTGTGAATTTCTAGTACTGTAATCTCGTAAAGTCTCACGAGATTCCAGTATCAGGGGCCAGTCTCCTCCAAAGGTGAAGCGATCTACTCCGCTTCATAAACTGGCACACAGAGGAGAAGGATCTCCTCTGTGAATGCCGGAGAACGAAGCAGTGAATAGATTTCACTGCTTCATAAATGGACACCATAGTGTGGGTCCTGGCTGTTCTCTCTTTACTCTGCTATCTGCATGTGTCACTTCTGGCAGTTTTCTCAGGCATTAGGCAATCCATGGGGTAGGCAGCAGTTGAGATTGATGTAGGCAGCAAAATGATATCAAGTTAGGTCCACTAAGCAAATTGGAATTTTTGATTAAAAAAACTGCAGCATACCTTTCATGATATGCATTTTAAAAAGTTTTTTTTTTTTAATAAAATGTATTCTCACTTTAAGTTAATAATAGCAAATAATATGAATGAAATAAATAAAATTAAAAAAATGAAGGGGGTCTACTAACTATTACACTGGTACAGGTAGAAGCATACATTTATTTTTTTTTATATACTTACATGTATGTCTGTGGAAGAGCAGATTGTAGAACTATGAGGATTGTCAATACCAACCGTGGGAGTAGTTTCAGCATTCTAAACATTCACAAATGGTGTGCGACACAGTGACAATGCTTGGTTACAATGTTTATTAGAAAATGAACAGAAATACATTGATAGAAATGCTGTTTATTTAGATTTTTAAACACAAATGCTAATATTTGTAGGATTATATTTTATTTGCATTAAATAAGAAAATGGAAATCTGCATGACTCATTTTATATACACAAACAGAATTGAGGCATTTAATATATAGATATAGATATCTATATCTATATAGATATCTATATATAAATATATATATATAGATATCTATCTATCTATATATCTATATATATATATATATATATATATATATATATATATATTTTGGCCATTTTAAGCTACCAGTAATTGTATACAATTCTTTTGGCTGAGGTAAAGCAGTAAAGATGGAGTGGTAACGCCATTTTTCTGTAGCAGATCGATACTGTGTTGGTATGTGCCATAGGCTGCAATGTAAGACACAAAACATTCATAAATTACTTGAGCAATCTTGTAGTACTGTCATGAGCCTGCAAACAGACTAAGGCCTTCTAATCTATATTGGATAAATGTAGGCATTACGGTGCTCTCATTGGTCTCAGACTCTAAATATACAAATTATATTTGTGCATCTATGTATATAATGTGACAAGATAAATATCACTCATATATGGTAAGCTAATGGATGTTCATTAAAAAAATGTCTTATTTGTGCCTTGATAAAATGTCTGCATAGAATTGGATCATCACAAGGCAGAAACCGCTTAACTGCTTAAAGTGGAACTGTAGGCAGATACAAAAAAGAACAATTTTAATAAACCCAGTAATAAAATATAATATAATATAATATAATATAATATAATATAATATAATATAATTCCTTTAAAAAACACAAGTTGATTGGCCAATGATCCATTGGTGTTAGTACTTTCTGAACTCTTTTTGAAATAGTGATGTGGAAGTTCTGGATGGCATATCAGAAATTCTGTCTTCACTTGCTGCATGTTTCTTTCAGATTAGTATCACAGATCCTGTATGGCAGTTCCCATAATTCTCTCAGGATAAGTTTTCTTTGAGCCAGTAAGCCAGTACTATATTCATTAAAACCCAAAACATTTTTTGCATTCAATTGGTATACCAAACCGCCAAATGGGAGAGGGAAAGGCAGCACTCTAAGCAAGTTAGGGCTCTATTTCTTAATGCAGTGCTGCCATTTTATTTTCCTGAGCATGTTTACAAGATGGGGGAGCAGAGAAATGACCCAACAAGTGTATTACTCAATGTAATGTCATCAGGTTGGTGACTTAACTGCAGAGGTGAAAGGTAAGGTCATCTGCCTAGCCATGCTGCCTGATGTGGAAACCTAGAATATGAGTGGCTGAATAGAATTACAAGCAATTTTGGCTGGTAAGACAGCTGTTTATTAAAGCAGTATTAAACCTAAAAGCAAACATTTATTACATTGCAGCTTACCAATTCTTAGATGTGACGTCAGCATTTATTTTCTTTTTTTAGGCTTTCTTTCTTCTATTTTCATCTGGTGATCCAGCCAGTAAGTCTGTTGTTTTTCAAAAGAACAAGCTCTCTAGTCAAATCAGTTACAGAGATGAGACTATCAATTTTTACACTGGCAGGGGTGCTTACAACGATCAGCTTTTATACTGTATATGTAAAACCTTTATCCAAAAAGAAAACAACTGTTACTATAACTGATTATATTAGCTGCAGTTTGGCTTCAGCTTGTTAATGTATTTCAATCTGCTAGTACATCTAACACTCCTCCACCCCCAGACTGACACTACTGCTGTCCAAAGGTGTCCCCCATGCTCATTCACATAGAGTGGGGGCACTCTAATACAGGAGGTATGTTACTGGCCAGATCATCAGGTGAAAACTAAGAGAAAGAGCTTTAGAAAAGGAAAACTAATGCAACCACCACATCTAATGATTGTTAAAGTGGTTGTAAAGGCAGAAGGTTTTTTTATCCCTAATGCAGTCTATGCATTAAGATAAAAAGCCTTCTGTGTGCAGCAACCCCCCTTCAGCTCCCCTAATACTTACTTGAGTCTCATCTCTGTCCAGCAATGTCCACAAGTGTCTCGGCTGTCCGGGACCCTGCCTCCTGATTAGCTGAGACACAGCAGCGGCTCCATTGGCTACTGCTGCTGTCAATCAAAGTCAGTTAGCCAGTCATGAAAGAGAGGGGGCAGGGCCGAACCGTAGCTCCATGTCTAAATTGGTACACGGAGCTGCAGCTCGGCTCTGGTGCCCCCATAGAAAGCTGCTTGCTGTGGGGGCACTCAACAGGAGGGAGGGACCAGGAGCGCAGAAGAGGGATCCGAGAAGAGTTGGATCTGGGCTGCCCCCCTTGGCCCCACTAATACTTACCTGAGATTCCTGCTACACACAGAAGGCTTTTTATCCTAATGCATACAATGCATTAAGATAAAAACCTTCTGCCTTTACAATCACTTTAAGTGTAAAGGTGACCTCTATGGTACCAGCATTTTAGTCTTCATGTAATGCAGCTTTTTTTATTTTTTCTTGGATGTATACAGTCTGTGGCTTGTAGGATGAGCCTCTGCTGGCTTTTAGCACCCACACTCTTTGGAGGATGTCAGCTGTCTTGGGATTGGGAGCAGTGCTCTCCCTACGTCTTAAAAAAAAAAAAATCATTGTCGAATTCCAAATATACAAAATAATCTAAATTTAAAATGAGCCTATTTTGTTGCTGCACTAAACTGATATTATTCTGGAGAGAACAAAGGCGTAAATTGTAGGTGGAGATCTAAGCCGCAATAGAATTTCATCATGTATTAAGCTTTAAAAGTTAAATAAATCAGGAAACACAGAATTTTGCCGAATCACTTAAGCAAATATTAGTAGGAGAGGTTAGGTTACTCTGTGTAACATGACAAGAACAAGCCCCCTCTGGTGCAGAGAGGTTTCAGGCCTTGGTTGGTTGACATCAGCAAAAGAAAGGAATAGTGTTTTTTCAAAGATTGTTATTATATGTATAATGATCCTTTTTTTCCTCCCCCTATTTGGGCACATTTAGGTGGTGCAGGGCCCATAGGGGTCTATGTGGACAGCTAATGTATTATTAGCCAGATATTGGTTTGGCAAACTCATATGGCAGATATCTGACCTCTTTGTAGGGTGTTCCATATTGACACCATGTTGGGTTATTCCTTATGCTAGGCTTAAGGTGGTGATTTTTGGGTCCTTGTTATAAATGTAACATATAAAGTCTAAATAAAACATGATAGCTTCCCTTTAAAGTACTGCTGATCAAGTTACTGTCTAGTTGCAGTGTACTGGACAACACCTGCTGTAGAGAGGGGGTATTTTTATGACTGTCCAGGACATCTCTTCGTCCAAGAGAGATGGATCTGTCACCACTAGTAGCATGTAAAACAAATGTTTGCTCCCTTCACTTAAAATATGTTGCAGGTACCCTGTGGTAGCCCTATAGCCCAGGATTTGGACACCTTGAGGCGGAACTGTAATATACAGTAGGGTAACCAATGTTCCCATATCTGCAGCCTTTACATGTAAGTTCATGGACCTAGTGGTGATAATTATAGTAAAGTGGCACGTTTGGCATTTGGGCAATAATTTATTTCATTCACCAGAATTGTAATTTATTCTGACCATTGAAATGGATAAATGCTCAAGTGCTAAAGCAACTAGGTGTGTCTAGGCGTGTTTAGGCACATTTGCCATTTTTTTTTTCATTCAATAATGTTTATTGGTTTTAACAGGCAAGATAACAAGGTACATTCAAAAAGATATCATTTGAAGAGTAAATGTATGTATAGGCCAACATGGCCTAATAAGCATCAGAAAAACAGATGGCATACTCTGGGAATACAGTAGGTATTGTACAATTAATGGTTAATTAAATGCATCTCTCAGTGTTTGATCTGAGCCCTGATATGATACGGCTTTGTTTTGGAGGCTTTAATAATGAATTGTGGCTGAGTGGGGGAGTCAGGACAGTAATTCTTAGTCAGCGGGAGAAAAGAGGGTGAGAGAGGGTTCCCTCAGCCACCCCTAAAGGGAGCACGCTGTGGATGGGGGGCCCTACACCACTTTGAACATTTAACATTGTCATGGGTCCCTGTTTAAAGAAAGTAGAGTGGAAGTATTTGGGGTTGATACATATCATAAGACCTTACTGGAATGTCACCATGTAAAACAGTTCAATGAACTCTGCCGAGACCTGGGGCAAGAGCATGTGTATAGTTGATTAGAGGTGCAGTTGGATAGTCCGGGGCAACTGAGATCATAAACCGATATTCCTTCTGTAAACCTGTATGCATTATAAGATTCGAGACCAGCCATGTCTTGTAAATATAGCTATGGAACAGAGGAGGGTGGGCAGGAGGAAGTAGAGGATGGAGATGTAGTTCTAGAGAGAGGGTAAAGTAAGGTGAGAGAAAGGGTGGGGAGAGTCAGATGGGTCACCCAGAGGAAGAATCATCATGAGGAGTTGTCTCCGGGGTATAGAGGTATATGACAGTATTTGGCCCAGGGTTCCCAGGTGATTTCGAAAACACGGGTTTTGTCTTGTATAATACTTACTATCTTCTCCTGCACCATAATCCAGGAGATTTTGTGCTTCACCGCTTTTTCCAGTGTGAAGCTGTAGTGATTTTGGTTCCTAAGAGAATAAAGAAGATCAGTGCTTGTGTATATTTATCTACTTTCTTCACTTTGAGGTTAAGGAGTGCTATGTCTGGGGCTTGGGGAACCTGTATATTCGTTACCTTGCATATTAGAGAGAAAAGTTTATTCCAAAGGCTTTGTATTCGTGGACAGGTCCACCATATGTGGAACATTGTGCCCACATGGTGGCAGTCTCTAAAAAACGTGTATTTTGAGGCTAGCCTCAATCAAGGAAATATTCAATATACCTTTGAAGTAACGTTGGAAGCAGGCATTCCATTTATTTGGATCCCATTCTATATTGAGGTCATTTTCCCATGTTTGGGCATAGATGCAGCCAAGGAAGCGTAAATGATCGATATCCCCCCCCCCTTTGATCCGTGATGTTCGAGCACCATGATTCGTAGGCCGTGACCCTAGGAGGTTCCGGCTTGTTGAGCCAGATCGATTGAAGAAAATGGAGTATTTGTGTATATCTGAACCTTTCAGAAGTGGGCATTTCTAGTTTTCTCATGCAGAATGCAAGTGAAATGGGGCCTGTAGAAATGAAGAAGTTCCCTAAACCTTTGTTGAGTCACCAGCTAAAGGCTAGGATGTTCATTCCTAGGGGGAAAATTGGGATTGTGGAATAAATGTGTTAGAGCGCGTATGGCTGAGATTAATGAGGAATTTTTGTGCATCTGGTTGCACAGGGCCAGTGAGTGGTATAGGGTGGGAGCTAGGATGGGAGGTCTGAGTTTAGTGGGGGACCATTGTCACCCAGTCGGGTTTAGAATCCCGTGAGTATACGATTGAGATCTGGACGAGTTGAGCTACTTGGTAATACCACCAAATGTTTGGGAATATTTTTAAAAGCACCTCCTGCCCTTAGGTCCCCAGATAAATGTCAGGATTTTGGATTGGAAATTATGCAGTTGTGATATCCTGATTGGGATGGGTAGAGACCTGAATAGGAATAATAGGCATGGGAGGAGTGTCATTTTGATAGTGTTAATGCGGCCTAGCCATGATAGGTTATGTTTAGACCATGTGGAGAGGTCTGAGGACAGTTTGTGGAAAATGGACGGGTAGTTAGATGAGTATAGTGAGTCAATCTTGGAGGTTAAGTTTACGCCTAAATACGGGATATAGGTTGAACACCAGGTAATTGGGAAGTGGTCCTGTAAATTTTCAAGTAAATTGGAGGGAATTGTGATATTTAATGCTAAGGATTTTGATACACTCACCTGAAGACCGGATGCATTCCCAAATTTTCCAAGTAAAGAGAAAATGTTGGGGGTCAAGATTAGAGGGCAGATAAATAATAGGAGATCTTCTGTAAACAAAGCACATTTGCACTCTTGAGGTCCACAGAGTACTCCTTTAAAGTCAGGGTGGGTTCTGATCGCAATGGTCAAGGCCTCAATAGCTATAGCAAATAAGAGGGGGAAAGCAACCTTGCCTGGTGCCTTTTTCGATGTTGAGGGGATCTGAGTAGCAGCCCTAAAGTCTTACCTGCATGCTTGACAGCAAAAAGCCTTTTTCTGTCAAGGAAAATTATGTCTATGGCCCTTCTTATCTGGTCAGGACCCTGTCTCCCCAGGATAAAACCCGCCTGGTCCTTATGGATATATTGAGCGATACAGAATGAGAGTCTATTAGCTAAATTTTTTGTCAAGAGTTTTAGATCGTTGTTAATTAAAGAGATCGGGTGGTCATTGCTAACTACGCTCGGATCCTTACCAGGTTACGGAATGACCAAGATATAAGCTAAATTTAGAGCTTTATCCAGGGGAGAACCTGGCCTGAGTGAATTAAAGAATCTGACCATATAGGGGACTAGTATATTGGCAATTTTTTAATAATAGCAGGCCGAAAATGTCAAATGTCAGATAGATGTTGATAGGTCAGGGACAATAGAGGGTTCATCTGTGTACTCACTGCAGGGTGATATATCCCCTCTGTGCAGACATCCAGGCCCTCCTGATCAGCGATGCATACCTCTGGATTCGACTCTGAGCCTCATTTGTCATTGGCGGCCACCATCTTTGGAGAGGCCGCGGCTGTAGGCACGGGGTTCAGTTGCCGGGATAAGTCCCATCTTGCTGTGCCCCCTGGCATTGGGGGGGTCTGGACCTCTGCAGTTGGTGTGGGGGGAGGCTGAGGGAATCCTTGTCATTTGATGGCTGTGGCAGGGAGAGCTGGCTGGAGCGGAGCTCTCAGAAAATGCGACCGTCCGTGGAGCTGCCGCGCATGTCGCATTTGGCATTTTTTATGCCCAACAGCTCTCTTCAGAAAGCGATTCTTCTGCATTAAGGAGAAGGCATTTGACTGACTTTAAACGCTGCCGCTCCTAAACTCCTCTAAACATTTATGTGTGCATTGACACATAGGGGTTAATTTACTAAAGGCAAATAGACTGTGCACTTTGCAAAGTGCAGTTTCACTCTGCAAGTGCAATTGCTCCAGAGCTTAGTAAATGAGGGAGAGCTCAAAAAAAGTCAGTTTAGTAGCAGCAGTATGCATAATCCCTAACAGATTTTAGTATAATTGAATGATTTATACAGTATTAACAGATTGTTTTATAATATACATACATAGTATTTGAGTGTAAAAAAGGACATGGCCCCTCAAGTGTATGCAAAGGAGTAAATCCCAGCATCTTTAAGGATTTAGATGATGCTTTGACATGCTTGGTGCATGCATGACATCTCCATATTACCTTGCTAATGCCCATAGGTTGTCATGTACGTGCAGCACATATGCATTTTGATAGGCATAGTGATGTATCCCTTTTATTAAAGGAACCAGACTGTCATGCAGACATCCTGATATTTCCCTATATACATAGGTTTTTAAAAAGTTTTCTTGTGTATGGGGGTGCAATTAAAAAGGTAAAAAAAGAAAAAAATAATAATTTTTGAAGAATGCACCATTGAATTGTAGAGGGAAAAAAAACACAGCTAACAAGAAAAAAAAGTTATAATGCTTTTGGGACACTGAGGCTGAATTGAATTGAAGGTATACACAATTCCATGTTAAAGGTCAATCGGATATCTAAAGTGGTTTAAATCCATTTAACCTTTACAGATTTCTGTCATATGTCACTTAGAAGCCTGCAATTATAGAATGCAAACGTCAACTTTAGCATGTTCAATGTAGATTTATCGGAGTAAAATATATTGATTTCTTTCAATATATTATTTTTATAAATAATATTCATAATAGTTTAAGGTTTCTTTTACATGTGTATTCCTATTTACTGCAAATGTGAAATGCTGTTATTGTTTGCATCACCTATCTGACATTTAACAAATGAAAAAGTAGCCAATATAACTAAAGGCATTACATTCAGCCACTCATTATTGAGTCTATTTATAAAAGCTGGTGCAAGGACTTACAATAGGGCAGACAATGAAGATCATAGACCCCTGTAATGCAATGACCAAAAACTCTCAGTTCTACATATCACTTTTAAATGTTTGAATAAATACTGAGATGTCCTACATTTAAATGGCTCATCCTTAAAGGTCCCACTGCATGGAATGCTCTTTTAGTTCAGAAAATGTACTAGTAGGCCTTCCACCCTACTTTCAGTTGTCAAGGTCACCAATTTCTGTTGATTTTACCCTCTGCCTTCGCCTACTTTTTCTATATCTTTTTAACATTTTAAATGCATTCTTGTGACATTTTTTTGCTTTGGTGCTTTATAAATAACAAAATAATTCTCAAAGCGGACCTTTACCCCCCAAATCCAAAAAGCAATGTTGCATTTTTCTGTTTCCTGTTTTCGTTAAATGTATCATCACTAAATGTATGGTTGGAAAGACTTGTGGGAAAGGGGGAATAAATAAAGACGCATGCTATTTTCAGTAAGTTGGTTTGCCTAATTACACATTGTTAGAGTGGGCAGTTTATTAAGTAGGGAAGGCCTGCAATAAGGAAAAATTATATAGAGTAGCAATTGAACATATTATTATAAGTCAGGATCAACAATATATTAGAAAGGTTTTAGTCAAAGGTTCACTGTTACGGCAAGTGCAGTTATTGATACCAATGGTCAATATTTGAACTTACCACGTGCCTCTTCAGCTATCATAGATTTCAAAGTATTCTCAAAGCCGTTGTAGATTTATCTATCCAATGATGCTGGCAGATACTGCAATGCAGAAACAAAACACCTGCATTTAGAGTGACTAGATTTCCCGGATGTCCCGAAGTTTAGGGGGCTTTCCCTGGGAGAGAAGTGTCCCTGGTTTTATGTCAAATTAAAGAATGTGTACCTGATTTCGTCTTCCAGCTTTAATGATGGTGTGCCAGGCCCAGGCTGCTGCAGAGTAACCTGGCTTAGCAACATTTCTGTTTTTGACCTGTAACATGAGGTGGGAGTGCATCTGGTCCTGGTTGTGTCTAGGGTTATTGATGATGTCACATGGTGATATCATGTGGTCTACCCAGACCCTGCCCTCTTGGCTCTAACACTTTCTTGTGATAGCAAGTACTATTTAGTGCCTGTGTTGTAGGTTGCAGCCTGCAAATGTAAAATAATAAAATTATAATTTCAATAGTACATGCAGCAGAACACATTTGATTAATTTATGCAAGCTGAACCTACTAATGAAGTCCCTAGCTAGACACATCATGACTGAATATTGCACTATAATGGAAAAATAAGTTGAATTTTTCCTAACTTCTTCAAAATATTATAATATTACTATCAATAAAATATCATTGTGTTTTAACACTTGAGTTCAAATCTAGGATCAGGCCAAGCCAGATCTGTTTAAAACATAGTCCACAGTGATTATCTTTGGCGTATGCTTCAGACTGCAGGTATTACGTCCTCTTGGTCCATTTTTTCCACCTTTCTCTTTTTGCAACATGCAAAGGATTCAGCCAGTAGCTTAGCAGCAGCCTCATTTTTTGTTTGTAGCATGATTGCATGTTTGAGCTGTGGTTTTGTTAGTGTTTTTCAATAGAACAAGTGAAACTATGGGCAAAAAAAAATGATATATATAATAGAGTCTGTCGGTAGCGCTAACACAGCAATTTTGATTTTCTGAATACCCCATAATTTATTACCTGGTGATACGGCCAGTAGGTCAAGAAAGTTTGAAGTTATCTTTCAGTTTCCTCCAAAAGGCCAAGCTGGCCATCAAATATATTGATAATGTTGTATGTAAAACCTTTATCCCAAAAGAAGAAAAAAAACTTTGGCTATAACGGCTGACAAAAAGGTTAGCTGGAGTTCAGCTTTACATTGTTAATCATTAATGTAAAGCTCATTCTACTAGTGCATCTAACACTACCCTCTCCACTGATTGACAGTGCTGCTGTCCTAGGGTAGCCATGTTATTCCTCCATAAATACAGTGGAGGAGTAAATGTAGCCACTAACACAAGAGGTGTATTACTGGCCAATTGCTAGATGCAAATAAAGGAAAAAAAGATTAAAAAAAAAGAAAATGAAAGCAGCCACCACATCCAATAACCGGTAAGCTGCAGGAACATTTTGTTTTTGGGTTTACACTTTAATGGCAGCAGTGGATCAACGTCAAAACACTGTAAGTACTCTGTAAGCAAGGATGCCTATCACATTCTGTATGCGGCAAAAGAACAGAAAGGGCAAGGACTTTACAGCAACCATAAGGTCTTCTAGGGGTGTTTTTTTTTTTTTTCCTGCCTATTAGCCTATGTGTCCATGCGCACACAGGCGTTTAGAGGAGTTTAGAGGCAGGAGTGTTTGGAGGCAGGAAAAAAAAACCTCACAGCCAGTGCGTGCGTTCAGAGTGCAGTGAATGTGCGCTGGTGGCGTCATCGGTTACTTCAAGTATGAATATCTCCTAAACACTGCAAGTTTAGGAGGCATTCACTGTACCTACAGGTAAGCCTTACTATAGGCCTACCTGTAGGTACAAGTTAAATTGGTAGTAAACCACAATAAAAAAAAAATCTCCCTGCAGATTAATGCATCGCATACTAGCACATTATAAAAGAAAACAAATTCCTCCAGCGATGCACTATCACTGCTGAAAGGGCTTCCATCTTAACTCGGTCTTTCTTCTGGGTTCGCAAGCTGGGGCCGATTGATTGGCAGAGCCTCAATGATGTCACTCCCACGCATGCACATAGGAGTCATGGCCATGGCACGAAGCTCGGAAGGAATGGCATGCCGCCCATTGAGAGAGCAGTTCACATGTGCCGCTGACATCACTGGCGCTGCTAAATGGTGCATGTTTAGGAGATATTTACTGTACCTACAGGTAAGCCTTATTATAGGCTTACCTGTAGGTATAAATAAATAAAAAAACGCCTTTACTACTACTTTAAAAAGTGGAGTTTAGTACCCCTTTAATGGTCTGTTTGCTCTGTCTTCTTGATTTTTAAAGTAAGCATGGTACTACACAAAAAACTACATGAAAAACGACATGTGTATACAGACATTGGGAGGTGCCTGCAGGGTTATGCAGTCAGCGGTTGCCTGTGACCAGAGCAGCCACAGGTTTACTTTAATACCAATATGCTCATGTAATGTATTTTCATTTAAGATCCAGGAAAAAATCTTTCTCAAGACATTTCCAGACTCGTCAATCATCCTGTCTAGCTGATTATCTTGTAAGCCTTTAATAAGGCCAGATACGTGATAAACAGTCAAGGGGTTGAAAAATTAGATTTAGCTGATTATACAGTCATATATTCATATAAAACTATTGAAATTATAAAACATGTTTGAAATGTTGACCTTAGCAATAGCAGCTTCTGCAGTCAACTGTAGAAGATTTGCATCTCTTGTCTGTTATTGATTAAACCTTTAAACTTGGTCTGCTCACAAAACTATCATATACTAGTTCTCAAGCGACGAAGTGCAAACTCATTAATGTATTTGTGTTATTCAAATAATTTGGCTGTGACAGTTAAATTTTATGGTTTCAGGGTGATGATTTAGCACTAACTATTTAGCTGTGTTTAGATGTCAGATAAGTGGAAGAAACATATACTGATGATAGTTACCTCTGCTTATGTTGTTAACCCGTAAAACCCCCCATTATTATGTGCTGCGAGGACAGGCTTGCATTTAATGTTTTTTTTATGCACCAATGCTCTTGGTCAACTGGATTCTTAAAAACCACTGGAATGCCTATGCTGTTCGTAACAAAAATGTTCAGGAGAGGTAAACCTATACCCATGCACAGCATTGCCTACATAGGCTTCAGGGAAAACACTCCCAGTGACCAGTGGCGGCTGTGCTCCATCGGTCGGGGGGGCGGCAGACAGACCCGACCACAGACATCCCCCACATCGCTCCAGCACACCAGCTCGCCACCCCACACTAACCCCCCCATTTCCCGAGCCCAGTACTGCACACCATACCCACACCTTTCCCCAGACGCCGGCTCGCTCACTCACGATCTGGCCCGCCAGGCCCTCGTCAGCCCTGCACTTACCCCATGCAGGTCAGGGCTGCGGCTTCCCCCCTCTGTCTCCTCCGTGTCCCAGATGTCGCTTCTCCTAGCCAATGGGATCTTTGGACTCCCGGCCAATGGGGTCCCTGGGACTCCCGACCAGGAAGTTGGTCCTGAGACCCCATTGGTCGAGAGTCCCAGGGACCCCAGGACCAACTTCCTGATTGGCCGGAAGGAGAAACAGTTAGACATTAGCGAATATTAATTTGCTAATATCACACAACAGAGTGGGCTCAGGGCGCAATGCTCTGCGCCCAGAGTCCACCCTTTTTTGAAGCTGGCTCTAAACAAGTACTTAAAAAAAAAAAAAAACCCATTGGAATCCATCCGTCCGGTGCCCTGCATGTAGATTAGGGGCCGGGCGCATGGATTAGGCGGGTGGCACCCCTGCGTCCCTAATGAGCGGTCGCCACTGCCAATGATGCTGTTAAGCCTGGTACTCACCACTAGTTTCTTTTTTCGTTCATCCCAGCAGGTTGAAAAAAAACACCTCACAGTTCAGATTGGAGCCCTTGTACTAACAATCTGATGTTAGTACAACAATCTCCCCTGCTGTGCTATTGTGTTCTGAAAAAAGGATGGTCCCCCTGCCAGAACACTCTGATTAGCGCTCTCTGCCATTGGCTGAGAGAGCTGATTGGGATCCAGTCTGCTGCTGGTTTTCCAGCATGCGTTTCTGACAGAAGCCGGCCGAATGTCTGGCTTCTGTGGGACTGGCTGTCATACACACGGGCCAAATGTCAGCCGATTTTTATTGAACCGGCCAATGTTGCCCATCCATGTTTACTAGGCTTTAGGTGATCTGTGGATTTCTGCAGCAATGGATCACAGAAAACCTAAATTGTGATAAATTGAATGAACTTTCTGATTTTTTAAAGCTGTGGTGTTTGTTGAATAGCATTAGTAGCACACACACATATATCCAGCAGTCCCTGGGTTACAAACAAGATAGATTGCGTAGGTTTGTTCTTAAGTTGAATTTGTATGTTAGTTGGAACAGGTACATTTTTTTAAGTGTAACTCCAGCCAAAAAAAATCTTTTTACATTTTTTGGATAGAATAGGGAAGGATTAACACCCCTGTAACATTTGTTTTGCTGTCTGTGCCCCTGTTCAGAAGATTTCATCTCCTCTCCTCCCTTTTTCTTCCTTGCTTTTCTTCGTATTTCTCTGGCCCACCAGGCTCAACCCTGGATGTGATGGTTACATAGTGAAAAGCATTCCTTTTTCACAAATAGATATACTATTTCTTGAGAAAAGACAGGTTCTGTAGATATCTCCTGATATTCGCTTCACTTTTGACTCTGTAAGATCGTTATTACTTACACCTGGTGCTGTCATATCCCCAGGTCTCATAAGGTGACAATAACCTCTTGCCGGTTATACATGATTGCCCTTGGACTTCAAAAGGCCTGCTCAAATCTCTTCCACTTAGATTAGCCTTTTTACTTTTTGAAGTCTTCTTTCATTTTTACCATCAATGCTACTGTATTGTTATGTTGAACTGAACTTTAATAAAAACCCTTTGTACAAGAAGATTTCATCTCACTTTCTGTCGCTGTGACAATTGGATTTTGAAAATTTTGGGTTGTCGTGGAAACAAGGATTGGTGATAAAGCTTCAGTGAAGACACCTTTTTTCCATGAGAACTCTTACAGGAGTGAATTTCCCTACCTAGGGTAGATTTCCTCTCACTTCCTGTTGTCTCCTTCCATTAGTAAATATGTAAGTCAGATGTTTGTAACTCTGGGACTGTCTGTATATACACTATATTGTCAAAAGTATTGGGACACCTGCCTTTACACACACATGAACTTTAATGGCATCCCAGTCTTAGTCCATAGGATTCAATATTGGCCCACCCTTTGAAACAGCTACATGACTGTGCACTAGTACACAAAGCAAAGTCCACAAAAACTTGGATAAGCGAGTTTGGGGTGGAGGAACTTGACTGGCCTGCACAGAGTCCTGATCTCAACCTGATAGAACACCTTTGACATGAATTAGAGCGGAGACTGCGAGCCAAGACTTCTTGTCCACATCAGTGTCTGACCTCACAAATGTACTTCTGGAAGAATGGTCAAACATTACCATAGACAAACTTCTAAACCTTGTGGACAGCCTTCCCAGCAGAGTTGAAGCTGTTATAGCTGCAAAGGGCGGGCCAACTCAATATTGAACCCTATGGACTAAGACTGGGATGCCATTAAAGTTCATGTGTGTGTATAGGCAGGCATCCCAATACTTTTGACAATGTAGTGTATATTAAGTATATATTAAATATATATATTTTTACAAGTCATATATATTTCAGAATATTCACTTATCATATCCATATATCATCTTGCCTGGGATCTAGCATATTCAAAGTTTGAAGATGAACTCTAGGCTGATAAAAAAGACACACATTACTGCAGCTCTGTATTGATCAATAACTCATTAAATGTTACATACAAACAGTGTAAGTACCTTGATTTGACTTGGTATCAGCCTCTGGCAGTCCCTGTTCCGCCGGGTTAGAGTGTGAGAGGAAGAATTAGTACAAGAAACCAATCAGTCCATGTGCTGATAAAAAGGATGCTGAAAGGGAAAAGTTAGCTGCATGAAGGAGATGAGCTCATCACTATTCTGCTTCTCTTTTTCACTGTCCAATAACTGGCTGGAATGAGTCCAAGACCATCTGGGCTCAGAGAAAGTGGGTTCAATAATGATGGACATCAGAATGAGGACATCAAGTGGCAGAAAGCAAATACTGCAAAGGAGAACTTTGGATTGAGGGCAAATTTTGCAGAAAAAGCTGTTTTTTTTTTTCTTAATTTTATCTTTTAATGGACTATTTATTTATGTCTTATTATTTTTGGCTGGAATTCTGCTTTAGACTACAGGGTGGAGGCTTGGATGTCTGGCAGAGCACCTACATAACAAAAACACAGTTGTCTTCCTCTAGCACTTTCTTCTGGACCAAAGAGGTTACAGATAGTGATTCATGAGTTTTTTGTGCAGTTTGCTGGAGTTTGTAGTTCTATAGCAGGTAGCAAACAACATGGCACAGTCAAACTCATGTGGCATTTTTTAGCATTCCAGTAATATTTCACACTAAATAGCTTGGTACATACACATGTTCTTCATTAATCTTATGTCATTATGAGTAAGTACTATATTATGCTATAACTAGTCATTATATGTATTTGTTGTTACTAACAAAATTAGGATTTGCCGCATCATTAAAATTGCATTAACCTTCAGAGTATGAGCTTTACAGGGCAAAATAATAACCTATGTGCCGAAAATACCTTAACTACAAGAAATGGATCAGAGAGAGGATGTTCATATTTTCTAACTGCTGGAAAAATAAAAACAGCTGAAATCCTATTGTCACCTGTCATGGGTAGATGCTCCTTTGGATAAAGACTGTCATAAAGCTGTAGATATACACTTCCCTCGGGGTGCATCTGTCTGTCTCTTCCTAGGCATCTTGTATCTGTGAGGTTATGTACATAATTATGTTATGGAAGAAGCAAAGCCACAATCATATATTTAAATAAAATTAAATCCTGTATGTTACTAAGCTAACCGGTGCACCTAAAATAACTGAAGTATATTGTATGTCATTTACTTTAAAGCAGCCCCCCTCCCTGTTTTTTTTTTTTTTTTCCTTTACCCCTATTTCTCACATTTTAGATATTCGCCCATCTAGCAGATCCAACGAGAGATCCTGAGATCCTCTCATGCCCTACCACCACTCAGTCCCGTGTTGCCATGTTATATTTGACGTCATCGAGAGGACTGGCGCCTCTTCCGAGTTCAGTGGGTGGGCCTCCCTATGATGCGCCACTAGGCCTGCCCCCTCCTCCTCCTCTGTGAATGAAACAGTAATGCCCCGTACACACGGTCGTACTTTGTTCGGACATTCCGACAACAAAATCCTAGGATTTTTTCCGACGGATGTTGGCTCAAACTTGTCTTGCATACACACGGTCACACAAAGTTGTCGGAAAATCCGATCGTTCTAAACGCGGTGACATAAAACACGTAGGTCGGGACTATAAACGGGGCAGTGGCCAATAGCTTTCATCTCTTTATTTATTCTGAGCATGCGTGGCACTTTGTCCGTCGAATTTGTGTACACACGATCAGAATTTCCGACAATTTTATATCCTGCTCTCAAACTTTGTGTGTCGGAAAATCCGATGGAAAATGTGTGATGGAGCCCACACACGGTCGGAATTTCCGACAACAAGGTCCTATCACACATTTTCCGTCGGAAAATCCGACTGTGTGTACGGGGCATAAGGCCTCCTAGGATATGAGACATAGATATCCCAGTAGGCAGAGCGGGCACAGTACACATAATTTCCCTAGGTGAATGACGTGTATGGGGGCAGATCTAAACCCTTTTTGTAAAAAAAAAAAAAAAAAAAAAAGGGAAAAAAAAAAAAAAAAGGCGCTCTACATTTAATGGAACAGAAGAGGGGTGGGCAGGAGGCACTTTTACTTTTTAGTTGAAGATCCGCTTTAACTACATTTTGGGAAAAGTGTAACATTTAACCATCCACATGGTTTACAGATGCTATAACACACCATGCCTAAAACATTCATTCTCTACAAGTGCTGTATGTTAGGACATATTTGCTTTTATATATCCCTATTGGTTTGCATAACAAAAATGCATTGATAGAAACTTGGGCTTTGGAAACCACAGTTTTCATATATAACATATGCCATGCGTCTTTTAAATTCTTAAATTGGACTCCAGGCAAACAGCTGAATATACAGATAAAATGCATATATGTGAGATCCGCCAAAGGACTTGTATATCCATCCAGTACTATGATTTATACAGCCCTGTTAGACATAAGCCAGGTTGGAGGCTTGACTACTCAAATCAGGAATTATGAAATGAAGCTTGATCACCTTCCTGCTCCCAGCCTGTATTTAAAAATTGATAGAAAACATCAGCCTGGTAAACTCTGCTCAGTCTTTCTATCCGTACATGTGAACGCCAGTGACGGCTGATGGTATATTTTTTTGGGGGGCGACAAACAATACACCCACTCCCACCCCCCAGTTGTTCGGTTACCAGGCCCGCACTTACCCCATCTAGGTCGTGGGCAGTGTTTCTCTGGGCAGTGGGTGGCAGCTCCCCCTGCGTCTTCTCCTCCTCGGCATCACGGTGGCTTCCGCCGTGTGTCTCCTCCCCCCTCCTCCTAGACGGCCAGTAGAATCACTTCTCCTCTGGGCCAATCCGGTGACGGGTCCACTTCCTAATTGGCAGGGAGAATAGCGATATTAGTTCGCTATTGTCAGACAACTGAGCCCACCCTTTTTGAAGCCAATTAGAGCCTCAGGCTCTAATCATGTGCTTCTAAAAAAAAAAAAAAACATTGAAATCCATGCGTCTGGTGCCCTGCATGTAGATAAGGGGCCAGGCGCATGGATTAGGGGGCGGCGCCCCTGCCACTGGTGAATGCAGTACTCCTGATTGTACCCTAGTACCGTCCCTCTATCTCCCAATCTGAGTGCTCCTGCATAGGAGATAAAACCATGACACTAGGTGCATTTAAAGATAAGTGTGGGGCACATTTACATTTGTGCAATGCGTAAATGCACATGCTTTAATGCGCAATAAGTCATATGCATTAAGGTGCATTGCATGAAGGCAGCCCGTTCATGTCAATAGGGCTTCCAATGCACAAAAACGCCCTGAATATCAGACAAAAACTTTTGCTGGAATGCTGTAATGCATGTGTATTGATCTAGTGATTTGGGGCACTACTTAAAATGAAGAGCACTGCAATGTGTCAACACATGTAATGTGCATTGCCATGCAATTTATGAATGCCAATCAGCCCTTAATGATTTTTGTGAAGAACACATCCATTATCGCATTATTTTTTAACTGTCTGGACTTACGTTTTCATTCCAAATACTATATTTATTTATTTTTTCTATAATATATATATGTTGTTGTATGTTTTTTTAACTTAATATTCTTGCCTTGGGGTGATGTCAGGTTGGAGTACATTTTCCCTTTCTCTTAATGTCATGTGACAGACCGTGCCCCATTCACTCTTAGTTACTGGGGTTATAGATGTCACTCTGCTTTTCTGCAAGGAAATACTCATCCACCATTGTCCTTAAATTGTGTGATGTTTAATCTATGAGACACATAAAAGCTCTGACTATATCCATTATATCCTAGCTTACAAACAGCTGATAACTTGACTGATCTCTGACAAGCTCTGATTTGTATACCTAAGATAAGTTACATCACAACAGCTGTTTATGAAAGTGTGACATAATCTGTCAGATAAGTGTTAGTCTCATGCTAACTCAAAATATAGGGAAACCAAGGAACAAGTAGAAGAGTGGGCCGTTTCACACAAATTGTGCATACCTTTATCCAGGTGGAAGAAGGGAATGCCCTATGAAGGACACAGAAGCTGGATAGGAATAGTTAAAAAATAGACTTTAATGTGTCAAACAGTGTTGTTATAAAACTGAGATTTTGGAGATTTTACTTTCTAAGTGAGTAGAGAATATCCACTGAGCAAAGTGAATGTAAACGTAGCTTCATGAATAGCATGGGCATCATTAAGAGCAGTGATTCTCAACTGTCCTCAATACCCCCAACAGGCCATGTTTTGGGAATTTCTGTTAGATAAAATAGCTGTCCAAAATGCCAAGCCATTGACTGTGATTTAAAGCACCTGTGCAAAATAAAGGGAAACCTGCAAACATGGCCTGTTGGGGATACATGATGACAGGGTTGAGAACCACTGATTTAGAGAACACTTTGCATTTTCTCAATGAATGCAAAGTGTCCTCTGATTGGACAAGGTAGAGATTGTGACATCACTACCTCACTTTTCGACCTCATTCCAGCAGAGCATACTTTGAATTGATTGGGAAAAGGCAAAGTGTTCTCTGAATGGCACCGGTGCCAAGTGAGGAACTTCCTGTGTTCACAATGCAGCAGGGCAGCTGCTCAGTGCGGTACCTGGAAGCTAGTGGAGAACTCTATAATAGAGGTGCCTAATACAGTGATTTCCAGCATCCACACAGATTCCACAGGTATGGCACATACATATGTACACACCTTAGCCTAAGCCTGTTCCATAAATCTCTACCTCTTAACCTCAAACTAAACTTTAAGCTTATTTAAACATAAAAACAAAAATTGTTCATTTAGCGTATATACAGTACATATACAGTGTATATATATATATTGTCTGTTACTGGGAGAATATTACTATTAAAGGGTTACTGCAAGGTTCAGAACCATCACTTCTCCAGATTCTGGTTGGAACTTTCAATCCTGTGTCCAGACTTTACTAGGTGCCTTCAATCTGTGTGAGTACACAGGTGTGCGGGGTCATTATATACTCAGGGCTGAGGATAGCTCAAAGCTCATAGTTTAGGGACATCTTCAAGTTTGGAGACCACTCCCAGTGTGGAAAATAGAAGGTCTCATCCAGGGTCAGGGGGCCCTAGCCAGAAGCCATGAGACAGAAGTCTAAGTTCCAAGAGTCAGGTCAGCTCTTATCGGGGTGTCAGGAGAACCGCAATCCATATGCCAGAAATGGGCCATGCAGCAGGGTGCTTTGACCAAAAGCTAAAGAGTCAAAGTGTTCCAGGAGAGCTGTACAACACAGACAAAGGGACTGGTAAGAGGAGCACCAGTGCTGTCAACAAGGGAGCCAGGTGGCACAGTATTTTTGTTTGTACACATTGTGTGGAAATGACCTCTGAGTGGGCAACGGATGTACATGTGAACAATAAACATGCGCTGCCACATCGTAAAATACAGTTTTGGACTGCTGCAACTCATTGCAAATGCACCTACTGCTTGAGTTTAATCACCCCAGTCTCATAGATATATATGTATATATCAGTGTATTAGTCTTTATATTTAATCTCTTCATTCATTTTTCCCCCCCTTTAAGTCTTCCTGGTAATCCTGAAAACAACACACTGTTTAGCCCTGGCTACATTTACACCTTCATCTATCTATGACTTTAAACATGTCAAGTGAGAAGCACTCTGCATTTCTAGCAAAATAAAAAAAAAATGTTTCTGTAAATACTGATTATGTTCTTAACCTAAAAAATGATAAAGTATGCAGCCATCACATCTAGGGACTGGTTAACTACAATATATAACATTTTTGTTTTTGGGTTTAGATATACTTTAACTTTTACTGTGAACCTAACACTAACCTTACACCTGTGGTGAAATGTATTCTGTAAAAGCGATAAATGCTATCATGGCAATACTAGTAGTTACAATAATACGGAGTTGAAAATGTCAAGCATTAAAAGCTTGGGCACTTATGTACAGTGTTTCACATAAGCATTGCCAGAAAACCTGAGGCAAAAGCGGTGCACCAAAGTGAAATGACCTGGCTTTTGCTGTGCTTGTCGAGAGTGAGAACAACACAGTTATCATACTGCACATAAAGCAGTCATGTGTATGAACCCTTAGTGGCCCTTAAGGACAGATTTAGGATCAGTCGGTCTTTCATGAATAACTGTGTGAAAGTAAAGTGTCAAACTAACCCAACTGATTCCAACTATCATTTTCCTTATATCTTTTGGGTACGCCCATGATAAATTTTCTGATCTTCAGTACTCAATCCTGCACACCTGTCATGGCCATCGCGAGGTTGCCCTGTTCTCCATGTTCAGTTTTCGTTTAAAGTAGAACTATAGTTAAAACTTTTTTTTCTTTTTATATAGAGCAAGGGAGGGTTATAACCCCTGCTACATTTTTTTGCAAAACACAAAAGAGAGAGCAAAGCTGCCCTAGTGTAACTCGGCTTTAATATGGTAAAGTTAAAAACCCTATAATGGTCAAACTCACATTGTGTGAAGATAGATACAGCAAAAGGATTCCACTGTGGCTGCACTCCTAAAACCACCTCAGGATCCCAACAGGGGAAGGGGAGCCTTAGACGTTCAACCTAGCTAACCGGATACTGGCAGTACATCCGAGGCTATCCACCACAATGCTCGACGTGCGGATCCTAATGCACATGGGCCAGGTCCAGCCGGTGCTGCTCTCCGAGGACACACAAACCCACACAAGCAGGATACAGGGGGGAAGAGAGTGAGGACGTCACACAGTTGCCATTACATTGCGTTTTGGAGGAATGGCCTCCTTCCTCATTTTTTTGCCATCTGTGTCCAATGGTGGAGAGTTCCATTCACTTCCTGTCCTAAACCCAAACAGGAAATGAAAGGAAATCCCTGCAAATTAAGGGAATGTCTTCCTTTTATGTTTCTGGGGACAACCCAAAATGTGGGATTTTCTTTTACTTTCATTTTCAATGATAACGGTAAACAGGACAAATAGAGCAGGAGAGACGACACAGACAGCAATACATGCTGACAGGTGTTCTATTCTTTCTCCACTCTATCCAAAACTAACAAAAAGGTTTTGCCGTTAGTTGTACTTTAATGTAAATAAGGCATGTGGAACTCACATAAAACAGTGAGACAAATTGACTGGAATAAACATTCAAAGGGCTGCAATATGCCTGCTGAGGGACACACTTATTTAATCCAGAAAAAAAATGATGACACATTTACCTAAAGTGCATAAAATAAAAATATGCAAATAAAAATAAAATAAAAAATAGTATCTTACTCTCAATTAGTGTTGTTGTTTTCACCTTGTTTACTTCCTTTTCTATTATTTTGCCTGTTGTTGCTGCCTGTAATAGGTCTTTCCCCAGCTTCGTGTCCTAGGGTGACAACATTCCTTGAGAGGCTTACTAAGCAAAGGCAACATTGCCACCTTGGGATGTATGCTTCCTGGGGACTATAAGCTGCATGCCGTGACGCAGAACACTCCAGCGCGCACTACTCAATAGCTCACTTTACAATGCCAACCATAGCCTTAGTTATTGACAGCAGTTCCCAGAGGCTGCAGGCATTGCATTGATGCTGTCTGAATCCAGGTCACATGGTTGAAAAGAGAAATGCAGCAGCAGTATATTGCATGGTAATGAAAATGAAAGAGAATGATCCAGATGTACATTGCATGAGGGTATAGAGTGTGTGTATATATATATATATATGCTTCCTTGGCCATAGTCATGGGTGTTTACTCAGACCTCACAGGTGAGATCAGCAAATGGATCAATAAAATTTTTACGAAGGAGGAGAAGTGAGACCACCCTAAGCAGCAACAAAGCTGAGGTATGGAAGTAAGAATCCTGAAGCCAATGGGTTACGCAGAACACCAAGCTCCATCTATAAATAAAACATATTTTTTTAATGGACTGACCCATTAAATTGGAAAATATTTCAATTGCTTATAATATATGAATTGTAATTTAACATTTTCATTCATATTTGAAGACCACTATCCTATAGCATAATATAAAACTTGCTTCAGCTGTTCGGTGCCAGAAACAGAGATGTCTATCATATTGACGAGTGCTTGTCATTTGCCTTGGTTATAAAGCAATATATCACCACTCATTTTTTTTCCACCAAGCAATGATACCATGTGAGGGCAAAAGGTACTGTAAGCTGCAAGAGAAAAACTTGGTTATTGCCATTACCAAACAATTAGATTTTAATTTAATCATTTTCACTGGCCAAATTAAACATCAGATGTATATGTTCACAAGAGTTGCAATCGTATTTTTTCTAGTTTTCACAAATTAACTCTCCTAGGCCCAGTTTTTAGGGCACAAAACCACATATTACTGTTAAAAGTTCAACTGAAGGCTCCTGTTTGACAGACTAGGCAATAACAATGCCTAGAGAAACACACACAACATTTTTTCATGCCACTGTAGTGCCAGTGGGCACAGCCTACATGAGAGTGGCAACTTTGCTCTGAATTCAAGAGCAGTGCAGCCTTTTTGCCACACCATCACAGGAATCATTAAGCATACTTAACTGGCAGCCCCAATAGGTCTTTGTGGGACTTTGCAGAGGGAGAAAACAGAAAGTGCTGATAAACTTGTAATTCCGACGCACATATTTTTATATTTTTGAATGAGAGTCCATAGTTTTTAATTTAAGTGTTAGGACAGCTGTTGTTTTTCTCAGTTGAGGCTTCCATGCTGTGCTGAACACTCTCATTGTGCGGTAAGGAGGTTCCAGGTTAGAGCACACCACTTCAACACCATGAATAAGAAAGCTAGCATAGCTTCTGGGAAATGACAGTCTGTATCACTGGGTCTGGTGACTGAGCCAGGTAACAGCCTTATACCAATGGCTTGTTATGTCCGGGTTTGATCTGTGGTTGAGATCTATGTAAGCAGCAATTACTTGCTACTCAGTCAATTACTGTCAATAGATATTTTTTTTTATTACTGTGTTCTCACCAATCATGTGATTCATTCTGTAAGTTATTCCGTGGTTAAGATAATATTGAAAGGCGAGACCTTTAAGGCAAAGGACATCCACTGCATTATATTTCTTTTTTTGTCAGCTGTACCTGCTTCTGTAGACCGTAGCTGACCACTCTCTCACAAATTACATGCTGTAATAATAGTAAAGGTCATGGAAATTAATTGACTATGTCATTTCTGATAAATTTATAAATTAAAGAGTATTAGCTGGTAATTGTAAGAGCAGTGAATCATGGTTCATTGACTTTTGACTCATGAAATAAAATGATCTGTCTTGTACTGAGTGATCTTTTGTACGTGTAAGATACACATGTTATGTTTTGATATTCAAAACCAATACATTAGTGTTTATCATTACCTTTTAGCCCCAGAGGGCTGCTAGTTTTCAGAGCCATCACGGCATGCCTTACACTAACTCTTCCTGTAACCCTAACACTAACATTCCTGTAACCCCAACCCTCACACTAACCACCCCAAGAACCTCCCCTAATGCAAACAAAACCTCTTCTTTGCATACTTACCTCTTTAATGTCTGTACCCTTTTCACCCAAAACCAACCCTTCCTGCACCAAAGCTGGTAATCTATCAATTTGCCTAGAACATAAACATCCACACATCCATACAGAACAGCCCTCTAACAAAGTGTGCTGATTTCCTGTTTCTGTGAAACATGGACAACCAATTGCCTAAAGTCATTAACACCCGACAATGTTTTTTCTTGATTTTTCTGTGTAATACCCAGATCACCAGATGACCTATACTGAAAAAATTAAACTCATTTTAAGATTTGTCTTGAATTTTATCAGAAGAATACTGTATTACTTGTTAGACAGTACCTAGGGTAATTCCACAGTCACATCATTGATGGCGAGGCACTGATCAGCTAAGAAGCATAGGGTACTAATGTTCAAATGGAGCCAGCCAGTCAGTAGCTCTAACAGTCACCTTGCATCAGTTTACTATAATTCTCTACATCTACAGCGACCACTTCACTAATGTCTTTGGTCATAGTAATAAGATATATGCTGATATTGTGCAGGCTTAGTACTAACATATACAGAAATATTGTAAGGACAGGAAATTCTGGAGGTTGCTCCCTCAGGCCACAAGCATAAGAAAGCCCCACTGGATATACAGCTAAGTTCTTTATGTTTTTATGCTACTTTTTTCAAAAAGGAAGGATGAGCCAATAATTATCTGTGTTTTGGATGCTATTCTGTATTGTAGTTTAGAAAGCATGCTGGAAAAGTCCTCCAAAAGCCAGTTAAACTTGTACTCATGAGTGCTAATGATATATGTTTTGAGCGTGCTGACTGTTTAAATAAATGTTAGTTCTGCAAGAACATAAGTATTCATTAAAAATTTGAACTTTTGAGAAAAGGGGTGGAGAGGGAGGTATACATTAAAAAGACATGGGCTTTGATTAAGCAAATTGCAGTTTTCTAGTGAAGCTAGATAGAATACACTGTATCTTTACCACATTACAGAGAAAACTAAAATTCAAATTTGTGAATAGGATTTAGAGGTTTGATTTTGTATATACATACTGTATGTATATTTCGGTGATTAAAAGGGAATGTACAATGCCTTGTATATTTTTCGTTCTTTATTAATTATGATTAGAGCTAAAAAAATACATTTGTTTTATTTTTATATTTCTATACAGTTGTGTTATTTTTAGTTAGGGGGATATAAAATACTGCATTTAAGTCATAAGTGTTTGCATTTCTAGTCAACAGTTGGAGCTATGGACCCTTTCACATGTTTTCTTGGAAAATCTTATCTGCTTTGCTTAATTGTAAATGCATTTAAAAAGAATAACAAACAGGTTTATACTTACCTGCTCTGTCCAATGGAATTGCATAGAGTAGTCCAGAAGTTCCTCTTCTCAGGTCCCTCACCAGCACTTCTGGCTCCTCCTCTGTGGTAAGTGCCCCCCATAGAAAGCCACTTTCTATGAGGGCATTTATGTGGGCTCGCTCCTGAGCCTCCTCTTCTCAGGTCCCTCACCAGCACTTCTGGCTCCTCCTCTGTGGTAAGTGCCCCCCATAGAAAGCCACTTTCTATGAGGGCATTTATGTGGGCTCGCTCCTGAGCCTCACTGTTTGCATCTACAGACACAGACAGCTGGAATTTGCGCCTCCCCCTGCTACCTGTCAGGTCAACTGAGTCCAGGTGACAGATGCACCTTACTGGGGTCAGGAGTGCACCGTAAGGTAGTGGACCCTATGGCTCACTGCTGCAGATGGAGCTCTAGGTGATTCAGGAGAGCAGGTATTCTGGAGCACCAACATGGATCACACTGGGAGCTAGAACATGAGATTTCCTAGGGCGTGGAATCTAAGAGCCAGCGGGCGATCACCAGAGGCCCTAGTGGTGGGGATGGATTTAGCTGCAGTCTGGCTCCAAGTCGTGACCCCCCAGGGCCTCCCAGCTCACGTTCACGGTAGAGTACAGGAAGGTAGAGAGGAAGCAGCAGACTGTGACAACAAAGGATAGTCAGGGGATAGCCAAAGGCCGGGGCAACAAGCAGGTAAGGATAGTCAAGGAACATGCCAAGGTTGGGATATTAAGCAGACAAGGACAGTCAAGAACAAGTCAAGATCGGTAACTAGAATCAGACGTAGAACACACAGCAAGGAGCACACGGAAGCCAAAGACACAATATTGATTAGCAGGGTTGGCTTGCAGTGCACAGGTTAATATAGTGTTCCCTGATAGGGCCTGGGGTGGAGCCATGCTTTGAGGAGAGATTACTTAAGCAGCCAGGTGAAGGGTGGCTGGTCTCTCAAGCTGAACACATGGAGAGGTAAGCTGACAGACAAACATTACTGTGGATCCATGACACTACCTCATCACTGGCTTTGATTGACAGCAGCTGGCAAGATCAGGAAGTGTGGGGAAAAGAATTGCCGCAGATGTGCACAACTCTGGATTGAATGAGGGCTCAGGTAAGTAAAAGAAGGTGGGGGCAATACTTATGCCTTATTTTTTTTTACCTTAATGTAAGGAATTAGGTAAAGTAAAAAATGTTTAAGCTTTATAACCACTTGAGGATAATTGTTTACAGAGTTCAGTAGCTCAAACTGATATTTCCAAACTGGAAGTGAATGAGTCAGAGCAGTGACTCATATTTCTCCCTCCTCTTTCCTGTCCACAAACATGTTAAGATAAATGTTCAAATCAGGATAAGAGCATCTGAATGCAATCAGCTTGTGTTGTTTGTTCTCTTACCGATAACGATAATGGTATGTGAATACTATACATGAGAAAAAGTTTTCGACTAAATGAGGCTCATATAGACATGTGCCCCCATCCCTGTTGCAGAAAGGAATGAGCGTTTGGGACTTTGAATGAGGTGTGTACCCAACAGTCCATGTAGTGAACATAACCATAGTATAAATGTATATGCAAAAATGCACATTAAAGACAATCTTTATTAAATTATCCATCAACAAATGATGACCATATTGGAACATGATTGAAATAATTGAATCGGTTATTGCAACAATGATACAGTGTACAAATAAAATAAAAAACAGAACATTAATGTACATGATAAAAAAAACAGAAGGATTGCAGCACAATGTGCTCTACGCTTTTCATGAAACATCACTTCCTCAGCATCAGGCACAATCCATCTATCTACAAAAAAATTATAATTGTATGTGAATACTATAAAACCCCAAAAAATCATTGAAAAAAAAAAAAGAATCCTCAACTTGAGATTTTTTATCGTGAAAGAAAGAAGTGAACACAAAAATACAAATAAATTACATTTTTATAATTGAAAAGTGCTGGCCATAACTGTAATGCTCAGTGGTAACAGGTGTATCAGCTTAGGTGAAGTATATCATAAAAAAAAAAATTGAAAATCCCATTAAAAGGAAGCAGTCATGAGCACTCATCCTTTCCCTTCCTAGGGGTAGATTTCCTCTCATTTCCTGTTGACTCCCTCGGTTTGTAAGTAGGAATCATTTGTAAGTCGGATGTTTGTAACTAGGGGGCCACCTATAGTGGCAGTCTATGGGCTGTAGAATTTAAGAAGCGGCTTTTAAATTTTGGGGAAAAAGTGTGCATTTAAAACAAAATTTGGAGAAATATGTCAGACTGGAAAGAAACAGGAAAAGGCCTACTCTGCACGTATTTATGTAAATCACTTAAATAACATCATACTAATTTATCTATTTTTTGCCAGTACTGAGATGTGCTGAGGAGGATGTAAAAAGGTGACAATTATTCTAATATTTAGAAAAAGATAATTGTTTACGGGGAACAGTGCTTTAGAAAGCAAAATTTTATTCTGATGCTTACATCTGCTTTAGTGAACTAGTGAACTGACCATCTTATTCCCTTTTAAATATGGCTCTGTAGGTTTCTTCAGCATTCCCTTTCTTACATAATGCATCCTTTCAAATGTACTGTATATGTATGCGTCAACTATGTAAAATTTACCCAAGGGAGAAGTAAAAGCTATAAAAAAGGGAAAGTAAACAAGAGAATTATACTGACAAATCCAATAATTTCATGCACTGTAAAAAGTTTTATGAATACAGAAATAACAGTTGTCCATGTAAAATAGCTTGAGGATATGTCTGCAGTACTTTTACAGGTGCTTCTGTCGCAGCACAGTTTCATATCTGCAACACCTACCTGTTGACAAGCGCAGTGTACACCTGCTTTGCTAATTTTACACTCTATGCCTCCTGCTCAAAACATATGGCGTCTGGCAAGCACTTTGTCAGCTATAATATACACAGTATGCTAAATTGTTGATCATTTGCGTATAAAATGTATGCTGATCATAATGCAACATTCTAAGACCATGCTGAAACAGGCGATGATCTAATATAATTTCTTATAATCCCTAGTGACCAGTTGTTAGCAGCTCAGGTCATCCACATAGTGGAAAGTAAGCTTCAGTTAAAAAAAAAAAAAAAAACACGTTTAAAATGCTATAGCTGATGGCATCTATCAAACTGAACCTGTTCAAAGTAATAAGTAAAAAACAAAACAACAACAACAAAAAAAACATATGTAGCAAAGCTTTGATAACATACAGTATATTAGGATCTATGGCCCGTCAGTGCATTGCTGCCTAGAGCCGTTGAGATATAATTTGAATAACCATAGGTGCACCGCCTCATATAGTGGCTATAGTCAGGCCTATTGATAGGTTGCTATGACAGCAGATGTAGCAATGTGGATTGCCATGGGGAGGAGGCGGGATACCTGTTCTACTCTCTCAGGAAATTCTACTTTGGGCAGCAAAAATCGATCACCACAATAAATGTGTGAACTGATAGCTTATGCTATTAGCTGTGTACTACATGTGTTAGTTTATTCATTTTTTCTTCACACAAGCTTGCTTTAAAGCGTAACTTGCATGAAAAAAAACTTATGGTTAAAAGATTTTAACCATAGCATCTTTGTTGTCTATGTAGCTTTGTAAAGTAATTGATATGTATAAAAAATGTAAAAATGATTGTAACACAAGATCCTCTTTAACAAACCTTTTCTATAGTATTTTTTGTATTTCTGCCATTATTACTTCCACACTAGTGGATATTTGTCTGTTATAATTTTTCCATTTGGAAACGTATTAATAATGATGGCAATTTTCCTTTTTTTATTATCTTATTGCAGTATTTTTTTCTTTTTTATTCAAAGTGGGATTCGAAAAATCTTTTTGTTAGAGTGAAGAACCCTGCTTAATCAGCCACTACTGAAGCACAAACTGATTTCTAATGATATACAGGCTTTTTTATTGAGGTAAAAGAAGGAACATTAGCCTGCAACAACCCATCAGATTTCACCTTTTATCAGAACAGTGCAGGGCGACTACCAGTTGGCACATAAAAATTACAGCATTTTGCACATCACTGTTTCCTTTATAGTATAAAACCGAATTGTATCTACTAAACAACTCATTCAATTTTTTTATGCGCTCTTTCTGTATACAGCATATACAGTAGTGGGCAAGAGGCCATTGCTCCTCAACATTGGGACAAGGTGCCTTGCAAGGATTGGGAAGGCAATGCCACCTTGCTTGCAAGGTACCATGTGGCCTGTTAGGGTTCAGTCGGAAGGATAGGGGTGCACACTCACTGCCCTCCCTTTTCTGGCCACCCAAGCTACATGCCTGGATAAGTGCCTCATTCAAATTTTAAGGGTAACCCTACACCATTTTTTAAATGTTTTCATGGAACTGTACACTTTTAAAAAAACATCGTTGGTTCCCCCTAAAATTTCAACCCACCTGACAATGTTGGCCTGGCTCACTATCTAGAAGAAAACGAACAGCAGAGCACTGAGGTCAGTATCAAATGAAAAACACTTTATTAAAATAAGCAGCAAACTTACATTGAAGTTAGCATAAAACAGCATGGATGGGGAACGCCTGAGACCAAGCAGCTGTAATCAGTGTGAGGCTGTAGGCCTACAGCCTCACACTGATTACAGCTGCTTGGTCTTAGGTGTTCCCCATCCACGCTGTTTCATGCTAACTTCAATGTAGGTGTGCTGCTTATTTTAATAAAGTGTTTTTCATTTGATACTGACCCTGATATTTGTTTTTTTCTACATTGAGGTGATCCCATCCAGATCTTCCACAGGAGCTGCAGGGGTTCCAGCCTCGGTCACTTCTCCTGTTCAGCCATCCAGTTGTCTCATTCATTCCTCTACCCTGTTGATGGTGTACAGATACAGATGAAAGTTCCAATGGACCAAGGGATTTTGCACTTCTCCTAGGAGCGCCATATGTACTGTGTACTTGTACACTCTTTCGATTTGCTATACTGGCTCACTATCTATGCTAAATGAGTGATTCCTACTGCTGCTGGAATTAAAACACAGAAATAAGATCTCAGGTGATGTCAATTAATTTTTTTTGCAATGTCCCTTGTGGCAGTGCCCCGCTACCCATACATTTTTTTCCAAAACATATAGCTAATTGGTATTGAAAAAGGCCCCAAAAAATACAAGATTTACCTCCTATAGACTTTAGTAGCATTCAGCACAATGTTTGTGGTACACAGACTTCCCACTGGGTTTAGAGCATGTGATTGGAGTGTTTCCTACACCATCATTCATTGCTGTGGGTGAACCCAATAAACCCACACATTTCATTAATATTTGGTGGATGGAATATTATTTATTTATTTTTTTTTTTTTTTGCTTCCACTTGCAATTTATAGTAAACTTTTGGATTGGTCACATATATTTGATTTTCAGGACTTATCAAATCATTCAGTCGACAATGCACATTTTGTACATTTGGATTGTTCCCATGTATTTGTTTTTTAGCACTTATTTAATTATTTATCTGGTGGCACATCTGTTCTATGTGTATATAATCCCACTGGGTTTGCGGAACTTCCTACAACCCGAAATTTGCCCATCTCAGTCATCCCTGCATTATCATTTGTAGATATCTTTGTAACAGAGGAAGCATATGATACCTGCTGAATAATGGTATGTTTCCCTAATCAACTGTGCATGAAAATGAGCTTGTGAACATCTCATATGCTCATGATCATGAATATGATTCCCTTATGCTATACCATGTAGGTGTAAAGGGGTATAAGGTTTCATTCACATGACTGACTTGAATGGTACTCAGTCAAGGATTAGCGTTTTTCTGTAGCAGGTATGCACAGGTGTGTGCAATCATCTGTGGCTAGTGGCCTGTACAATACAATTACAAGCTGACAGGTGCCACACTTGTATGCATGCAACTGAATATTCAAGCTCTCTGCTTCCAGAGTCGCTAATCTGTCCCTTAATGCATCTGACCACTTGGATGTGCGGTTATACATGTACAGCTGCAGACCCTGTCAGGCTGTCATTGATTTGTAAAGGCTGCTGGCCGTGGCTTATTGCACACATCTGTGCTTGCCCACAGCAGAACCCCAAATGTCTTTGTTAGAGTGGTATCAGCAGACATCTCAAGTCTCCTGGAACGTGCGGGAGATGCCCACATTTCTGCGGCGGCTCCCGCACACCCGCAAGCGTCTCCCGATCTCCCGGGAATGATCGGCGCGGCGGGGATCAGCTGTGATCACTGATCTCCTTTGTATAGATTTTTAGCTGAAAGCCTCTTCTCCTTCTCTCCCTTCCATGGCTGTCAGCTAAAAAGCTATACAGGGAGATCGGTGATCACAGCTGTCCCTCCAGCCACACCGATCATCCCCAGCTGCTCTGTGTGCTCCTCCCAGGCCCCCTCCATGTTCTTCTCTGCCTCTGTTCTCCTCCGGCCCCCTCCATGTCCTTCTCCGCCCCTGTTCTCCTCGGGCCCCCTCCATGTCCTTCTCTGCCCCCATTCTCCTCCGGCCTCATCCATGTCCTTCTCCACCCCCGTTCTCCTCTGGCCCCATCCATGTTCTTCTCCGCACCCCCCTTGTTCTCCTCCGGCCCCCTCATCCCCCACAGCCGGCTCACATCCTCTCCCGCCGGCTGCGGGGGGGAACTAGTTAATGGACACAGCGAGTGAGATCACTCCTGTGTCCTGTGATAAATGAGCAGAGTAATGTGTTACTCTGCTCAGTTTATGAATGGACAGGAGCCTCTGTCTCCTGTTCATTCATCTTTAGTGCTGAGAAAGGGACTGGGGAACGTGTCCTCAGTCCCTTTGTCTGTCTCAAAGGGGAGATGTCAGGGGTCTAGAACCCTGACATCTCACCAAAGACCCCCAAAGAATATAAAAAAAAATTCTAAAAAAATGAAAAAGTGTAAAAAAAAAAATTAAAAAAACTACTGACACCACTCTCCCCTGCCCTACCAACACTGTCCACTGCCCCAACCCACTCCCCCCAAAAAGCAATGTGAAAAAAAAAATAAAAAACAAATTAAATTGTAAAAAAAATCAATTACTAAAAATTAAAAAAAAACTACTGACACCGTCCACATACCACCCACCCCCACCCCCTTCCCCAGAAGCATTGCGAAAAAATATTGAAAAAGTGATTTAGATAATATTTTGACACGGGGGGCGCGTCTGCGGGCGCGAAGCGCAACCTCCCTGAAATGAGTTTGCCACCTCCCCGAAATGAGTTTCTGCAGGTTGGGATGTCTGTATCAGTAACAATGTAGTAAAATCCTGAGAACGTTTTGAAGGAAATAGGTAGGTTTAATGGGCTGCTAGTTTACCACATGGATGAGGAGTCCCCCAACATTCCAGACATGTCAAAGAGTATAGCTACAATGTGGTGGCATGGGCAATAAATAGTGCAGGGAGGGAGTCAAACATTTCTAAAGTTCACACATTTGCCTATGTACCTACAGGGGAAATACTTGTCCCCTGTACCTGCAGGGGAAATACACTAAGATCTGCACTTTTATATATCTATACCAGTATATTTTATTGGCTATCTGTAGTGACAGCATCAGCAATAAATATGTTCTACAATGGGGCTTTTCCACAACAGTTTCTATTGTGTGACGAGTTAGTACAATGATTGATCGCTCTTATGCCTTAATAAACACAAACTGCCTTCCATTGATGTGTAATTATAAATCCTGCAGTCGATTTTGGGAGTCTTTTGAGAGTAGTTGCATTTTGCCCTGCTAATACAGCACTTAATATTCTTTTTGTGCTCTTTTCGCAGCATCAGTGATGTACAATATACTCTTTTTTTGGCTGATGTCAGATAGGTGCAGCATCTGAAAGAACTATGCAAAATTACAACAATGGTTTGAACTGAAATACTTGCTACAGTTTACCATTACAAACATTTTCAAAATTCTGACATGATCTGTTCAACCATTCACTTTTCAAAAATCAGCTGTTAAACATTAAAAAGGAAATCCTAAGAAGCAAGTATGTTCAAAAGTTTGTATCTGACTTTACCCTACATTAAAAATCACTCTAGGTCAATTTGTTTTGTTGTGATTACATACTGAACTTAATCATTTCCCGTCCCCTCCCAGGAGCCCTTAAACTGGATCTTTTCACCAGGAGGAGGGTATGGGACAATCTTCCCGATCATGTGATCACTGTGATTGACTGCCACAGTGGTCAAATTGCCGACATTAAAGCCCACCCTCCTTGCTGTTGCACATATGCATTACATGGTCAACAAGAGGTTAGAGAGAAATGGTCTAAAAACATTATGGAGGTTTCCATAGCTGACATTAAAAAAAATGCCTGGCTCTCCAGCTGATCTAATGGATTTAACAGTTACTAAGTCACTGACATGGAGCAAGTAGGCAACAAGTTTGCTGCAATGCAAGAAGCAATAGGAGGAGAGAGCAGAATGACAGCCAGGTGAGCTCCCCAGCCCTCTGTTTTACTTTGACAGGTTGGGGAGGAAACCTGTAAATGTTCCTGAACTGCAGCAGAGAGGAATCATGTCTCCTCCCTTTCCAGGCAGGGCTGTGTAATGTAGCAAAACTGTGTAAATCTCAAGACTCGATAGAGTGAAACAACAGCAAAAAATAGTAAGACGTATCATTTTCTGAACTGCCAGAGATTTTTGTGATTTTTCTTTTTTTTCTTACCAGTGTTGGTCACACAAGGTTGTCCAAGCACAAGAAAACAGGCTACTTTTATACATTTAAGGCATCCAAAATTCTTAAAGTCCCTTATAAGAAAGTAATACATAGATGAACAAAATAAATTATCGAAAAGTACAAATAAGGTATACAGTACATTAACTTTTTTAAAAGCACTAAAGAAGTGCTAACTTTGAAAAATAATAAGCAACTTAGTGCTTGGTATTCAATAACTCACCTATTATAATCCACCCTCTTTTATAGCTGGAATGCTAATGCACAATTTTCATAAAACTAAAATGTTACTGTTAAAGTGTTACTAAACCCACAACAGTAAACTCAGTCTGTACATGCAGCATAGCATGCTTGTTATACTCACTGTGGAACTTATCGGGTTAATCCTCTGCATTGTGTAAAAAGGCTGTTTTATCCTGTATGCATAGCTCCTCCCCTCCTGCACTGTCTATCTGGGGAAGGCCAGCTAACACACAGGCAGAGTAGCTGACCTGCACATGCTCAGTTGTGTCTTTTATGCTGGAGAGAATAATTACTTGTTCTCAGAGGTAGCCAGGTCACATGATATTGACATCACACATGTGAGCGTGTATACAGGATGTAGTGAAAATCTCCTCCTTCCTGAACTCTCAGCACTGGAGAAACTGTGCAGTTTATCACTGACCATGGTATACAGATCATCCAAAAAGGTATATAGTTGCAGTATTTAAATGTAAAAAGAAGATGTATAAGCTATGGGCCCTGGGGGGGGGGGGGGGGGGGGAATTAACTATTTTCATATTACTGGGTTTAAAAACACTTTAAGTTGTACCTCATACCTTGTCAATTCAGTATCAACAGCCTTCAAATTCATCATTGATATACAGCACAGGTCTTCTATGAAAGTACAAAAGGTGAACTTTCCATCTATTAAATCTTCTGCCCTTGTTGTTTTAATTTTGGATAGTAAACCATTTTTTTCTGCCAGTAAATACTTTATACAGTGCACTTCCTGTTTCCTGCCTGGTTATTAGCCTAGCCTTATGACATCATGGACAGCTCACTCTCTCACTCTTGCGAGAGTTTGCCAGGAAGGGAGGGGGTGAGTCATAAGAGAGCCAATGAGAGCTGCAGGGCTAGAGGTGTGCCTCTGTGTGTCTGTGTAAATCCAGGAAGTGAACAGGCAGCAGCTACAGCTGCCCACAGTTAAAATGGTTGCAGACACACTTAGTGAAGGGAGATTTCTGCAGCATATTTGGCAAGTACAAAATCACAGTATATACACAATAATATGCAAAGTGGTTGGAGGGAAGATTCAGAATTGCAAATATGTTTTTATTACAAATTATGTGAGCAGACTGCAGTTCTTCTTTAAGCAGGCATTCCAGCATTCCTTATAATGTGCATTTTCTGTGATGATCCCTTCCAGCCACTATGAGCTACCCAAGAAGACATGTAACGTTTAAAGGAATTGTGTGGATAGTTGTTTTGATATACAGTTATTACAGAATCAAAAAATAGAATAAAACTTGAACTAAACGGATCCTTGATGAGCTTAGTACAGCTTTCAAAGGACAGCAGGAGAAAGGTAAGCAGGGGAAAAGTTACATTTACAAATGTGCATGATTACCACTGATAGGTTAAAGGAGTTAAGATCATTTGAAATGCACTTAGTCTTTAAAGTGGACCTTTCAATAACTTTAGTCTGCATGATTACATTTCTGAAATGTCACAATACTGTTCTTATATAGAGATAGTAAAATATTTGAAATAGCTTTACCATTTATCATTAAAAAACAGTAATTGAGCTCCAGGCACATGACTTTGCCTAGGCTGAGATGATGTCATTAGCCTGCTGCAGACAGAAGTAAGTATTTTCTCAGTCCCTTCTCCCTCAGTGATCTGACTGCAACATTATAACTTTATAGGAAGCAGAAAGCAGGGCTTTTTTCAGTTGGAACACAAGGGAATGCAGTTCTGGCAACTCTAGCACTGCATGTATGTAATGGCAAGGGATGCAGGGATATTTATTTCAGGTACTTATATAGCGCCGTCAATTTACACAGCGCTTTACATATACATTGTACATTCACATCAGTCCCTACCCTCAAGGAGCTTACAATCTAAGGTCCCTATCTCACATTCATACATACTAGGGACAATTTAGACAGGATCCAATTAACCTACCAGCATGTCTTTGCAGTGTGGGGGGACATGGGAGTACCCGGAGGAAACCCACGCAGGCACAGGGAGAACATGCAAACTCCAGGCAGGTAGCGTCGTGGTCGAACCAGTGACTCTTTTTACTGCTAGGCGAGAGTGCTACCCACTACACCACTGTGCTAGAGGATCTATTGATGCCAGCTTCTGGGGGATATATTGTCACTGGACGGGGTCTATAGTTGGCAGGGTCTGTTGTTGCTGGTGGGGGGGGGTATAGTGTTTTTGGGGGATCTTCTGTTCCTGGGGGGTCTACTATTGAGGGAGGTGTCTATTGTTTCTGAGGTGATTCTACTGTTGAGGGATGGGTCTATTGTTGCTGGGTGCTGAAGGGTCTATTGATGTTGGCTGCTAGGAGATATATTTTTGCTGGAGGGGGTCTATTGTTGCTGAAGTGGATCTATTGTTTTGGCGAGGGTATATATTGTTTCTGAGGGTTCTATTGTTGGTGGCGGGGTAATTGCTGGAGGTATCTATTTTACTGATTTTCTTGTTATAGTTAACAAATTCCATATTCCATACAAATTACTTTGCACCAAAAAACAAAATGATACTTGGTTCTAAAAGGGGCAGTACTGGAAGGTGTTTGGGGGTGGTACCAAGGGACATGCTCAAAGGTGGGTAGGGGGTGGAAACGAGGGGTGACTCGGAAGGGGGGAGTACCTGCAGCTATTCTCTGAGAGAAAAAACCCTGATAAAAAGTCATAAAGTAAGAGACTGCAGTAGGGGCTGATACATGATAGATGTTTGTAAATGCAGCCAGGCAGCCAAAAATTGTGCAGACATCAAGATTTACATAATTGTGTAATCTCCAATCCAGCATCCCACGCAAGTAAATACATTTTGATCCTTGGCTGCTGCTGTGTGAACACACAGCTGGCAAGGAGGCAGATAACAATTGGGCCTTGACCCATGGATGTAGAATGTTAAATGGGGAATATACAGTGCGGAGTGTATGGCAGTGGGTAGTATGTGCATATGAGGAGTGTGGAGTGTACAGCAGTGAGTAGTATGTGCAGGATGGTGTCAGTAGGGCAGTGGACAGTGTCAGTAGTTCTTTATTTTTATTATAATTTTTTTACAATTGTATTTTTTAAATTAATTTACAAATGTACTTTTTTTTTCACAATGATTGGGGGTGGGGGCAGTGGACAGTGACAGTAGAGCAGTGTGTCAGTAGTTTTTTGTTTTTATTATTTTCTTTATTTTTTACAGTTTTGTTGTTTATTATTTTCTTTAAATAATTTTTTTATATTTTTTTCACAGTGCTTCTGGGGAAGGGGTGGAGAGTATGTGGCGGTGATGGTGTCACTAGGGCAGTGGATGGTGTCAATAGTTTTTATTTTTACATATTTTTTTCACAATGCTTTTTGGAGGAGGGGGGATTGGGGCAGTGGACAGTGTTGGTAGGGTAGGGGGTGGTGTCAGTAGTTTTTTTATTTCATATTTTTTTATAATTTAATTTTTTATAATTTCTGTTTACAATTAAATTTTTTAAAAATATTTTTTGCATTTTTTTTTAATCAACCCTGTTGGGAGGGGGGCTTTGGTGATAATATCAGGGGTGTAAACAGACCCCTGATATCTCCTCTTTGAGACAGGAAAAAGGACTGAGGACATTGATTCCCCAGTCCCTTTCTCAGCATTGACAGAAGATAACAGCTCCTGTCCATTCATAAACTGAGCAGAGTAAACACACAGGTTACTCTGCTCAGTTTTCAGAGGACACAGGAGCGATCTCACTCACTGTGTCCAATTCAGAGGAAGGGGCCGGTAAATGACTGGTCCCTTCCTCCGCTCTCCATCCTGACAGATCCCCACAGCTGGCAGGAGAGGAGAGGAGGGAAGCCGGCTGCAGGGGATGAGGGGGGTGGGGGCGGAGGAGGAGGACAGGGAGCTGGAGAAAAAGAGGGTGAAGGACATGGAGGGGGGCTGTAGAAGAACGGGGGTAGAAGGACATGGGCAGGGACTGGAGGAGGAGGATACAGGGAACAGCCAGGGATGATCGATGCAGCAGGACGGACAGCTGTGATCACCTATCTCCCTGTATAGCTTTTTAGCTGACAGCCGCGGGAGGAAGAGAAGGAGAAGCGGCTGTCGGCTATACAGGGAGATCGGTGTTCACAGCTGTCTCTCCTGCTGCACCAATCATCCCTAGCTGTGAACCAGGGGACAATCCAGGATCAACCCCACAGCCGGAATATCGGGCAGCACTTGCAGGTGTCCGGGAGCCGCCCCAGAAATGCGGGAGGCTCCCACACCTTGCGGAGATTTGGGATGTCTGCAGAGCACCATGCCAGGGGCGGACTGACAACTCATGGGGCCCCCGGGCAATAGGAGATTATGGGGCCCCCAGGCAATCAGAGATTATGGGGCCACATAGTATACACACACACAGTATACACATATATGTACACACAGTGTACACAGACATGTTTCTATTGGCTGTCCCAGGTCCATACTGTCTATTGGCTGTCCCTGGTCCATACTGTCCCTGGTTTTACTGAGGCTGGCAACCCTGATGGGGCCCCCTAGTGGCCCAGGGCCCTCGGGCAGTGCCCGAGTGGCTCAATGGTCAGTCCGCCCCTGCACCATGCATTTTCTCGAGACAAGCATTGTCACCAGGAATATAGAGGGGAGGGGGGTTTCAGCTAAACCCTTCCAGGCACATTTACAGCCGAGCTCAGACAAGAACAGTGTGCAGTGAGGGTGCTTCCAGATCTATGTAATAATGTCAGTTAAGAGCACACACACCACACTGAAAACAGGGCAATGGAGACTGGGCACTACCACTGCTCAACAATTGAAGCAACCGCAAATTTAACTTAGATAAGGGAAAGTACATGGAAGCATGAGGACAGTAAGTAAAGAAGGTATATGTTCCATAAAACACTAGTGGATCATAAAAAAGCTAAGTCCTTGTTCACATTAGCCTATGTGGTAAACAAAGGATTATTCCATGCAGACAGCTGTCAGTGTGAGCCCTGGAAGGGAGTGGTGTGATGCACATTACAGCACATCACGCTGTTTACATTTTTTCTTTTTTTTTTACTTTATTTGAAATAATACTTTATTAAAGTATTTGCACACCAGTCCAATGAATTCCATTCCAGTGCAGTGGAATGTGATGTCATTCAGCACGGAAAATGCAGGACACTGCAAATAGCACAAATAAGCCCTAAGGGAGGTTATTATATAGTAATGAACTAATCAGTATTTTTTAAGTCAATGGGCCTCAGTAAATTTAAAAAGCATTGTGTAGCTTCCTGGCAAACTCTCCCGCGAGTGAGAGAGAGAACTGTGATGTCATAAGCCTAGGCATTTTACCAGACTAGAAACAGAAGTGGGCTGTATAAGGGATTTACTGGCAGAAAAAAAATGTTTTACTATCCAAAGTTAAAACAACAAGGGCAAAAGATTTAATAGATGGAAGGATGAAAAAAATAACTGAAGTTCCACTTCAATGTTGCACAGGCTGTCCAGGCTGAGCTTTAAAAATGTTTCACATGAATTCCTTTGCTGGGTTTTATTTGTCTGGGTAATTCTCAAAACTCATAATAATAACAACAGCGCTCACCAAATGTTTAATGCCTTGTAATCTTTGTCTTTGAACATTTTGAATATTGTTAATTATAGATGGTAGTTTCTGTAGTATTGTTTACTTGTTTGGAGCTATATGTTTTGAGATGGCTGCAGTCTTTAAAAATTACTTTTCCTTTTCACTTTGCTGATTTAAATGGCTTAACCACATTATAATTAATCTTTTTGTTCTTTTTTCTTGAATTTATTTTTAAAACTTAAGTATTTTCCTTAATTTCGTTTTTTTTTTGCAGTGTGGAAATAAACAGATTAGGGTGACAACTGTAAAATGATAGCTATTAAAACATTAGTACACCCAAAAGTGTTTGTGTATAGTTAAAGTGTTTGTTACCCCAACCGTCCCTCTTCCTGATATGTGTCTGCTGTACCATGTACTGGTATAAAAAGGTCTTCTGTATTGCTTCATTTGTGTGAAATCCCTGGGGGTCCTGCTAGTCCCTCTGCTTTCCTATCAAAAACTGACCACACTATGCAGGAGAGCACACTGTGGTCAATTCTCTAGCTATGCTGGGAACTCTCTCCTCCAATGATCAGACTTGTCCTGACACGCCTCCTCCCCTGCTTAGCCTTTCAACTGGGAAGATCAGCGCGCTGTTGCTTCTCCCAAACCGCCCCAAAGATGCTGCTTGCGGGACTTTTTTTCCCGTCCCGCAAGCGCACCGCCCCAGTGTGAAAGCACTCGGGCTTTCAAACTGAGGAGGCATGAGAGGTGCTATTTGGCGTTGGCAAAGTGGTTGCGATATCCTGACCAGACGTCATATGACGTTGTCAGGATATCAAGCCGCTGCGCGCCCCAGGGGCGCGCATTGCGGTGATCATTGTTGCGGCGTGTCAGTCTGACACACAGCAACTCTGATCTAGGTAAAGAGTCTCTGACAGAGACTCTTTATCACGTGATCAGCCATGTCCAATCACGGCTGATCATGATGTAAACAGGAAGAGACTTTGATCGGCTTTTCCTCACTTGCGTCTGACAGACACGAGTAGAGCAGAGCCAATCGGCTGCTCTCCTGACAGAGGGGGTTCTGTGCTGATTGTCTATCAGCGCAGTCCCCCCTCGGATGTTTGCCCAGGACCACCAGGATGCCGCCAGGACCACCAGGGATGGCCACCACACTGGACCACCAGGTATACCACCCTAGACCACCAGGGAAATGCCAATCAGTGCCCAGGCAGCTGCCAATCAGTGCAAATGAAAAATGCCTGCCTCTGCCAGTGTCACCCGTGATGCCTATCAGTGAAATCTAACAGTGCCAGCCATCAGTGCCCATCAATGCTCATCAGTGCCACCTTTCAGTGCCCATCAGTGATGCCTATCAGTGCCCAGCAGTGCCGTCTATCAGTGCCACCCATAAGTACCCATCAGCGCAGCCTTTCAGTGCCACCTATGAGTGCCCATCAGTGCTGCCTATCAATTCCCATCAGTGCCGCATATCACTGCCACCTATCAGTGCCCATCAGTGCCGCCTATCAGTGCCCATCGTCAGTGCCCATCAGTGCCACCTCATCAGTGCCATCTCATCAGTGCAGACTTATCAGTGCCCATCAGTGCAGCTTATCAGTGCCCATCAGTGAAGGAGAAAATATACTTATTTACAAAATTTTATAACAAAAACAAAGAAAAACTTTTTTTTTCAAAATTCTCTGTCTTTTTTTATTCCTAAAGAATAAAAACTGTAGAGGTGATCAAATACCACCAAAAGAAAGCTCTCTTTGTGGGAACAAAATGATAAAAAATGAGTTTGGGTACAGTGTAGCATGACCGCGCAATTGTCATTTAAAGAGTGACAGCGCTGAAAGCTGAAAATTGGCCTGGGCAGGAAGGTGTGAAAGTGCCCTGTATTGAAGTGGTTAAACAAGAATACCTACCCGTACCCATATTTTCTTCATCATGTTCCCCAGAAGACAAGGTTTTGACCACTTTTACACCGTTTAATAGGTTCCTTGGATCCAAAGCTAGTGTGGTTGGCAAAATGCCCCCCCGCCCCTCACTGCTGTCCAACCATGCAGCAAATAACTAATTTGCATTGATTGACATTGCTTGGCTCTGGCACCAGCACTATAACTAATCATATAGGGGGAAGAGAGCATGTTAGCTCAAGTATTTTTCTCTACATAGTGGAACACATACTGAGAATGCACAGCTCACAGCAGAGGGGGTGGTAGCAATTGAGCTGCACAATAGGAAGGCCCACAGATCGTGCTTCATAGAAGGATGGAGCAAACAAGCAATGATAACAGAAATAAAGATCTGTTTTTCTTGAGAATCAGTCTGTTTCTTTTCACAAGCACAGGTAATGACTTAAACATGACTCAGTAAGCCAGCAGGCTTAATCCTTAAAGCAGGTCTAAAGGTATTAACACTCACCTGTCTGACAAACCCTTGCCAGTGTTGTCATCTTCTCCTGTTGGCCAAAATTCGGTCATCTTCATTCACTGATGCAGGATGATGGCACTTCCGCGCAAACGCAGGAGCTAGTCATTCTGGCAAACAGGGATCGGGCTGGCTGCTGTAAGTTGAGCTGTGCAGCTCAGTTTATATTGCAGAGATCTCTGCGAGTAAGCAGGTAGGAGTATTTTATTGTAGAAGAGACATTGGGGTTGATTTACTAAGGCCAAAAAGACTGTGCACTTTGGAAAGTGCAGTTGCACACAGCAAGAGCAGTTGCTCCAGAGCTTAGTAAATGAGCAGAAACTCTGCTGACTTTCATCAACCAATCACGTGCAAGCAAAAATGCTGTTTTTTTTATTTTCCTTGCATGTGATTGGGTATTCTTTGCAAAGTGAAGCTTTACCTCATTTACTAAGCTCTGGAGCAGCTGCACTTGCAGAGTGCAATTGCACTTTCCAAGGTGCACAGTCTATTGGCCTTTAGTAAATCAACCCCATTGTGTCTCTTCTGCAATAAAAAGCCTGCCTGCTCACACAACAGCATAACTTTAGTTCTGCATTAAAAGCCACATGTCCTATCTGAGACACTGAAAAAGCCATTGTGCCCCCCACACACCTGGCCATTCATGGTCACTGTTTTCGTTTGAAAGGAAACTCTAAACTCTTTGTTGTAGCCCCCCACTCCCACCCCTTATATATTTAAAGCAGTCAGGGAAGTAGATAATGGGAGGTGGGGTCAGGGTGGTTGAAATCGCCCAGAGTGTCAGTGTAGAACAGATTAGAAATAGTTCTGTTGTGTGCTACTAGTGCACTGCACCGCATCGCACTCAGCATTGATGCTACTTGCCTGCTGTTACACCTCCCGATCACCGGGCACCCCATTCTGGGTTGTCAGGCTCGGCTTGGGCTGAGGGAGGCTCTGGCTGAACATGCTCTCATCTTGCTGCTCTGCCTCTGCACTCAGTTGAGACATGTCTTAAAATTGTCCAGCAATAAGAGCAGATCAGGTGCCTATCCTGCCTACATGTCCACTCCACCAGGTAGAGAGTGTGTGTGTGTATTTTTAAAAATGGCAGTAATATTCTGCTTATGAGTTTACTGGAGGATTATACATCTCATTCTACATCGCAAAAGGTGTAAATGGTGAAAGTAATGCAGAGCCAACGTAGAAATATTGTTCATTAAAATCCAACTTTTAAAATATGTTCAATCTTTCTCATTTGTAACTACCACTGTCAATAAGTGGAATCTTTGGCCTGCAAAGGAGTGCTTCTTTATAACAAATGTCCATATATAGCGATTTCCAGATTTCCAGTAGACTCCAGGTCAGTGTGTGTTTTGGTACCACTAAAAATGAGTGGAACACAAACACGTGTTACTTTTTTTTCCAGCATTGCAGTGCGATTTAGAATCACAACGATTTTGCCCACTAACCCAAATCGCTTCATGTGAACAGTCAGGGTCTAACAGGTTAACACAATAGCAATTATGGAAGACACAGCCTCAGCATAGTTTATACAGTAGGTACAAGGAAGCCCAGGTTTTGTTCAACCACAGCCCGTAAGCTCCTCCCACTATCATGTTTGGCCACACCCACTTTTTTGAGCGCCGCAGGTCACTACCTCCCTGTCATGTACCTCATTCTCTAATTCAAAAGTTGTGAGGTATATTCTGTTTGTATGCACTCTGCACAGTACCACTGCTCTTGCCTGGTATGCTGGGTTGAAAAAAAAATCCGTGAGTGTCCTGCCTTGCACAAGATGGTGCCCTTTGCAACTACCCACTAAGATTGGCTATTACAGTGCACCAGCCTGTGGTAGGCAGTCCACTGGCTGAGAGCTCCCACTGCTGGTGGGGGGGGGTTTGCTGTACTAACACAGTGTGTGTGAGTACAGTGATTTGTCAGGTTTTTTTCCTTAAGCCCGCTCAGCTGAACAATAAAAGCATACAGTGTGTACCAGCCTTTAGACTGGACAATAGCCAACCTCACTAGGCAATGTTCATAAAAACTGGAAGAAGGCAAAACTAAAATCAGGTTACATTTTTTACGAGGATCTGAGAAAATAGAATTAAGAATGTGATTGCTTACTATGTGCAACACATAGTTTTTCTTTTTCCGGTCTTTATGAATTTGGCGCAATTTGTTTTATTTAAAAAGAGTTTTACTTGGTACTTGCTGCTGATCTACTTATCTACGGCCCTAAAAGCAGTAGTAAAGTGTCTTTCTGAAATTTCTTGAATGTAGGTACAATGAATAGCTTCTAAATGAGGATATATTCACATTGGCAATAGCATGGGCATGCGCATTGACGCTCCGCATTCCAGGGCATACAGTATGCTGTTAAGTGCAGAGTCCCATGCCACAGCGGAACAGTATATTTCAGCAAAAGAGATTCGGTGCTTACAGAAGTATGCAGAATGAATAAAAGTAAGAGTTTTACCTAATGCAGCACCATCCACTCGTGGCACACCCATCATTAGAGGTCATTTATTTTTACATAGCAAATCTCCAAACATATTTTTTTCCCGACGTTTAGCATGAGGAAATTGGGCTTAAATGCCTGCAATGTCAGTAAATCGTTGTGTTTGCAGACTAGATTGTTCAACGTGAAGAAATGATTTCCAAAGTTTGTATATTTTTATAAGCTTGGTTCCAGTGTGAAAAAGGTAGGCAGGCAAGCCTAATAGAATTCAGTGAATCATTTTGTCAATGTTTCTAGATATAGAGTAAAACACTTTATAAGTGCGATGCCCACATAAATTATCGTACACAGCTTTGAAATATTTGTCAGTGATGACTAATGTTCATTGGAATATATAGCGTTATAACACATGTGTAAATGAAACATAGACGGATAATGCCCATATGTACTGTATAGAATTGTGGAATATCTGCCAGTTTAACCAATATAGTCATGAAGATAATACCTTGGTTTATCAAGAATATTTAACCACTTTAAAACCGGGCCTTTTCTTTTTCCCTTTTTTTTTTTTTTTTTTTTTGCAAAGTAGCGATTCCATGTATATATACATTAATACTGTGCCATTAGTTTATACTGGGTGAGTGGTGGGTTTACATCCACTTTAATATGGCCATGTGGCCCAACCAGGTCAAATATGCCCTAATATGACCTAATATGCTATATGGCCAAAGTCATTAACCTACTAAGGCCACATGGCCCTGATAGGTCAATGACATTGAACTAATATGGACGGTGTCAATGATCTAATATGACCATGTGACTATACTAGGTCAATGATGTCATAATATGGTCTAAAATGACCAATGTCATTGACTTAATATGGAAAGTGGCCCAGTCAGGTCAATTATACCTGAATATGGCCAATATTCTGACTCTGATTGTTGTAAAGCGATTTATCCCTTGTGAGACCTCTATGCCTAGCCTGTATAAGATCTAATCACTGAATACAATCCTCACCAGATAGTTTGAACGTACCAAATACCGATTCCATCCACAAGATGCTTTTATTCTGAACATCAGGTTACAGCAGATGACAGGATACAAACAGATGAATAGGTTGTAGTATTTATGCGGTCAAAAGATGATATTGTCTGTAGCTTACAAAGCAGAATACATGTGCCCTGAAACATGTGGCTTGTAGCTGCATCCATGACACAGGAAGTACAATAACAGGAAGAAGGGTGGAGCATTACATACAAAGGAAGTGTGTCAAAACATAAGGGAAAAGAACATAAGAAGACAAGTGCATTATCACAAAAGGTCACTAGATGGCAGCATGTGAACTAAATATAAAATGTCCATAGAAAATGGTTAGGAAAACAATCTATATCAATTCTATGCCCCGTTGGGGCAGCACAGCCAGTGTCTTTGACCTACTAGGGTCACATGGCCTTGTTAGGTCGATGACATTGACATGATATGGACGGTGTCAATGATCTAATATGACCATGTGGCTATATTAGGCCAATTATATCATAATATGGCCAATGTCATTGAATATATATGGCCATGTGGCCCAGTCATGTCAATTATGTCCTAATATGGCAAATATCATTGACCAACTAGGGCTATGTGGCCCTGTTATGTCAATGACACTGATTTTATATGGCAAATGTCATTGACCCAATATGACCTTGTGACCATATTAGGTCAACAATGGCATAATATGGCCTCATATGGCCAATGTCATTGACTCAATAGGGCCATGTGGCCCAATCAGGTCACTTATGGCCCAATATGGCCAATGTCATTAACTTACTAAGGCTACATGACCTAAGGTCAATGACACTGACCTAATCAGGCCTGTGTCATTGATTTAATTAGGTCAATGATGCCATAATATGGCCTAATATTGCCAATGTCCTCGACCCAACATTGCCATGTGGCCCAATCAGGTCACGTATGTCCTAATGTGGCTTAATGTGGCCAATATCATTGATCCACTAGGACCACATGGACCCATTAAGTCGATGACATTGACCTAATATGGCCAGTGTCATAGACTCAATAAGGCCAAGCGGCCATATTAGGTCATCAATGTCATGGGCATCCCCCTTGTGTAGGAGAGCTGTGAGAGGGGGAATGCTCCTCCTACAGCTGATTGGGCCATTAATGACAGCTTCTGTCAGGATTCAGACTGAACTCAAACTCACCCTGAATGATTTTGATGAAAGACATGTGTAGGCAGCCTATTCAAATGAATGGGCTACCCTAAGGAAACACAGGACACAATATCCCTTAATGCGTATGCAGCTAATGCCGGTGTAAATGGGCCCTTTAGGAGACTTTGTTGCTTGCTTGCTCGCTTACAAACAAACAGGGTTTATATTCACCCATCCTGTGACTCCTTTTTCTGATCTTGGCTAGAGATATGGCTGTCTGAGGAATCTTCAAACTCTGCATCTCTTGGTGTTTCAGATGCCTGTCCCCCCACTGCATACAGTGCCTCTTCCCACCTGCTCATACACCCCTATAGGGCACAGCAGTGTCATAGGGGTCAGTGGAAGGAACCAAGGCATGAGGTGCGGGTTACATGCTTTAGCAGCCGTTAAAAGATGTTTTAACAATGAGTTTTTATATTTCTTATTAGATAAGGGTGTATCATGGAGTAAATATGCTACCGGCTTCCTCTCAAGAGACACACCTGTTATCTCTTTAACTGTATGTTCAGCCATATCCCAGAAGTCATTCAACTTCGTCATTTCCAAAAAATGTGAAATAGTATGCACTCCGATTTCCGACAGTGCCAACAGACATCTGAGATCTGAGGAAACCTATGATGTAAAACTATTGGAGTTTGATACCATCTAGTAAGGAGTTGATATTTGCTCGCCACAGAGGACTTATGTGCAAATTATAAAATTCTATCTTTTTGAATGAAGTTGGTTTGTAAATCCCTTTACCATTGTTGAAGGAAAAGAAGGTCCTGTGGGACATTAGCCAGAGTTAACAAGGAGTGCGAATGAGATAATGAATGTCTCATTGACTTTCCTTCAAGGCAGGTCCGTTCAAACGTGGTCAGGTCTCTTATCTCAGAAAGCTTCTCTGATATATTACGGAGATATGCACCCAGCTGAGCACAGCGAAGGAAATCCAAAATGTCAGAGAAATTGCTTACTATATCATTGCTTGTCATCGGCCCATTTTCTTGAACAAAATGCAACAAATGGGAGGAGCCCCGACGAATAAGTATATCAAATTTAGGATCATTCATTCCCGATTGAAAGGATGGGTTACCCAAAATTGGAATTAGGGGGCTCAGGGAAGGTGAAAGGTCTGTATGTTTAAAAACAGACCTTGCAACCTTGAGGGTGGCTCCAGTCAAAGGATATTTACTGGCCTCTATCGGCGTGACATCTCTTTGACTCTAAGGAAATCCCGCTAACAGTATGCCCACGGTTACCTGCTCTAAATGTACCCATTGTTTTTTTATCTCTTGTTGGGCGCACCAATCGAATATTCTCAGAATAGATCTCCGCACTCTCGCTGGTTAACCTACCTATATGAACTTCAAAAACCTTGCGCGCAAGTCCTTTAGAAAAACCTGGGGTAGTTTAATTGTTAGTGACTGTAACAAATAAATCAGTCTGGACATGATATTCATTTTAATAACATTGGTCTGCCCAAACCAGGTAAACAATTCCTTGTCCCATTTCTGAAAATCTAGTTTAAATGTACGGGTCAATGGGGAAAAATTAAGTTCAAAGACTTTACGCAAATTATTCTGAATATTCGAACCTAAGTAATGAATATGTGAATCCATCCATATAAAGTTGAATTGAGAGCCAATATGATGTTTTGCTATTGCCTCTAAGCTCACTCCCATTGCTTCTGATTTTGAGTAGTTTACTTTAAAATTTGAGAGGGCACCAAATCTGTGCAATTCTACCAAGAGCAAAGGTAAAGGTAAAGTAGAGAAAAAGAATCGAGTCATCTGCACATGCGGCTAGTTTATGTACCATCCCCATCCCCTTCATCAGAATACCTTTTATGTCCTGATTGACCCTAACCGTACATAGAAATTGTTCTAGGGTAAGTATAAAAATAAGAGGAGACAATGGGCAGCCTTGCCCGGTACCGTTCCATATTGAGAACACTTCTGAAAAGGTATCGTTGGTCCTCACTCTAGACAAGGGAACCGAATAGAGTGCCGAAAATCAACTGTGCATCCCTTCCTCACAAAGGCCTATATGTTCTAAGGTGGCTAATATGAATGTCCAATTTACCTTATCAAATGCTTTCTCTGCATCAGCCGACAAAAGGGTAATGATTGGGTAGTGGAGTGATGAATTGCATTGAGTACTGGTTGTATATTATCCCTGCCTTCCCTCCCTGGTACAAACCCCACCTGATCCTGATGGATAAGAGATGTTATATACTGTGTTATTCTTGATGCTAAAATCTTAGTAAAAATTTTCAATTCAATATTTAATAATGAAATGAGCCCATAACTCGAACATACTACTGGGTCCTTTCCCCTCTTTGGTATTAATGTAATATTCACCTGTACCAGGCCTTTTCTGACACTTTTTGTTTAGAGGTAAAAATCTGTATTTTTTGCTAGTAAATTACTTAGAACCCCAAACATTATATACAGTATATATATATATATATATATATATATATATATATATATATATATATTATATACACAGTCGGGACGGAAAGTATTCAGACCCTCTTAAATTTTTCACTCTTTGTTATATTGCAGTCATTTGCGTTCATTTAAGTTCATTTTTTTCCTCATTAACGTACACACAGCACCCCATATTGACAGAAAAACACAGAATTGTTGACATTTTTGCAGATTTTTAAAAAAAGAAAAACTGAAATATCACATGGTCTTAAGTATTCAGACCCTTTGCTCAGTATTTAGTAGAAGCACCCCGTTTGATCTAATACAGCCATGAGTCTTTTTGGGAAAGATGCAACAAGTTTTTCACACCTGGATTTGGGGATCCTCTGCCATTCCTCCTTGCAGATCCTCTCCAGTTCTGTCAGGTTGGATGGTAAACGTTGGTGGACAGCCATTTTTAGGTCTCTCCAGAGATGCTCAATTGGGCCATTCAAGAACAGTCATTCAAGAAGTCAGGGCTCTGGCTGGGCCATTCAAGAACAGTCACAGAGTTGTTGTGAAGCCACTCCTTCATTATTTTAGCTGTGTGCTTAGGGTCATTGTCCTGTTGGAAGGTAAACCTTCGGCCCAGTCTGAGGTCCTGAGCACTCTGGAGAAGGTTTTCGTTCAGGATATCCCTGCACTTGACCGCATTCATTTTCCCTCGATTGCAACCAGTCGTCCTGTCCCTGCAGCTGAAAAACACCCCCACAGCATGATGCTGCCACCACCATGCTTCACTATTGGGACTGTATTGGACAGGTGATGAGCAGTGCCTGGTTTTCTCCACGCATACCACTTAGAATTAAGGCCAAATGTTCTATCTTGGTCTCATCAGAAAGAGAATCTTATTTCTCACCATCTTGGAGTCCTTCAGGTGTTTTTTAGTAAACTCCATGCGGGCTTTCATGTGTCTTGCAATGGGGAGAGGTTTCCGTCGGGCCACTCTGCCATAAAGCCCCAACTGGTGGAGGGCTGCAGTGATGGTTGACTTTCTACAACTTTCTTCCATCTCCTGACTGCATCTCTGGAGCTCAGCCACAGTGATCTTTGGGTTCTTCTTTATCTCTCTCACCAAGGCTCTTCTCCCCCGATAGCTCAGATTGGCCACACGGCCAGCTCTAGGAAGGGTTCTGGTCATCCCCAACGTCTTCCATTTAAGAAATTATGGAGGCCACTGTGCTCTTAGGAACCTTAAGTGCAGCAGAATTTTTTTGTATACCTTGGCCAGATCTGTGCCTTGCCACAATTCTGTCTCTGAGCTCTTCAGGCAGTTCCTTTGACCTCATGATTCTCATTTGCTCTGACTTGCACTGTGAGCTGTAAGGTCTTATATAGACAGGTGTGTGGCTCAGTCCAATCAGTATAATCAAACACAACTGGACTCAAATGAAGGTGTAGAACCATCTCAAGGATGATCAGAAGAAATGGACATATATGAGTGTCACAGCAAAGGGTCTGAATACTTGTGATATTTCAGTTTTTCTTTTTTAATAAATCTGCAAAAATGTCAACAATTCTCTGTTTTTCTGTCAATATAGGGTGCTGTGTGTACATTAATGAGTAAAAATGGCTAAATATAACAAAGAGTGAAAAATTTAAGGGGACTGAATACTTTCCGTCCCCACTGTGTGTGTGTGTATATATATATATATATATATATATATATATATATATATATATATATATATATATATATATATATACTTTAGCAGAGACCCTGGAGAATAAAATTGGCGATCGTTGCAATTTTTTATGTCACGCGATATTTGCACCAGTTTTCAAAAGCAATTTTGTGGGGGAGAAAATACACTTTAATTAATTTTAATGCAAAAAACACAATATATAACCTAATTTTTTTGGTAATGTATAAAAGATGATGTTATGCTGAGTAAATAAATATATAACCTGTCTCACTTTAAAATTGCGCACACTCATGGAATGGCTACAAACTACGATTATTAAAAAATCTGCATAGGTGATGCTTTAATTTTTTTACAAGTTACCAGTTTAGAGTTATAAAGGAGGTCTAGAGCTATATGTTATTGTTCTCACTATAACATTCACAGCAATACCTCACATGTGTGGTACTAACACTATTTACATAAGCGTGCGTGACCTACTGTATAAGCACAGAGGGATGGGATGCTTAAAAAACATTTTTTTTAATTATTTAATTTATTTAAAAAAAAAAAAAAATTTTACACTGTCCCTTTACATTTTTTTATCATTTTTATTGCTATCACAAGAAATGCAAAAATCCCTTGTCATAACAATAAAGCATGACAGGTCCTCTATAAGACCCCAGATCTCTCCTCTAGCCTTGAAAGCATTGGATCGAAAAAAAAAAAAAATTGAGCCCATGCTTTCCAAAAAAAAAATTGTTTACATCTGCTATAAACTGTAAGTGACGTCATGATGTCGCTTCCGTCCTCTTAGATCATAGAGGTGAATAGAAATGATCTGGTCTCTCTTCACCTTTATGGCATGCCACATGAACCACAAAATCGGATTCCAGGCTTCCCTATGATGCGGGTAAGCCCAAGAAACAGTAACGAGTGGCGGGAGGGGGAACCCATCCTGCTGCTCCTAAAAGCAATCCAGTAGCTAATCAGCCACTTTGAACACTTTTAGTGAAAAGAGAGAGAATTTCCGGCTGAAAATTTTAATACTGGGGTTATGGCTGACAGCTGCAGCCATGGCCCTGGAAAACTACTTCAAAACAGCAACGTATATATAGGTTTTGCGTTCTTCAAGTGGTAAAGCAACCATTACCTTTTCATTTATTTACAGAGACGCTTTCCAAATACAAATTATTCAGCTTACATCAGTGTATAATCAGCAAAGGCTGGTTCACGCTTCCTGCATGGTAAACTGCCTTGATTTACCATGCACTAAGTGTCGGTTCTGGCCAGCTTTTAAAGTGCAGAGCCCTGTGTTTTTTTTTTTTTTACTTTAATGAGATGTCACAGTGTGAAATTTCAGTGTTTTCTATGCACCACATAGCTGCAGTAAGTGTACAGGATCTAAAAATGTTGTAAACATTATGCAGATTTCCTTACTGTAGCTCACCTGAAGGCTGCTTTCAAGTGTGAACAGTGCGAAGACTTCGCAATTTCTATGTCATACAAGAGACAGGATGGCAGTACCAAGATTGCAGTGTCAAACAGGGGCATAACTGGGTCACAAGGTACACACTTTAGCACAATAAAAGTTCCCTTGAGACCCAGTTATTCCCCTGTTTGACAATGCAATCTTGGTACTACCATCTTGTCTCTTGCATAGGATATAAATTGTAACTTGTCAGTCGCGGTCAACATGTTAAAAACATTCATTTGACAGTCACTGCCTACTCTCTGCAGGTAGTAGGCTTCATCAGAACCCAGGGAAGTGGTTAGTGAAAGAGATGAGGGTTTGGCTACTGTTAACTGAAAAAAGTCAAAATTTGCATACCAGTAATAGCACTGTAAACCTGCTGGGGATGAAAATGTTGGGTACAAGGAGTGTGTTTTTGATTTTTATTATGAAGGTAAAGCTCGGAAAATGGAAATGTTCATGGTAGTAATTGCAAAACATCAAAGAAATGCATATGGTGTTATACTGTACTGTGGTGCAGTTATATCTGCCTGTTTAGGCCAGGCTAGCTCTGCTGAGTATTTGGACCTGTTTCATTATGATTTTATATCTACTTTTAAGCAAATGGGTTTGCTGACAGTATTTTTAGTTTACTCATATCTAAACTAGCGCAATGTTAGCATCCAGCTACTGGAGATGCCTCTGTGAGCTCTTTCATTTAATTGAATGAAATTAGGGTTCATTATTTCAGTTACCATGCTCATAATCATTAATCACAAAGATGATCATCATTGATCAATATCATTCAGGCACTAGTGTCGTTATTTTACATAATTCCTTTTACCGTCATCACCATTATTAATCTTTATTATTATCATCAGTATCAGTGATGTTCATAATCACAATCACTGGTCTGGTTTCTTCTCCCTCTAGATACAGCCATATGAAAATACCCCATAGAAATTGTTGACTTTTTAAAACATATTTTAAACATTAGAATAACTACGTAGAAAAAAACTAGAATTTGCAAAATATGAATACACAAAATAAATATCAATAGGTGTAAAGTTATACAATGTAAAAAGTAACTACACCCTTGGCCTCAGATCCTAAAAATGTCATCCTTAGCAAAAATTACTTGTAGGTGTTTTTAATATTTTGCTGAGTTGGCCAGTTCTGGTCATTCGAAATCCACACCACTTGGAGATTATTTTTCTTACAGTGGAATGATTGATTTTAATTGGTCTTTGTAAATCCCTTTCCATATCCATAGGCTTCCCCAACTTCCTTTTGAGGGTCTCAGAGAGTTATTTAGATCTTGACATGATGACACCACGCTTGTCATTAGCAAAGAAAACACCAGACCCTAGATATCTAAGGATTAAAGAAGACAGGTTCCACCAGCAAGTGAAATTGCCTAGGCTGTGATGATGTCATCGGTCTGCTGCACGAAGGAGAAAGTTTTACTACCACAGTGAAAAAAACTGCATCTTTGTAGCAAGTCATACAGTGACAAAAAAGTGACGGTTATAGTTATAATTCTAAAAGTTTTAAAAATTACAGTCAATTGGCTGAAAAAGATAAAGAAAGAGTGTTACCTTTGTGTAAAGCTTTGCGAATTCAATTTGTATTCTTTTTTGCATTGTTAAAGAATCAGCCTTTTTTCTGTAACAATACTGGTGTGTGTTTAGTACACAGCTCACCTATGTTACTTATATTACTGTGTTGGTATATATCTAGTACATAAATATTATTTTTAATTTTTTTAAATCTGTTTAATGAGATGTATCATTCTGCCCTTATGCTCTAAAAGGATTCTACTGTATGGTTTTGCATACATTTGATTTACGAAGGATACAAATGGATTCTATAAATAATAAATTAACTTAGCTTGCAGCTTCCCGCTTTACTTGCCATCAATCTGGATGAAGTCTGAGTCACTCCTTCTACTCCCAGTCTTGGGAGTTATCGAAGAAGGTCTTCACTGTAGTAAATGGTATCTATCACAAAAGCAAAATCAATGGTTGCCATATGCACCACTTTCCTATATAACCTGTTTGAACACGGTTCTGTTCTGGATGAATCTTTACATGTCTTTTGTAAAACAAATCATGCTTTATCTACCATATCAACATTTTGCACCAGTGATGCCTAGAAAAAAATTGGTATGATTGATGCATAAACAAGCAGCTATCAGTTCACAAGATATTTTTTAACTTGTCAAACAGATATAGCAAAATGCCTTCAATCATATATATATTTTCATGTGACAGCACTGAAGAAATGAAAATGTGCTACAATGTAAAGTAGTAAGTGTACAGCTTGTATAACAGTGTAAATTTGCTGTCCCCTCAAAATAACAACACACAGCCATTAATGTCCAAACCACTGGCAACAAAAGTGAGTACACCCCTAAGTGAAAATGTCCAAATTGGGCCCAAAGTATCAATATTTTATGTGGCCACCATTATTTTTCAACACTGCCTTAACCCTCTTGGGCATGGAGTTCACCAGAGATTCACAGGTTGCCACTGGAGTCCTCTTCCATTCCTCCATGATGACATCACGGAGCTGGTGAATGTTAGAGACCTTGTGCTCCTCCACCTTTCATTTGAGGATGCCCTACAGATGCTCAATAGGGTTTAGGTGTGGAGACATGCTTGGCCAGACCATCACGTTTACCCTCAGCTTCTTTAGCAAGGCAGTGGTCATCTTGGAGATGTGTTTGGGGTTGTAATCATGTTGGAATACTGCCCTGCAGCCCAGTCTCCGAAGGGAGGGGATCATGCTCTGCTTCAGTATGTCACAGTACATAAATGCCACAGTTGGCATTTATGGTTCCCTTAATGAACTATAGCTTCCCAGTGCCGGCAGCACTCATGCAACCCCAGACCATGACACTCCCACCAGCATGCTTGACTGTAGGCAAGACACACTTGTATTTGTACTCCTAACCTGGTTGCCACCAGACATGCTTGGCACCATCTGAACCAAATAAGTTTATCTTGCTCTTATCGGACCACAGGACATGGTTTCAGTCCAGTCCAGGCCTTAGTCTGCTTGTCTTCAGCAAACTGTTTGCAGGCTTTCTTGTGCATCATCTTTAAAAGAGGCTTCCTTCTGGGAGGACACCCATGCAGACCAATTTGATGCAGTGTGTGGCGTGTGGTCTGAGCACTGACAGGCTGAACCCCCCCCTGACCCTTTAACCTCTGCAGCAATGCTTGCAGCACTCATACCTCTATTTCCCAAAGACAACCTCTGGATATGACTCTGAGCACATGCACTCAACTTCTTTGGTCGACCATTGAGAGGCCTGTTCTGAGTGGAGCCTGTCCTGTTAAACCGCTGTATGGTCTTGGCCACTGTGCTGCAGCTCAGTTTCAGGGTCTTGGCAATCTTCTTATAGCCTAGGCCATCTTTATGTAAAGCAACATTTCTTTTTTTTCAGATCCTCAGAGTTCTTTGCCATGAGGTGCAATGTTGAACTTCTAGTGACTAGTATGTGAGAATGAGAGCGATAACACCAAATTTAACACACCTGCTCCACATTCACACCTTAGACCTTTTAACACCAATGAGTCACGTGACTCCGGGGAGGGAAAATGGCTAATTGGGCCCAATTCGGACATTTTCACTTAGGAGTGTACTCACTTTTGTTGCCAGCGGTTTAGACATTAATGGCTGTGTGTTGAGTTATTTTGAGGGGACAGCAAATTTACACTGTTATAGAAGCTGTACACTCACTACTTTACATTGTAGCAAAGTGTCATTTCTTCAGTGTTGTCACATAAAAAGATATAATAAAATATTTACAAAAATGTGAGGGGTGTACTCACTTTTGTGGGATACTGTATATAAAACACACCAAAAGGGACCACATAACAGAAATCTTAGGGTTTAATGAAATACTTTTTTTAAGCAATTTACAGTGCTGTGCATATCATCGTTTTACTTGAAGAACAATTGTACTTTAAAAAAAGAGACCATTAAAATCTCCATTAGAGAGGCCTCATTTAGATGGGTGGCAGTATCTACCACCAACTGAAAAGCAATCTGCAATTTGTAACTTCTCAGAGGGTGGTAGAGCAGCAGCTTCCAGGCATATAGGAGGCAATCCGGCTTCCCCCCAAAGACCTGTTTTTTTCCCCGCCCAACCTGTATTTTTGTACTGAAATATAAGACTTCAACTGCGAACCAAGCGTTTGTGGCACAATACAATTAACTTAAGTGATTGTAGTGATTGTAAAGTCTTGTTTATTGTTTTTTTAAAATAACAAACATGTTATACTTACCTGCTCTGTCCAATGGATTTGCACAGGGCAGCCCAGATCCTCCTCTTCTCGGGTCCCTCTTTGCTGCTCCTGGCCCCTCCCTCCCGTTGAGTGCCCCCACAGCAAGCAGCTTGCTATGGAGGCACCTGAGCTGCAGCTCTGTGTGACAATTCAGACACAGAGCTGCGGTTCAGCCCTGCCCCCTCTCCCTCCTGATTGGCTAACTGACTTTGAATAACATACAGTGATAGCCGCCTCTACTGTGTCTCAGCCAAGCAGGAGGAAGAGTCCCAGATGGCCAAGGGACTCGTGGACATCACTGGATAGAAATGGGGCTCAGGTAAGTATTGGGGGGGGGGCTGAGGGGGGCTGCTGCACACAGAAGGCTTTTTATCTTAATGCATAGAATTCTATAAGATAAAAAACCTTCTGCCTTTTCAACCCCTTTCAGTGATCAAATTGGAAAGGCAGTAGTGGATGTCAAACTTGACTTGACGGCTGTGTAATGTGTAAGACCCCTTCCAACTGCATGTTATCTTTTAGAGGGCGATAAAACCATGGCTCATCCAACTGTTTTTACCACCCATTTCTGCCCATGTAAAATGAGGCCTAAGGGTCCATTCACATCTTTTAGCTGCAGTGCATTGCAGTGCACCCCAAGGAATGGAGTGACTACCATGCATTTTGGTGCACTGCATCAGAAAAAATAGTGCATATTCAGATTTTTGTCCATTCTGGTGTGTTGACAGCACCTGCATGTGACTAGCACATGTTAGGGTTTTTTTTCCAAAGCCCCCTCACCCCACCCGAGAGATCAAAAACACGTATTGAAAAACACCAGATGCACCTGGAATATGCAAACTGCAACCTGCATAGGTGTGAACCAGGCCTTAACCGCTTCAGCCCTGGAAGATTTTACCCTCTTCCTGACCAGAGCACTTTTTGCGATTCGGCACTGCGTCGCTTTAACTGACAATTGCGCGGTCGTGTGACGTGGCTCTCAAACAAAATTGACATCCTTTTTTTTCCCACAAATAGAGCTTTCTTTTGGTGGTATTTGATTACCTCTGCGATTTTTATTTTTTGCGCTATAAACAAAATAAAAACGACAATTTTGAAAAAAACGCATTATTTTTTACATTTTGCTATAATAAATATCCCCCAAAAATATATAAAAAAAATTTTTTTTTCCTCAGTTTAGGCCGATCGTATTCTTCTACATATTTTTGGTAAAAAAAAAAATCGCAATAAGCGTTTGATTGGTTTGCGCAAAAGCTAGAGCGTTTACAAAATAGGGGATAGTTTTATGGCATTTTTATTAATATTTTTTTTTTTTACTAGTAATGGCGGCGATCAGCGATTTTTTATTGTGACTGCGACATTATGGCGGACATGTTGGACATTTTTGACACATTTTTGGTACCATTGTCATTTATACAGCGATCAATGAGATTAAAAATGCACTAATTACTGTGTAAATTACACTGGCAGTGAAGGGGTTAACCACTAGGGGGCAGGGAGGGGTTAAGTGTGTCCTAGGGGAGTGATTCTAACTGTAGGGGGGATGGGCTAGCAGTGTCACTACGCTGATCACTGCTCCCGATGACAGGGAGCTGTGATCAGTGACACTTGTCACTAGGCAGAACGGGGAGATGCTGTTTACATCAGCATCTCCCTGTTTGTCCTCTCCATGAGGCGATCGCGGGTATCCCCGAGGCGATCGAGTCCGCGGGACCCGCGACCCGACTCACGGAGCTCGCAATGGCATGGCGGGGAATTCAAATGGACGTACCTGTAAGTCCATTTGCCCAGCCATGCCATTTTGCCGACGCACATCGGCGTGCGCCGGTCAGGAAGTGGTTAATTGCAGCATCCAGCATGCATTTGTTTTCTGCTAGGGCTGGGGAAGCTTTGGAAGCTAAAATAACAATAAAGCTAACTATAACCAATACCACTCATAGCGCAGCTCAAGGTGCTCTGGTAGATCCGGTGTCTCACAGAAATATAAGGGTGCTGGCTGTCTTGTGCGTAATCCAGAAAGCAGGGAAATATAAGGGGATGAAAGACACCACACACCACTAGCTCAACAGGTGAAAAGAAATGAGAACAACCTCAGTCTTGAGCTCCTCCTGAGCCCCGTTCTGATGCATTTTTTCCTTCCCATCGGGGCTTAATCATAGACATAGAGATAGATTATCTATGATTAAGTCCTGATGGATGGGGTGAAATGCATCAGCCGGGCTCAGGAGGAGCTCAAGACTGAGGCCGTTCACATTTCTTTTCACCTGTTGAGCTAGTGGTGTGCGGCGTCTCTCATCAACCCATACTAACAATAAAGCTGGTCATTAGGGATGAGACTCTAACATCGGGTGTTCGCCGAACAGCAAACAATATGCGGTGTTCGCGGCAAATTTGAAAGCTGCTGGAACACCGATAAAGTCTATGGGACACTAACATGAAAAATCAAAAGTTCTAATTTTACAGGCTTACCTATGTGCAAGTTATTGTCATAAAAAGTGTTTGGGGACCTGGGTACTGCCCCAGGGGACATGCAAATTTTTTTTCTTTAAAAACGGACGTTTTTTTCGGGAGCAGTGATTTTTTTTAATGCTTAAAGTGAAACAATAAAAATGAAATATTCCTTTAAATATCACGTCTGGGGGTGTCTATAGTATGCCTGTAAAGTGGCACATTTTTCCCGTGTTTAGAACAGTACCACAGAAAAATGGCATTTCTAAAGGAAAAATTGTCATTTAAAACTGATCGTGGCTCTAATGAATTGTCAGGTCTCAGCAATATAGATAAAACTAATTGAAAAAAAGAGCATGGGATCCCCCCCTCCCAGTCCTTTACCAGGCCCTTTGGGTCTGGTATGAATATTAAGGGGAACCCCAAACCAAAATTTAAAAAAAAAATTGCGTGAGGGTCCTCCTTAAATCCATACCAGGCCCTTCAGGTCTAATATGGAAATTAAGGGGAACCCTGTGCCAAAATTTCCCATAAAGTTTAACAGTGTTCATGTGTTCTGCCAAATTTTTTGCCTGTTCGCATGTTCTGCTGTGAACCAAACAGGAGGGTTGTCATGGTTATGCAATAGAGTTTTCTCTGTCAGCTTACCTGTCTTCATGTGTTCATCTCTAAAGACCAGCTGCCTCTCACCTGACTGGTTTTATAACCTCTCCTCTAATCATGGCCCCACCCCAGGCCCTATCAGGGAACCATATATTAACCTGTGCACTGCAAGCCAGCAGTGCTGATCAACCATTGTGTGTTAGCGTTCGTGTGTACTTGCTGTGTTTCCTACGTCTGATTCCAGTTACCGACTTTGGGCTGTCCTTAACTGTTCCTGTCTGCTCGTGACCCTGACCTTTGGCATGTCCCCAACCATCCCTGTTTGCCTGTGACCTTGAACCTTGGCGTGAACTCTGTTGTCCTTGTCTGCTTGTGGCTCCGACCTTGGCTTGTCCCTTACTTTCCTTGTTGTTCCAGCCTGCTGCCTCCTTCCTTTTCTCCTGTAGTCTACCGTGAGCTGTGAGACCCTGGGGGCTGCGACCTGGAGCCAGACTGCAGCACAGTCCATCCTCACCACTAGAGGCTCTGGTGAACACCTGCTGGCTCTTAGACTCCGCGCCCTGGGGAATCTATGCTCTAGCGCCCAGTGAGATCTGTGTCAGTGATCCAGTAGACCTGCTTCCTGAACCTCCCAGGGTTCAATCTGCAGCAGTCAGTCCTAGGGTCCACTACCTAGTGGTGCACTTCTGACTCCTACAGAGTGCATCTGTCACCTAGCCTCAAGGTGACCTGACAGTTTGATCAGCCATGGACCCGGCTGATGTGCAGCTACCCGCAGATGATCCGTTACAGGGCTTAGTTCGCAGACTTGAGATCCAGGAATCCAAGTGATGCGATTACTTCAGGATTTAGCATCCCATTTTGAACAGGTTCAGGCCTCATTAGGACCCCCGGTTAAACAATCTCAACCGCTATCTGCTGCTGCACCTATCGCACCAGTCACAGCCATACATTCATTACAACTGCCAGCTCTGGCCCCTTTCTCTGGGGACTCCAAGGCTTGCAAGGCTTAGCCAGTGCACGATTCATTTTGAACTTCAGCCCCAAAACTTCCTGTCCGATCGGGCGAAAGTAGCCTATATTATATCCCTCCTGTCTGTCGAGGCGCTAGCTTGGGCTGCCCCTCTGTGGGAACTGAATGATCCAGTGGTTTCTAGCCTGTCTGATTTCTTGAAATCTTTTCGGAATATCTTCGAGGAACTAGGTCATGTCTCCTCAGTGGCTAGCGCTCTTTTTTTACGTCTCCGCCAAGAGTTCGCTTCTGTGGGACAGTATCCTCACAGCTGAATTAAGCTGGAATAATGAGGCCCTAGTTGCAACCTTTTTACATGGCCTCTCTGATAGAGTGAAGGATGAATTAGCAGGAAGATCCCTTCCTGCTGATCTGGACGGTGTCATCACCTTGTGTAACCAGATCGATATTCGTTTTCAGGAGAGGGCCCTGGAAAAAAGACGCCAGCATTCCCCGTTCCTTAGGCAGCTTGAGCTCCCAGTCCCTTTTCTTCGATCCAAGGAGCACCTCCTGCCCACTGAGGAACCTATGCAGCTGGGCTAGACCAAGTTGTCTCCTGAAGAACGCGCTAAGCGCAGAACTCTAGGCCTGTGCCTCTATTGTGGGGCCAAAGGTCATTTTCGTGACACTTGTTCTCTTCGTCCGGAAAAACGATCGGGGCTAATACATCTGGAAGGTGGAGTATTAGACCCTGAAGTATCACCTTCACCTTCTCATCTTCTTCTTTCTGTGTTCCTTCATGTCGGCGCTTCCTCTCATTCGGTCTCGGCACATCTGGATTCCGGAGCCGCTGGCAATTTCATGGATTGGGAAACTGCATCTTCCATGAGATTTACCCTTTTGCCCCTTTCAACGTCATTGGTGGTCTTGGCAATTGATGGCACTGTTCTCCCAGGGGGTCCTATCTACTTCCAGACCCTTCCTGTTAAGATGTCGGTAGGGACACTCCACCAGTAGTGGATATCCTTCCTTGTCTTACCTAAAGCTTCATCACCTATCATATTAGGTCTTCCTTGGTTACGGTTCCATTCTCCACACATTGACTGGACTGCTGGACGGATCCTGGCTTGGGGTTCCTCCTGTTCCCCTTCCTGCCTACTCAAAGTTACCCCAAAAGAGAGACTTCCTGTTGCCACCTCCCAGTATCTTCTGCTCTTCCCACTGCATATATCGATTTCTGGAATGTCTCCTGCAATAGTCAGGCTGAGGCACTCTCTGGGTCATGTGGCACTCTGGATGAGGAGCCCACCTGTGAACTTGAGTTGATCATTCACTCCAGTTTGCATGGTCATTTACCTTTGCCTGTTCCTGGACCCCCTTGGACACACACCCAGGCTGACTCGTCTACCAGTTCCACAGTCGCTACGCCCTGTGATGCGATTCTGGTGGTCGCTGCACCTGGCAATGCTGTTCAGTCGGCCTCTGCACCAGTTCAGCCTATGCCCAGTGAAGCTATCCAGCTTGACTTCTGTGACATATCACTTTCTAACCAACCTGGTCTCAGGGATCCACTGACTTCTGCCCAGTCTGATGATCCTGTTTTGGATGTCCAGCCCATCTTTAAGGGTCTGGGGGACCCTGCTCAGACTCCTGATGGTCTTCTTATGCCTTTACCCACTCCTAAGAAGCCTTTAGCCCTCAATAAGTCCTCCCATCCTCTCCCTACCTCGGTTTTGGTCTCTGAGGATAATCTTAAGTACGAGGTTAGTCAAGTTCTCGATTCCTGGCACCGTAGAGGCATTTTTCAGTACCTCGTATATTGGGAAGGGTTTGGTCCTGAGGATAGGTCTTGGATCACTGCATCTTAGATCTTTGCGCCTCGTCCGTTGAGGAGGTTTCATCTGTAGTTTCCCTTTAAGCCAGGGACCAGACGGGGGAGGGGGAGGCCTCATAAGAGGGGGGGTACTGTCATGGTTATTCAATAGAGTTTTCTCTGTCAGCTTACCTGTCTCCATGTGTTCATCTCTAAAGACCAGCTGCCTCTCACCTGACTGTTTTTATAACCTCTCCTCTAAGCATGGCCCCACCCCAGGCCCTATCAGGGAACCCTATATTAACCTGTGCACTGCAAGCCAGCAGTGCTGATCAACCATTGTGTGTTAGCGTTCGTGTGTACTTGCTGTGTTTCCTACATCTGATTCCAGTTACCGACTTTGGGCTGTTCTTAACTATTCCTGTCTGCTCGTGACCCTGACCTTTGTCCCCAACCATCCCTGTTTGCCTGTGACCCTGAACCTTGATGTGAACTCTGTTGTCCTTGTCTGCTTGTTGCCCCGACCTTGGCTTGTCCCTTACTTTCCTTGTTGTTCCAGCCTGCTGCCTCCTTCTTCTTCTCCTGTAGTCTACCGTGAGTGTGAGTTGTGAGACCCTGGGGGCCGGGACCTGGAGCCAGACTGCAGCGCAGTCCATTCTCACCACTAGAGGCTCTGGTGAACACCTGCTGGCTCTTAGACTCCGCGCCCTGGGGAATCTATGCTCTAGCTCCCAGTGGGATCTGTGTGAGTGATCCAGTAGACCCGCTTCCTGAACCTCCCAGGGTTCAATCCGCAGCAGTCAGTTCTAGGGTCCACTACCTAGCGGTGCACTTCTGACTCCTACAGAGTGCATCTGTCACCTAGCCTCAAGGTGACCTGACAAGGGTGTTTGACTCATCCCTACTGGTCATATACTAGTAGATTTTCAAACAAATGTTCATACGAATATACGTATGAACATGCGTACGAATATTCTCACTGGTACATTTGATGACCTGAGAAATGTCCTTCAAAAAAACATTTACGTTTAAGATCTGATTTCAGAACTTTCCTACATGAAAACCACATTCACTGTTAGAAAATTGTTTGTTCAAGAAAAAAATTCCATTCTGCGCCTTCAGGTTTGCTCATTACTATAGTCAAAAACAAGCATTGATTTGACCCCTCAAACAATTAGAAAATGGAACAAAAATTTTGAAATGAAATTCTACTAGTGTATGGCCAGCTTTAGGTACAGTCTGACTGCATGACTGCTGTACTTAAATTGAACTTTAATTTGGGTGAGTACTGTCAGGTCCTCCAGTGTTATCAGTCTCCCAACTGCTGTCGATCACATTGCAATTACAAGCAGCCAGCATCATTGATTACACAGTTTTGTCTATCTTTATGCTGATTATTTTGCATGTGGTTTGAATTAAATATGCAAATATATTTTTTACGATGCCGAACAAGTGCATGCCATCTAAGAATCTGGTTAGCTCACACGTTCGGAATTTCCGACTACAAATGTTCGATGTGAGCTTGTTGTTGGAAATTCCGACCGTGTGTGGGCTACATTGGACATTTGTTGTCGGAATTTCCGACAACAAAAATTTGAGAGCTGGATCTCAAATTTTCTGACAACAAAATCCATTCTTGTAAATTCCGATCGTGTGTACACAATTCCGATGCATAAAATTCCACGCATGCTTGGAATCAAACAGAAGAGCCGCACTGGCTATGGAACTTAATTTTTCTCGGCTCGTCGTACGTGTTGAACATCACCGCGTTCTTGGTGATTGGAATTTCCGACAACATTTGTGCGACCGTGTGTATGCAAGACAAGTTTGAGCCAACATGTGTTGGAAATAAATCCAGGATTTTGTTGTCGGAATGTCCAATCGTGTGTACGCGGCAAAACTGTGATCCTCATAAAGAAATTTATTGTAATAATTGAAATTATAGTTTGTCTGTCATCACTACCGGTATTTGAATTTGAGTTGCTATGCACCGTGGGAATAGTTCATGAAAGTAGAGAATTCTTGCTTAATTTTGCCTTTCATATAAATGGATGATTGAAGTATACACAGCTTCACTATTTCACTAAGGCAGGTGAACATTCCCCATGCTATGTGAAAACACTACTTTTTTAGTAATTCGGTCCCATTGTCACCTGGTTTAGGGTTGTTGCAAAATCAAACAGATGTTTTTTTTATTTGCTTCACATTTTGTTTTTTTTTTATCTGCTTTATAAATTTTGAAGAGGAATTGCCTTTGTTTAGACTGTTAAAATGCCTGTTTAATGCAAGATCTTGTTGGACACTGGTACAGCATCTGAGAAGTCCTAAAAACAACCCTGTTACTGTAAAAAAAAAAAACTGATGTCAACCTGTAAAAGTTGAAATACACTTACCTGTACTGTGGCTTCAAATTATTTTGCAGAGTAATGGTTTACATTGGTTCCCAAAACTCCCAGTTGTATCGGATTCCTTGGTCTCCAACTGTGGTTCTGTCTCAAGCTGCTATGTAAAAAATTGCATGTAAATGTCTAATATTTAAACTTCCATCTATATGCCCTGAATAGCCTTTAATTTGATTACATCAAAACACACATAGCTAAATTGTCCAGAGTAGGGACACACTCCCCGTACAGCTAGCTGACACAGAACCTTATTGCTTTTTATATACTAAGCCAGTGGTCTCTAAACTGTGGCCCATGGGCTGAATGCAGCCCTTTGCTTACTCCTAGCTGGCCCTTGAGGCACGGTTCCACCCACTGATATGAGGCAATATTCCTATAACTGATACCAGTAATGGGGCTTTAATCCTCCAGTGACATGAATGATGGGGCACTATTCCTCCCACTGACACCAAAGATGGGGCACTGATCCTCCCACTGACACCATCAATGGGGCATTATACCTACCACTAATACCAATGATGGGGCACTATTCCTCCATTGGCTGACCACAGGCTCTATATAATTCCCACTCTAGCCCCCCTATAGTCTGACTATAAAAAACTGAACCTTTGTTTATGATTGAATATATTTTTATTTTAAGTAAAACAAACATAGCATGTACAAGCCATAAAGATTAACAAAATAAAAAAAAAAACAGCTATGAACAAAGTCATGCTGAGAATCCAAATATTTAGTTCCGATGTATATCACACATTCAAGATCATACAGCTTAAATTGGATGTAAACCCGGATTATGAAGTTTGATCTGGGCACATATATATGTTTTCTTATCTCTTTTCAAAGCACTAAGTCCCTGTAGCTGTCTCTTGCTCCGTAGCTCTGTTATCAGCCTGATAACTTCACATGTTCTCTGAGACAGGAGATAGAAATGTGTGTCGGGGGAGGATGCTATAAATAGATTAGCAGTCAGCTTGCTATCTCATTGCAGAGCTCTGCACATTCCTTTCTTCCTCTGCCTATGAGGAGAGGGGGTGTGTGCCTTTCCTCCAATCAGCTGTCTTGGCTGTATGCCAATAATCCACTCCCAGTGCTAACCAGGAAGAAGAACACTTGAACATGATGTGCACTTTCTAAAGGATATATACAGATGAAGACAGAAGATATACTTGTAAAACATATGCAGGGATATTTGTTTCATCTCTGTGTATCATCTGAGGCTTTTCACTTCACTGGGTATATGTGAGGGTTTACATCTACTTTAATTAGGAACCTTTCAAAAACATAAATGCCTGCCCCAAGTAGGGGTTAGTTCAGTAGCTGTGAGTCAAACAAATTACACTTATAACACTAGTAAAAATCTGAGGAGTAGTGAAAAAATAATAGGGAGTAAAGAGAAAGAAACTGGAGAAGAGTGTGGAGTAGTTTGGAGCAACCGCTACAGAAATGCATATGTGGTATAGCTAAACTGGCCCTTTGTTTAGAAAGTTTGGAGACCTCTGTACTAAGCAGTCAAAAAGTGAGTATCAGTGCTTACTGTACATAAAAAAGCTGGGCAAACAAACTGTCACAACAAATACTTGTATTCAATATTTGTTAAAAACTGTTTTTATACAAGTAATAAGTTCATTTAAGGAATTGGAAATCTTACAATGTCTTTTCTGCAAGGACATAACAAAGGTGTTGCTTTCTCTCAGCTGCCATTCCCAATTAATCATTTGCTGGTGTAATTGTCTCATTACTGGTGTCCCTGAAACATATATGAAGTCATGATGTAGAACAACATGGCAGCAAGCACGCAAAATAAATTTATCAGTTTTGGTTGTAGTTGTCCTCTAAGTATCGCCAAGGAACAGTATCATTACCATTTTCTTCCACTTAAGCAAGTGTACATTTTTTATCCACACAAGAAGCACTTGAAACTTATACAAGGAGCATAGAAAATAATGTTTAAATCCAATCAATAATGCTGGTTTAAGAAGAGAGTAAACGATATAGTTCATGCTAAAGGGTTTAATTATGAAATATGATCCTTTGGCTTAAATGGCATTATTAAAAAAATACTTTGCTGTGCAAGAAGTGCAGGATGTCTTGCCTGCATTAATATTCATTGCCCAAACTTCAATGAGTGTATTTTCTCATACTCTAAACTCAATGTTTTCCATACCCAGCATTGTAGATTGTTTGACCTCATATGCCATAAAAACATGCTGGGTTCTCACTAATTAAAAACACAATTGCCACGCAAGAGAACAGATTCTGAATTGTGGTGGATATTTTATTAAAGAGTAGCTTTACTTTTAAATAAACTGAGCCTAATAGCCCTTTCTCACCCTCCACATTTTAAGTATATCCTCATTTATATAATCAAGATCTGTGGGCAACCTGGAATGGGATCTACACTCTACAATGGATGGCATGTCTATCTTCTTCACAACATGACCTATTCTCTACTGAAGTAGCTGCCTTTTTTAAAAAAAAAACATACTGTATAGTCTGTCATGATAATGTTTATAGAAAAAATCTATAACTATAACAGGGGAGTCAAATTTTAATTTCATTGCAGGCCGCATCAGTATTATATTTGCACTCAAAGGGCCAGTTGTACCTGTAAGATTGGATGTCCAGAGCACCCCACCCTCCCTTCCATCAGATGTCAAAGCCCTCCACTATCAGAAGTCAAGGGTCCCCCACCCTCCCTTCCATCAGATGTCAAAGCCCTCCACTATCAGAAGTCACAGTGCACCTCTTGTGCTGCTGCTCCGGGGAAGATTCTAGAGTTGGAGCTGGGAGGCAGAAAGTGCAGGGACTGAAGGGGGACCAAAGGAGGGATGCAGTCAACTGCCAGAGTCTGCTGAACGCCGAGAGCAGGGGAGGTGGGGGCGAGGGGGTGCTTCTATTTACACTGAGAGGCACAGGATCTGTAGTGGAGTTCTGTCCTTCTCTCTGCTGCTGACTTCTGAGACAAGATGGGGGGTGGAGACGAGGGGGTTCCACAGTTGCAGGAGAGGTGCAAGGGCCACATGAAATAGTTTGGGGGGCCAGTATCGGCCTTGTGTTTGACAGATGTGAACTATAAAATTAGATTTTTTTCTTATTTTTTCTTAAATATTTCTTAATCGAATGTGGGATCTTTCCCAGTTCCTAAATATATAGAACTTTTAAATCTCTGGGCTTACACTTTAAGTGGTTGTACCACATATATATATATATATATATATATATATATATATATATATATATATATATATATATATATATATATATATACAGTAGGTATAGAATTTTCCTTCACAGAGGAATTCTTCGGTCTATGGATGTTGTTTATTTTGTTTGTACAGTACAATTACACAGTCTGTTAATATGGCACTATAATTATTGAGAATTTAGAGAAGGTTTTTAGGCTTTAAGTAGCCTCACTTATAGCATCGCACATTTTTTCTTTTTTCTTATCAGCAGTTCTTGTAAGGTGTTTTTTTTAAATGTGTTTCTCAGTTCCTATAGACGTCATAGAACTGACCATGCTTACACATAAATTGTTTGCATAAAACTATCCACTGACTTTTTTAGACTGTCAGACATATCTCCAGGACACAACTTCCAAAATTTTTTTTAGATCCTACATAATACGTGCTTATATTTTATGGCCATGTGCACCTGTATACTGAACATATATCTCTTTTGCCACTGAGAAAATTAACTTTCATTGGTGGCAAAATCTAACTTGGTTGACCTAGGGTGTTTTCTGAAGTCATACAGTACATATGCAGAAATCACAATTGTCTTCTGCTCTTAAGAAAAGTGACAAGAATAGGATACACACAGATCTTTCATGCACAGGACCACAAAATGTATTTTTGCAAAGGTTTGCTAATATTTACTTTGTTTATGTTACAAAGTCAGTGGTCTCATCTCAGCAGTTCATTGAATATTTATGTGGTTATTGGGATGGTATTTTTCTATCATAAGAGTAAATTTAAGATTAAGGGATATGTAAAGGTTTGTGTTTAAAAAAAAGCAAATATGTCATACTTACCTCCTCTGTGCAGTTGGTTTTGCACAGAGTGGCCCCAATCCTCCTCTTCTGGGGTCCCTCAGTGGTGCTCCTGGCTCCTCCTCTTCTCGAGTGCCCGTTGGTGAAGCGCTCTACCTTGTGGCACTCGTGCAGGCACTCTCCCATGTCCTGCTGCTGCGTCCATTGACACAGACAGCAGGGCTCGGCCCTACTCGCCACGTCATTGGATTTGATTGACAGCAGTGGGAGCCAATGGCTGCGCTGCTATCAATCTATCCAATCAGGACCTGAGACACTGGCTGAAGCTGGTGTGTTCTTCCCCGTCTCTGGAAAGACTGGGTTCAGGTAAGTAAAAGGGGGGGCTCTGGGGGGGCGGCTGCATCACAGGAGGTTTTTGACCTTAATGCATAGAATGCATTAAGGTCAAAAACCTTGAGGGTTTACAACCCCTTTAAGTAATCGTCTGATCAGAACCCTTTTCTGTTTCATTGTGACCAGTGTTTACATTATTCATTACCATTAATCAGACCTCCTCCCCTATTCCACTGTGCATAGAATATTTATAGCATACTACTAACAATAATAATGTACATAAATCAGTACCATTCAATACCCATTGGCAGTGGAATTTACAGTTTCATAAAAGTGAAAAACATTCATTAGTTAACTCTCATTGCAAAACAATATATGGCCACTATAAAACTAAGCCTATCCAAATTGTCTTCTCAAAAGATCGGAATTCTTGATGTTTTAATTAATATGATGCATTAAAAAGTAACGATGGAAGAAAGACAAAAAAGTGAAAGGTTGAAAGAAAAAAAAAAGAGAGTAGGGGGGAGGAAAAAAGAGTGCAAAGGAGGAAGTAAGGAAAAAAAAAAGAAAGTGGACAAAAAGAGGGAGAGGAAAGAAAGAAACAGTCAAATGACCACTATTGATAAAAATGTGTGTAATGAGAAGGTTCAGTATATAATTATTTGTTGTTTTTTTTGTTTTTTGTTTTTGCTTTTTTTATTTCACAAGCCTGTTTGATTATTTTTCTGCAAATTCAAATGCAGACTAAGCTGTCCAGAAAAAGTAGCAGTGACAGGGGTTGGGAGAAATGATACCATTGCCTGGGGACTTGAGCAGCTTTTTATTATTTTTTTTTGTCTCTTTTTCTATTTAGTTTAGCCCAACTCCATTTACTAAATACTATAATTAAATCTATGAAATGTATATTGTTATCAAAGTTCCACCTCAAGGAATAAAGTCACATTTAAACAGAAAGTGCTGGCTTTGTTAACTACTGAGATAACTATTGAATAGGTACATATATGTTTATGTGTAATTCCTTGAAATATTGTTTAAATGAAAGTGAAATTTTACTATTTTGGTTTTGTAAAGTTTTTGCTATAGTATGCGCATATGAATAGTCATTGTTCTCAACTGCCCCTCATTTGGAGAGACTGTTCTTTTGGAACTTAAGCCTCCAAAACATTCGGCCAGTTCAGCGGGAACCAGGAAGATTTTGATCCCTGTATGAGCTAGCTGGCTGTACCAACTAGCCTGTTGGGTTTTTCCTGAACAATCAGTGCCACCGGTTATAGCAAGCAACACTGGGGAAGGCTCCCCATCGGCAGAATAGAATAGCTCAGCAGGAGTGATTCGCCCATCCACATCATATATGTGGATGGGGGAAATGGTTCATTTTTGTTTTGTTAAACCCGCTGGTTGAACGAAAAAAAAAGAATAATTTATGGTCTGCTTAAATGCCTTGTCTTTTTTTCTCATTAGTTGTCCAAATTTTTGCAGTGATGTATAGACCTTTACAAAAAATGTACTATTTAACCTCTTTCGTTTCCTGTGCCATTTTAAAACGGCACAGTGACACCAGCAACTTGTTCCAGTTCTATTTTAAAATGGCACTGGGAATCAGCAGCTCTCTCAGGTCACAAATAGAGTGCAGGCTATAACAGGCTACTCACTGAAAACCAGCATCCAGCACTAAGCTCAGGAGCTAAAACGCTCAGCTCCTGGGATTCTGAACTTTCCACACAAAGCTTCACAGGAGCGCATGCAACAAATCAATGTAACCACAATAGGGGAAAATAATAAGAGTCTGATATAAACTTTGTCCCAACTGGAGCGTAGGTAATGAACTTTTAAAAGTTCATTTTCTAAGCTGTGATAAAAGTAATATAGAAGCTGATTAGTTGCTATTGGCAATGACACAGGTTGAAGCTTAGAAACTTTTTTATTAATTCCTATCAATGTTTGTATATACTGTTTACATAGGAATTGAAGTGACATAAATGCAGTACATATGCTTGGGCAGCATTTTTGAATCTCTGTCCAGTGTCTTCCTGCACAGTAGATTACTGCTAAAGTATTAGAAGTGATCTGTTGCTGCATAGCTGCATAGGGGCTTTGGATCAGGCCTCCACCGCCCTGTCTCTCCACCTGCACTCTCTAAATGGCACACACACTAAGCGGCTGACTTCCTGAGCTCACAATGCAGCAGTCTAACCACTCAGCATGGGAATCCAAAGAAAGTGAAGAACACTGGATAGCGGTGTCTAGTTCTGTGATTTCCAGCTTCCAGGGGCATCAGCCAGGTATGGTATGTTCATGCAACTATGTAAAAATATACCATACCTGGAATTCATCTTCAACCCCCCTCATTCACCCACCCAGGTTTTACTTGTATTGTCAGGTTATTTTTAAAACACAAACTCACCCGAAAAGCAAATCTATTATTGTCCTGCTGCGATCCACTGTGGCATAGCCCAGGTTCTGTGCCCCATCTTAGACCTCTTGAGCTGTTTACCTCCTATGGATCCAGGCAGCCAGCTGGGCTCAGCCTATGACCATTTTGCATCCCTGGTCCTGTAGCCTCCTGATTGATGTGACTTGAGTATACCAGGAGGCTGCAGAGCCAGAGACACGCATACAGCAAAAATAAATAAATAAAATGGCATATGTCAAATACGCAATTGCCACTTTAATAAAATGTTTACTTTGGGCCCTGAATGGGGAGAGCATCTCTGTAAAAACTTTGCTTTGTGCTAAATTTGCATCTATTATGCCGTGTACACACGAGCGAAATGTCTGACAGAAAAAGTCAGATGGGAGCTTTTCATCATCTTTTCCGATCATGTGTGGGCCACATCTGACTTTTTACTTTGAAAATTCTGACGGACCTAGAAAGAGAACATGTTCTAAATTTTTCCAACGGAACCAATTCCTATCATGAAAACCGCTTGTCTGTATGCTGTTCCGATGTACCAAAAACGATGCATGCTCTGAAGCAAGCACGAGACGGAAGCTATTGGCTACTGGCTATAGAACTTCCGTTTTCTAGACCCGTCGTACGTGTTGTACGTTACTGCATTCTGGACGGTCAGAATTTGGTGTGACTGTGTGTATGCAAGACCGCTTGAGCGGAATTCCGTCGGAACTCCGTCGGAAAAACCTTCAAAGTTTATTCCGCCGGGAAAACCGATCGTGTGTATAGGGCATTAGATGCTTTGCTCGAAAACTGTAGCACCGTCCAGCTTCTGCTGGATTTTCCATGTAAATTCCTATAAAGCACATGAAAGGTTGTAAATCTGAGAAATGTATTTCACAGCTGCAAGCAGAGGTAGGGTGATAGGATCCCCCCTCTGCAAACGCAGAAAGCTGATAATCTATCCCATAAAAGGCCACCCACCACAGAATTCCTACCCTTTAAACAGATAATAATTGTACAAAGTATATTTTTTTATACTACTAGTACTAGTTCTTATATTATTTCATCTTTTGTCTTAATGTATCTGATAGTTTGTACCAATTTCTAACCTATTTTAGAAGGTTTTTCCATGTGTCATTAAACACTTTAAGCATAAAATTCAGAAATGGTTGAAAAGTAATTCTTCCTCATTAGTTTGTATGCGATAATTTTATAATGTGTCTCGTACAGCTGCATTGTGTGTAGCAGATTTTAAATTAACATGCCCAATTTAATTCTTGTGTATTCTTCCAGCCATGTAGCTCAAATGATGACAGATAAATAAACAAACAAGGGGTGAAAATGACCAAAGGTCATTACTCACACTGGCCATATGTAAATCTATTGTGCAGCTGCTAATATTCTATGCCTGGGCATTTTCTTTTGTGCCATGCTGTGATAAAGTAGACATTTAGCACGGTCTGCATGTAATGCGCCACTGTGACAACACTTCAAGCTTTGTGTTATAGCTGATCTCATTTGATCACTCATATAGAAGAAATCTTTTAGTCTAACTGAGAACAGGGAGATTAATCCAAACATCCTCCTACGAGATATTCTTCTCTTTAAAACAGACTGTATATTATTTTCAATGTTTTTATATACAGTGTGTATTTAAAAAAAAAAGATGAGCTTGCTATAAATAATCATATTTGTGTATACTCCTGCTCTACTTCCTCATTTGCAATTAATAATTCAGTTTTACTGCTTCTTCTCGCTATCCAAGTGCATAGGTCTGCTGATGCACTGAAAACCAAGGTCCCCACAACCATATGGTTTCTTTCTTTTCTCCACAGTTGAAAAACCAAGATGGCTGATTGATTGCAGTGACATATCTGTGATCTATCTACAAATCAATCTATTATTATTCATCTGTGGGCCTTCTATATACCAATAGACCAGCATTAGATACTTATATTACATACCGCCATATATTGCTGAGGGACATGGTCATGAATCAAGGAGTGCTACACAATATGGAGCTATGACAAAGCGCTAAGTGAGCATGAAACGTGTTGATGCTGTTCCCCTCTATTTGTGTTTTTGGAATTGTTTTTATGGACTTGCTGAAATAAAGGTGATTTTACTGGACATGCAGCCAACCAAATTGGAATGCGTAACAGACGGAGCCAGCACCTGGTTAGTGTGTTAGTGGAGGCGGAGATGGAAGACTGACCTAGAGTGGTGTTCACACACATTAATGCTACAGAAAATACTACTAAATGGAAGAGGGGCCCAGATAACATTTTGAAAATAGAGGTCCGGAGAAAGTTTTTCATACCACATTCAAAATTTCAATTGATGCTTACACAAATTATTCATATGGCAACTTGCTGGTTGGATGGTATCTGGCCCCAGTTCAATTTGCTTGATTTGTTCAGGGCAAATCTTTTTAATGTCCACATAGCTGCAGTTAGCCTAGCACATACCCAAACATATACATAAATGTAAACTCCTGACAGACATTTCTCCCATGATCAAACAGACTATTATAAAAGCATAGAATGTACGAACTAAAATGTTTTGAAATGTAAGAGCTTATCCACACTTAATGCATTGGGCTGAATAAAAAATAGGACACGCACTACATTCTTTCAGTGTGGCATGTTGTGAAATGCCGTACACCACATCAAAGCCCACTGTGGTGAATAAACACAAATTAATTTTCACTTTGTGACTTTTCAATAATGCTGAAAAAAAGGAAACAGTGCAATGTGAAAATTATGGTGCACGGGCACAGCTCCCTTTACGACACACACCAGTAGTTGTGGTATAACGCAGTCGCATGTGTGCACAAGCCCCAAAATTTGATTGGACAATGTATAATAAAGAGCTGTCATCAACATAAATGTACCCAACCTCAACATTTTTAAACACGTGAATTCTTGGGGTGGAACAGTGTTTATTATCAGGATTAGACTATAATTTATTTGATTTAAAGATGAGAGGTTTGAATAAAAAGGGTTGGTGAAACTCAGTGCTTTCTTTCTGCTGACCATGATTTCTTTCCTCATTTCACTACTTTCTTGAAAGTAGTCTTTCTACTTTCCCTTAGCTTTTTCCCTATTATATATTTCTTGAGATAATTAGTGGCTGGTCCTTGTCCCATCCAGCAGGTAACTATATTTTTTCATAATTTCCAGAGGCAGACAAGCTCTAATCACCACCACCAAAAGTCACCCACAGGGAAGCCGATGGTGGGGTAAAGCATGACCTACTACTCAGCTCAACAGAGGTGTAAAGCAAAGTTTGCAGGGCTCCATCAGTTCACCAGGTAGCATAGTTGGGACTTTTTCCTCTCTTTTGGATGCTGCAGCTACCGAGAATTAGTTGAAAGTTCTGGCACACAGGGCTAAGGCTATCTCCTCATGGAGTGATACAGGAAAGGAATAAGCAGGTTAAAGTTGCTGCTGGTGCTTGACACTGACTGTGACAGGTGGCTGGTGCTGTCCAGTTGTCCTCCTTTCCTTTTTAAAGGCAGCACTGTCTGCAGGCAGCTATACATTACTATACACATCACACGAATTTCAGCATACGCTTGCAGATAAGCAGAGATACCTAATTTTAAAGCCCTTCTAAATAAAGTGCATGCTGCAGCTTACTTTAAAGCTAAAGAGATATTCCCTTAGGCTTAAAGTGAAATTCAAGTCTAGAACTAACTACTCCTAAAACTGCTCCCAAACCCTTCTAATACCTATACCAACTACCCTGTTAAATAAATATGCATATATTTATCTATTCTCAGGGTGCTCTAGGTCTGTTGTGAAATTGTTCTCAGCTTTATGGGAGAAGAGGAACAGCCGGAAATGGATACCTCATAGTAAGCCTATTGGTTATGTCACTGCCCAGGCATTCCATCCGTTGTCAGCGCTCTCTCCTCTCCCATGAAGCCAGTGCTAGGGGGATCACGTAACCAGACCACAATACCCCGAGAATAGGTAAGTATATCCATATTCCTTTTACAGGATATAGGTGTTAGAAAGGGGGTAGGAGCAGTTTTGAGCTTAGTTCTAGACTTGAATTCTACTTTAAGGAATATGTAATAGGTCATATTATTAATACGTATATACATGATACATATTATAAGCACCTGCAGAAAGGCCTTGTTTTAGAACTTTCCTGTCAACTAGAGTGCATGCTGCAGCTGACTTTAAATTGGCGCTAAACCCTATTGTTTTTATATTTTAGTTGAGGAAGTCCAGACTTACATCACATGCAATGTCTATTTCCTTTAAAATCTGCCTTTCTTTTTTATTTGGGCTGTCCCTGAATCACTGCCCCCATCCCCCTCCTGTTTGCAGGTGTCTTTTTTTAGCTAGGCATCTGGGTGTCTAAGGGGGGAAGTGGGGGTTCTGTTAAGTAGGCTATATGGAGCCCCATGTTTTCTAATGGTGGTCCTGGCTACCAAATACCACAGTTAGAAATGAATAGATACTCTAGGTTACAGCTGCTTATATGTTGATCTACATATTCATATTAGACTAACTAGCTTTTTAACATTTGGGAGCAATCAAATCATGACAACCTGTGGTCATGTGCAGTGGGTATAAAAAAAAAGACATGACTCACTTCTGAATACTGAAGTAAGACTCTTGGGAACAATGTTCACCAGTTTTCACTATTACTGTGATGAAGCAATTGAAGATCAGTGTTGAGAGCCCCGTTAACTGCAAATTCAATATTTTGCTGCTCCGACATGTTATGTCTAAGCTCACTAGACATTTTAATTTGAGGCAAATTAAAAGCATGTCTGCATGTGTCCTATAAATATCTGCTGAGCAAACTAGGCTGCTCTAGCAGTTTAAAGCTATCAAACTTAAAGAATGCCATCTACCAGCAGGATGCAGATACTTATGTTCTTTTTCCTATAACACCAAAAACAATATAATGCAAATGTTGATTTCAGCTTAAAAGTCAACACCTTAGCCTTCCCCCCACTTCCCTCTGTGCCTCACTATTGGTAACGGAGACTGCTTACTCCATGGATGAACTATTAACGAGTTATGGAAGGGGCAGTTCCATGCACAGATTTCCAGGCTGAAGTCACTTTTCACTCAGTAGGATGTCCCAGGTTTCAAGGCCTACAGGGCACCCTAAAAAATAATAGCGCTGCCATCTCTAGGTGATTGCACTTACTTATATCCTGCTGACAGTTTTTATCAAAGCTTAGCCCTTTCATGACTAAGCCTATTTTTGAAATTTGGTGTTTACAAGTTAAAATCCGTATTTTTTGCTAGAAAATGACTTAGAACCCCCAAACATTATATATATATTTTTTAGCAGAGAATCTAGAGAATAAAATGGCGATTGTTGCAATATTTTTTATCACACGGTATTTGTGCAGCGGTGTTTTAAACGCAAATTTTTGGAAAAGTGACACTTTCATGTATTTTAAAAAATCCAAACAGTAAAGTTACCCCAATTTTTTTGTATAATGTGAAAGATGATGTTATGCCGAGTAAATAGATACCAAACATGTCACCCTTTATAATTGCACGCACTCGTGGAATGGCGACGAACTACGGTACCTTTGAATTTCCATAGGCGACGATTTAAAATTTTTTTACAGTTACCAGGTTTGAGCTACAGAGGAGGTCTAGGGCTAGAATTATTGCTCTCGCTCTGACGATCGCGGTGATACCTCACATGTGTGATTTGAACACCGTTTACATATGCGGGCGCGACTTCCGTATGCGTTTTCTTCGCTGCGCGAGCTCGCGGGGACAGGGGCACTTTAAAAAATTTTTTTTTTTTTTATTTAATTTATTTATTTTTGTACTTTATAAATTGTGTTTAAAATTTTTTTTTTTTTTTTTTACTTTTATTGCTGTCACAAGCAATGTAAACATCCCTTGTGACAGTAATATGTGGTGACAGGTACTCTTTATGGAGGGATGGGGGGGTCTAAAAGACCCCCCATCCCTCCTTTACACTTCAAAGTATTCAGATCGCCGAAAACGGCGATTCTGAATACTGTGTACTTTTTTAAATTCGGCGCCATTGGCAGCCGAGTAAACGGGAAGTGACGTCATGACGTCGCTTCTGCATCGTTCCAGTCCGCCCCCAGCCGCCGAAGGCAGCCGAACGGACACCGGGCCTCCCGATCGCACGGGAGGCCCGGTAACAGCGGCGGGAGGCGGCGGGAGGGGGGGATGTCCCCTCCCGCTCCTCCGGTATAACAACCGAGCGGCTTTTAGCCGCATCGGTTGTTATACACGGGTAGCCGATCGCCCGCTGAAAACAACGGTACCGGGATGATGCCTGCAGCTGCGGGCATCATCCCGGTATAACCCCGGAAAGCCGAGTACGCATATATGCGTTCGGTCGGCGGGAAGGGGTTAGTATATTAACATGTGGGATGGGGATGTTATGCAGTTGATAATTATTAAAATGTCACCAGGTGATCACCTTCCCTTACCATTTAGATGCTTGCAAACAGTATATATACAGTGTTATATTGCAGCCATTTGCTAAAATCATTTAAATTCATTTTTTTTTCTCATTAACATACACACAGCACCCCATATTGACAGAAAAGCACAGAATTGTTGACTTTTTTGCAGATTTATTAAAAAAGAAACACTGAAATATCACATGGTCCTAAGTATTCAGACCCTTTGCTGCGACACTCATATATTTAACTCAGGTGCTGTCCATTTCTTCTGATCATCCTTGAGATGGTTCTAGACCTTCATTTGAGTCCAGCTGTGTTTGATTATACTGATTGGACTTGATTAGGAAAGCCACACACCTGTCTATATAAGACCTTACAGCTCACAGTGCATGTCAGAGCAAATGAGAATCATGAGGTCAAAGGAACTGCCTGAAGAGCTCAGAGACAGAATTGTGGCAAGGCACAGATCTGGCCAAGGTTACAAAAAAATTCTGCTGCACTTCAGGTTTCTAAGAGCACAGTGGCCTCCATAATCCTTAAATGGAACCCTTCCTAGAGCTGGCCATCTGGCCAAACTGAGCTATCGGGGGGAGAAGAGCCTTGGTGAGAGAGATAAAGAAGAACCCAAAGATCACTGTGGCTGAGCTCCAGAGATACAGTCGGGAGATGGGAGAAAGTTGTAGAAAGTCAACCATCACTGCAGTCCTCCACCAGTCGGGGCTTTATGGCAGAGTGGCCCAACGGAAGCCTCTCCTCAGTGCAAGACACATGAAAGCCTGCATGGTGAGAAATAAGATTCTCTTTCTGATGAGACCAAGACAGAACTTTTTGGCCTTAATTCTAAACGGTATGTGTGGAGAAAACCAGGCACTGCTCATCACCTGTCCAATACAGTCCCAACAGTGAAGCATGGTGGTGGCAGCATCATGCTGTGGGGGTGTTTTTCAGCTGCAGGGACAGGATGACTGGTTGCAATCGAGGGAAAGATGAATGCAGCCAAGTACAGGGATATCCTGGACAAAAACCTTCTGCAGAGTGCTCAGGACCTCAGACTGGGCCGAAGATTTACCTTCCAACAAGACAATGACCCTAAGCACACAGCTAAAATAATGAAGGAGTGGCTTCACAACAACTCTGTGACTGTTCTTGAATGGCCCAGCCAGAGTCCTGACTTAAACCCAATTGAGCACCTCTGGAGAGACCTAAAAATGGCTGTCCACCAACGTTTACCATCCAACCTGACAGAACTGGAGAGGATATGCAAGGAGGAATGGCAGAGGATCCCCAAATCCAGGTGTGAAAAACTTGTTGCATCTTTCCCAAAAAGACTCATGGCTGAATTAGCTCAAAAGGGTGCTTCTACTAAATACTGAGCAAAGGGTCTGAATACTTAGCACCATGTGATATTTCAGTTTTTCTTTTTTAATAAATCTGCAAAAATGTCAACAATTCTGTGTTTTTCTGTCAATATGTTGTGCTGTGTGTACATGACAAGGGTAGCTAAGAGCTTACCCTGCAGTGACCGTTTACCCATTTGTACCTTAGACTAATTTTACCATAACTTAAAATAAACGCACGACACCTAAGGTGGGTTAAATGGCCAACATGGCCTTTTATTAATAAAACAACTTTTGTTAACAACACACACTGTAAGAACCCACCTAACTACACTATTTCAATCAACTGTATATATATATATATATATATATATATATATATATATATATATCTTTTAAGATCGAAGGCAGTACCAATGTAACCATTACCCTATTTCTTTGTGTCAGAGGCACATCTAACTGAGTTGCCACCCCAGCCGCTATTTATGAAGACTCAGGGCCTAAACCCAGCTAACCTCAGCCACCCCAGGGTCCTTAAGCTGCACGGTCACTAGCCAGTGAACCGTTCCCACTCGAGGATACCATACCTGATAGTTCCCCACTGTTTACCCAGAATGCACCACATTCTACCACCGCCAAGGATCCTAAAATGCCCCCACGCATTTTAACCAACCCGGAACCAACCACCCATGCCATACTACCCCAAGATTAAGGGCGGGAGGGAGGGATGCTCTCAACAGGTTCCACAAGAACTGTTACAGCCCCACCCTCTTCAAATTAATTTATTAGCTACTAGCTCCCCCCCTTTGCACCAAATTCCGTCCAATAATGACCACTTAGTTAAAACTATATGCCACACCTTTATGCCACACCTTTAACCCTGATCTTGCTGGTTTGCCTTAACACCCTGTCATGTCCCCCTTCGCTGACTACGTTCCTGCTCAGCTACGGGCTTCTCTTGACAAGGGTAGCTAAGAGCTTACCCTGCAGTGACCGTTTACCCATTTGTACCTTAGACTAATTTTACCATAACTTAAAATAAACACTCGACACCTAAGGTGGGTTAAATGGCCAACATGGCCTTTTATTAATTAAACAACTTTTGTTAACAACACACACTCTAAGAACCCACCTAACTACACTATTTCTATCAACTGTATATATATATATATATATATCTTTTAAGATCCAAGGCAGTACCAATGTAACCATTACCCTCTTTCTTTGTGTCAGAGGCACATCTAACTGAGTTGCCACCCCAGCCGCTATTTATGAAGACTCAGGGCCTAAACCCAGCTAACCTCAGCCACCCCAGGGTCCTTAAGCTGCACGGTCACTAGCCAGTGAACAATTCCCACTCGAGGATACCATACCTGACGGTTCCCCACCGTTTACCCAGAATGCACCACATTCTACCACCGCCAAGGATCCTAAAATGCCACAGCGCACAGGTATGACTCCTTATACCTGAGCGCTCCGCCACACACGAAGAGCCCTGTGCACTCCATCTTCTAAGCCCAAAAACCACATATCCGTCCCTACTGCGTTGAGGTGAACGCCATCACCCCTGAGGAACCGCCACGTCTCGGACTCCAAATCCTGATCCCTGATGACCAGGCCACCATTCCTGACAAAAAACCTCCCCACCTCCTTATTGACTTTAACCCGGGCCTTATTGATTCGATCCACAGATCTGGCCTCTCTCCAAACAGTGCGTGCCACGATCTCTGACCAAATAAAAACAGTGCCTGGGAAGTCACAGCGAAGCCTGAGGAAATTGAACCGAATGTCTCTGATCAGTGCTCTAGAACGCCTGACACCCAGATAATTTCCCCCAGCGTGAATTACCATAATATCTGGGGCCCTGTCCCAGCATGCAAATCTATGCACCTCGGGAACAACCCTGTTCCACATCATGCCCCTTACCCATATCCAGCGAACACTACCCTCTTCCCAGGGTAAACCTAACTGCCTAGCATCGGGCTTAACTTCAGCCCTCCTGGCCCCCCAATAAACAAATGAATGCCCGAGGATCCACACTAGGCATCTGCGACCTGAAACAAATAAAGAAAAACATTGCCCCACCAACCTGGACTTAGAACAACGAGAAAAATAAGACCAACACATATAAAAAGAATTAGCATGAGTGTCACCACAAACATAACGACAAAGACCCCCCCCATGCTTACACTAAATGAGGTCTAACATACAGCCTGAAACGATTCGACTCCCACCTGCCGATCTGTTTAATCATCTCCGCACCCAACCCCCATCTTGACGCCTCAGTTGCGGCTCCTATCCGGAAAGAGTGTGAACCGAATTGCCTGGGATCCAGGCCTGCCGCTTTCAGACATTTGCGAAAAACCGCAATGAACTGAAAACGCGATAAATACGAGCCATTCTTGTGCATCAAGAACGGTCCTGCACTGGCAGGCCGCACCGCAATAAGTTGGGATACCGCCGAGACCGGGCACAGCCCGACTACCTCACCCCGAAATAACTGCAGGATTACACCTTCTCCAGCCTGATCCGTTTTAGACTTACGAATCACTAAGCTTACTGACACCTCTGTTACAGTTACCTCTTCTCTGAAAAGTCCCCCAGCAACGTGCTTGGCAGGGCTGACCAATTCCCCTATGCGTAAAGCCCCAAAAAAGGCCAACAGGAAAGCTGCCTGAAACAAGATCTGTTCGTACCTGTCCCCACACCCCCCCGGAATGCTAGCCATAATCAGCCGTAAATTGGTGAAGAAAACCGGGCGCCAAAGATCTCTAGACTTGCTCCCTCTACGATATCCCTTCATAGCCTGCCTTATGATAAAAGATTTCGTGACCTCCTTACCTCCTTGTAGTTTAAACCAAAAGGCCAAGCCCGCTAACTTGCGGTCCACCGAAGACACAGATGCCCCCCGCAGAAAGTTTTGAACAATGAAATACAGGACCAAGGCCGACACATCGTCTCGGGGCTCAAGCCCCCCTACCTCCTCCAGCAAAGCATTCCATTCCCTCCACGCACCAGCATATGCGCCCCATGTTGCCTCACTCAGGGATTTGCGAATTAATCCTGCGGCGACTCCAATGCGATCGTCCATAACCCTGGAGGACAGGGGGTACCACGTTACTCCGCGTCCGGCGCCAAGATCCGAAACTCTTTCCACTGCGAATGAGACAAGGCATCCGCAATCCTGTTAGAAACCCCCAGAACGTGCACTGCATAGACAAAAGCATTCAGGCGAAGGCATAACAACACCAAATGTCGCAACAAGCTCACCACCGGAAGGGAGGAGGCCGACAGGGTGTTGATGGCAGTGACCACTCCCAAGTTGTCACAGTGGAAACGCACCTTTTTATTCTGAAACGCCCTACCCCAAATTTCCACCGCCAGCACTATCGGAAACAATTCCAAAAGCGCTAAGTTACGCAACCACCCGGCCTCCCTCCAAGTATCGGGCCAACCACCAGCACTCCACTTACCCTGGAAGAACGCTCCGTATCCTCCGGACCCGGCCGCATCCGTAAACAACACTATGTCCGCATTGCTAATGGGGCCCCACATTGACCTCCCATTGTAAGTTGCCAGGAAATCATCCCAGACCCTAAGATCAGCTTGGTGATCCCGGGTCAAACGAACGAAATGTCTGGGGTTGCTGACCCCCGCCATGGCCAACGAAAGCTGTCGGCAAAATATCCTGCCCATTGGAATGATTCTGCAGGCAAAATTTAATTTGCCCAACAGGGACTACAGCTCCCTGACCCGAACCTTGCGTCTGCCCCCCATATCCTTGACTTCATTCCGCAAGGCCACCAGCTTCGCTTCCGGCAAACGGCATTCCATGGCTACTGAATCAATTGTTATCCCCAAGAAAACCAATTCCGTCGTGGGACCAACTGTTTTTTCCGGTGCTAGGGGAATTCCAAAACGATCTGCTACGTGCTGTAACGTGCCCAGCAGCAGCACACACGCGTTAGAACCCGCAGGGCCTATACACAAGAAATCATCCAAGTAATGGATGACGGAATTTAGACCAGACACATCCTGCACTACCCATTCCACAAAGGAACTGAAGGTTTCAAACAGCGCACACGAGATGGAGCACCCCATCGGCAGACAACGATCGACAAAATACGACCCTTGCCACCTGCAGCCCAGGAGGTGCATACTATCCGGATGAACCGGAAGCAGACGGAAAGCCGACTCCACATCAACTTTCGCCAACAAAGTCCCCCGTCCGTACCTACGTACCCATGCTACCGCGGCATCGAACGATGTGTAGGTGACCGCACAGGCCTGTGGATCAATACCATCTTTTACCGATGCCCCTTTAGGATGAGAAAGATGGTGAATCAAACGGAACTTGCCAGGTTCCTTTTTGGGCACCACACCCAGAGGAGACACAATTAAACCCTCAATTGGCGGGGAAGAAAACGGACCGCCCATCCTACCCAAAGAAACTTCCTTCTGTAGTTTCTCCGTTACTACCTCCGGGAAAAGGCGAGCTGACTGCAGATTATCGGAAATCGGCGGAACCGTAGTCAAAGAGCACGGGATTCTAAAACCCACTGAGAATCCCTCCCACAGGAATCGAGCCGACTCCTGGTCCGGATACCTATTTAGGAAAGGAAACATCTTTCCCACCATCACTGGTGTCTTCCCTTTTTCCAGACCCATCTCCCGCCTTGTTTTTTCCCGCCTTGAAACACCTAATGAAGGAATGACTGTCCCTGCATCCTGAGCATTCATGCTTGAAGCGACAGGACCCTCCAAATCGGCACGAGCTGTCATTGAACTGCCAGCAAACCCCCTTTTTCTTAACGGCCGACGAGCCTGAGGTGGAAGCACCGCCAGCCCCTCCTGGAAAAAACTGGCTCCCGCTTCTAGCCGGGGTCATCAGTTTCATCCAAAGCCCTATGTCCTTGTGATCCCAGTGAATAGCTGGTCTGACCGCCTTCCGCTGACGAAACTGTTCGTCATAGCGTAACCACGCCATGCCGCCATAGACCCTATTCGCCTCCCCAATTGCGTCCAGATAGCAAAACAAGGCCGAGCAGCTCGCTGGCCCTTTCTCGCCAATTACGCTGGCTAGGATTGCAAACGCCTGCAACCAATTATTGAACGTGCGAGGAATAAGGCGATACCGCTGTTTTTCCTCGTCCTCCTTCTTACTCTCGTCAGGTTTAACGCGATCTAAATTAAATTTTTCAAGGGGGAGCAGGGAAAATATTTCCACGTACTCCCCTTTCCAAATACGTTCCCTCACTTCCTGTTTTAGGTGCGCACCCAAAGGGCCTTCGAAGCATACATACACCTCGCACTTCGCTGCGTCCGCCAATCTTACCTTATCCACCTCCTTGTCACATTTGTCCGGCGGCTTCTCCCCCGAGGCCTCTCCACTCATTCCTTGTGGCACATCCGACGCTAACACTACAGCCGGAGGGGCAGATGGGATTTCCATTGGCTGCACCTGTCTCCCGGAACTGTCCCCCACCACAGCCAAGCCTTTGCAGCAACTCTCTTAACCCCAGCAATACCTTCCTCATAAGAACCTCTGACCCCACACTCCCAGAAGTCCCCCCAACCTGACCCTGGGCCCCCAAACCCGACAATACAGAGGGAGAAAAGAAAGGAAGAATAGCAGCATTGCACTCACCAGGCTGCATGGGGCCAGGAACCCCTCCAGCCGCCGGACCAACTTCCCCCACAGTGTCACCGATATCCTCTTCTAATTCTCCCTCTTCCACGCTGCTGTCTTCTGCTCTCTGTCTCTCCGCTGGCGTCCCGGGAACCGCAAGCCGCCTGTGTGCTGGCCGTCCTCTCTCCCCGTCAGCCGTTGCCGATCCTCTTGCCACTGACAGGCTCGCCGGCCTGCGCCGTTCAGGAACGTCCGACCACCCTGACATCATTCTCCTGCGCCCCGGCCTTACCCGGGCTCGCAGGCGCCACCTGTGGCCTGGAGGTGCGCGCAGGCGCCGACGATCTTCCTCTGGCAGACGTGCCCATCTCGAAGTGCTGCTCCTCCCTTCGGCTGACAGAGCCACCGGCCGCCTCCCGATCCGGGCCGAGGCCCGCTCCGTCCTCTCTTTCCCGCCGGGCCGACGTGCCGACAGGGACATCGCCATCCACGCCAGCCGCTCGATCTTGCATCCGGTCGGAAGAGGATGGGTAAGACGCAGTCTGCCTTGTAGATCCCATCCCCCGCAGGCTCCGCCTAGGATGGGGATTCCTCCCAGGCTCACCCCTGTCCAACACAGGCGATCGTTTGGCAGGGGGGCCTGAAGGTTCCGCAAGCGGGCTCCTGATGCGGCGCTGAGCCTGAGGAGTCCTGTCAGGGGTGAACCGCTCAGGAGGCTTAGACCTCCTAGCACGCTGTGGAGCAGGTCCTGTTTGTGAAGGACCCTGCTGGACCCCTTGTAAAGACGCTGTCACTTGTCTCTGGATCCAATCTGCTCCATGGATCCCAGCAGCAGCCCTGAGCTGGGCTAAAAGTTGCTCAAGTTCGCTCATTGTTTTAAGTAGAACTCCACCTAAAAGGATGGTACTCTCAACAGGTTCCACAAGAACTGTTACAGCCCCACCCTCTTCACATTAATTCATTAGCTACTAGCTCCCCCCCTTTGCACCAAATTCCGTCCAATAATGACCACTTAATTAAAATTATATGCCACACCTTTATGCCACACCTTTAACCCTGACCTTGCTGCTTTGCCTTAACACCCTGTCATGTCCCCCTTCGCTGACTACGTTCCTGCTCAGCTACGGGCTTCTCTTTAATGAGGAAAAAAATTAACTTAAATGATTTTAGCAAATGGCTGCAATATACACAAGTAAGGGGGTCTGAATACTTTCCATCCCCACTGTATATGTGTATATATATATATATATATATATATATATATATATATATATATATATATATATATACACTGTACCAATAGGGAACTAGATAATACTAGCATTTTATTTGAGATTGCTATCTCAAAAGGAAAACCTAAAAAAAACTGTTGACCTGACAAATGGTGTACAGTATATTAATCAGACATACAAAGAATATTCTGAACTCATATGTGGTCAATTTATGACTGGTTCCCTGCAGATTTTCATGGTCACTATGGTGTCCATACATAAGAAGATTCATCTAATTGACCCAGATATTTTAAAATCAGAATTATGGAATATATTTAGGTATATACATACTTTTGGCTACATCTAAAATATCAAGATATTTCTTGCTAAATGCAAACAGGACAGCTAATCCAATGACCACATGTGCTGTATATCATGGTCATCTGTCATTTGACAACTACATTTTCCATCCCAGCTGCTTTATTTAACATAAATTGGCTGTTGGTATTGTTTGTTTTAATTTAGAGAATAGTAATAGTGTATTAACTGTCCCCAAACACATTTCAAAATCTGGTACCTCAGCACAAAATCTATTTTGTTGTCATATGTGCCTTTTGCAATCAGAGATATTTGAGAAGCTGTGATATGCTACCCATTAACAGAAAATAAAATATTGTATGTGTGCATCTAGCAATTAGCAAATATACAAAATCATACTTTGCATATTAGCTAATTTTGAGAGTGACAGTTTCAAAATGAACCAGGATACATAAACAATTAGTGAGCATTTAATCAACAGTGATTTTTCACTCACATTTATTTCTGATGTAAATTTGTACTGAATACCATGGACAGAGAGTTAAAGGCAGATTACATTGAAAATGGCATTATCTGTAACTGAGCACCTTAAAGTAGACCTTCACCCTCTTTAAGCACTAAAGACCCCCTCCTCATTTTCCTATTACATTATCAGAAATGAAAAAAAAAGAATCCTAAAAACCTTTTCTGCTGGATCTGTCCCCACATTTCTGACATTCTCAACTAGGGAAACACCTTCCTGGGATGCTCACCTCACCCATCCCAAAAGGCTTTGGTGCAATCTTCTGCACATGCACATGCACTTGGCAATTTCAGATACACCACTCATGTGCAGCAGCATGTCATCAGGTGGCTGGTGGCAACAACCCAGACAAAGTAGGAAGAGAAGATGGTGGCATGGGACTAAGAATTGAACCTGGCATGTGGAACAGGTTACACCAGACATTGCTGGATTCGCTGGTGATGTGAGTATGTTTTTTAAGGACAGTGGTCAAGGTCAAATGGAAAAAAATGGAAAAGGGGGAGTGAAATTCTTTCTTAACTTTATTAACCATAACTTTAATATTACATTCATTTATCACAGTTCTTATTAACTAAAAATGTACTAACCTCCAACGAAAGTTAAACATTCAAGTAATATAATCATTGTTGGATTTAGACAAAAAAACAAGTTGTTTAACAGTTCTAAGATGTTTATTTCATTGCATTTCCATGTATGATGTCTGAATAAGAGAAACATAACCAAAAGTTCCATGCAGAATTTCCACCATTACAAATGGTGCCATATTAGAAACCTACATTGCAAGGAAAGAAACTGTATTTTTGCTGGCACGTGATTGAATGATGGAAGTCAGCACAGTTTCCATGCATTTACTAAGCTAAAAGTGAACAGCCTATTTGCCTTTAGTAAATCAACCCCTATGATGCGTTTATAGCCATGTACACTGATTGTTCAATTTTCAAATAGTGAGTTTTTATGGGGGGGGGGCAAAATATGTTAGGGTGCTGCTGACATCCTTTAAGAATACTAGTTTATTGGGTATTACACTTACCCAATGATTTCAGCACTTTCTGAATCCCTGGAACAAGTTTGCAAATACCAATATCCATCTACTTCTTCTCTCCATTGTAGCCTAGGCTGTCATTAGGACCAAATGGGTTACAACAGCCATTGTCAACCTTTTTAACATAGAGGAATCCCTAAAATAACTTTTAGGTGTCAGGGCATCCCTGTTAAAAAGGAGGTCCAGGCTTCCGAAAGAAAATTAAAAGCCAGCAGCTACAAATTCTGTAGCTGCTGACTTTTAATATTAGGGCACTTACCTGTCCAGGCATCTAGGAGTGTCCTTACCTGAGCCAATTCTTCAATCGGCTATCTGGTGCTGATGCCACCATCTTGACTAAGGGAAACCAGCAGTGAAGCCATACGGCTTCACAGCCGGTTTCCTACTGTAAATGCGCAAAGCACGTGGTGCTCTGTGAATGGGCTGCAGTCTTCTGGGACCTTTGAAGTGTCCCAGAAAACTGCTGGGGAAGGAGGGAAGCTCAACTTCTGGCTTGGTTTGCCGCAGCAACTGAGCCAAAGTGGGAGTGGGTACCTATCAAAACCAGATACCCACTCCCCCCAAAAGGTGCCAAATGTGGCAGCAGAGGGGGGAGGCAGACAAGTAGAGCTTTGCCTTTTGGGTGGAGCTCTGCTTTAATTATTATATCTAGAGCTCACAGGATATTAGTGTAAACTAAAAGTTGTGAATATAAGAATAAATAAAATAATAAGGAATGTGGCATACTTAAAGCATTTGACACCATGGCTGCCCTATACGAAAACTTTATATTCAACAATAGTAATAATACTACAATAGGAATAGTAATACTAAGCAAATAATACAAATAATAATAATAATAGTCTAGAAAAGAAATGTAGACCATGACATTGCATCCTTACATTGGTGGCCAAGTCAGTGAAAAAGCACCAGCTTACAGTGGTGAATTGGCACCTGAAGTAGATCATCCATATATAAATTTAATCCAAATAGAGATAAAAGACTTTCTCAAAGATCCAATGCATTTCAGGGGCCAAAATACATCTCCTTCATCAGGACTTAAAGTGAGAAGTGTTATATGGTTTGTGCAGCAGCCTTGTGCCTCCTTACATTGATGGTCAGCTAAGTGTACATTTACACTGGTGGTCAGTAGGAGAAGGCCCCTCTTACATTGACGGGCAGTGGAAGAAGACCACCCTTATATTTGTAGTCTGTGAGAAAAGACCCCTCTTACACCAGTGGTCATTGGGAACAATTCTCCTTAGCTGAGAAGATCATTGGTGTCACTGTTTAAGGAACTCATAGCAACCTCTGGAGAAACCCTAGTTGGGAAATTCTGGGTTAAAGTATCAGTAGCTACATAGGATGTTTATTGTATATACAGTAGTTTTACAGGGCATGGACGCGTTGAGCCACACATTTTGAGATATTTAAATTATACAATTTCCCAGTGACCGTCAAGACTTTTGATTGTTTTCACTATACCACAATGAACTGAATAATTTAATTATTACATTTTCAATTGTAATGTAAGCATAAAATAATTCCCAGGGTACAGTGTGAGGAAGCATGCAGCCGAAGGGCTAAGACTATTACAGGTGGAGATTATAATATGCTATCTGTAAAAGCATATGCCACAGAAAAAACAATAAGGACAAAGGAGGTCCAAATAAGGAAAAAAAATCCCTAGTCGGACCCCTAAGTACAGACTTTGTAGGCACACTACAAGACCATCATTGGTATCAAAATTCATACTTTATTTGCAATTTGTTTATGGAACAGCCTGGTTATACTATACAGTATATTGTAATACTGCTATGCTTATGCACCAGGTTCAGGATTTCTACTAATACCAATCCATTAGAGGGTATTAGATTTTATGAGTGTGTTTCTTTACCCCATTTTTTAATGCATTGTGGATGTTTTAATTGTATTGCAATAAAGTATGACATTTTATACCAATGATTGTCTTGTGGTGTGCCTATAAAGTCTGTATTTAGGGGTCTGGCTAGGGATTTTTTCCTTATCTGGACCTCCTTTCTCCTTTGATCCTTTATATTTCAATGTGGCACTTGGAAAGTTCTCTATTGAAAACAATATTCACTAAATAAAGCTGAAGTATAGCAAAAAACATTTATATATAAATAAATATATATATATATATATATATATATATATATATATATATATATATATATATATTTACATACAGTATATAATTCTACTATACTGTATAGAATTCTATAACTTATTTTACTGCGCAAATATACAAGAATATATTTGACCATACTTCAACTTTGGAGATTAAATAGAATGCAGATAACTTTTCTTAATAACTTCTTCGAAAGCCAGGGTGAGTAAAATGGGCACAGTAAAAAAAACAGTGAAGGAAAGGTGCAGCAGGGTTACTAACCCACTTGAAACAGAATTGAAGCTAAAAATAATAAGATAAAAAGAATCGCTCATTAAAAAATAAAATAACAAAACCAGCTTTTGCTGTAATATTCACCTTTAATCCAGAGATTTTCCCCACAGTATTTTTCCTGCCACTAGATAACCTCAGTCTGATGGCTGGTATCAATCAATCCTCTTCTACTGAGCCCAGGTCATTCTGGACCCTCCAGCAACCTGTGACTGGAGAGTGAAAGGAGAACCCAGTATGATGAGCTCATCTCTCTGTCAGTCTGCTTGCTTTTCCTTTCAGCATACTTTTTGTCAGTACATGAACTTATTGGTTCCTTGTACTGCTTTTTCCTCTTGCATTCCAGCAAGGCCTGCTGTATAGGGACTGCAAGAAGCTGATTCATTGTCAAATTCATATACCTACGCTGCATGCACTCAAAGCAGAACTAAACAGTATCCAAGCACCATAAACTGAAAGCACTATTTGATTCATTTTTTTCAAAGCAAATTCACTTATCCATCCATGTCTCCGTGTTTGTTTTTTGTCGAGAAATCATTTTGTCAACTTGTCCAAAACCGAGCTTATAATATTTCCTCCCCCACGTGCCTCTTCCCCTGACTTGTCTGTCAAGAGCAATGGCACAACCATCCACCCATCCCCACATGTCAGGGTGCTAAGTGTTATCCTGGATTCTGAACTCTCCCTTCGGCCCCACATCCAATCACTTTCCAAAGCTTGCCGCCTCAACCTCCGCAACATCTCTAAAGTACGTCCCTTTCTAACCAATGAAACCACAAAGCTCCTGATTCACTCCCTGGTTATCTCTCGCCTCGACTACTGCAACTCACTCCTTATTGGCTTACCTTTAAATAGACCATCCCCCCTTCAGTCCATCATGAATGGTGCTGCCAGACTCATCCACCTTACAAATCGCTCAGTGTCTGCTACCCCTCTCTGCCAATTCCTCCATTGGCTACCACTCGCCCAACGAATTAAATTCAAAATACTAGCAATAAGTTACAAAGCCATCCACAACTCTGCCCCCAGCTACATCACCAACCTAGTCTCAAAATACCAACCTAATCGCCCTCTCTGTTCCTCCCAGGACCTCCTGCTTTCTAGCTCCCTCATCACCTCCTCCCATATCCGCCTCCAGGACTTCTCCCGAGCCTCGCCCATCCTCTGGAATTCCCTACCCCAATCTGTCAGACTGTCTCCAAATGTATCCACTTTTAGGTGATCCTGAAAACTTTCCTCTTCAGAGAAGCCTATCCTGCCTCCATCTAACAACTGCACTATTTTCTCCATTAGCTCATCCCCCACAGCTATTACCCTTTTGTATAACTTGACCCTCCCTCCTAGATTGTAAGCTCTAACGAGCGGGGCCCTCTGATTCCTCCTGTATTGAATTGTATTGTACTTGTACTGTCCTCCCTAATGTTGTAAAGCGCTGTGTAAACTGTTGGCGCTATATAAATCCTGTATAATAATAATAATAATAATAATAATAATCATTTTGAAAAACATCTTGAGTGAGGGCAGAGGATTCATGTATCATTTACTTACTGGAATCCATCTGCCCTTAGCTCGGGCATGCAGGCAGGAGGGTGTGCTTAGCTGGGAAAGCCCTTCTCCAGATGAAAGAACAAATGCCTATGAAGACTCCTGCAATGTATGACATAATTTTGCCCTAGGCAAGAAACCAGAAAGCAACTGAAGAAATGTAAACAAAAAATGCCTAATGCCCAATGGCTAATGCTAGCAGCAGAGGGATTAAAATAGTTCATGTTAATTGAAAGAGTTTAGGTCCACTTTCAAAAAATACTTTTATTGATATTTAACCACTTCAGCCCCGGAAGGTTTCACCCCCTTTATGACCAGGCCATTTTTTGCGCTACAGCACTGTGTCGTTTTAACTGACAATTTTATCGTGCGATGCTGTACCCAAACAAAATTTATGTGTCCTTTTTTTCCCCACAAATAGAGCTTTCTTTTGGTGGTATTTGATCACCTCTGTGGTTTTAGTTTTTCTTGCTTTCAACAGAAAAATGCCACCAATTTTGGAAAAAAAAAATATATATTTTACTTTTTGTTATAAAAAATACCCAATAAAAAGATGTAAAAATGTAATTTCTTCATCAGTTTAGGCCAATATGTATTCTTTTAAATATTCTTGTTAAAAAAAAAATACCAATAAGCGTATATTGATTGGTTTGCGCAAAATTTATCACGTCTACAAACTATGGCATATTTTTATGGCATTTTTATTCTTTTTTTTACTAGAAATAGTGGTAATGAGCGATTTTTTAGTGGGATTGCAACATTGCGGTGGACAAATTGGTCACTAAGTGACACTTTTTGGGGACCAGTTACACTAATACAGTGATCAGTGCTAAAAAAAATGCACTGTCACTGCATAAATGACACTGGCATGGAAGGGGTTAACACCATGGGGCGATCAAAGGGTTAAGTGTGCTCCTAGGGAGTGATTTCTAACTGTGTGGTGGATGGTTTAACTGGAGGAAGAGAGACATCTGTGTTCCTGATTAGCAGAAACACAAGATCTCTCTCTTCCTCACTGACAGAATGTCAGTCTGCCTTGTTTACATAGGCACACCGCCATTCTGCCTCTCCAGCAAATGATTGGTGGGTCACCAGAGAACCGCTGATTAACTCCCACTGTGTCCAATCAATGTTTATTGTATATACAGTAGTTTTACAGGGCATGGACTGACATGTGAGCCACACATTTTGTGATATTTAAATTATACAATTTCCCAGTGACCGTCAAGACGTTTGATTGTTTTCACTGTACAACAATGAACGTAATAATTTCATTATTACATTTTCAATTGTAATGTAAGCATAAAATAATTCCAAGGGTACAGTGTGAGGAAGCATGCAGCCGAAGGTCTAAGACTATTACAGGTGGAGATTATAATATGCTATCTGTAAAAGCATGTGCCACAGAAAAAACATGACATATGTAGGACTTAAGCCCAGTCTCCTGATACCTTTTTGTCCCCAACAACTTCCCCTCCCCTCCAAACCCTTCACAAATGACTTGACAAGGTTTTGGAGTAAATGGCCTTGACGGCCTATTTATTAACCAATTATAACATTAATTAAATAACATCTTCATAAATAACCATTAAACTTCAATATATACTTTTTAGCGTCATAGCGGGAAACAACATAGATTGGTCACTGCGAACAACCTCTTTTAACTTTAGGCCTCCAGTCGGAAACCCCTGACTCGGAGGCAGTACCCAACCTTCGCAGTGACCTACCCTTTTTAACCCTTCCAGGTTAACCCCTTCGTAACCTGAAAGAACCATACACAACCCCCATCCTTTCATGGATGGGTACCAACAACAACCCCCATCCTTTCATGGATGGGTACCAGACACAACCCCCATCCTTTTATGGATGGGTACCAAAACAACCCCCATTCTTTCATGGATGGGTACCAGAAACAACCCCCATCCTTTCATGGATGGGTACCAAAAACAACCCCCATCCTTTTATGGATGGGTACCAGAAACAACCCCCATCCTTTTATGGATGGGTACCAGAAACAACCCCCATCCTTTCATGGATGGGTACCAGAAAACACCCCCATCCCATGGATGGGTACAACATGTTCCATACATGTAACCTCTATCTTCTCCTTCTCCATCGACCCAACACTGCCGGTCATCCTGACTTGTCCTTTACCCCTTTCCAACCAACTCCAGGGCGGGTGGGTGGGAATCGCTTCCTCCTCCGCTCTTACGATTGATGTCACTTCCCCCTCTCCTTTCCTTTCTCAAGCTCTGGGCGACGCCCTCACCCAGCCCACTCCCCTTTTCTAAAAGGGGAAACCTGATCTTAAAGCGGCAACTGTGCCGTCCAGCCATGTCATGTTGTCCCTACGCCTATTTCTCTCCTTTCTTTGGCTCCGGGACTCTCTTGACATATGTAGGACTTAAGCCCAGTCTCCTGATACCTTTTTGTCCCCAACAACTTCCCCTCCCCTCCAAACCCTTCACAAATGACTTGACAAGGTTTTGGAGTAAATGGCCTTGACGGCCTATTTATTAACCAATTATAACATTAATTAAATAACATCTTCATAAATAACCATTAAACTTCAATATATACTTTTTAGCGTCATAGCGGGAAACAACATAGATTGGTCACTGCGAACAACCTCTTTTAACTTTAGGCCTCCAGTCGGAAACCCCTGACTCGGAGGCAGTACCCAACCTTCGCAGTGACCTACCCTTTTTAACCCTTCCAGGTTAACCCCTTCGTAACCTGAAAGAACCATACACAACCCCCATCCTTTCATGGATGGGTACCAACAACAACCCCCATCCTTTCATGGATGGGTACCAGACACAACCCCCATCCTTTTATGGATGGGTACCAAAACAACCCCCATTCTTTCATGGATGGGTACCAGAAACAACCCCCATCCTTTCATGGATGGGTACCAAAAACAACCCCCATCCTTTTATGGATGGGTACCAGAAACAACCCCCATCCTTTTATGGATGGGTACCAGAAACAACCCCCATCCTTTCATGGATGGGTACCAGAAAACACCCCCATCCCATGGATGGGTACAACATGTTCCATACATGTAACCTCTATCTTCTCCTTCTCCATCGACCCAACACTGCCACAGCACGAAAGGGGTAACACCTTACCCTTGCGTGCGCCCCCACACCCTCAGCCTTCGCTGAATGCCTTCCTGAAGGTACATTGCCTACAACAAAATCCACACCTTAAGGTGTACCCCAACCTTACTCTGATACCTCCATGTATCCAGCACCCGCTCTCAGAGGCGTATGACCAACCCCCGTCTTTATGAAAGCCTGCTCACCTCCTTAAGCGGGCCCGGTCCACCTTCTTACTAGACATGGACCACTGCAATGACATCCAGCCCCACCATATTAAACCATATTATTGCTCATACCTGGGTAAGCCACTAATAAACGTAAAAACATTGCATTATTACGTCACAAATGAGGTCCCTCAGAAGTTTGGCTCCCATACCGATTACCCCACGCGTAACCGCAAACATGCAGGGACAAGTGCAAACGGGAGGACCTGTACATCCCCCAACCCTGTCCCACCACCTGCCAGGGCACACTGCACCTGACCAGACTACAGCCAGAGGATAGTGGACTGCCTGCCGTTCAGCCGAACCTCAGTTCTTCTGAACCCCCCATAACATAGGAGTGACAAGTATACCAACTGGCCATCCTCGCGACCTGTGCACAATAATAAATGACAGCGCAAAACACATAAACAGCAATCATCAACGCTGTATGCCATTAGCACACAGAAATGTGCAACATATTACCCCATACAATGAGGGCGAATGTACCCCTTACATCTATCTGAGTCCCATGCACCAATGCGCCAAGCTGCTTCCTACAGCAGCCGCCCGTGCTGCTCTGTGGCTGCCCCATCCAAAAAGGGAATAAGAACGAAAAACTCTTTTGTGGGTCATGCCCAGCTGCTGACCCCCTATTCTGACCGCTCCACGCGTTAACCTCGATAAGGACACACCTGTCCACATGTGTACAAAAAAGGACTCCAAGACCACAGGCCTAATGTCCCAACAAAAGAATGCTATTGCAACTGCTGCACCCATAAAGCCCTTGCATACAGAGAGCTGTAAACCTTTAGCAAACCAAATACCAGACCTGTAATATCTCAAAGGAGACCGGGCGCCTCCCAACCCTCTTCTTATCCACAACCTGTACCCATAACCATTTGTTTTATACCTAAAAACCCTTTGGTGTGATACCGTAGCCCAAACCACTTAAAAGAAGACTTTGTCCTGACAACCTGCGGTCAATGGCAGCTGCCGAGATCCCCTGCTAAAACCATATTAATACCATAGAGAACCGCATGTGCTGTGCAATGACCTGCTGGGGACATACCAATCCTGTTAAGCAAGCAAACCCGTCCTGCATACCGTTTAAGTACTCATAACAATTTGCCTTACCAATAGGTTGTCAATCCTCCTTACTACATTCCCAAAGCAGGCCCGCTTATGGCGACAAACCCCAAAACCTATCCCACTGAAAAAACTAGACAAGCCACAGCCAAAGTGTTATCAATCCCTAATAAGTACACAGCGTAAATGAATGTATCCCTTGTAAGCAGCGCAGTACCCAATGGCACAACACGCCTGACCCCCGGCACGTATGCCGTGGTCAGCAGAAAAAAAACACCTGTACAATCCCCCGATAGACCTAGTTACAACAGACCTGTTGGCTGCAAAAGGAATGCCCCCAACTTGTAAGGTCACTACAATGTGAACAATTCCACCCGAAACCAGGTTCTGCAAAACCCGGTATCGAAACAAGCTGATGGCCACGTAGCAACGCTCGTGGTCCCCTGAAAAAGGCTACGACCCCATGGACCATGCCGCCTCCGCGACTAATTCCCAAGTCACCATCGCTGATGGGACATGACATCCAAAAAAAAAACGCCCGCTGAGCGAGTGTAGAAAATACTGCCGCACCCGCCATTCCTTTCAGTAACCTTAGTAATGTTCCAAAAGTGAGTGGAAGTCCCTGAGCCTGCGGTTGCTGCCGCCAGCACAATAAAACCTTGCCCATGGGGCTAATGCTGTTGAAAACAACACACCGTTTTCCCCAGCACCTATAGTAGTTGACGTAACTTGCACCTTGCGGACTCTAAAAAGCCCCCTGCACCTCGTCCTATAGCCTCTCTAGCTTGTCCCTAGGCAGGCCACATTACATACCCATAGACTCCATTGCGATTTCCAGGAATGAAATGTTTATTGAGGGGCCCTCTGTTATCCCCCATAGCTAACGAAACCCCGAAACATACCTTCCGATGTTATACCGTCCCCCACAAGCCGGCACAGATATTGGAACCCGCCGGGCAAAACATACAACTAAACTATGTAAAGCATGCGCCCTGAGACACCCAAAAGATCCCGTACTGCCCTGTCTTAGAAAGAACTGAACATCCCGAAAAAACGGCACTTAGCTGGACCGATCCATCAGCGGTCAAAGATCTGCATACTGTGCCCCTACCCTGTGTCTCCCACCAGCAGAAAGCTGACCGTATGTACCAGCAATATCCTAAAAGCCAATGAATTGCCTGACTTGGCCCCCTAAGACCTATACCTATACCGTCACACGATGCCACCACTGCATAAAAGAAGTGTACTTTACCCTCCCTTTCCTCAGGGGCATTGGAATCACTGACGGACCCCCCTTTTGTAAAGGCCCGGTGTTGAATAAATCCAAACTTGTTGGGCTCTCTCTGGGGAAACCACTTCCAGTGGAAAGACCACCCTGCCCGGAAGAGGCCTGCTAAAGGTGCCCTGGGCCCCATAGAAAACCCCCTTCCCAGTTTTTCCAAAACCGATTCTGTATGACCAAGGCAGCCTATAAATTCACCGACTAGGGTAGGACCGCCAAGGTATATAAACCGTTAGGACAAAAACCTGTCCCCAAAAAATTTTTACCGCTGCTCGGTCCGGGCATATACTGAGGAAAGAAAGCATCCTACTCCCATGCAAGGGCGTAGACCCTCTTAATACCGGACCCCACGGCACTTACTGTTCTTACCTCCAAAAAAACCCCTCGAACCGTGAATGTGATAGACACCGCCTGAACCCGTGTGTCAGACTAGACAGTTTGTCCCAAATCTTACCCTTGCCTAAAAACCGATTAGTAGCCCGCGACGCTGCAATAGCCTCATCCTCCGGCTGACGTCCTTATGGGCCCAGTGTAGGGACAGTCGGACGGCCATCCGTTGCCAAAACTATGCATTGTGCCTAAGCCAAGCCACCGCCATGAGTCTTGTGTGCCTCACTACAAGCCTGCAAGTAAACCAACCGAGCCGAACATTGCTCGGGGTCTTTTACTTAGTCCTGTCTCCCCTATGGCAAATGCTTGTAGCCACGCAGCTGGGCACGGGGACTCAACCGATATCCCCGTTGTCCAACTTGCTTTTTCTGGCTGCAACCTCCCCTGTCTTACCCTGGCTATACTGAGCCTGTCCACTAAACCGGGAGACTCACCCATGTCGCAGCTGTAACTCCTGCACCCTGAGGGCGCCCCCTACCGTATGAGTGTATGTGGTGGTGTAGAATGCCTGTCCAGGACTGCTTCATATGCCCAGCTAAAAGCGCTTCACCAACCACTTTGCCACTAACCCCACCTAACCCAGATGGTACCTGTCCGGAGTCCTGTCTCTTGTCAGTACGGGAGTAGACGTGTTCCCCCCAGCTCCCGCAATTACCCCTAAACCTGACAGCCCAGGTAGACTAACCCAACCCCAACAGACTAAATCAGAAAGTAGAAATAAAGTAAGAATCATCCTCACCAGGCTGCCCAGGCAAGGGGCCCACCAGCCGTCACTCCTGGAACCACCGCTGCTGGATGTCCTTGACCATCGTCACGCTCCGACCCGGACCTTTCACCCTCCGATCTGCTGCTGTCCTTCCGTCCTACCGACCGTAGGCTGCATCCCTGCAGGACCGTTCCGTTTTCTGAGTGTTCGTTGTCCCCCGTGACGGGCCCCTGCACTTACTGCTTGGCTGGGTCCTCGACCCCGACCTCCGACGTCGCTCCCCAACAACCCTGTGCTCCTCTTGAACCCTCAGCTGTGCAGCGTGAAACTGTGGGCCGGCTGGCTACCCAGATCTGCCCCCCGCAGCCCCTGGCCGCCTGCGCTGTGTTTCTGCGACGAGCCAGGGGGAGCAGAGCCATGCGCTGTACTGGGCTCCCCCCGCCGCGCCCTTGCCCCTTGGACAGGTCCCGCTCTGCCCCTGTACCTTGTCCTCCGGCACCATGGTGTGCCCTGGGTCGGGGGTTCACTCCCTTCTGCTGGTAGCTGCCACCTCTGAGCTCCACTGTCGCCTGTTCCCTGGCTGAAAACTTCCGGCGGCCGTGACCGCCGTGCATGTGGTGCCGCCGCCCCCCCGTCTATTGCCGCTCCGCCGACCGCCTCCCTGGCTGCCATAGGGGCTTACAGCCAATCTGCACCTTGTGCGGTGGCCGCCGCTCTGCGCTGGGCTATCAGCCCTCCATCCTAGCTATGCAGCACTGTGTATGAGAGGATGAGAGGAGGATACAGAGCGGTGAGGGTGAGACGTCTAATCGCTTCCTCCTCCGCTCTTACGATTGATGTCACTTCCCCCTCTCCTTTCCTTTCTCAAGCTCTGGGCGACGCCCTCACCCAGCCCACTCCCCTTTTCTAAAAGGGGAAACCTGATCTTAAAGCGGCAACTGTGCCGTCCAGCCATGTCATGTTGTCCCTACGCCTATTTCTCTCCTTTCTTTGGCTCCGGGACTCTCTATAAGGAGAAAGGAGGTTCAAATAAGGAAAAAAATCCCTAGCCGGACCCCTAAGTACAGACTTTGTAGGCACACTACAAGACCATCATTGGTATTAAAATTCATACTTTATTACAATACAATTAAAATATCCACAATGCATTAAAAAATGGGGTAAAGAAACACACTCTGATCTGGTAAAGAAGGAGAGAGAGAGAGAAGGAAAGAAGGAGAGGAAGAAGGAAAGAGAGAGAAGGAAAGGAAAGGGGAGAGAGGGGGAGAGAGAGAGAGAGAGAGAGAGAGAGACAGAGAGAGAGACAGAGAGAGAGAGAGAGGAGAATAAAGGAGAGAGAGAAGGAAAGAAGGAGAGAGAGAAGGAAGGACAGAGAGATAGAAGGAAAGAGAGAGAAGACAAGAAGGAGAGAGAGAGAAGGATATATATATAGAGAGAGAGAGAGAGAGAGAAAGAGAAGGAAAGAAGGGGAGAGGGAGAGATAGTAGTAGAATGAGAAAGAAAGGAGAGAGGGAAGAAAAGGAGAGAGAGTTCATTGTGATGTTTGCCAGTCAGGAAGTGCTCTGATTTGTAGATGTAGGTGCTGTTTACACTGTAAACTTTACAAGTTATATTTTACATTTTAATATTTTCTTTTATGAAGAAGTAAACTGCACTATACAACAGTTTGATGTCATAGTATTTACTGTTCTAAATAAATACTGTTGTCTGCTGTGTTCACTGTTCAGACTTTGCTATATGCAGGGAATTGTCTTTTTTTTTTTTAAAGAGCAGATGAAAATAAATATAGTTCTTCAATTTCTGACTGCTTGAATTTTTGGATGAAAAGTTGAAAATCATGGGCACTTGGGCAATAATCGTGATGCATCGTGATGCATTGCGGAATCAAATCAAATCGTTGACATGATAACCGCAATTGAATCAAATTGTGAGACCAGTGAAGATGCACACCCCTAGCGTGTGCCCCAGACCCAGAGGAGGAAACAATGTACAGGTACGTTGTTTTGCGCAGCCGGGCCGCCCTGCTGCAGTAAATGTGCGGTGGGTGGTCTTGAAGCAGTTAATTATTAAAAAGCTGCCTTAATTTGTGTCTTTTATATCTGCCTAGAGTTTAGTTTTACATGGCGGGAACATTTCAAGTAAAGGGAATGATGGAGGTTGATGATTGTATACTTTTCCACAAGGCAGTGATCTGCCAAATTTAGTTCATCACTGCTATCACCAGCATATTCTGTGTATGTTAAGATTTCACACTCAACTTGGAGGGATCTTTTCTCGCACATACCGTATACAGTATATGCACTTGGCTGAAGTCATAGAGGAGTGGAGATGGAAGGCAAAAATGTATGATTTACTATGCATGTGGTTCTTCCTTAATGCAAAAGAAAGATCAGGATGTGGTTCTGATGATCTGTGGTATGCAAGAGAATTTATGCTTTTTCATTTTTTTTTTTTTCAAATAAACGTGGCAGTAAATGAAGAATACAAAGAAAAAGGTTGTTATATTACATATAATATTATGTGACCCTGACCGCTATTATTTGGCTGTGACACCATGTCAGAACTCTTTATATAATGTATAGAAAAAGAAAGTTTTCTTTGCAGACTTTGTGTCCACCCCCACCATACATAATGAACTATCTTACACAATTGTAGTTCAGCTTTCACAGTGGGCTTTCTCTTCACAACGCTGCCTAGCAACGCAGAGAAACCTGGTGCATTCACACAGGACACATATTAGAATGATAATTGAATGGCAGTTTGGTGTTTGGTGCTCAGTCTGCCTTATCCATGCCACAATGACATAGTTATCACCTTGTGAATAATACTTTAGGGTTTAGGGGCACCCTTTGATTTATCATGTGCTCCAGGGCAATTAGGAAATAATATAGCTTGTATGCTGTCTATAGCTATACAGTGTGTATGTGTGTGTATATATATATATATATATATATATATATATATATATATATATATGTATATATATATATATTCATGGCCCTTTGACCGAGAGAGATGTGGATCACATGAACACGCAACAAGAATTACAACATAAATAGACCTGAAGTGTGCCTTGGTGGTCTGGTCAGTGTGCCAGGAAAAGGGGGCATACCCAAGATGAGTAATGGGTAGTTTATGGAGAAGGATGTGCTGAGAAGTGCCGTTAAAAAGGGAAGAGCGGTAGGGTATCGTGCCCTGGAACCGACAAAGAGCATGGGCGAGTAGGCTGCTTAAAAATCCTCCGGGCTCCTCCCATAAATTCAGGCCACCATACTGGTCTTCTAATTTATGGTCGTGGCCCTATGACAAAGAAAGATGTGGATCACATAAACATGCGAAAAGACTAACAACATAAATAGACCTGAAGTGTGCCTTGGTTGTCTGATCGGTATGCCAAGAAAAGGGGGCAAAAGACTCAGATAGGGGAATAATTCTTTATTGATTCTTGTGGTTAATGAGCTCACTTGGTGAAGGCTTGTGCCATATCCGCCTGAGGATTTGGGATATATGTGGCAAAGCAAGCGGACTTCTATCCGCCTAATTTCTTGATTACGTGGTCTGGTACTTCATGCTGGGATGCAGCTAAAGCTGCTCCAGTCCTGAAGGAATGTCCAGAGAAATGACTGGGGTTGAAGCCCAAGTTGCTTAGGAGGATCATGACATGCCTGATAAACTGGCTGCCACTCAGGGGCCTGGTCAGAAAGGGTAGCAATGGCTACCATCAGATTGGCTGGGTAGATGGGACAGTAGTCGGTCGAGCACCGTCACTGGGCACCAGGCATTGTTAATCTGAAACAGGTTGATGTCAACCCCAGGGCTGGTTTGTTGAGTTTTGGAGACTGTAAGATGAAGGGTGTAATGGTTCGAAAGCTTGTTAGGTGGCGTTGGAGCAGAGTCTGACTGCCAGAGCCCTTGACGGCAAATTCACTAGGTCGTAAGGAACCGTGGAAGGCCAAGTAGATGGCCGCTTGGATGACTAGACTGGGCGAAGCCCCAAACAGAGAACGAGTGAGGATTTCAGACATGTCCCTGAAGATGGCACTCGTGATAGGTAGGTGTTTGCCACTAGCTATGGGTTGGTTCTTCTGTATGCCCCGTAGGAGGGACCTGACTGCATGGCTGAGAATACTGATGGTTTACTGGGGTCCTGTAAGGATAAAAATGCTTGGACTCCGGATAGGTATAGCCTGACGGTATTGTGAGAAAGGGCTAGCTGCTTATGGCAATATGATATGAAGGCTAGGACGTGTCCAACATCACCTATCATTGCCCCGGGGCAAGAGGCCAAAAACTTGTGGTAGGTGTTCCAAGCTGTGCGATAGGCCTTGGTGAGGTGAGATTTTTATCCATCGTCGGCAATGACCAGGGTGGGACAGGCGTAGTCGTTGGGTCAGCTCCAGGCTCCTGCTGGGAAAAATGAGTAAGGTTGAAACGGGACAGTGCATCAGCTGTGATATTGCATTGTCTGGAATATGTCTACAGAAGGTGATGGAGTGACACCTGCATGAGCCTGCGCAGGAAGGACATGATGGGGAGTGACTTGGATCTACCTTTATTGATGATGTCGGCCGTGGCCTGATTGTCCGTGGTGAAGAGCACCGTGTGTCCTGTCCAAGTGTGGTCCTAGACCTGGGCAGCTGCCACAATGGGATACAGCTTGAAGAGTGATGAAGACTGGGCGAAACCAGGTATTAAGAGAATTTCTAGGGGCCAAAGTTTGGTGGACTAGTGGCGGCCGAAAATGGCCGCGAAGCCCATGGAGGCTGCGGCATCAGTTACCACCTGTGGTGGCTCGGCTGACAATGCCGGGATGTACATTGAAATGCCATTCCAGCTGGTGAGGAACATGTCCCACATAGCTAAGTCTGCTACTGCTGCTTGGTCTAGTTTGAGAACTTGGTCTGAATCTTGCACTGGTGTGTGGAAGACTAAAAGCCGTGATATAAAGGACCATCGTTGAGGGATAATCCTCAACGTGATGTTCAGCATCCTTAGTAAGGATTGCACCTACCTCATGGTGCACCCTTGTGACCGGGTGAATTTGTGGATAACTGTCCTGGTATGGGCTAGTTTGTCGGCAGGCGGGCTAGCCTGTATGGCACACATGTCCAGAATGACACTTAGGAAGGTAATGGCGTGTGCCGGGCCTTACACTTTATGCTGGGCTATGGACATTTTGAGGTAGCTGAACACTATTCTCAACCTGTCTAGATCTGCCGGTGGTGTGCTTGGTTGTTCGCTGGGATATGTACATGTAGTATTTTGTCCCATGTTGCTAGGTGCTTTCTAACCCAAGTTATGAGGGCGGACCTCCACTCAATTCTACTGCAGTGGTCGATCCAACAACAGCTATGAAGGAGACAGCTGATTAATAGCTGCAACTTGTTTTGACTGTGAGCACTTTCTTGGAACAAGCAACAGCAAGAGTAATGCAGAGGGAATGGAAAAACGCATAGTTCATCTGTGAGTTCTTATGAAAAAAAAAAAGGAATGTAATGTTTCCCGGGATCTTTCGAGATCTCAGGTAAGTACTTTTTTTTCTGCACAGAGAATGGGATATCAATGGTAGGCCAGCCCAGAAAACTTGTAAGTAGAAGTAAATGATGCCAATTTTTAAAATTATGGCATGGAGTGGACAGAACAATGGAACTGTGAAATTCAACATTAAGAAGGTAGATAGCACTAATCATATTCATGTGTTTTCTATACTTATTTATTTGCTGTTAGGCAATTTTTTGTAAAAGGGGTGGGGGGGTTTAAGTTAATAAAGGTGATTGAATGTCTGTGATGGCACTAAGTTTTGCTGTCCCTCATAAATAGATGATAATACACCTATATATTAACCACTTCACTACCCGCCCATAGTCATATGACGTCCACAGATGGGATCTCCCATCCTGGGTGGACGTCATATGACGTCCTGGGATTCCCGGCCGACTAGGGGGCGCGCGCGCGGGACCCGGTGCATGTGCCCGGCGGCCGCGATGTCCGCCGGGCACCCACGATTGCCCGTTAACCGGGCCGGCATGTGGATCTGTGTGTGTAAACACACAGATCCACAGCCTCTCAGAACGGAGGAACACTGATCGGTCTCCTCCCCTTGTGCGTCCCCTCCCCCTTCAGTTAGAATCATTCCCTAGGAAACATACTTAACCCCTCCCCGCCCCCTAGTGGTTAACCCCTTCACTGCCTGTCACATTTACACAGTAATCAATGCAATTTTATAGCATTGATCGCTGTATAAATGTGAATGGTCCAAAAAATGTGTCAAAAGTGTCCGATGTGTCCGCCATAATGTCGCAGTCACGAAAAAAAATCGCGATCGCCGCTAAAAAAATAAATAAATATATATATTTTTAAAATGCCATAAATCTATCCCGTATTTTGTAGACGCTATAACTTTTGCGCAAACCAATCAATATACGCTTATTGCGATTTTTTTTTACCAAAAATATGTAGAAGAATACGTATCGGCCGAAACTGAGGAAAAAATGTGTTTTTTAAAAAAAAAATTGGGATATTTATTATAGCAAAAAGTAAAAAATATTGTGTTTTTTTCAAAATTGTCGCTCTTCTTTTGTTTATAGCGCAAAAAATAAAAACCGCAGAGGCGATCAAATACCACCAAAAGAAAGCTCTATTTGTGGTGAAAAAAGGACGTCAATTTTTTTTGGGTACAATGTTGCACGACCGCGCAATTGACGTTTAAAGTGCGACAGCGCTGAAAACTAAAAATTGGTCTGGGAAGGAAGGGGGATAAATTGCCCTGTATTGAACCGGTTAAACAATAAGGAACTATTAATACACGCACTCAGGATTCACACACATTTTCTACCGAATTTACAATTGAATCCCATTAGAAAAATCTTGTGTGAAATCATTTATAATTAGATCCCATACTTCTAAACATGCCCATAGAACTCTTTCGCTAGAGCCAGCACATTTTCTGCATATAAATTATTATTTATTTTTTTGTTTTTTTAATGCATTTTAGTACATACCGAAAAAAGAACTATCAGCATTGGATATCAAATCTCAGCTCAGGTCATAGTTTTTCAAAGTAAGCTTGATTTAGCATAATGTATTCAAAGTATAAAAAAAGTATTCATATAATGATACAAACATAAAATGCAGATATAAAGAACAATGGTTGAAATACAAAGACCCGTTAAACAAAAATGCTGAAATATTTGATATGAGGTCTTGAGGTATGAAGGCTAAATGACTTCCTTTGTGCTTATTTTCATATATCTATCAATGTGCACTTGTCCTAGGGGTGTAATATACTGATTATGGATTCCTTATTTTACAACTAAAGTAACAGAGAACACCGATTTTTTGACTTTGGAGTCCATTTGCTGTGATTTATAGCTATAGACTGCTAAAGGCTAGGCTTATTTTACAAACCGAATGGACCGTCCTCTATAAGTATGATTATCTTCCGTGTGTTTTTGTTTAACACTTGTAAAGTGCCTTTTCTATCCTTTTATTAAAGAACAGTTCAACATTTACAATGAGTCTGTCACACATGAAGCGTGTTTATGGTGTTATTGAGTAGGCTTAGACAATGCAGAAATTGCTTCTACTTTTTAATTTGTGCTTCCATTGCCAAGTGATCAACAGGGGAAATTAGCAGTTTTGGTGCTTGTTTTAAAAGTCTCTGACATCTTTGCACAAAGCTGCTTTGAGACCACATAGAGTTGAAGCTTTTGACACCGCTACACCACAGATAATTATTCAGTATTGGAACATTAATCTGGGCACTGACAGGTTAGGTGAAAACATACTTTTTATATCTAGTAAACTTCAGCCTGTCCAAACACTAATTTGTTAGACTCCCCTAATAGATTTGTGGTGAAGGCCCCTCTCTTCCCTGAACAGGATGCTGTCAGATAACTTTTCAGTCTCCTGGTGAAGTTGCTATATGGAGAGTAACCACCTTCAAATTTACTCAGCATGCCCATTAACCTTGCCTTTCTGGCCGTGGCAATTTTTAAACGAAGAATTACCTGAAGCTGAAGTATGAATTGTATTGTATAGTTACATTGGTCCAGCTTGGATCAACGCAAATAAGCGTATCTCATACCTGAGTGATCCCTGTGGAATCTGTAGATCACTGTAGTAGTTCCCACTACTACAGTGCTAGCAGCAGTCTTCCAGGTCCAGTTCTGAGCGGCTGCAATTCTTCATAGTAATCACGTGGGATCTCACGCTTGGCATTGCCACCATTTAGAGAAAGCCTTATACTTTTTTCAATGAATATAAAACAATCTCTGATTGGATAAGGTATAGATTGTGACGTCACTGCTCCACCTCTCCACTCAATCCAATCAGAGAAGGCCTTCTATTCATTTAGAAAAAAAAACAAGGCTTTCTCTAAATGGCAACAGTGCCAAACAAGCAACCCTCTTTGGTTACTATGTAGGATTTCAACTCTGGACCTGGAAGACTGCTATTGCTGTATCAGGTATGAGATATGCATACCCACATTGGTTCAAGCTACGCCATTGTAACTATACAATACATTTCATACTGTACCTAAACTTTAGCTTAGAAGTTGAAAATCTTTAGACAATCAATTATGTTAAGATTTACTGTATTTTATCCAGTCATGTTAAAAGCAAATTCTTGCACACTTATTGCATTTGCACATAATGGGGTATTCAAAGTGAACAAAAATTTGATTTTCACTTGATCTGATAACTGAAGAGACTATTCACCCAATTAATTGTGTGCAGATTCTTCTTTAGTAAATCAGCTCCAAATATCTCAACATTAGCATCCTATCAGATGCTTACATTACATAAGGCAACTTAGCTATATCACTCTCTATCTCAGGGCCAAATCACACATTTTCATTGTGGTAGTGTGGGCATTACCACAGCACACATTAATGGTACAGTACATGCATCAGTTTCATCCATTATATATAATATATACACATATGCAGTGTACTGTGGTGTACTGTATTGCAAAAAAATGGTGCACATGCCTTTTTTTTTTTTTTTATATTTTGGTACGTTACCAGCTCAACTGAATGGACTTCCTTAAAGCGCTGCATGTTAATGAATGGAATGCAACACACCTGAACACCAGTTTTTAAATGGGCGTTCAGAGTTAATATAAAAAGTTAAAAAAAAGGTCATTATGGTATGATTTTATGTACTTTGGTGAGAGAGCCATGGTCTGACTCTACTAGAGCTTCCCCGACACAGGGTTAATTACCTATTCGATAAGAAAGTAAAAAAGAGATGCATTTGTTATTGAATATGAAGCCTGTACAATAATAAAATTAGAGGTTTTCATTTAGCAGACAATCTTTTTTTCTGTGGTGATCGCGTTCTACTTCTCCTCTTTCCCTCCACTGCTGTTCCACAGTTTTTACAGTGACTGGATGTCCCTGGGTATCCATATACCTGACAATAATATAACATTCATCAGTTGTTTTATTTTCCTTTCACTAGAGTTTGGTAAAATCTGCTCTAAACTCAAATCTACCGTGCATTCCATTTGTCTCGCTCTCTTTTTCTACCTCAAGCTATGGATCACTCACTGTAATTGTCTACAACATACAGGATGAGTAGCACCATCTCAGTCTGTGTGACAAGAGGGAAAGGTCTGTGATGGTTTATTAGATGATCACAGTGAAAATAAGTTTTGCTTTCTTGGGAATGAAAGGTTTCTTAAGAGCATTTTACAGAAACCTCTCTAAACCTCCCTGTCTACCAGTTTCACTCTCCTCTAGGGGCCATCACTCAATATCCGAAAAGCACATCAAAACATCAACTTTAACATGATCCCTCTTAGATTTTTACAGCAGCCAAATGAAAAGTAAGTGACCCATTTATGATACACTTATTCCTAGGCTAAAGCTGCTTTTTTTTTTAGACATGCTCAGAAAATAGACATTTGTGATGTTGATTATTATGCGCAAACACAATAGGTGTCTTTTGTGGCAGTTTGCACTTTAAAGGAGGAGGTGACCCTGATCATATACGCATGCATTTTTCTTGTCACTTTTTACAATTATTTTTTTTATTTGCTAAACCGTCAGTATTTTATTAAAGTGTCCTAGTGGGATAATTTATAGCTTGATAAAAGAGATATGAAAATTGGACCATTTTAGTGCAGGCGAGCTTCAAAAAAGCCTATTATTAACATCTCTAATACCTTATAAGTTATATGACTCACTGGCTGAAAATGATACAAATATTCAAGAAGATGTATCCAAAGAGACTAGATGGTTTTTTACATGTTTTACTGGATGGTAAGGAAGTCTGGGAATGAGATAAAGCAGCAAGACTTGTGATGGCTGTGTTTTTTTTAAGGAACGATGATCTAAACCAAAACAAAAAGTGGGGTTGATTTACTAATACTGGAGAGTGCAAAATGTGGTGCAACTCTGCATCAGCTTCCAGGTATTTTGTCAAAGCTTAATTGAACAAGCTGAAGTTAGAAGCTGATTGGCTACCACGCACAGCTGCACCAGATTTTACATTCTCTAATTTTAGTAAATCAACCCCAAGTAAATAAGAAACAGCACATTGATGAGGTCAACTTTGTATGGTTGATTTACTAAAACTGGAGAGTGAAAAATATGGTGCAGTTCTGCATATTAGACAATCAGCTTTTTAATAAATTAAACCCAGTTTTCTTTATACTGAATTTTATTTTAGTACCTATATACCTGAAAAATGCACTTGGTATAAATAAATTGTTTTCTAATATGAAGCAGATGGTTGATTAGGCCTACCAGCACTATCTCTTGGGTACGCCAATGCTGGGTACACAGTATTCGTTCTTTTTTTGTTCAACCCCTACGGAATGAAAAGAAACTGTCAGCTCCGGTCAGAGCCACTGTACTAACCATGTGAAGTTAGTTCAGCGATCTCCCCCACTGAACTGTTGTATCCCCCCCCCCACCAAAACACTCTGATCAGTGATCTCTGCCAGTGGCTATGAGCACAGATCGGGAGTCGGTCGGATGCTGGTTTAGACTGACTGACATACACATGGGGCAAATGTTGACATTTTTTTTAACCACCCATTGTTTCCTGACATTCAGCCCGTGTGTACGGGCCTTAAGGAGATCCCAGATCCATCCACCATGGTGACTACAAAAAACCTTATCCTACCTGTTCCTCTTTATCTTTCACCATTCTTTCTTTCCTTTTAATGACCACAGGAGAACAAAAAAAAAGAGAAAGAATTCATTATCTGTTGCTATTAACAGTCTCCGGGAACCACCTTGTCCCTTTCATGAGGATTTTTCTCACTCGAACAATCAATTCTCCTGGTATCAGCACTTGTTTTGCTGCCCTGTGTATTGGTATTTGGTGATATGTTTTCCTTCCACAATATACATAATGATACTCATTTTGTTTAGAAATCCACAGTCCCTAGTAACTTCTGTCATATATCTAGTCATAAGACAACTAACTGCAGTTCTGCTTGTCCTCTTTTTGGCAAATCCAAAGTAGAAAGTTCAACTTCCTTACCTAAAGGCTTCTAACATTCTTGTTCGTCTGACCAACTTTTTTTTTTCATAAGCTCATTTAGGAGCCTTTAAGAAACCCAACTACAAAGGTTCTGTATGGGAAATGCTTTCTGTCAACCCCATAGCAGTCTTTCTCAACCTTTTTATCATGGAGAAACCCTTGAATTAACTTTATTAGGTATAAGGAAACCCCTTCTCTTAACTGTTATATGTATAGCTCATGGAATGCTAGAGTGAACAGTAGATATAATATTAAAAAAAGAATATTTACTATGGCATATTATGATATTTGAAGCTATTGCTGCTCTATGCAACAAAATTATTTTGCAAAATAAAATAAATAATAAATGAAATGAAACAGACAATACTAATGAGAAGAAAAGAAATGCAGGCTGTTTTCAGTTTACGGCCATCTTACATTGGTGGTGATTAAAGTGCTTCATTACATCGGTGGTCAGTTGAAAAGGGCCGTGGTTGGTGGTCTGTGGGAGAATGATCCCTATACATTACTGGTCGGTGACAGAAGGAACTCCTTATAATGCTTGTTTATCAGGAAAGACCCTTTAATCTGCTGGTCACTGGGAAGAATGTGCTTACATTGGTGAAGTGGTCAGTAGAAAGAATACTCTTTACATTGGTGGACAGTGGGAAAAATGCCCCCCATCCCCCCCCCCCCCCCCCACAGAAAGATGAAAAGATCATTGTTGTAAGTGGTGATTTATTTGAGATGCAAAAACTGCACATCCTTCAGGGGTCCCATAGCGATATCTCTGAGGGTACCCTGGTTGAGAGGTATGTCCTGTAGTAACTAATATCTCATCAGAGTTTTTGTCCTAGCAGCCTTCACAATGTTTTAACCCCTCCACTTCCTAACATCTATCTGCCACAAAAAGAGATGTTTCTGGCATTTTGTAGTCCGGATTTCTTAGACTCCCCTTCATTTTGGTTGTGTAACTAGCTCACCAAAGGGAGTCTACACAGAGCCTAATTTATAATTACAGGCAGACTGCTACATTGAATATGAAACCTCTCTACAATAGCAGGGATTATAGTTAAGGCCCAGCTTTTGCCTTACTAATCATTTTAAAGATTGATAAAAAAAATTATCTTCTTAAAGTGGAGTTTCACCCAAAAGTGGAACCTCCACTCATCTGCTTCCTCCCCCCCTCCGGTGCCACATTTGGCACCTTTTAGGGGGGCTCTCTGGACAGGTAAGTGTCCATATATTAAAAGTCAGCAGCTACAAATACTGTAGCTGCTGACTTTATTTTTTTTTTTCCCAGGCGAACACCGCTTTAACCTACCAAATTAACCATAGAAAGATAGCTTTGTTAAAACAATGATAGACAAAAAAATAAATTTGCTCATTTTGCTGATATTGGGTGATTACAACAAGGCTGACAGATGTGGTTTACTCATGCAGAATTCAGATATACTAAAAGAAGAACATCAGTTAATAAATAGTATTACTCATAGTCTGTTGTCTATATTCTGACATTTATAAGGTTTTTCTAGACTGGCAAGATGTAAAATGACTCATCAATGCTTATACCAGATATTTAATAAAAATAAAGTGCAGTTTTGCTTGGCCATTTTTATTTTGTTTAATTGCATCTCAAATTTAATATCTCCTTGATTATAAAACAGGTATCTAAGCATATTATATTAAGAATTTTGTGCAATTTCATACGGAGTCCATTTTACTTTTTTTTCTCCATTATTAATTTTCTCATGCAAAACAACATTATCTACAGTTCAACCCACTGAATGTTTTGCTGGTAAATGGTGAGCCACAAAAACTCTGCTTTTTCTGGACTTTGTGCACACGAATGCTGAAGAACAATTTTAGGACAAAAGAAAACAGGTTGAAAATTGTTAGGTAGGGTACCATCATGATGCCATTGTACGTGTGCAGAATTGTGCACAAAGCACTATGTGCCAAAGTCCTAATAGAAAGTTTGTGAAATAAAGCACCCTGAGTTTTGATGCTCCCTGGGTCTTTTAAGATTAAATGAGAAGGGGCTATTAGCAAATTAGCAGGGCTAGCAGTAACAGCAAATTAGGCTCCACCCAACTATAAAGTGCCAGCAGTCTAATACAGAGTACATTCTTACAGGTGGGGAGTACACAAGGGTTGATTTAGTAAAACTGGAGAGTGCAAAATCTGGTGCAGCTCTTCATAGAAACCAATTGAATTTTGGTTTGTCAGAGCTTAATTGAACAAGCTTAAGTTAAAAGCTTGATTAGCTACCATGTACGACTGCACCATATTTTGCACTCACCAGTTTTAGTAAATCAACCCTACAAAGTTGACCTCATCAATGTGCCATTTCTTATTCATTGGGGTTGATTTACTAAAACTGGAGAGTTCAAAATCTGGTGCAGTTGTGCATTGTAGCCAATCAGCTTCTAACTTCAACTTGTTCAGTTCAGCTTTGACAATAAAAACTGGAAGCTTATTGGTTTCTGTGCAGAGCTGCACCAGATTTTGCACTCTCCAGTTTTAGTAAATCACCCCCATTGTCCAATTAGCAAGCTAGGGGCAAAGTATTATAATAAAGAAATGGGTACGTCCTACCTGATATGCAGTGGGAGTATGAATTACAAAAGTTACATAATGAAACTACAAATATTTTGGTAAATCCATTCATACACTTTCACCTAAAGAATATGTATATTTATGCTGGTTAGAAAAGGGATATATATGTATTTGTACAAGCATGTGATGAAGAGCAAAAGGAGAAGCATCTACTTTTTGTATTTTCCTTTTTTAAGCATTTCAGTGCATGGGTGATTTTACCATAAATTAATTGGTAATAAAAGGCTGATAAACACAATGTTTTTTAACTGTACCAGGAAAAAATAATGTTGTTAGAATACTATATGCATAATCTTTTCATAAACCTTTCCATTTTATGGCACCAATTACATTTTTCTTTCATGTTGCAATAAATGTTACTTAACCAAATAGCACAGCTCTTTGTGCATTTACTGCATTTGTTTCAGTAAGGGAATTAGTAGAATCCAATGCTAGGTTCTAGTAGATTGATAGTATTCATAAACCAAAGTTTTATACAGAGGTTGGAAGGGCAGGCTGCAGAGGAAGGGAGGGGGAGTCAGAATCTAGATACTTAATCCAAATACAAGCGACTTGTTTTTCATATAAATATATGACCTGTGTATAGTGGCTACAAACAAATGGTGCTAATAATCTTCAGATGAACATTGTCAATTAGCGACTTTCATGTATAAAGCTATAAATCTTTTGCTAATGTGGGAAGCCAGTAGTGTCATTACAACTAGGAATTATTTTATATACATAATATTATCCTTGGCATATAGAACTTTACGGTAAAGAAAATGTGATTTTATTTACCTAATAAGATAAAATATCCTAGATCACGTCAATATCATATATTAGATTAGGTTCAGTTATTTATTTATTTAAACTAGTGTTAACCAGTACTAGATTTAGATTAAGAGCACATATACCTTGAGGATCACTGTGCCTACATGTAAGCTTTTACCTATGGCTTAACATCATAAAGACATTGCTATTGATCCATACACTAATTTGCCTAAATTAGGATTTACAACTGTAAACAACTGTAAAGTTTGGGAAATTGTAGCTCCACAGGACCAAGTGCAAAGCTGTTAAACTTTAAACAAAATGGCTTTTAATTTCAGCAAGCAAATCAAAATAAGGCTTCCAGCAGCACACAAAAATACAAAATAAAGTCTGCTTATCTTCAGCACAAAGTAAAAGTAAAAGTAAAAAGGCACATACAGTTCATGGATGGGTCTTTGCCCCAAGGGTTTAACAGTCCTTGCAGGATCTTTTTAGCAGCCTCCAGCAGATGGATGCACAACTCTTCAAGACAGGTGTATTCACCAACTCCTCCTCACCACCATACCTAGCACTACTTCCTGTCTTTTAAGAGCTGCTTCCTGGGGGCTCTTAACCCTGTGTGTGCTGGAACCCCTGTAGTCAGGGGTGGAGGCTTTTTCCCACCCGAATATCACTTCAGAGCCTTAGAAATTCCGGGTCACAAATATCTCTCTATTAACACAGAGAGAACTGTGAGTCAGTCCTCCCTGATTAAAGCTATTCCCGGGAATTCCTCACCCATCCTGGGTGACCCCCTGAATACTACCACAGTTCCCTTAAAGGGACCATAACCCAAATATCAGTGCTATATAGCACCCGTCCAGGACCCAACCTTGGCGCCCTGTACATATCCCCCCCTCTGCCTCAAAATGGAGGTGTTGGAGGCACCATTCGACACCATACATTGGACTCGGGAGAGGGCATTGGCATTCTGATGTTGTCTCCCGGGCCTGTGCTCTACCCTGAAATTAAACTCCTGGAGAGAAAGGAACCACCTTGTCACCCTGGCAGTGGTGTGTTTGTTTTGTCTCATCCAGGTCATGGTCTGAGACCAGGCGAAACCTCCTACCTAGGAGAAAATATTGTAGGGAGTCCAGAGCCCACTTGTTGACAAGACACTTCCTCTCTACCACAGCATAGTTTTTCTCCACTGTCGTCAGCTTCCTACTCAAAAAAACTACTGGGTGCTCTTCCCCATTGACCTCTTGAGACAATACTGCTCCTCAGCCCTCACTTGAGGCATCTGTCTGCACCATAAACTCTTTCGCAATATCAGGAGCCACAAGCACCGGATGCTAGCACAATGCCACCTTAAGCTTCTGAAAGGCTTCTTCAGCAACTGTATTCCATTTGATCATTACTGACTTCCTGCCTTTTGTTAAGTCAGTCAATGGTGTAGCGATGGTGGCAAAGTTGGGGACAAACCTTCGGTAGTAACCAACTATGCCCAGAAATGCTCTGACCTGCTTTTTGGTTAGTGGGCGGGGCCAGTTCTGTATGGCTTCTACCTTATTCAACTGAGCTTTCGCTAGCACACTACCCACAATGTACCCTAGGTACCTGGCCTTCTCTACCCCAACCGCACATTTCTCAGGATTAATTGTGAACCCTGCTTTTCTCAGAGAGTCTATGACTGCCTGATCCCAGGGAAGATGGGACTCCCAATCAGTGCTAAAAATTACAATATCATCCAGGTAGATAGAGGTGTATTGTCGATGGGAGCGTAAGGTTTTGTCCATGGACCTTTGGAACGTGGCAAGGGCTGTGTGTAAACCAAATGGCATACTCTTATACTGGAAGTGGCCTTTGGGAGTGGAAAAAGCAGTTTTCTCTCTGGCTTCTTTGGTGAGGGGAATCTGCCAGTACCCTTTTGTGAGGTCCAACGTGGTGATGTACCGGGCAGGACCCAACCTTTCAATTAACTTGTCTACCCTGGGAATTGGATAGGCATCAAACTTGGACACTGTATTAGGTTTCCTAAAGTCATTACAGAAACGCAGGGTGCTGTTGGGTTTCGGTACCAAAACTATTGGACTTGACTATTCACTCTGCGATTATTTAATGATGTCAAGTTCAAGCATCCTTCTCACCTCTTCGGACACTGCCTTCCTATGAGCTTCTGGGATGTGATATGGTTTTAATCAGACTCTTACATTGGGTTCTGTTATAATGTCATGTTCAATGACATTGGTGAGACCAGGTAACCCTGAAAACATTGCTCTGTTTTTCTGCAGAAACTCCTTCGTTTGCTGGGTTTGAGGCCTAGAGAGCGTAGCAGCAACCTGTACCAGGTCAATTCCGGCAGGGTCTCCTGCATTGACACCTACCACAGCAGACATCTGTTCTCGATCTCTCCAGGGTTTTAACAAATTGATGTGATAAATTTGATATGGTTTCCTCTTACCAGGTTGGTGCACCCTGTAGTTCACCTCTCCCACTTTTTCCACCATCTCAAAGGGACCCCACCATTTGGCTAGAAATTTGCTCTCTACTGTGGGAATTAGAACAGCCACCCAGTCCCCCACATGAAACTGCCTGATGTTAGCAGACCAGTTGTACACCCTCCTCTGTGCATCCTGAGCCTTCTGGAGATGCTCCCTCACTAATGGCATCACTCTAGCCACCCTTTCCTGCATTTGAGTGATATGTTCTACCACTTTTTTGTGTGGTGAGGACTTTCCAAGGTTTCCTTCACTAGATCCAGCAGTCCACGGAGTCTTCGCCCGTATACCAGTTCAAACAGCGATAAGCCAGTGGATGCCTGTGGAACTTCCCAGATGGCAAATAACAGGGTAGGGAGCAACATGTCCCAGTCCTTTCCGTCCTTCTGGACCACTCTTTTTAACATTGACTTTAGGGTCTTATTAAACCTTTCAACAAGGCCATCTGTCTGAGGGTGATAGACGGACATCTGCAACTGCTTGATCTGAAACAGTTTGCACAAGTCCGCCATCACCTTTGACATGAAAGGGGTGCCCTGGTCTGTCAGTATCTCCTTGGGGAACCCAGTTTGTGAAAACATTTGAAACAACTCCTGGGTGGGCCAGGATCTCTGCTTTCAGATGCTCATAGTCACTGATGTGCTCAGATGGGAGGTCAAAGTAGATCTTTTGCGGGTCACCGGTAAGAAAAGGGAAGATAATGCCAGCCCATTGGTCATTGGGCGACACCTCTCTCTCTGCTATCTCCTTAAAGGTGGTGAGAAAAGCCTCTACATCATTTCTGCGTGTCAGTTTTTGCAAGAAATGGCTGGCTGTCACAGATACCTGGTTACCAGTGGCCACGACCGCTTGCTCTCGTCCCTGAGCCAGATGCTCTACTGCCTCCTGCAAGGCAGCCACCTGTGCTTAAGTGGACTCCTGCTGGGCATTAAACGGAGCGGCTAGCAACCATGTGCTTTCCTGTTGTGCAGCTACAGCCTGTGCCAGGGCCTGCTGCTGCTGAGCCATCTCTTCCTCATGGCGATGGTTTCCCTCTGCTGAGGCTTGCTGCTGGGTCATGGTGGCTTGCGCCAATGCCTTGATGACCTCCTCCATGTTTTTTTCTCTGCTGTTTGTAGTGTCTTAGCTGATTTCACCCAAGACATGCCATAGGTACACTCTCTCTTTAAATGTCAGTTTTCAGTTTTGCAATTCTGCCCGCATTCTCCACCAGTTGTAAAGTTTGGGAATTGTAGCTCCATAGGACTGAGTGCAAAGAGTATTTGCAAATGGTTCATGCAATCATTTTAATGTGATTTTTGTATGTTCTTTTCTACTTGTTTACATGTAATAAATGAATTTTTTATCCAAAGAATAGCCTCAGCAGCTACCCTCATGCTCTTACCCCTGTCCTTGTTTTCCTAAATCATTTTGGATGATGGTACTTCCCTCTGTCTAGTTGTAGGTGTCCCTATATCAAATTTATACACTGGAAACAAGGAGAATGAACATAGCCACTCTGTAACAGGAAGTCCAATCACAGCAGCAAGAAAAGTATTTGGAGGAGGCCAAGAGCATCCTACATACCACACACAAAATAATATACCAAGCATACACAGATTATATACACAGACACATTTCTTTGGTAAAAAGTGACCAAACCTAGCTAGGCATGGAAACTTTCAGGCAATCTCAACTTGCTAGCCATATCACACGGAGAGTACTATGGCTAGATTAGATGACAATTCTCATGAAATGGCTGCCAGAGTCCATAATTGTGGATGCTTTTTATACACGTTAAGTTTGTGGGAGTTTATTTCCTAACTGAAGGCAATGACAGAACCTAGAATCTTGACAGAAGCAGGAGAAGAGGAAAACCACTTGGATCCGAGCTGGGTAATTAAGGAGAAGGTTGTGCCAGCTCTCCAAGGCAAGGAAAAGATTACATTTAAAATCTGAACTTGTATCAATCAAAAAGGGACTCCTATAGCTGGGATTGGTAGGAAGCTTCCCTAAAACGAATTATAGTAACCACTTACATTGATGATGCCTGTAGCTACAGGCTTCATCCTGGACCATTTTTTAGAGCCGGCAGTTGGCTTGCTTATAAAAGCAACCTCCTAGTGGCTAACTAGCTTGATTGCTTTTACAAGCAACTGAAGGGGATGCCCCCCTCCAGCTGCCTACTGCAGCTTTCTTGGGCTCTCCCGTTCCACTGGTATATGCACCAGCTGGTCTGAGAGCTGAACAAAGACCTGATTGGCTTCAATCGGCTATGGTAACTTAGAAGCGATGACCTGACATCACTTCCAGTTTACCCGGATCTCAACGGCACCATTTTAAAAGAGGCAAAAGCAATCTCAAACACCAATCTTGATGTCTTATAGACCCCAGATTTCTCCATAAAGAGTACCTGTCATATGCCTATTACTTGTAACAAGGATGTTTACATTCCTTGTGACAGCAATAAAGTGATGAAACATTTTTTCTATGCAATGGTGTAAAAATAAAAAAAAATAAAAAATGAATAATTAAAAAAAATTTAAGTGCCCCCATCCCCCAGTGCTCGCACGCAAAGGCGAATGCGCACGCACGCAAATAGCGATCGCCCCACACATGTGAGGTATCGCCATAAATATCAGATCATGGGAGTAATTCTTGCACCAGACCTCCCTTGTAAATCTAAAGTGGTAACCTGTAAAGGTTTTTAAAGCATCGCCTATAGATAGTAAAATTTATCTAATTTGTCGCCATTACACGGGCATGTGTAATTTTAAAACATGACATGTTTTGTATCTATTTACACAGCGTAACATCCTCTTATGCATTGTGTTTTTTGCATTCAAATTCAAACAAGTGTAATTTTCCCCAAAAGAATTGTGTTTGAAAAACCGCTGTGCAAATACTGTGTGACATAAAAATTTACAATACCCACCAGTTTGTTCTCTAGGGCCTCTGGTTTTTAAAAAAACTATAATGTTTGGGGGTTCTAAGTAATTTTTTAGCAAAAAATTATGTTTGTTACATGTAAACAAAAAGTGCCAGAAAAGGCTTGATCTGGAAGTAACAAAAGAATGTCTCAATTGGTTTGTTGGGCTATTTAGGTCTGTTCCTTTGTAGAATGCACAGTCCATACAATTTATGATTTGTCGCACAAATAGCTAAAAAGGAGAACGTAGGTTAAACGATCCAGGAAGTACAATCCAACTGCTAAAATGTTGTTGCAGCAGATTATAGAGATCAAAAATAAAGATGTACTGAGTAAACTTTCTGATTTCAACACAATTGAAGTAGCATTTGTAACTCATGGGTAACTGTCAGCTGGAATTGCCTATAAAGAACTATCAGAGTTCAGTAGTAAATATTTCCTGTTGTGTGTTTGCTGTATTATTGCCAAAAATGTGTTTTGTTAAGGTGTTTATTGCTACCAAATGCCTTAATGACCGAGCACCCCAGTAATGTAGTTAGTGCTGCCATATAGCTATTGCATCTAGAAACACTCATCACATAGTGGGAATTCATTTCCTTGGCCATGCTGCTCCGCGAACAGAGGCCCTCTTCTTTGTAATGAAATAAGGCTGAAATCTTCATTGAAAATTCAACTGGGAATGGTGTGCCTGAAGGAATTGAGTCACGGCCTCCGTTGCATGCAGATAAGCATCATAAATACATGAAAAGCGAATATTACTTCAACTGTATCACTCTACCATCCCTGCCCTTGATAAATGACCTCATAAAATGCAGTGTTGAGGCAGGCCTGTTACTTTGTTTTATGGGTTTGCAGAGACTCAGCTGACACACGATGATCCCTTGCAAAATATCCATTATCTGAGGCTGACATAATACCCGTCAAGCCACCTTGTATAGATTGTTTCATCAGAATTATTTGTTCTTTGCATTCCTATATATTTTGGGAGAAGGTTAAGAGACCAGGGAAAGCAGAACATATTTGTTCAGAATTAGCGCAATCGACTGGTTTGCTGAGCTGGTAAGGATCTACTGTAGTATCCAAGAAACACAGAACAATCCAATCTTCTTTAGAGAGGCTGCGGCTTGCTGTAGTGTTAGCATAAAGCATGCTCTATGTGACATCTGTTACCAAGACTCCACTAGTAAGCCTGCAACAGAGCACATGGACTCATTTTATTACAAATATAGAGTCTGTACTTAACTAAAGTTTATGGTTTAATAATATACAGTACTTAGCTTAAATGAATCTTTCCAAAGCAAAATGCCAAATACCAAGAACAAGCTGTGCTGATGGGACTTTTCATTAAGGCAATAGGGGCTTTTCATTAAAACAATAGAGCCTGTACTGGTCTGATGCTTATTACAAAGTAATATAGTTAGTGTAAATGTGCTGTATAAAAGCAGAGTGCAAACAACAGAATCCAATTCTGTTCTGCATATCGGGTTTAGGCAATGTTATTTACAGTATATTTTTTATTGAATCTCTACAACCACCAAACAGTTTCAAGCCTACACTAGGAAATATCAAACGGAGAATGAGAGTTTGGTGGCTGCAGAAAAATAAAGCAAATGATTTCCTGTAATGCTGTGGGTAAGTATGGCTATTTATTGCCTCCTTACCTTTTTTTCTATTCAAAGAGTTTTATTTTTTATTTATCAGGTGAACAACTACGTAGAAGCAGCATACAAAAATTTTGCTAATAAGATCTGTCTCCTTGCAGCAAGCAAAGAGGCAAATTGGACACATACTGTAGATGGTACAATATTCACAAAAGATAAACAAACCAGTTTAACAGGTGTGACTCAACTGTCCAAAGTGGGAGAACCAAATGCCTTTTCCCAGCCATAGCTTGGGATTCTGGTGGGACAAAATGCTTCCTAGGGTAACAGAGATTTAAGAAAATGGGAAGGGAAAGAAGATAGGGTAGGGTGGGTTCCCTGGATTGTAGTAGCATCCTCAATGAATCATTGGGTGAAATTTAGTAGTCTCTGGGACTCAAGGCTCCAATAAGGTTGTGTCAAAGTCAGGAGGTAGGAAGTTGTTGATCCATGGGTTCAGACTTTCTGATATTTGCATATTCTACCGTGTAGGGTTGCCTCAATTTTGACATGGACCATCACCTGTGTGATCTTGTGTTTGGTTGCCAAAATACCAAGGGTTGAAGTTTTCCAAGACCTGGCTATAGTTTGCTTGGCAGATGTGGTTACATGCAGTCTAATGCGTTATGATTTAAAAGCGCTAGATGAGGGTTTGGTAGGTGATGTCAAATAACAAAATATTTCTGACCAAAAGGCTCATACTAATGGACCGGACCACCATATATGTACATTTGTGCCCAGCTCGTTACAACTGCAAAAATATGTGATATTGTGGCTTAGGACATATTTTGTTATTCTCGCAAGTACCAGGTACCATCTGGATAACACCTTATAGGTCTTTTCCAGAGCTAACATGTTCTTTGATGCTCTGTGTGTGGCCAGGCAAATTGCAGATCAGCCCTCGCCTCCAGGGTGAAGCATAAATCAGCCATCTACCTAGCAATATAGGTTGGAGGGGTAGATGTTGAATTACCTAGCAAAGTTTTCTATAACTGGGGCTTTACCCCTTTCTCATGTGGGTCAGTAATACATATGTTTTCAAATGCTGCCCTTTGCCATAGGTCTGAGTTAGTGCAAGAGTGTATTGGGTAAAAGTGCCATATTTGCAGGTATCTGAATTTTTTCGAATTCGGAAATTGATTTGTTTTCTGTAACAAGGCAAAGGGTTTAAAACCGGTCAAGGTAACTATTTAAAGGCTAAAAGGGCCAGGTCTATTACTTCCACGCTACCCGAATGTGGGACTTTACTACTTGCATGGTATTTTAAACTCTTTACATTTCTTCACACCCAGTTCCTGATGAAGTGGGGTTTGGCTATGCATTGCTTAGAGCTATCTCAAGCCATTTTCCTAATTTTTATGTCCTGGTAACCTTGCTATTAGCCCCCCACCTCTCCAGATACACATTCCTCTCCATTTTTTCATACTTAGCTCCCTTTCTGTAGCGCTCTTGCACATTTCTGTTGGATGCCTTATATTTATACAGTATTTGTTATTTTACAAATGTTATTATTATTAATATTATTATCATATAGGATTTTTTTAGTGCCAACTATTTGTGCATAAAGGAAGACAGTACAGTTACAATACAATTCAAGACAAGAGGGTTAAGAGGACCTTGCTTGTGAGAGATTATTTATTTGCATTACTATTAAAAACGTTTTTTGAGATTGTGTTACTTTTGTGTGCCACCATGGCTTGATGCATATTCTCTGGCTTTGTCAGACTTTTATGAGCATCATATCCTGCATCCTGGAAGTGTGGTAGGTCATCTGCCTTAAAAGTATGAGAGTTTATAGTCAAGATGTCCCCAACACCATGGGACTTTTTTTTGTTAGTTACCATGTAGACCTGGTGGACAAATCTTACGACAGTACAGTTATGATGACAATAGTAGTATCTCCATTCATGGTTCTTAAGAGCAGCTTGGTTTCTGTAATTGAAAGGAAAGCATACATCTTAAGTAGATTGTCAACATCTCTGCCTGATATGTGATCTCATGAAATGTCCAGATAAAAGATGTCACAACTCTCACTGTGTAGGACATCAATGTTGTTTTTTTCTTTGCTGCTAATCCAACATGTGTCATGTTGTAAGTCACTAACCACCCACAGAGTCCTTGTATTTCTTATTTGCCAATAATAAGCTAACATTTTCCCAAGTACATTTTTCTCCTATCTGTGTGATTTGTCTTACAAACTGGAATATCAATACATGAAGTGACAGGATTTGTGATTACACAATGTGCTCACAGACACACAAACAGTGTGATCACTGATAAGGACTGTACAGCATTATTTTTCCACCTGTTAGAAGCCTTAGGCACTGACAGATCCTTTCCACCTAGATTGTAGGTCTTCTCCTGTTAATCTCACTCTATAGCAGCCAAATGTAGATTAAATGAAATAATTAACAGGCAGAAGAATGTCGTTGGCACTGGTTTAACAAACTGTGACACCTAAGGCAGAAACAATGTGTTGGCTTTAATCACTGTTAGTTACAGACATAAAACCTTGATTTTAGTTTGCAAGGTGCTTAGAGCATTTATTTCCTTCATGGTAGCCAGAGACTGATGCCTCAGTTAATTCAAGTAAACCTATCCTAAAAGAAATAGAGGGGCTTCTATTGCTGACCTTTTTCTAAAAATGTAGTTGCCTGGATGTTACCCTGGACTTAATGCCTAATGCATAAAGGTTAAACTCAAGGCAGGTGTAAAAGACATAAATGAATGCTGGTATGTTTTCAATAGTCACTAGTCACTAAATTTAAATTTAACCGGTTCAATACAGGGCATTTTCACCCCCTAAAAAAATGAATAAAAACCAAGCGCTGATGTGGATAGATATGTGTGATATAAATAAATTGTGCTTAAAAATATATATATACCAATATAGTTAGTGCTATGATAAAATCGGTAAATTAAAGCTTCTATCAATATAGGGTGATCAGATAACCAAACAAATAGTACTAAGTATAAAATTGATGCGCTTTAAAAAAATAGTGCGCAATATGCTGCTGCGACTAAGCTTAAATCCAGGAATAAAAAATGCATACATGTGAATAAAATAGATAAAATAATTATGGTGCTAATACATGTGTTAAAATTGCCAAAATAAATCTTCAAATTGGTGATGTGACGGTGAATATAAATAAAATAATAATGACACTCTGAGTACAATGTCCAGGCAGAGATAAATAGTGGGGGAAAGTAAAAATAATTAAACAGTTCCTTCCCTTAATCCAGATTGATTGACTCACTGGGTTAGATCGTTTGTATCAGGATATTTAGTTTTTCTTACATCCCACTTTAGCCATAATTTTGCTGGTGATTCGGCTCTCAGGATAAAGGTTTTATGCAAAGCAAGCAAAGAAAAAATAGATCATTGTGCAGTGAACTTACTAGATAGTACATAAGCAAAACAGGGACAAGAGATACACTCACAAACTCCCGGTCTATTAGAAGCATGCAGATTGCAGTCAGCCGCTGTGGACGAGGTTTCCCATAGAGAAACAGCTGCTGTTAACCTTCAGGTGTATTGCAGCACTGAACGTCCTAAGCTCCTCCCACCGCGCCCCCTAGACGGCCGGGAATCCCAGGACGTCATATGACGTCCACCCAGGATGGGAGATCCCATCTGTGGACGTCATATGACTATGGCTGGGTAGGGAAGTGGTTAAAGTGGAACTAAACCTATTGATTTACCTGTTTATCAAAACAGTTAAATTCAAGGCATGTCTTGAATGATAACTGTCACAAGTTCTTGCGCTCTCAATCAAACTATCAAGCCATCAAATGGCTGGTGTCATAACTGATCACATGTGCAGCACCATGGCAACTGCAGATCAAACAGAAGCTAAGATGGCAGCTTCCTTGGCTGTAACGGAGAGGAGGGTTTAGTTCTGCTTTAATGGGAAACCTCCCAAAACAGTTACATTTCAAGTGGAACTAAAGCCTCCTTTCATTTACAGCCAGGCAAATTGCCATTTTGATCTGCAGTTGCCATGGAGCAGAATATGTAATCATCTGTGACACCAGCTATTTGGAGGCTTGGCAGTTTGGTTGAGGCAAAAGCAAATATGAGCATTATCATTCATGGCATGCCTTTATTGTAACTGTTTTGGGAAACAGTTAAATTGATTGGGTTTAGTTCTGCTTTAAAGCATGCCGTGAATTATAGCTGTCACATTTGCTTATGCTTCAAACTGTCAAGCCATTAAATGGTTGATGTCATAACTGACCACATGTACAGCAGCATGGCAGCTACACATCAAACAAGTATATCTAGCATCAAAAGGAACAAATCAAGATGGCAGCCTCCTTGGCTAGAAAGCATAAGGGGGTTACAGTAGTTCTACTTTAAATGCAAACAGTGTAAATAACTGAATCTAACTTGGTATCATCCTCTTGCAACCCATTTACATCCACGCCCAGACTGGGAGAGGGAGAAACAGCACACATTGATAATCAGTTGTGCTGCAGTGTTCTTGTGCTTAAAAAGGAACATGCTGATATAAGCAGAGAGAAGAGTAACTGAACCAAAAAAAAAGACAGAGAGCACTGGCTTTGTGAATATGTAGACTGTTTATTATTAAATATGATAGGTAAACATTGATAGTGCGAGTGACTCATCTATTCTGGAGAGGCATGTCATTTCATAGATGTCTTCCAACAGCCGCAACATGGCAAGACACAATACTGGCTGACACTTTTCAGGGATCCGCCTCTTTCTTCAACGCCTTGTTGAAACACATCAGCCAGTACTGTGTCTGGCTATCTTGTGAAGGAAGTGTGACTTCACACTCTCCTCTGGGTGATCATTGCAAGGATTCTGACAAATAACAAGTACCAGATTCCTACTATTTGTTGCTTTGCAGAAATAGTCGATTTTTCAGCAAACCGATTCCGAAAGGGAGGATCTGGTTTATTATAATCACTTGGTGCACTCTCCGTGTTCTTATGAGAAAAGTTGCAGCATCAGGATTCCTTTGAAATTATTTAACCCTTGTGGAGTATCTCACCAAACTTACATTCTTATCACACAGGGTGCCTAAAATTTGAGTTTTATCTTAGTGCAGACTTCTGTCAAAATCAGTGAGCCTGAGCAGGAAATGCCATTACTGGGGCATTCTGTACACAATGTATGCTATATTATTGATATTTATTTTTTTTATTTTTTGCAATTTATTTTTTTTCCACAGAAGTGGAGCTACCCTTTTGAGGACAGAGTTAAGGGCAGTTGCTACTGTATATATTGTGACCTATAAGGAATTTCTTCATGCGCTTATTTCTGATAGGTCCTCTTTAATAACAGAAGGTATTGGCCAATGGTGTGTTTGAAAATGGAGCACCAACCAGATTTCATCAGTTTGTATACTTGGTAAATAATTACTACTAATAGTAATGATAATAATGTGTCTTTATTATGGTTTACTCTGTTCATTAGATTCCTCCTTACTGAATAAACACAGGTGTCTGCATTTTGCCCACCATTTTATAGTTTAAAATAAACTCCCATGCAAGTTAAAATAATATTTATAGTAAAAAGAGTGTCAGTTCTCACTGAAGAATTATAGAAAGGATCATGAACTCTATACGAAGCTGAGTTGATATGTACATCTCACTATTTATTGTTAAAAATGGCTTGTGGGGCCACTTTTTCCTGCATCCTATTGGTTGCCCTAATGATGGACTAATAGGAAATGACCAACTAATAGGAAAGCAAATGAGGTTGGAAGAGATGGATCAAGACTGACTTTTTGGGAAAAAAATTACCTGCAGTGGCCTATATCTCCAAATCTATTATTTGCTTTGATGTGGTCTTCTGCTTGTCCATTTTGTCATCTTACAGGGTATTTGAATTGGCCAAGTTTAAGATAGGTTATCTTACATTTTCAAATATTTAGAAGAATTTAAATCTCTATCAAACACCTAAGAATTAAATTGGTTCTTGACAATTTTTGGACTTCTTTTTATTTTCTTTCAATCCTCTTTATTTCTTTTCTTCACATTTCTTTACCTTGATAGGCTACATAAGTTTTGGTTGCATAACGGTTGCATAACATTGTGTAATAAATACATATAGTGAGACTCTAAAACTACTTCGGGAGACCGGTCATAATGGTTAACCACTTGCCGCTCGCCATATAGCAAAATGACGGCGGCAAAGTGGTTTCAATATCCTGATTGGACGTCATATGACCTCCAGCAGGATGACACCCGCCGCGCGCCCGTGGGGGCGCGCATAGCGGCGATCGGTGGTGCGGTGTGTCAGTTTGACACACTGCTACACCGATCTAAGTAAAGAGTCTCTGATGGAGACCTTTTACCACGTGATCAGCTGTGCCATTGATTGGCTTTTCCTCACTCGCGTCTGTCAGGCGCGAGTAGAGGAGAGCCGATCGGCTGCTCCTCTCACAGGGGGGTCTGTACTGATTGATTATCAGTGCAGCCCCCCCAAGGATGCCCACAATGGACCACCAGGGATGCCACTAGGACCACCAGGGATGTCCCCACCAGGTATGCCACCTTAGACCACCAGGGATGCAATCAGTGCCCACAATGGATGCCAATCAGTGTCCACAATGGGCATCACTGATTGGCAGGCATTATTGTTTGGCACTGATTGGCATCCATCCGTACCATCACTGTGCCCATCCATGCCCATCCCTACCACCTATCAGTGCCCATCCATGCCACCTTTCAGTGCCCATCAGTGCTGTATATCAGTGCCACCTATCAGTGCCCATCAGTGCCGCCTATCAGTGCCCCATCAGTGCCACATATTAGTGCCCATCATCAGTGCCCATCAGTGCCACCTCATCAGTGCCACCTCATTGGAGCCACCTCATCGGTGCCCATCAGTGCTGCCTTATCAGTGCCCATCAGTGCAACCCATCAGTGCCCATCAGTGAAGGAGAAAACATACTTATTTACAAAATTTTATAACAGAAACAAAAAAAAACATTTTTTTTTCAAAATTTTCGGTCTTTTTTTTATTTGTTTAGAAGAAAATAAAAATCCCAGAGTTGATCAAATACCACCAAAAGCTCTATTTGTGGTAACAAAATGATAAAAATTTAGTTTGGGTACAGTGTAGCATGACCGCGCAATTGTCATTCAGAGTGCAACAGCGCTGAAAGCTGAAAATTGGTCTGGGCAGGAAGGTGTATAAGTGCCCGATATTGAAGTGGTTAAGGATACCTACTAGGTTAAAGTAATGTTTTTTGAATGACAAGCCAAATTTTTACTGTATTTATTTTATTATATTATATATATAATATATTGTATATTATTTTATTTATTATTTTACAATGCATACTCATGTGAATTTATATGCTCACTGACATGCTTATGTTACACATGTTTTTTGTACAACTGTTATTTTCTTGTTTTTTTAATAAAAACGTTATTGTGAAACCAAAAAAAATAGGTTATCTTAAAATGTTACTATCCTAAAGTGGTTGTAAACCCTTGTGTTTTTTCACCTTAATGCATCCTATACATTAAAGGGGTTGTAAAGGTAAATTTTTTTTTTTTTTAAATAACAAACATGTTATACTTACCTTCACTGTGCAGCTCGTTCTGCACAGAGTGGCCCCGCACCTGCTCTTCTGGGGTCCCTCGGCGGCTGTCTCAGCTCCTCCCCGCAATAACTAACCACCTTAATGCGAGCTCTCTCACATGGTGGTTAGTTATTGCGGGCACGCTCCCGTGATACAGCCGGCGGCTATAGCCGCTCGCTGTATCACTCGGCCCCGCCCCCGGCGCGTCGCATCATTGGCTGTGATTGACAGCAACGCGAGCCAATGGCTGCGCTGCTTTCAATCCATCCACTATAGCCAATCAGCGACCAGGCTGATCGGCTGAATGGAGGTCGGGAGCGAGCGGCCGAGTTTCGAGGTGTCAGGTAAGTAAAACGGGGGGGCTGGGGGCGGCGGTATTTTCAAAAGTTTTTTCACCTTAATGCATAGAATGCATTAAGGTGAAAAAATGTATACCTTTACAGCCCCTTTAAGGTGAAAAAACACCTGGCAGTGACCGGCCCCCCCAGCCCCCCCGTTTTACTTACCCGAGCCCTGTATATCGCTCGCCAGAAACGCGCTCTCCCTTTCTGCAGGGGGTCCAATGATGTGGGCATCGGGGGGGCAGGGCCGAGTCCGGCATTCATGTCTATGGACGCAAATGCTGGACTCAGGAACATGCCCACAAGGTGAGCCCCCGGGAGAGCGCTTCTCCTGGGGGGTTATCTGATACGGGGAGGAGCAGCGAGAGCCATCGGAGGACCCCAGAAGAGGATGTTTGGGGCCACTCTGTGCAAAACGAGCTGCACAGTGGAGGTAAGTATGATATGTTTGTTATTTATTTTTTTTTAAAAAGGAACCTTTACAATCACTTTAAATCTGAAAAAAAAAAAAAAAAAAAAAAGCAGAGATAGAAAAAAGTACTGGTTACATTTAACAACTAAATAAAGATGCAATTCTTGTACCAGTTAGGAAATAAAACAGCCATTTCAGTTCATCAGCACTCAAATCAGGAATTCATCCTAGAAGAGCGCACTTGTTTTCACCCGCACAATGTGTATATTGCAACATATATTCCATCCATTCCCATGTAAACAAACAAAGCAGAACATAAATAGCTCCACAGAATGAATCAAACTGTGCCTTTTATGATTCTAAAAAAATAAAAAACAAACTTAAATCTTGCCTGGAAATTCCCCGCAGACGATCACATAATACATCAGTCCGAAAGCCGGGGAAAGATTTGCATATCTATTATGAGTTTAATCAGAATCAGCTTGGCAAGAGCTCAGTCAAATCACAATGCACCTTTATCACACAATTTCCAAGGAAAACACTCTGACATGCCGTAAAATGGGATAATGGACATGCCATTTTGTTTTATCCCATAAAAAATTGAGTTGATTAAAAGCAACACCAAGTACTTCTGAGAATAAAGGCATACAAAATAGTGTTTGTTGAGTGACTGAAATAGTGTAGTCCTTTGTTTATGCAGCTTGTGCCACTATTTCTAGGAGGCACCTGTACATTCACCACTCAGCTTGTGGACAATCTGCTATATTTAGACGGCACCAAACAATTCTCAAGCTGGTGGGACCAAAAAATTTGGGGGTTAGTTAGATAACACAGCACTACTTCAAGGCTGGTTTCACACTGAAAGCACCGGCCATTAGCGGTAAAGCATCGCTCGTTTAAGCGGCGCTTTACCGCTAGCGGGGCATTTTTAACCCCAAAAAAGGGGTTAAAAATTCCAGTGTTGCAGAGTTTCCGAAGCGCTTTTTAGGTGCTTCGGAAGCGCTGCCCATTCATTGCAATGTATACAGCGCTCCCAAACCACCCCAAAGATGCTGCTAGAAGGACTTTTACGAATGTCTGGCCAGGTGTGACCCTTTGTAATGAATGGGAGGCAGGTGCTATTTCTAACGCTAAAACGCCTGAAAACAGCCTCAGTGTGAAAGGGGACCAAAATATGAGTGAGCCAAGAGTAAGTTATCGCATTAGTAAGCCCCACTATTATCTGTTATTTCTATTATGAATATGAGGAGGGAATCCTAATCTGTAAGCAATACAATTTTTGAAATGTAATTGTTTTTTCAAGTGCTTTTTAAATTTATACATGGCCATGCATGACCATTTGAACAGTAAGTAATAAGAAATATCTCCTATGGGGAAACACATAAAAAAAAAAAAAAAAAAAACTTAATAGAGTGTCGAAGAATCTTCCACTCTTTCTAAAACATGAAAAATCGCTTTTTAGGTGCTTCGGAAGCGCTGCCCATTCATTGCAATGTATACAGCGCTCCCAAACCACCTCAAAGATGCTGCTAGAAGGACTTTTACGAATGTCTGGCCAGGTGTGACCCTTTGTAATGAATGGGAGGCAGTTTTCAGGTGCTTTACAGGTGCTATTTCTAGCGCTAAAATGCCTGAAAACAGCCTCAGTGTGAAAGGGGTCCAAAATATGAGTGAGCCAAGAGTAAGTTATCGCATTAGTAAGCCCCACTATTATCTGTTATTTCTATTATGAATATGAGGAGGGAATCCTAATCTGTAAGCAATACAATTTTTGAAATGTAATTGTTTTTTCAAGTGCTTTTTAAATTTATACATGGCCATGCATGACCATATGAACAGTAAGTAATAAGAAATATCTCCTATGGGGAAACACATAAAAAGACAAAAAAAAAAAAAAAACTTAATCGAGGGTCGAAGAATCTTCCACTCTTTCTAAAACATGAAAAATGGTTTAGCTTGAGTCCCTTAGTCACTCAGTCCAGTTATGTATGCATTAAAACCTATTTCTTTCACACCTCTGTATGTACAATTTAATGAGCCCTTGTCAGGAACCATGAACCAGACAGAGACAGAAAGTGCATTTAAAATCACACCTTTAATGAAATAGCAAAAATAACACAGTTCAGGAACATAGTCAAAAACAGAAGCCAGGGTTTGGATGCCAGAGTATCAGACTATCCAGGAAACCAGAAGTCAGCATAGTCGGGAGCAAAAATCAGGAATAGGAATCGGAAGGGAAGACAGCTAGGCCAAGTCAAACACAGGAAGGAATGTAAGGAAGGAATATGGAGATCATAGACCATGCAAGGGCAAGGAGGAAATGAGCTTAGCTGCATAAATAGCAAAACGAGATTGGCTGTAGGCTGGACTTGAGAGGCAGGTTAATGGTAACCAGGTGAGACACTGAGGTAACAACACGTGGCTTGTAATTACCCGACAGCTGAGCAGCTTCTGAGCCCTGAAAAAAAGAACTGCTTATTAAGTAACAGGAGCCCAGCCCTTACAGCCCCAGAGGAATTTTAGACATGTGCAGTTTGTTTCGCTCCAAATTGAATTTCGGACTAATTTTCGGAAAGGGGTTAAAAATTACAGTACCCGAATAGTACCAAATTTAAACGAATCTGAAATAACTAAAAAAAATTTGGACAAAATTCTAATTCAAATAATTTTAGAATTGTTTTCGAATTAAAATAGTTTTAAAATTCGAATTTCAAAAAATTTCAAAAAATTTCAATTTCCAAAGAGAATAAATTAGAATAGAAAATAAAGGAATGTAATAGAAAAAAAAATAGAATGGAAAAGAATATAACAGAAAATAAAAGAATAGAATATAATAGAGTAAAACAGAACAAAACAGAATAGAATAACATAGAAAGAATATAACCATCTTCTGAAATTCCAATTTCAAATAGAGTAAATGGGAATTTGAATACATAAGAAAAGAATAGAATAGACTATAATGGAATAGAAAAGAATAGAATTAAAAAAAAAACAATAGAATACCATAGAATAGAAAGAATATAACCATTTCCCAAAATTCAAATAGAATCAATTCAAATTTGAAAATAATAGAAAAGAATACATTATAATAGAATAGAAGATAACAGAACAGTATAGAAAAAAACCACCGAATAGAACAGAATAGAATAGAAAGAATAAAACCATCTTCAGAAATTCAAATTTTGTATAGAATCAATTTGAATTTAAATTGAAAATAATAGAATAGAAAATAAAATAATAGAATAGAAAAAAATAGAATAAACAAATAGAAAATAATATAATTAAAAAAACTACAGAATAGAATAGAAATAATATAACCATTTCCCAAAATTCAAATAGAATCAATTTGAATTTGAATAGAATAGAAAAGAATAGATTGGGATAGGAAGATGGTTATATTCATCCTATTCTATTCTGTTGTTTTTTTCTATAATATTGTGTTATTTTCTATCCTATATTTTCTACTCTATTCTTTTCTATTCTATTCAAATATAAATTGATTCTATTTGAATTTTGGAAACTGGTTACATTATTTATATATTCAAATTTGAATAGAATAGAAAAGAATAGAGTAGAATAGAATAGAATAGAAAATATCACAATATTATAGAAAAAAACAACAGCATAGAATAGAATGACTATAACTATCTTCCTATTCCAATCTATTCTTTTCTATTCTTTTCAAATTGATTCTATTTGAATTTTGGAAAATGGTTATATTATTTATATTCTATTCTATTGTTTTTTTAAATTCTATTCTTTTCTATTCTATTCGAATTCAGAGGATGGTTATAATCTTTCTATTGACCGTTGATCACGTGACAGCTGATCACGTGATGTAAACATAAGATTATTTACACTGACAGCTTGAGCAGAAAAATAAAGCTGATCACCAGCTTGTGTCAGAGGTACAGCTTCTGAGCCCTGAAAAAAAGAACTGCTCCTGAAGAGGGTGAGATATTACCCAAGTATCTGTGCCCATCAGTGCAACCTGCCAGTGCATAGCAATGCCGCCAATCAGTGCCCACCAGCACCACCTACCAGTGCCCACCAGTGCCACCTGTCAGTGCCCATCCATGCCCATCAGTGCCCACCTATCAGTGCCCATCAGTGCCCATTCGTGCCACCTATCAGTGCCACCCAAAGGTACCCATCATGACACCCATCAGTGATTAAATACCACAAAAAAAAGCTCTATTTGTGGGAAAAAACTATAAAAAAAACTCATTTGGGTACAGTGTTGCATGACCGCGCAATTGTCATTCAAAGAGTGACAGCATGGAAAGCTGAATATTGGCCTGGGCAGGAAGGGGGTTTAAGTGCCCAGTAAGCAAGTGGTTAAAATAAAAAGGTGCAGGACACATATATACATCTATTGAGCTGCATTGACAGCCCATATATTCTAATGCAAAGCACCTCAACAGAAATGAGTGTGTTGCAGCATGCTGCGTTCAAGCATGAATTAGCCGTATGAGAAAATGTAACAAAATTAGAGACACTGATCACACCAATAAAACCATTTTTTATCTTCATATTAAAGGATTATTCTTAATTAGATACCAGGGTTGACAGCTCCAGTTTTGTTCCAGTTTCCTTTGCTTCAAGATTTGTAATTTCCAATCTATATGTATGCAAGTGTCATATCTTTATTCAGTTTGTGAAAGGTAAATATCATGTGCCTGCATATATATACAGGTATCAGATAAAATACAACAAAATGCATCAATATCTTTCCCTCTAATTAATACTGCACTAGGAGTGTGTTCTTGATAGACACCACAGTCAGATAAAATATAAAAAAGTTCAAACTGATGTTTGGATGTAGCAAGGATAAATATGAAGCTGAGGACTTTTTGTTCTAGATCTGCATGCTAATGGATATGACCTTAGAATGCCGCAGCTGAATAGTCATGCTAAACAATAAACTACATTCAGGCTGCAGCTTCATTCAGAACGAGGACGCATACCAACAACCTTGGACTAAAATGATGTCTAAAACTAGGTGAATTACAGGATGAAACAGACATAAGTGATTTAAAGTTTACTGAAATTAAAGCGATGGTAAACCCCCCCACCAAAAAAATAAAATAATGTATTGCAGCTTCACAATCCTTAAATGTGGTTGCATTCCTTTCTTTTTTTTAGGCGTCGGGTGTCTGCACTCTGGATGGTGGAGCAACAGATTCACCCTTTGGACAACAGCATTGTTAATCTGGAGAGAGGGTAGAGTTATGGCGCGTACACGCGACCGGTTTTGCCGTCGGAATAAACTCAGAAGGTTTCTCCGACAGAACCTTGACGGAATTCCATTCAAGCGGTCTTGCCTACGCACAGTCAAACTAAAGTCCAACCAAAGTCCAACCGTCCAGAAGGCGGTGATGTACAACACGTACGACGGGACTAGAAAAAGGAAGTTCAATAGCCAGTAGCCAATAGCTTCCGTCTCGTACTTGCTTCACAGCATGCGTCGTTTTTGGCCTGTCGGAACAGCATACAGGCGAGCGGTTTTCCCGATAGGAATTGGTTCCGTCGGAAATATTTAGAACATGTTCTATTTCTAGGTGCGTCAGAATTTTCAAAAAAGAAAGTCCGATAAGGCATACACACGATCGGAATAGACGATGAAAAGACTCCATCTGACTTTTTCTGTCGGACGTTCCGCTCATGTGTACGCGGCTTTAGATGTACTAGCAGATTTAGATGGATATATATATATTTTGTTTTGGGGTTTAAAAGTGCTTTAATATACTGTACATGTTTGAATAATGGTCACATGAATACTACTGCCCTTTCCCTGCCCCGGTATATCCGATCAGCCCCCAACCTGTCCACCTTTAGGGGATCCCTGAAAACTCACTTATTCAGGGAAGCCTATCCCATACCCACCTAACAACCCATCAAATCATTCCCCGCGTCTATTACCTTTTGTACCACCACCTCCTCCCTTTAGAATGTAAGCTCTACGAGCAGGGCCCTCCTGACCCTTCTGTATTGTACTGTAATAGTGCTGTCCCCCCTCTACATTGTAAAGCACTGCGTAAACTGTTGGCGCTATATAAATCATGAATAATAATAATAGTACTGAATAAATATACAGTGGAACAAAACATGGTTACTTGATCCATACATGATGAATAAAATAGCAATCATGGCGCCTGGTTTAATAAAAGCTAATCACCTATGCCAATGCAGGAACAAGTAAATCGTATATACTCGTAAAATAGACTTTTCCTATTTACGCAAAACTGTGAGAACAGACTACCACTTATATTTTTTTTTTTTACTAACTAGTGTGGTTTTCTAAAGAATGTACACTTTGGCCTCTGAGTATATGTCAGCTAAGCCTTGGTGTGCCTAATGTGATTATCCCTTTTTTTTTTTTGAGGGGGGGCTCTAATTTTTAAATGTGCATACCATATAGAAATAAAACTGAACCAAGTGCGCATGGCGAATGTAAAAGGTGACAATGAAACACTTAATAAAACTTGTAAAAAAATCAAAGTGAACTGCACGTAGATGAGCACTGTAGGGCTCCTTTCAGACTACACATAGTGGGAACAAGCACTCCTGCTTGTGATTTTCAATGCACAATTTTCATGGGAATCCCCTTGTCATGCAATCAAGCAAATGGGCTGCCCTATGATCATTTGTCACCCAAAAGAAGCTCCTGCTTCTTCTTGGGTGATAAGCTTCATGCACTTTACCAAGCTGCATTTTGCCGTGATTCTACCATTTATTAATCATGGCAAAATAGTAGCGCATTTAGGGTGCCATTTAGAATGAATAGCAATGCTACATTTTTTCTACAGCACATCAGGTAGCAATGCAGGTCATCTCATCACAGCTCACGTCTGTGAAGAAACTTGAATGAAGTGTACATTTGTTAAAAAAAAAAGTTAAACAGTATGACCCACCAAAAATACATCAACCTGCACGCTAAAACACTTAGCAGTGTGGGTAGTATAAATGCTTCTTAAATTGATGGTGATGATGTGTGAAACCTCAGTAGTACTTGCTGTAAGTTTACCTGTGGTCTAAGTAAGCTAGGGCCTAAATATAAATTGTGCATGGGGTTGTTAGCAGGTCCCTGATTCGCCACCAGCAATGGTCATGCCAGCCCGGGGAGCCTCCCATCTATCTCCTGCAACAGGAATGAGATGGGACATCAAACATCTGTAGAATACAGGGATTCTACCATCTTGTTTACTCGCATGTTCCTGGCCAGAGTACCAACTCAAGAAATAAAGGAATGTCTACATGTATAACCTTTTTTTAAAGTTTTACTGTAGTACGAACAGTAAAACAGAGTGCACAGTTCTTCCAAATACTTCAGTACACTTTTTCCACCTTCAACCCAACAAAAGCATTACTGTACAATCTGCACTTATTTTTACCATGGGGATGCTGACCGCCACTTTCATTTTCCCCAAATGTAGGTTCCCTGAGATGGGTTCTCTTACAGAGTCTACACTAGGACTATAACCTACATAGTGATTTTTTTGTAGGCTCTCTTCCCATCAACCTCTGCCTTATAGTTCTTCTGGCCACATAGTATAAAGGGATAGACTAGCCCTCCTGATAGTACCCACCCAGGTGAGGGTTTTTCCTAAAATGGGCACCAACTCCTGCTAACTGGGTTGTCTACTGAGAGTGCTCTTTACTGTACAGTACTGTAAAGTAACTGTAGCTAACATTTACAGAAAAACAGCTCTCGTAGGTGCTAAAAATAAAAAAGGACTAAAGGGTATTTTAATAAAGGGTTGTCCAATGCACCCATGATTAGCCATATATACACTGACATATCATTTGCCTACCACATAATAAGAACATATTTTTTCATGTTTTATGGTTGTTTCTCTAATATTCATTACATTCATAAAATATAGGAATTGTAACATTTGCCACAAGGTTTTTAAGTTGTACATTTATATTCACAACACTAGCCTATGGAATCCATATTTTCTAAGAAGACCCGCAGTGCTTTTTGTTTATTTATTTATTTATTTTTCAAAAGTCCACTTACTGGAATTTCAGTTTCGCTAACAGAAAAGGAATTTTGCTGGCATACAGCTACTAAAGAACCGGGACATAGTAAACCTTTCAAACTCAGTTTTCTTCAAGATACAAATTCTGTAACAGAGTGCAAAAGTGTAAGTGAACAAATTCATAGTTTGTTACAGACCTAAAACTCTCAACCAAAGGCTATGTTCAATAGCCGTATTTGAAACATCATACCTAAGTGACCTGCTGATTTTCTGCAACCTAAATAAGGCTTAAAAGACCGATCAAAAGCCTTGCCGAAAAATATAACTAGCAAGCTGGCTGATCTTTAGTGTAATGAATGCCAGCTAAGATATTGGCAGATAGGGCTAGTCGATGACAATTTCCTGTTTACAATATTAGGCTAACCATAAGGAACACTTCTTAACATAGCTACCCCGTGGTGTTTAATCTGCACAGGAATTGTTCTAAATAAAAGATATATAAAGAAAAGAAGATATAGAAGATAAAAAGGAGATATATATACAGTATATACAGTAAAAACTTGGATTGCGAGCATAATTTGTTCTGGAAACATGCTTGGAATCTAAAGCATTCGTATATCAAAGCAAATTTCCCAATTAAAAATAATGGAAACTCTGATGATTTGTTCCACAACCATTTATTCATAAGTCCTTCAGTTTATAGTCCATATAAAAAGATTATACCAATGTAATAGGTTGTGTAACCATAAAATGTCCAGTCACAAATGGCAGCCTTCACAAGGGGATTAGAAGCAAAATCCAGCAGGAGATACAGAGTATAAAAGAGAATAGAGGCGCCTCTAAGTGTAGCAATATGGTTACATTTAAAGGTAGGTACAACATTTAGCAACTCACACAGACTTTAACGGTGTTTGCACGTTCGTCTGTATTTTTTGCCTGTTCACATGTTCTGGTGCGAACCGAACCGGGGGTTGTTCGGCTCATCCTTACTCAGAATATGTTCTTTCTTCTGGCTAACTAAATAGTTGAAAAAATGTTTTCTTTTTTATCAATACAATCTCGCACAAGATGCTGTGATTCAAGTAATTGGTATTATTCTCAAGCGGTTTAGTATTTTTGAAAATCAAATAGGTGCAACCTTCCTATGCCACCAATGAAGATTATTTAACTGGCCCTCTGTTTTATCTGAGTTTGACATGCTTGGGTTAAAATTCATTTTTTTTTTCCAAAGGCAAGGCAAAGTGAAGGAGATCCAAATGTTATAATGTTTCATTACACCTATCGATGACATAGGGTTAACTGCCCAAGAGTCAGAATTTGTTTTCTACTTTGGCTGTGACAAGCAACAGATTGTTTCAAAACCCTGGTCAGACATAATTGAACACGTAAGAATTAAATGCATCCTATATAATACAACTGGACTACAAGACCATTATCTGCCCTACAGGAGCAAGCCTAATTTATATAGCAAAGACCTCAAAAACATGCTTGTCAAGCTAGGCTATAGGATCTCATATCTTTCCTGCTTCAAATTTAGGATGAGATGATCACTGCTTTTAAATTAGTAGATGAGAACTACAGCCTAAAATAGTAAAACACCAAAGGTTACAGTGGAATGTTAGGCACCATAAAACAGCAGAACACAGATTATAAAATTTGAGTAATGTTACCACCTATATGTTTTGCTTTATAAATATATATAGTGATTGAGGTTCAGATTCAGAATACTTTATTAATCCCAAGGGAAATTACTAGTTATAGTATAACTTGCAGTGCATGTTTACACATTTTTTTTTTTTTTTGCCCTTGCTTGTTTAAAAGAAGGGAAATATAGCCTACTGATGTGAACATTAAGTGGCATCATAGCAAGTCAGTGCTTTGTTGGATAAGGCTGTAACTAGAACCATCTTGGTTCTGCTAGATGTTAAATATACAGTTCTGATGCATCATTAATGTCTATTGTCCCTCTATTCAGATATGAAGCCAACCAATACTGCAGTAGAGAATTGCTATTATTACCCTACCACACTATATTTTTTACATCATGAACTTTGACTGCTGTACTTAGAACTAATACTATGAGATGATTGGTTGGGGCAAAAATGTGGGAAGAGGCTTGTAATCTTAGCAAGATGCCCAGTACCTAAAATGAATGTAATTAATTACCATATCAAAACAACTTTTTCCTGAAAAGGCAACCTCTTTAGCTAGCTGCCACAACTCCTGTATCCTCTTTTTCGGCCGGCGGTCCGCTTTCCGATTAAAGTGGTTTCTGCGGCGGATTCTCTGCAAAATCCCTTTTATGGGCGGCGAGGGCTCCCCTCCCGCTGCGCTCCGGTGCCCCCCACTGCTTGCCGGAGCTGTCGGCAGCGATGGAGGCGATCGGGTCCTTCTGCTGACTGGGTATGGAGACAAGTGAGGGGAAGATGGCCCCCACCCATCTCCATACCATTGCAGGGCGGAAGCGACATCAAAACATCACTTCCGCCCTTAGCTCTTAAAGGGCCTTTTTTTTTTACATGTTTTTAAATGACAAAATGTATTCAATTATTTTCTTATTGCATTTATTGTAAATATGAGATCTGAGGTCTTTTTGACCCCAGATCCCATATTTAATAGGCCCTGTCATGCTTTTTTTTCTTTTTCAAGGGATGTTTACATTAATAGGAATACAAGTGGCACAATTGTTTTTGAAAGAACAGTGTAAAAATAAAAAATAAAATGTAAAATAAATAAGAAAAAAAAACATTTTTTTAAACGAGCCCCATCCCGCCGAGCTCATGTGCAGAAACGAACACATACGTGAGTAGCTCCCGCATATGAAAATGGTGTTCAAACCACACATGTGAGGTATCGCTGTGATCAGTAGAGCGAGAGCAATAATTCTAGCCCTAGAACTCCTCTGTAACTCAAAACATGCAACCTGTAGAATTTTTTAAATGTCGCCTATGGAGATTTTGAAGGGTAAAAGTTTGTCGCCATTCCACGAGCGGGCGCAATTTTGAAGTGTGACATGTTGGGTATCAGTTTACTCGGCGTAACATTATCTTTCTCACCGCTGTGCAAATACGGTGTGACAGAAAGTATTGCAACAACCGCCATTTTAATCTCTAGGGTGTTAGAAAAAAAAATGTATAATGTTTGGGGCTTCTAAGTAATTTTCTAGCAAAAAACCTGTTTTTAACTTGTAAACAACAAATCCCAAAAAAGAATTTTGGTCCTTAAGTGGTTAAAATACAATGGATTTGTCTATAAAGCCCATTACACATTGTCATTTAAGGAAGTGGGTGTTGCAGGTCAAAGTAATGATTGATGAGTGATCATAAAAAGCAGCTGGCAATTGCACAACAAAACAAATTGTGTAAAATAAATATAAAACAGATTTTTATGTAGATTTTTATGTAGGAACTTTTTATTCAAGTGATATACTGTATTGGACCTGTGGTCACTTTTAATGGCAACCTCCATTTTCATATTTTTACTTTTCTGTTAAATCAGTTGTGCAGCGTGTCTAAATATGACTGTGCAGTCCAATAGGCACTGGCTATACACAATTAGAATATCGTTCAAAAATTTTTGTTTGAGATCATTTGTTCAATTTCCTAATCATTAGTAAGCTCAAATTGATATTCATTTTCAACTACAGTGACAATAAAATTTGAAGGATCTGGATTCAAAATGTTTCTCAAACTAACACATTTGTAACAACGTATGTGATATTTGTTGTTTGTCAGTGTAGAGTACTAAAATAGGAGGGCAAGTAGAAGCTATTTCACTGAGAGGTAAAGTATTTAACGATATTCACCCGCAAAAATCTGTCACAAATAGTAACATATACAGTAGCATTAAAAAAATTACATAAGGTGTTAAGGGGTAAGCCTTCAATTAGAAGTTGGGCTCTGGTTGTTGGTTGTCAAGGACTGTAGTTTATTACATGAGGATAAAGGCTCTTTCTCTCATCTGAAATAATATGACTGTGTAACATGAACATTGATCATGCAAATATAATATTTTTAGGGTGATATAAATAATGCAAATGCACAATTTAATATTATGTATATCAGGAATGTGCGGTAAGGTCAGTGGCTGGTGAAGCACTGGCTAGTATCTGAGCCAGATACACACAGGTTACAGTCGCCACGATTGTTAGAGCGAGAGCAATAATTCTAGCACTAGACCTCCTCTGTAACTCTAAACATGTAATCTGCAAAAAAATGAAAAGCGACTCCTATGGAGATTTATAAGTACTGAAGTTTGGCGCCATCCCACAAGTGTATGTAATTTTAAAGTGTGACATGTTAGGTATCTATTTACTTGGCGTAACATCATCTTTCACATTATACAAAAAAATCGGGCTAATGTTAGTGTGTTTTTTTATTCATGAAACAGTTTTTTTCCCCAAAAAAAAGTTTTAAAAAATTGCTGCGCAAATACTATGTGACATAAAAAGTTGCAACAACCACCATTTTATTCCATAGGGTGTCTGATAAAACAATATATATAATGTTTGGGGGTTCTGAGTAATCTCCCAGCAAAAAAAATATGATTTTTACATGTTGGAGAGAAGTGTCAGAATTGGCGTGGGTGGCAAGGGGTTAATATCCATAAGTAATATACAAATAATTATTATATATTGTTTTTAAGGTAATTTACTATATTTTCAAAAACTGTACTCAAGCAGGTGACTTAACAAACAAATTACTGAAGTTTGAAGTTATAACTTCCAACCAGTAATTTCACAGTAAATAGATAAATAATAAATTATTATGTTAAATATATGATTTAGCTTGAATATAACAGTACCTTTTCATCAGGTAGCAGATTCTCATTCTCCCTCTTAACTGTGTGAGAAAAACATGGGATTGTAGGTAAATCTTATACAAATAAATCCATGTATTTCCTTGTAGTTAAGAGGCCTGGTTTGGAAGGGAGCATTTGTCTTTTAGACACATGACCCTTCTATGACACTGCAGTGAGAGGAGTGCCTCCACTGCAGCATTTTTATTGGACAGCTAGGACCAATGGTACTTTACCACTGGTCAAAGACTCCAAGCTGTTTATTGAGCTCAGTGAGTGAGAGGCACTATGAGCTCATCCTCTCAGTCTGCTGCAAACAGAGTGTGTCAGCTTGTATTTAACCACTTCAATACCAGGCACTTAGACACCTTCCCGCCCAAGCAAATTTTCAGCTTTCAGCGCTGTCGCACTTTGAATGACAATTGCGCGGTCATACAACACTGTACTCAAACAAATTTTTTATCATTTTGTTCCCACAAATAGAGCTTTCTTTGGGTGGTATTTGATCACCTCTGCGATTTTTATTTTTTGTGCAACAAATAAAAAAAGACCAAAAATTTTGAAAAAAAAAACAAGTTTTTCTTTGTTTCTGTTAAATTTTTTTGTAAATAAGTACAATTTCTTCTTCAATGATGGGCACTGATATGGCTGCACTGACGGGCACTGATAAGGCGGCACTGATGGGCACCGATGAGGTGGCACCAATGAAGTGGTACTGATGAGATGGCACTGACGGGCACTGATGATGGGCACTGATAGGCGGCACTGATGGGCACTCATAGGTGGCACTGGTATGCAGCACTGATGGGCACTCATAGGTGGCACTGATGGGCACTCATAGGCGGCACTGATGGGTACTTATGGTTGGCACTGATGTGTACTTTTGGATGGCACTGATAGGTGGCACGAATGGGCACTGATGGGCACTGATAGGTGGGCACTGATGGGCATGGATGGGCACTGATAGGTGGCACTGCTGGATACTGATGGGTGGCACTAATGACACTGATGGGTGGCATTGCTGGGCATCACTGATTTTATTTTGATACAAGATGGTGCCAGTCGGTGCCCATTTGTGGGCACTGACTGGCACATATTGGGCATCATACCTGGCCATTCACATGTTGCCCACTTCCCTGGTGGTCCTGGGGGCTTCTCTGGTGGTCTAGTGTTGTCATCCGAGGGGGGCTGCACTGATAAACAATCAGCGCAGAACCCCCCTGTCAGGCGAGCCGCCCATCGGCTCCCCTCTACTCGCGTCTGTTAGACGCGAGTGAGGAAAAGCTGATCAACGGCTTTTCCTATTGACATCGTTATTAGCCGTGATTGGACACGGCTGATCACGTGGTAAAGAGCCTCCGCCGGAGGCTCTTTACCGATATCGGTGGAGCGGTGTGTCAGACTGACACACCACTCCACCGATCACCGTGATGCGCAGGCGCGAGGTGGCTGTTATCCTGCTGGACGTCATATGACGCCCAGTCAGGATAACTGAACCACTTCCCGGACGTCAATCTGCTATTGACCGGGCGGGAAGTGGTTAAAGTGGCTGCTCTGTATTTATATTCTGACAGGCTGCACAAGGAGCCCCATATCTCTGGAACCATAGGTCATAGGAGCCCCACATTTTTACCAGTGGTGGGGTAGGACTTACATACCCCCCAAACTTGAGGTCTCAATGAGCCTAGGTCGCTGAGCTATAACCCTCGAAGCTCTTTTTTTTATATTCATGGCCCTGCCTCACCTGCCTCCCCTGGCTGCACATCCCTGAAGTATATGCTTCTCCTTTTGGGGCTTACACATGGTTGGACTTTTCGACCGGACTGGTCTGACGGACGCCGACGGACCAAATCCGGTGAACAATCTGATCATGTGTGGGCTTCACTGGACCTTCAGCGGATTTTTCCAGTCGCAAATCTGACGGACTTTAGATTTGGAACATGCTTCAAATCTTTAAGTCGTAACTCCGCCGGACCCAGAAATCCGCTCGTCTGTATGCTAGTCCGACGGACAAAAACCGACACTAGGGCAGCTATTGGCTACTGGCTATCAGCTTCCTTATTTTAGTCTGGTGTACGTCATCACATACGAATCCGTTGGACTTTGGTGTTATGATGTGTAGGCAAGTCTGGTCGTTAGAAAGTCTGTTGAAAGTCCGCCAAAAGTCCGTCGAAAGTCTGTCAAAAGTCTGTCGGACAGGCTGTCGGACTTTTGTAGTTGAAAAGTCCGACCGTGTGTACACGGCATTAGTCTTATACCAAAGCTGATTTAGGTATAATGTGTTTATATATTTAATAGAAAAAGGATAAGAGAGAGCATCACTCTTTCATGGGGTGATGTGATTTTAACTGATATGTTTTTCTGTCACCGAGGGAAGCACAACCACAAGGGTATTGATAAAATATAAATTTATTACGATATATACAACATATAACATTAATTCAGTAATTACATTCGGTCATATACACATTTGACCACAGTTGATACTCAGTCCAGAAAGCTTGAACAGATGCTTGTATATGCAGATAACCAACATGTTTCGCAGACAACTTATCTGCTTCTTCGGGGCAGCTCAACATGCAGCTATATCAATGTCCAAGTTACAAAGAGATATAACATTAGTATCAATATGAAATAAATGTATTCACAATATTGGCAATATTTGTAATGTTAGTATGGGTGCTCACCAAAACTTTTTGGTACTGACAACAAAACGACCAAAGCATCAGAGAGAGCAGAGGCGAGTCACCATCCAGTGATTTGAGCGCTGTTGTCAGAATTACCAGCTTGATCTGATGGATGTCGGACCGCATAAAAGACACAATGGTTTGGGCCAATAGTAATCTAAAAATACCAAACATTTGTGTTCAGATGCACAGCACTTTACATCACCACATATGTAAGGAACAAATATAGAGGTAGTATTGGCAATATGTTACCACGATGGCAAATATCGATATATATGAAGCATGCATCAATGTCGCTTAAGCCCCAGATAGATTAAAGTGCTTAACACATAGAGTCATATCATAAAACATGGAGGGGCAAGAGTGGTTATCATATAGCTAACCACTCAATATCCCCATATATTTAAAGTTTACCATACAGGGCTATAGCATAGGTCGTGGAAAGACTGAAGCTAATATTACATGACTAGCCACTAAATGTGAGGCTGCCGGTTGCAAACATAAATGGTCAAATTCCTATATATTAAGATATCAATATAAAGAAAAGGAATAAAAATAAAGTAACCAAAACAAAGAATGTGGCTCGCTACCTGAGTATCTCCGCCAAGGGGAGGGAATATTGATTGTAGATACACAGGGTGCAATTGCACCTCAATCTCAGGTTGATCCCTCACCGTCGCCATAATGTGCGTCCTGCAAGCTGAGCCAATCATTTGCTGCCTTTATATATACGGTCCCACCGCTCAATCATTGGATGGTGACTCGCCTCTGCTCTCTCTGATGCTGTGGTCGTTTTATTGTCAGTACCAAAAAGTTTGGGTGAGCACCCATACTAACATTACAAAATATTGCCAATATTGTGAATAAATGTATTTGATATTGATACTAATGTTATATCTTTTTGTAACTTGGACAATGATATAGATGCATGTTAAGCTGTCCCGAAGAAGCAGATAAGTAGTCTGCGAAGCGCGTTGGCTATCCACATATACAAGCATCTGTTCAAGCTTTCTGGGCTGAGTATCAACTGTGGTCAGATGTGTATATGACCGAATGCCATTACTGAATCAATTTTATATCTTGTATTTCTTGTAATAAATATATATTTTATCAATACCCTTGTGGGTGTGTTTACCTCAGTCACAGAAAAACATATCCGTTAAAATCCCATCACCCCATGAGAGAGTGATGCTCTCTCTTATCCTTTTTCTATTGATCTAACAGGGGTGTGGATATGACACTCTGGGGTTTATTTACTTAAGGCAAATCTACTTTGCACTACAAGTGCACTGCAAGTGCACTTGGAAGTACAGTTGTTGTAGATCTGAGGGGGACATGCAAGTAAAATAAAAAAACAGCATTTTTGCTTGTACATGATTGGATGATAAAATCAGCAGAGCTTCCCTTCATTTCAGATCTTCCCCTCAGACTTGTAGTGCACTTGTCGTTCAAAGTGGATTTGCCTTTAGTAAATAACCCCCTCTGTCCCTAGAATTTGTCCAACACACTTTTTAGATGTATTGTATTTATATATTTAAGAGCCAATTATTTGCACCTAAAGTTGCACATATATATTATTTTACTATGTATAAAAAAGGGATATCTGGATAATTAAAATTTTGATACAACTATCACATCTGCTGCTATTTTGCTTTGGAAAATATATGTGCAATTATGTTATTGGCTGAACAGACATGTTGTTTTTAATAACTGTCTCGGAATGATGTGCTTGTACAACAGTCTTGTCTTGCGTTTACATGGTTTTAATATGTCTAAAATGATGAAGGTGGGGAGTAACGTAGAGATTGAATCAAGGTTCACAAAAGTTTTGGTTTTAAGAGGTTAAACTGAAGATGTTAAAAACAATGCCATGCAGCTTCTTATGTAACATTTTACTGCTGTCACTGAAAGCGAAGGGTCTATAGGGAAAATAAATGCTGCTGCAATTAAGAGGAACAAAGGTGGCTTATATTATAAATAAGTGGGGAAATCGAGTGGATCCTTATAAAAGATTGGCACTTGTGACCATGGTAAACGTGGTCCTCCAGGAAAACAGGAACTTTGCATTAGAAAATGTATTTAAATAAATTATAATCCCGTGAGAAACATGTATGGATTCCTACAAATATCAGGGAAGACACTTATTTTATTCATTTGCATTGATTACAGCAACCCTTGCCCTAAGTTAATGGAAAGTGTTTACAACCCATTGACCATATCAGTGATAACATATAGCTGTATAAACAAAATTAAAGCATATAAAAGCCTGGATCAATCAGTGAATGGAGGTGGGAGAGTAGTATTGTTCAGCCAGCTGTGATTATCTTATACATTTGAGTTGTATTAAATCCCCTTCATGATTTAAATAGCACTGCCTATACAAGAACGCCATGATTTCAACAATTTTCCTTATTTGCTCTTTAAACAAATAGGACATGCTTAGATGTTTGCCTGAAACATGACTCTTTTGTTACAACACAGAATAACATCTTGTTCAGACACACGCCTTCTAACTTATGAGTCACGTATAATATTTGCTCATCTCATTTCATAATAATAAGATGACATCCGCTAACCCATTCACCATCTTCTCCTTTCTTTAGATGTGAAGTGGAGGTAGCCATGGAGACAATCAAATCTAGGTTTTACCTGTCTATAATTTCATGCAGTCTGTTGAACTTGCTGCTTCTCATTTTATTTTTCACTGATGGTTGTTTACTGTGTAGAAGTATAAAGGCCAAACTTGGGACATTCCATTTTATATATATGCTCAAAATGCAATGCAGCAAACGTCACAACTATCACAATCATCATCATATGAATGGATGTGATAGAAACTCCTGAAAAATACTCAAGAGTGATTTTACTTGGCATCCTTTGGAAAGATGTTCAAATGAATGCTTGAACAATCCCCCAGTCCTAACTTTATATAGCCTGATCATGCAATGGCATCCCTAGGGGGGGCCAGAGGGGGCCCTGATCCCCCCAACATTATGCTGTGCCCCACCATGTGCCTCCCCAATTAAAAAAACATTTTTTTTTTAAAAAAAAAGGCAATGTCTAAAAGGGAGAGCGTCCCCAGTCACCTCCTGCAGGTGATTCATCACCCCTCCCTCTGCTTGCTGACACTGCATAATGCGAGCGCTCACACAACCACAGCCACCCAATCTGCTCCTTCCCCTGCATCCTCATTGGCAAGGAGAAGAGCGAGTTGCAGGAAGGACTCCACCAAGACTCTCAGTTACTGAAAAAACAGACTCATTTCTTCCGTCCTTAGGACAGGAGAACCAGCCTGTAAATTCCAAGAGATGCCAGGCCAGCGCTGTCAATAGCAGGGGCAGAACAGCAAGAGGAAGCTGGAAAACCCCACAGTGGCAGAACACCAGGGCCCGGTACAAGACAACCTTTGCAACCCTGATAGTTCTCCCACTGCTTTGGACCCTTATATTTTCTTGGTATGCTGGTGACATATATCTCTTGTTTTCTGCCACCCTGGGGGGGCCCCAATACAGTAGGAAGGGAGCTCACTGCAGAACATGTGAAAGGGCTGTTGTGGGATCATAGTAAAGGGCCCCAGGATATATATATATATGTGTATATATAATTGCATTTTATAGTTGCCCTCCTACTTTTGTCCCTGTCCCCCATGTGCCCCCCCTAAATATGAAAGCTGGATACGCCACTGTGACTATTGCTTTCCAGTATTATCATTGAAGAAATAGTAAAGACAGGGTCAGATATTAGCTTATATAATCCATTAAAATGGACCTGAAATCAAAAAGTGAAAATTTGTTATATTATAGTAAACATCTAGAAATGTTAATTGTGCTGTAGCACTTTCCTGCAAAATGTATCTTTTGTTCAGAATTCCTTCTGAAAAATAGTCCTGATGTGACTGTGACCCACTGATGTTCTATAGTCTATAGCTGTATTTCTACAATGTAAGATCGTCTAGGATACTTTTGCTTCTGACTGTTTGTCTCACAAGATTTCAAGAGAGATTTGGTAACATCACTACTGTTCTGCTCCTTGCTAGACAGAAAGATGAACCTAAAACTGGTATTGGAAAGGTTGTTCCGTTTTAATTGTGTATATCAGTGTGTGGATAAGTGTTTCCTCTACCTATTCTGCTGCTTCTTGGTGATTAGCCAAACAGTCATCAGATCTCCAGTTATTAGGGGGTCCTGCTCCTCTATCAATATGGCTACCCCCACCCAGAGGCAGTGTGGAATAAGGCATGGCAAGTCAGTAATGGAAAAAAGATCAGCAAACATTAGTCCTTTGACTTCTGCTTGCTGTTTTTGGGCACAGCTTCCACTGTACAGGTCCACTTTAAGCCACCTACAGTCTTCTAGACTATATCGCTGTATTGAATTAATAAGGGCAGAAATAGTCAGCATATAGCACCGCATCCCATGCAGAATACACAAATGAAAAAGAACGAGAAAGGAGGGGGGGTTTGGAAACAGAACTCCCCAGGGACTTTTAAGGTGCTTCAAAATGTTAAGTGAAAAAAATATATAGAAAAACATGTACGCTAAAGTTATAAAAAATAAATGATTGTTATTGAAAGTTAAACTCTAAAATCATGTGTCCCTAAAAGAATGAGACACCATCATAGAACAGTAATGCATTCATCACAGTAATTGAACCCATTCATGGGCGCATAAAGACAGAGCCAACTTCATTCCATAACAATCTGCCGCTCGACATGTTTCGCTCTAATACGAGCTTCTTCAGGAGTTTATGGCAAATATTGTAGTGGGCTCTAAACAATGGAAGAAAAAATATATATACATGAGACATTTAATAAGAACAGTAATAAGGAAAGCCTAGCCTGTTGAGGTTTGGCAAAGTAATATGTTGAATATCAATATACATTTGTAGTCATACATGTGTGAAGTAGCAATAAATATATTTTTCAAATAATACTAAATATACAGGAGAAATACAATATTTTATGTTTCATAATCTTACCAAGCTGTCGTTTTCAAGGTAAAATATTGAGATTGAATAAAACAAATTGCTGCAATGCCTTCAGTGTATGGGCTCTCATAGTACGGGTTCTCTGTCCTGGGGTGGCCAACAGGGGGATATAAAGTTTTGTATATCCTTAAATAATGAAATTAACACAAATTAATAAAATAAGATGATACAGGGAGGCCCCAATTGGCTTAAAGTTTGAAAGAACATTTTTTACCTTAAATAGAATCAAAGATTGTGTTGCTCGAAGTGAATAGACACCTCCTAGCATGAAATGAAGGTAATAACAGCAGTAAATCAACACAATATGGAGGAGCCCTAATCAGGAATTGAAGAATCAGATCAGTGTACAGTATTGAGTTTGAGTTACATTTTTTCTCTATTTTTTTGGCTGAGCTCAATGCAGATAAAACATAATTAAATTATAAATGAACCTTCAGTTAAAAATCTGACACATCCTCTACTGAGTCAGATCTATAGCTCAACAATCTGCAAAGCTCATGCTCCCTGCTAATTGAGGAAATCTTGCTCCAACTCAGCAGGAGGCATGTCAGAACTCTGCAAAGAAATCACTGCTTCTTGACAAAGAGGATCCCACTCTGCATCTGCTGGCAGGGTACAGGCTTTTCTATTTAGGCTATGGCTGCTTAAGAAAGAAAACAAACTGTTGTAGTGAATCTTTTGCTTTGATTCACCTAGAATGCATTTAGTTGCTGTAAAGTCAAAGCCTAAGTTCAGCTAAAACAAAATAGAAAAACCATCACAAGGAGCATAACTTTCAGTCAGTAGGATGTATCCCTTGTGCTGATGCATCTTCTGTTAGTTGAGATCTTCCTCTGTTCAGAAAGAGCTCACCTTACAAGTCTGCTGCTGCTCCTTCATTTTTCAGACACAGGCTAGGGTCAGGAAGGTGATCAAATTGTATTGCTTAATGTTAGTAGGGGAAGTTTAGGTCACAAAGCTTTCTGCCAGGGCTGCTACTATATATTGTATATATTGCAACTGTGTAATTAGCTGTTTGCCTGGAGTTTGTGTGGCCATTTCATAAATTAATACTTGCGCTGTTTCCAAGTGCTTTTAATAAATGGAGGCAGTTCAGAGGACAAATTTAATAATTCATCCATGAAATATCAGATGACGTATGCCTACATGGTGATACATTTGCATATGTGGCAGTTATCCTCATGAGCAGCATTATGCAGCTATTAGATTTACTACCTTTGGACCCATTTGAGGATAATAGAAGATACCAGCTCCCAAGGACTTGCTATGCGCCATGGAGGCACCAGTACTGATAACAGGCAGGATGACGTACACAGCATGGTTGAGTGATAACCAATGTAAGTTGCCTAATATTAATGAGCACCATACCTTTCATTATAGATTAGCGGTAGAGGTGCAATGTCCATTTTAACAGGGGGTCAGATGAGATTTAAGAAATCTGTCATTAGAAATATATGGGGACTGAATACAGAGCTATTGCTTCTGAATGATTTGCTTATGAATTTGTATACATTCGCAGTAAGCAGGCACCATGAATGTATACAAATTATATTTTGGGATTCATTTAGGATTAATACATAACACAGCAACATCAGATCTTAGATCAGATCAGGTGGTCTTTTTTAGTTCTTTATATGTACTGAGAAAACAAAGAGACCTTTAAAAAAGAACATAATACAAAGACAATGGATCATAAAAGCAGCTGTAAAATATTGTAGCCTTTTTTTATTGTATTTTTTGTATTTGAAATGCTATCAAAACAAGAAAATGTAAAATATACAAAGTTAAAAATTCTCAGTGCGACAACACTTGTAAGCTGTTTTGATTTCTTATCAGTTTTGTGTGTTATCTGACAACTGAAATGTATAAGGAGTTTTATAAATTGCATTGCACTTCTAGAGCAGCTAGCCATAGCCGTAACCATAGATATGCCAAGGATGAGCAGCTGTAATCCTGTTAATGCTACCTCGTCGGCATTGTTGACCATAGCTAAAAAAAAAAATGTTTTGTTAAAAATTCTATTGATTCTCTAGTTTATATACTCAGAATTGTAGGAGGGCAAAACACTAAATTCAGAACCTGCAATAATACTGCATTGTTAATATTACTGGCATACTTGGCACATCTAATGCTGTTTATTTGTTCAGATGTACCTAATTAGGGTTTCCGTGTTACTGTATTAGAGGGGTTCATCTGTTCTAGCACTGTTTCAAAATGTCCAGCAAGAATAAAGCATTTTTAATCAAAGAATCGCTGGGCTATTTTCCTGACATTGATCCCAAATGTACCCAAACTTTTGATGTGAAGATTCAAGCCAAATAGTACTTGCCTAATAGTAATATCTATTCTTTAATAGGAAAAGGTCTTTACAGTAACTTTTTTTTAAAGTACTTGCAAGCATTTACAATGTACTTCTCTTATTTTCTCCCTTTTGGCAAATATGTACATTTGTTATGACTGTTTACTTAAAAAAAAAGATTGATCTTCCTGAAAATCTTGTGAGGCTCATCACTTTCTGTACTTTCAGTTTGTGTAGCAGTGAAAGCCCAGCAATGTTATGAGAACGGGAGATGTTCTGTAGTTTAAACATTTAAATCAGGAGAGAAGCTTACGGAGAAAATGCTGCTCATCCATACGTACAGTACAGTGTATCAGCCTTTTCACCCTAAGACAGGAAAAATGTGTTACTGGCTGGATAACAAGGTGAAACAAGGAAAACAAGCCTGAAAGATGAAACTAATGCAGCTACCACATCTACAGCATTTAAAGACTGGCAAAATGCAATATATTACTTTTTTATTCTTGGGTTTTTAAACACTTAAAGAAGGAGTATGGAGTACATGAAAAACAAACATCCATACTTGCCTCAATGCTGCAGCATTGGTTTGATGCTGCAGCTGTCCTCTGCTAGCTCTAATCCTGAGAACTGAGTGATCACATGACTGCTGATCGCTTCTCTCATGGTCCTCTTGGAGTGGTCAGCGGTGACTGACTCTGCCCCTCCAGCGCTCACTGGAGCACCAGGCTGGAGAGGTAGCAGGTGCAGCTGGCTTCAGCTCTCGGCCAAGTGCTGAGAGTCAGCGCCAGCTGTCAATCAGGCAGCTGGGTGGATCCTGACAATATGGTTGGGACCCTTCCACAGTCAGCAGCTTTGTGATGTCAGCTTACAGCGGGCTTTAGCCCACCTCAGGCTGAATCTGAGTAACAGGAGAGCAAAGTAAGTGCGCTCCTCTGACCTTCAAAAGAAGTTTGACCTAAAAAGCTTTGGCCATACTTCTCTTTTAAAAGAGGGTAGAAGTTTATTTCCTTGAACATTCACCTTACATTCTCTAACATGTTTTAAATGAATGTTTACCTGATTCAGAGCCTCCATTGGTCCCTATGCCCACTTTGCTAGTTACGCTTCCTGGACGCTGTGAGTGTCAAAGAGTAATACATTTTGCCTATGGGCTAAAAAGGCATTTTTGAATATATAGCACAAATTAAATCAAAGTACTTATTACAGGCTGTTGTATTTGCCTTGCCTCCTATTGTAAATAGAGTGAGTGTGACTGTGGATTGCCAGCTGCATGCTGTAAAAACTTAATTAGGCAAACATCAGTAAATTATTCTTTGGGTAAATTTCCCAGTGAATCCTTCATAAATTTACAATCTAAGGCCCATACTAAAGCTCACTGACACCAGTCTAAGGCCCATACTAATGCTACAGGAACATTTGTTAAGCGTTAGAAATGTAGTCAAGTGTGAACAAGCCCTTAGTGCTTAATGTGTTATTTGTGTGGGATTTTTAGGCGTTTACATGTTCTTTCCTAAGAAATGCCCCATAATAAGCGTTTCTTTTCCATGTTGTCCTTTATCAAGATCCTAAATATCTTCCTGACTATAGAAGTTACTTAGCAAAGATTTGACCCCTTCTTAAAGCCTAACTCCATGCTTTTTTTTTTTAATTTACATATTTTTACAGATAAAAGTGTGCATTTATTTCTCTGGAACCTGTAGAGCATTGCACCTGCGATCAGAAGATCATAGGTGCAATGTCAGGTTCCTGCAGAACCTCATTGTAGCTGTCTGCCAATCCCTCCCATATAGGCAGACAGTTACTAGAGAGCAGGGAGATCATTGAACTATGAGAGCACTTACGAGCGCCCTTGAAGTTTATTGAGAACTACAAGCTGTCTGCCACTGTGGCAGGCAGTAGTTCTAGTTCATTCTTTCACAGCGGGAGGATTAGAAGGGCACAGACAGGTGCTTTTCAGTAATATGTTACAAATTACACCCTAAATATGGGTGTAATATATTACCAAAGCTGAACTTATCCATGGCCATGCTCTTTTTACATTTTTACAGCGGGTGCGGGGAGAAGATCCCCCGCCTGCTGTCACAGCAGGGGATTGGAGAGGCGCAGACAGGTGATCTTTGGTAACATGTTATAAGTTCCACCTTAAACATGGGTGTAACATGTAACATGTTACCAAAGATGAACTTATCCTTTAAAGTAGTTTATTTGGGCCAAGATGTTACAAACAAACTATTTCCTTTACTCAGGCTAGAACACAGTGGTGTATACTTTATATAGTTTATAAATACAGTTTATACAGCATTGAAAATGGGTGAATTTATTAGTAAAGGAAATAGTTTATTTGGGACATCTTTGTCCAAACAAATTATTTAGGATAAGCTTCCTGTGAATGGCTGAGCAGCACTCAACCTGACTCTATTTTGTTCCAAGAAAGGGAAGTCTCCGTACTGCTGCAACACACAATGGTGTATACTGTATGTAGCTGATGCTGCATTCAGTTTGTATAGCACTAACAACAGGTACATCTATAGTGTCAGCTTTGCCCAAAAAAAGCTATTTACCCCCTTGAGCCCGTGCCTCCCGTCCCTTTAAGGGGTTTAGGATGCCAGGAGGCTGGGTGGGGTTTAGGATCATGTGACGGCCATGATTGAATGTCACAGCGGTCACATAATCGGAAAGCTTCCAATAGCAAGTAGCGATCGGGAACTTTCCTTTAGCCATCAGTAACTGTGCCCGGAGCGTGCAGTTGTATTTACACTAATGCACGCAAATATGCGGCCACTCGTGCCAAGGCCCACCCTCTGAGAGGCCACATATTTGCGTGGGGCTGGTGCCAATTGGTTAGTGAAAATAAACATGGAGTTTGTCTTTAAATATAGGCTTCACATGGGCCTTGCACCAGTCCATTTATACCAAGCCAGTCATAAAGTGTCTCTGAAAATTGTAAAAAATGGCTTTGAAGCAAAAGAGCTTAACATTTTAAAGACATCTGGTACTGGTGTTTTATTCACCTTTTTTTGTCTGTTTCTGGGCCATATCAGCTTTAAGCCATTGTGGTTCATTTGGGGCTGTGGCATTACTACCCTCATTTCGGACACAGAGCTGAAGAGCTGATTAGATTTGTCCTTATTTTGTCCCTAGTCACCAAGTGGGTTATCTTGTAAGTTGCCTACATACTCAAAGCCAGTGGTGGCTGGTGCTCCATTTTGGAGGGGGGGCAGCAAACAAACCACCCGCCACCCTCCCCGGTCAGTCGACCCCCCCCACCCACAGCGCTCACTCGTCCGCCCACCAGCCCCGCACTTACCCCATCTAGGTCGCGGGCAGCTTCACATCCTTCCTGCATCTCCTCCTCCTTGGCGGCTTCACCTGTGTCTCCTCCTCCTCTGCTTCCTCCTTGACGGCCAATATGGTCACTTCTCCTTTCAGCCAATCCGGTCTCAGAACCCGCTTCTTCATTGCCCAGGAGGAGAATCGGGAAGACAATAGCGAATATCAATTCGCTTTTGCCACACAACTGGGTGGGCTCAGCCCACCCTTTTTTAAGCCAATTTGAGCCGCATAATAATAATGTGATGGAGGAATTTGAACAAAGACTAGAAGAAGGAGAATGGTGAGCGCAAATATGGAAATAATATGAATCTTTTTTTTTTTCTTTCCTTTCCTTTGGAGAGTTGTATTTGTGTGGGGGTATTTGGGGGAATGTTTTGTGTGTATTTGAGTTTTTGTGTATAATGAAAAAATCTATAAAGAAGTATTTGATTAAAAAAAAAATTAGAGCCTCTGGCTCTAATCATGTGCTTCGAAAAAAAACAAAAAACATTGGAATCCATGCGTCAGGCACCCTTTATGTAGATTAGGTGCATGGTGCATGGATTAGGGGGGTCGTGTATGGACAGGCTGCCACTGCTCAAATCTGACCTTTTTACTAATGCAATGTTGGGGGGGGTTACTGTTTTTCTCAAACTGAGTGATTGCCTGCCACAGTTATATGCTATCATTCCTCCACTCCTGCTCTTAGGGCCAGTTCACACCAGATGCAGTTCCATTCAGTTCCGTGTGCTTTTTTTCTGCGCTAAAAATGCATGCACAGTGTTTTCCATGTATTCCAATGGCTCTAGTTCACACCATGCAGTCAGTTTCCGGTCAATTTCCGGGGCAGAATCTGACCAGAAACTGACTGCATGGTGTGAACTAGAGCCATTGGAGTACATGGAAAACACTGTGCATGCATTTTGTGCAGAAAAAAGCACACAGAACTGAACAGAACTGCGTCTGGTGTGAACTAGCACTTAGTGGGAACTTGGCCTCACCGAGAGTTAGAGGCCATCTATGGAGTCTCTATGGAAATATTGTAAAATATGCAAGGTCTCTTTGAGCTGGCTTTGAGGATCAGAACACTTACAGAAGTTTTGAGTCCTGTGAGAAAGCTACCTATTAGCATATCCACTGTCAGAAATCCTAACTAAATACATGTGTAGGTCATTTTATTCTTTTTCATGTTATTTCAGGATCACTAGCTTAGTATTATGAACTTAGGCTATTTTTATATAAAAAAAAAAAAAAAAAAACAGTCTGTTTCCCACTTGAACTATACTGAAAAAAGCGTGTTGTGGAATTCTGCGTGACATTTCTCCTCAGATTTTTCCCTTCACTTCAAACCTGCCCTGGAAACATGCCAGTTGGAAGTGATTTGTTGCTACTGAATAACAGTTTCTTTTCAGACACTGATAAATGAGGTCCATAGTCTGTGTTTGTTTAATCCACATTTCTGAAGTTAATCAGCTTAAAGACTAAACTACACCAGTCATTTTTTAGACACTTTACATGTTCTGCAAAAACAAAAAACAGCTATGAAAGTCAAAACCAGTGGTGTCTTATGGAGAAAACTATACAGCAGCATGGAAATTCTCTTAGCTAAGCACAACTATGCTGTGGCAGAATTCATGCATTTAAGAGACTGGTTGCTACATACAGTACAGCACAACCCATTATTTTTTCAAATAAGCATAATGTCGCGTACACACGATCGGAAGTCCCGTCGGATTAAACATAGGGTGATAAAAGGGTTAAATGTGTGCCTAGCCAGTGTTTTGTGTACTGTGTGTGGTGCTTTTACTAAGGGAAGTCATGGATTTTCTTTCCAGGGAAAGAAAATGCAGGGTCTGAGCAGCAGCTCCAGGCTAGTGGGTGTGGGGTCCCGGCAGCAGCTCCAGGCTAGCAGGTGCAGGTGCCGGGGTCTGGGCAGCAGCTCCAGGGTGGCGGGCTTCCTCTCTGGCTCCAGCGGCTTCCTCCCTGGCTCCACATCAGGCGTCCAATAGGATCACCTGATGTTTTGGCCAATCAGGAAACAGGTCTCACACCTGCTATTCTCACACAACTAGGTGGGATCGGGACGCAGTGCTCTGCTCCCCAAGCCCACCCTTTTTTTAAGCCTACTAGAGCCTCCGGGTCTAATCATGACCCTCAAAAAACACACCCCCCATCACTCTATAGGATAGGGAGGGCGGCGGTGGTGGTAGAGGGAGCAGCGCCCGTACACCCACGATGCACGGGCCAACACTGATCACGTACCTAGTATATGATCTGGCACAGGAGAGCTGCCTTGCCTTGTAAGTTATATGGTAGGCAAGTGGTTAATGCGTGATAGGGTGTACTCACACTACGTGTTTTAACTGTGCCTGGGCACGGTGCTCTGAACTGTACCTTGGGACCACTTAGAAGGGGAGTCTGGGGCACAGTTCGTGTTATCTGTGCTTCAGTGTTTATGCAAACCATACCCAAGCACAGAACTCTCATAGATCACTGAGCATCCACTGAGCATGCAAGTGAGAATCATTGTAGTCTGGCTGACAGAGTTGATGATGCAGGCATGCCCGGGAACACTTCCTTAAAGCACACTATATGCACAGTCTAGTGGGAGAGTGAGGAGGAAAGACAGTTGTATGAGGACAGGATCAACCATGCTCAGTGTGAGTAATTTCTTAGATAGTGAAAGCCTGACAATGCTGGTGGGTGCAATATTAGCAGCCCCAGCAGATTAGGAGCTGCAGCTCAAGTGATACTTTAACCACTTGACCTCTGGAAAATTTATCCCCTTCCTGACCAGGCCATTTTTTGCGATATGGTACTGTGTTACTTTAACTGACAATTGCATTGTTGTGTGACACTGTACTAAAATAAAATGTATGTCCTTTTATCCCCACAAATGGAGCTTTATTTTGGTGGTATTTGATCCCCTCTGTGGTTTTTATTTTTTGCACTATAAACAAAAACCGCCAATTTTTTAAAAAAAATCTTTTTTTACTTTCTGCTATAAAACCTATCCAATAAAAAAATGTAAAAATTATAATTTCTTCATCCATCTTGCCCAATATGTATTCTGCTACATATTTTTTGTAAAGAAAATCCTAAGAAGCATATATTGATTGTTTCGCGCAAAAGTTATAGCATCTACAAAGTATGGGATATATTTGTGGATTTTTTAATTTATTTTGTATTTTTTTACTAGCAATGGCGGCGATTAGTGACTTATAGCAAGACTGCAATATTGTGGCGGGCAAATCGTACACCTAACTGACACTTTGACACTTTTTGGAAACCAGTGACACCAATACAGTGATCAGTGCTAAAAATATGCACTGTCACTTTACTAATGACACTGGCATCAGGCGCAATCAAAGGGTTAAATGAGTGCCTGACCAGTGTGTTACTACTGTGGAGGAGGTGCTTGTACTAGTGGAAGGCAAAGATCTGTGTTCCTTTGCAGGAACACAGGATCAGTGCCTTCCATACTGACAGAACTGGAATCTGCCTTATTTACATAGGCAGACTGCCGTTCTGCCTGTGTAACGAGCGATCACAGGGTGATGGTGATCGGGTCTGTGCACAAGCACTGCAGGAACAAGCCTCTGGTGGCGTGCATGCCTGCCCCATACCCGGGAATGCAGGATCATATATATATATATATATATATATATATATATATATATATATATATACGTGATCCTGCGCAGCGCAGCCACCCTGTAGATGTAAATCTGCTATGGGATGGTCAGCAAGTGGCTATAGTATTTTTCTTCAATTCTTCCACAGAAGCTACATAAAAGGTTATAGAGGTAAACAGGAGAGTAAGGGGGAGGAGGGACAGCCCAGCACGGACAGTAAATAGGCACTCCCAAAAAAAGGCTGAAATGGAAGGAGAGAGGATGAACTTTGGCTGTGCTAGGGAATTGACTCTTCCTGTGGTCATTTTTTTCTTCCTCTTTAGTATTCCAGTGTAAAATCTCCAGCATCCTCCTGCATCCAGGAATCTGCAAGTGCTGCGTACAGCCGCCCATACAAATAAATAGCTGTAAGCGGCTGTTCTTGTGTAAACACTAAGGCTGGGTTCACACTAGTGCGAATTGGATGTGGATTTCACCGCATCCAATTCACACAGCAGGAGATTGTGACCGGCTCTCTATGAAGCCGGTTCACACATCTCAGCAGCGGCTCCGATGCAATTTGCACACGAGCCCTGTGCATCTTTTGGTCCGTTTCAGGTCCGAATTCAGCCAAAAATACAGGCTGAAATCAGACCTGAAACGGTGAATGGAGATGCACCGGACTCCTGCTGTGAGCCCCTGCATGCTGCGGTGTGAACCCAGCCTGAAGGTTAGCGCGACAGCATTTAAATGCGCATACTGTGCATTTCCCAGAATGCACCACTTTCGTGTTTAGTGAAATACATTGTATGCGCATGCACAAACACCGATGCATAAGCCATAATGGCTGCTTACAGCCATTTACTTGTGTCGGTAGCTGCACATGGTACCTGTGGCTTTCCTAGCATGGGAAAGTCCTAGAGAATTTATGCTAGATGACTTTGCAGCCTCAAAATCTCCATGTGCATGCTACCTAAAGGCCTGTTGCAAGTGAGGAAAAAAATATTTATGGCACAGAAACACTGAAAGTAAAATATTTATTTAGTTTTCTGTACTTTTACCTGCGGTTTTTAAATTGTTGACAGGGTCCCCTTAATAAAATACTAACGATCTTGATCTTTCCCCAAGCTTTTTTTTATACCTGAAAGTTGCTGCGAGTCAGCACATAGCATTCCTACAAAACTGAGTGGTCCAAAATGTTAAACCTACAAAAATATTTCATTGTCTACTAAACAGGCAGGTTAATGTTTTTGTTGGCTAAGGGAGCTCCCATTGCATGGGACTATGACTCTGTTTGCTAGTATAAATGACTATTTCAAGCACAAGAATATGTAGATGGGATTTTTAGGGTGCTATAATTTATAAATATAATATCTGAACACAGATTAAAAATCCAACATTTTATTGGTTACAATATTAAAAGCTGGATTAAAATATAAACACATTGTTTACATGATCATTGATGCTCTTATATTTGCGGCGATGTAACAGTTTAAGCTCCCAACACGTTTCGCCCAATGAGTTTCGCCTAATGTCAAACATGTTGGGAGCTTACACTGTTACACTGCTGCAAATATAAGCGTATCAATGACCTGGTAAACAATGTGTTTATATTTTAATCCAAATGGCTTTTAATATTGTAATCAATAAAATGTTGAATTTTTTAACCTGTTGTGTTTAGATATTATATTTATTAATTGTAGCACCCTAAAAAATCCCATCTACATATTTTTGTGCTTGAATTACTATTAAAGGGATGTGGTGCCGTATATTCATGTGTCATACACCCACACCATAGATACTCAATGCCTAGTATAAATGACTGTTTTCTAATAGGTTAATGACTATTGACAACGTCGTTATATTACCAGACAGTACAAAACAGAAGAGTTATGCAGACCATCAGAGACCTCCCCCACTTGTTTTCTAACAAGAGTTAGATAGATGAAAGAACTTGCAGTTCCCATGTGTATTCCACCTCCGCCCAATGGAAACCCAACTCAAGCAAATAGATTCTTTCTATCTACCAGGGCAGCATTAAGCAGCAGTTCTCTGCATGCATTGTAAAATTAGGCACGGTGATTACAATGAGATGGATGAGACATGGGAATTGGCACATATTTTTCTTATGTATGTTATTTTGCTTATATGACTAAGGACCTAATTCAAATTGTATCACTAATCTAGATGGAAAGTTATTTATATCAAAGATGATTTGTTTCAAAATGGTGGCTGAAACATATTTAGTATGTGTAAACGAGAGATCTAAATGGATAAAACATTTCAGCCCACACACTGAATAATGACCTATTTAATCTATTGGTAGAGACCTGGGCAAGACAGTGGCTAAAGATGGATTATGTAAATCAAAGCTAATTACGTAAATAAGTATTCTTGCAAGAGTCATTTACTTTATAGTTAACGCTTGAACGTTTCTTTCACAACTTCATTATTGCATATTGGTGGACATTTATCAGATCAGGCTGAAGAAAAAAGTGTAATGCCTTGCAGCAATACTGAAATAATTTTCTGTAGTACATTAATGCACCAGCATAGAAATAGGGCTTTCAGAACCACTGCTCAAAATGGCACCTGATCCATGAGGGCCATAGGGTCTCTCTGACGCCCTTTGCCCTCTGGTTTAAGTACAGTAAATTTATGACCATTTAGGGCCTCATGCACACTGGACGTTTATCTATCTCTCCTAGATGCCTTGCCTCCTGGCAGCGGCATTTTGGCAGAAAAATGAATGAATTGACACTCAAGTGCTAAACGTGCCTAGTGTGCCTAGTGTGTTCTTGGATGCGTTGGTGGTGGTCTTTTTTTTCAGCCTCTAAACGCCCTTGTCTCAAACTCCTCTGTGTGCATGGACACATAGGTTAACATGCAGGGGCATTTAGAGGCAGGAAAAAAGGAAATGCCAAACTTCCCTGAAAAAACATCCAGTGTGCATAAGGCCTTAAAAGGTGCACCAGAGGTATACTGTATATGAAATATGGGCAGGGCAGGGAAGACTTGTTTTGGAATTCAGTCCAGAAGAAGCACTGGGTTATTAGCTCACTGCAGGCAGTTAGGAGCACACTATTATATATAAGAAGAATGGAATATAAGAACAATGGTGACATGCATCTCAGCCTCTCTCAAGTTCACAGGTGCACAAAGTAAGAGCCCATTCACACCAGAAACTGCACATAAGTGGACGTTTTTGACTGCATGTTTGTATGCATTTAAAGCGTGCTTGATGAGAGCTTGGTGGACTTGAATGCGTCTTGCATGCTTTTTATGCTGCATTTAGCACTGTGTTTGAAGTGCATTTTTCTATACGTTTTTGGGCTTGGCTTTCTTGGCTTAAAGGGTTGCGGTGCAGTGCATTTGAAGCGTGTTTGTGGTGCGTTTGTAGCGCATTTGTAGCCCGTTACCTGCATTCGTGGTGCGGAAAAATGCAGCATGCTCTACTTTTTTTTAACTGCGCTGAACTGCACTGCAATGATGTGAACTATGCTCATATGATTACCTTGATTTTGGGCTGTCCATGCAGTTGGAGAGCAGTTCAAAATGCATCCAACTGCATCCAACTGCGTTCGGTGTGAAAGGGCCCTAAGACTTTATTGTTTTGCTTTGGTTATATATTATCTTCAAGGAAATGTTAGCATTTACACAAAATAAGACATAAAAAGGAATATCTTTACTGAATTAAAGTTGTAAAAAAGTGCTCTGTGCAATGGTTTTGCACAATGATTTTAAATTGACCCCGCTCCACCAACATCCCATAGTTTGGTACCATTGCAGCAAACCCAATTTTAAAGCGTGACATGTTAGGTATAAAAAAATGCAACACCCTTTTATTCTCTAGGGCCTTAGCTTATTCTTAGGGTGGCTGCGCTGCGCAGGATCACGTATATATATATATATATATATATATATATATATATATATATATATATATATATATAATGTTTGGGGGTCCTAAGTATTTTTCTAGCAAAATAAATTATAATTTTTATATGTAGGAGAGAAATGTCAGAATTGGCCTGGGTGGCAAGAGGATATACAGTATCTCACAAAAGTGAGTACACCCCTCACATTTTTGTAAATATTTTATTATATCTTTTCATATGACAACACTGAACACTGAAATGACACTTTGCTACAATGTAAAGTAGTGAGTGTACAGCTTGTATAACAGTGTAAAATTGCTGTCCCCTCAAAATAACTCAACACACAGCCATTAATGCCTAAACCGCTGACAACAAAAGTGAGTACAAGTGAAAATGTCCAAATTGGGCCCAAAGTGTCAATTTTGTGTGGCCATCATTATTTTCCAGCACTGCCTTAACCCTCTTGGTCATGGAGTTCACCAGAGCTTCAAAGGTTGGCACTGGAGTCCTCTTCCACTCCTCCATGATGATATCACAGAGCTGGTGGATGTTTTGGCCAATTTGGACATTTTCACTTAGGGGTGTACTCACTTTTGTTGCCAGCGGTTTAGACATTAATGGCTGTGTTTTGAGTTATTTTGAGTGGACAGCAAATATACACTGTTATAGAAGCTGCTCATTCACTACTTTACATTGTAACAAAGTGTCATTTGTTCAGTGTTGTCACATGAAAATATCTAATAAAATATTTACAAAAAATGTGAGAGGTGTACTCATCTTTTTGAGATACTGTATCAGTAAGGTTTGTTTGATATTTAATCTAATTCTGAACCATCCGCAGCTTCATTATTTACATGATTTTAAATTCTAAACACCGGAAGCGTGCATGTGTTGCAGAGTTTCTTTTTAAATGCTCCCTAGAATACACATTATTTTTTTCATTCTCCCCATACACAATAAGACTATTTTATAACTGCCAAATAGGTCACTGGACATATTTCTCTAAAGTGGTAGTAAAGCTAACTTAAAAATGTTCCCTTCCCCTCCTCCGGCCTATCCTGCATACCCCGTGTAAAAAAGATCTGCATACTTACTTTTTTAATCCAGTCCTGTCAAGGGATCCTGCACCCCTAGCTCCCCTGTGTAGGGGAGTGCTCAACAATGGCTGTTAATTCTGGGAGCCATGATGTCACCCATAAGATCCTATGGCCTAGCCAATGATACCATTCAATCCTCTCTCCTGCAACAGCTACTCACTGACACAGGGAAGCTGGAGCTGCAAGATCACGTGACTAGACTAAAGCAGGTTAAAAATAAGTAAGCACGTATATCTTTTTTGCACAGGGTATGCTGGATAGGTAGAAGTAGAAGGGAGGGTTTTATTTTTAATTAAGTTAATGTTAGGCTTTTCTTCCACTTTAAACATTAGTAAGAGTTGTTTATAGATGTCTTCTTCTTTGCATGTAAATAGGTATTGCTGGCTTCAAATACAGTGGGGTTGATTTACTAAAACTGGAGAGTGCAAAATCTGGTGCAGCTGTGCATTGTAGCGAATCAGCTTGTTCAATTAAGTTTTGCCAAAAAAACCCAGAGGCTGATTGGTTTCTTTGCACAGTTGCACCAGATTTTGCAGGCTCCAGTTTTAGTAAATCAATCCCTATGTGTTTCGGTAAGGTGTGGTAAAATGCATATTATATTGCATGCAGTGCAATGCAGTGTACAACAATTTGTATATGCTTGTGCAATGGTAATTGATAGCAATAATATTAACAACAATAATAGCAATAATAACTGAAGGTTAAAACATACATTTCTATAAATGTGTCCAGCAAGAAACCGAACATGTGAGAAAAATGCCAGATAATTGCCAGATCCTTTCCGTGCTAACGCTACTATAGACTTTAGCAAACGGTCATGGATGCATCATTTGACTGTCCTCAGACTACAGTATCCAATAACTTGCTAAGTTGACCTTCACACGAAGAAGAGAAGATGCTGTCTGTGCCTAATGGCACCTGGCTTGCAGCATTTGCAGGTACCCACAGATATACAGATCACTGTTATCTAGTGTCCATGGCAATGTTTACAGTAGTTTACAATGATTAATAATGCTTTCTGTTTTGGGTACACTAACAGAATGCAGTATGTGAATTAACTAAGATAAATAATTCCGTCAGTGTCCCTCCCTACAAGCTATCCCCTTCCCCCAGACATCAAATATTTTAGGACTCGCTGACCAAGCCTGCCAATCAGTATTTTAATTATTTTAAACTTCACATTTTTTATCTTCCTTTTATTAATCATGAAGACATTTTATTTCTCTTCTTGATGCAATAAACCTTATCTCTGCATTATGATTTTTTTTTACCTGTAAGTCTCCTTTGGGTAGACATTTAAAGGCCCTGAAACTGCTGCTGGGCACCGCCATGTTGGATGTAATATCAACAGCCTCAGAGCTGTCACTCAAACAACAATTTATATGACACTTCCTTCCTCCCCAAGATAAATTAAAGGTTATGTAACAAGGGGAAGAAAGGGCTGGAGAAGTTGGGCCATCACAGACAGTAATTAGACACTGCCAGTTGATCAGAAGGCTGTGAACTGCAAGGAGGGTGGAAGCTGAGAATTGACTCTTTCTGGAGTAGTCAAATTTTCTGGCAAGTTCAAAGGCACATTGCAATTTAATAAAAACAATTAATGGAATAGAAAAACACCATGGGTAAGTATATAGAATACTTTATATAATGTGCTTTTGCTTAAAATGTATTATACGTTGGTGACAGGGTCTCTTTAAGAAATTGGCTACATTCCCAGATAACATGAAAAACTCATCCAGGGAACATTCTATGTTTTTTTTATTTTTTGTCCCTTCTCATGTAATGCCCTGTACACACGGTCGGACTTTGTTCAGACATTCCGACAACAAAATCCTAGGATTTTTTCCAATGGATGTTGGCTCAAACTTGTCTTGCATACACACGGTCACACAAAGTTGTCGGAAAATCCGATCGTTCCGAACGCGGTGACGTAAAACACGTACGTCGGGACTATAAACGGGGCAGTGGCCAATAGCTTTCATCTCTTTATTTATTCTGAGCATGCGTGGCACTTTGTCCGTCAGATTTGTGTACACACGATCGGAGTTTCCAAACTTTGTGTGTCAGAAAATCCAATGGAAAATGTGTGATGGAGCCTACACACGGTCGGAATTTCCGACAACAAGGTCCTATCACACATTTTCCGTCGGAAAATCCGACCGTGTGTACGGAGCATAAGAATCTTATCCAAGCATCTTATCTGAAGCACAATATATTTGTTGTTTAAAAACAACAGATAATGGTGGTTCTAAATATATATATATATATATATATATATATATATATATATATATATATATATATATATATATATATATATATATATATATATATATATATATATTGTGACAAGCTGCAAGTTGGGGGTTTTGTAGCTCATTGGTAATGCAAAACAGTGAGTTGCTACAATGTCAGAAGTGTCCTTTCAGGGCTTTTTCTGCCCACTTTTATTTAAAACGGCAAAGAAAAAGTTCCACAAACATAATATCAGTTGCCCATGCAGTTTCAAAAAACTTCAAAAAAACTAAAAAGTATTCAGCCTCCTGGCTCTCTTTGCAGCTTTACTGATTTCACTTACTACTTTTGGTCCTCCTGACCATCAAACACATCCCAGTGCACGTTCACCAACCACTGTACCTTTGTCAGCTGGTTTCTTATCCTGCAGCTCCTGGCTGCTATGTCCCTCACAGGCTTGTGTCTCTGTCTGTCTTGTCCTGGACAGCACGGTGCAGATGTGCACCTCTCTCTGCTCCCAACACACACAAGAAGCCAGCACACACAAGCACCATTAGTGTGCCTGTTTTTTTTTAGAAAACCTGTCCCAGACTGCCATATTAGCCAGTGGCACAGCCTCGCCCTGCCACTAAATATATATATATATATATATATATCTATATAGATCTATATAGATATATATAAATATCTATATAGATCTATATAGATGTATATATATCTATATAGATATATATATATACATCTATATAGATATATATATATATATATATATATATATATATATATCTATATATCTATATAGATATATATATATATAGATATACATCTATATATATATATATATATATATATATATATATATATATATATATAGATGTATATCTATATATATATATATATATATATATCTATATATATATATATATATATACACAGTTTATATATTCAAAAAAAGTAGCAACAAAGCTGATGGACAAATGGATCACAGCTAAAAGAACAATAAGCCTAAGATACAAAACACAACCATATTAAAGTTAAACTACATAAAGCATTTTCAGAGGCCTGTCATACCTGAAGGTATTCTGAGATTAATTTGTAGATATGGGGGATGATATGTTCTTATACAAATCCTTCTTGTGTCCATTAAGAACACTGCTGGGGACTCATCTCTGCCTCATGTAAGCCTGAGATGACTGACGTAACAGTGTATTGCTCTAAGCTAATAATATAAAATACTCAAATAGTGATTTTGGAATGTTTTGCATGCATACCTGTACATAGCTTTATGTGAGACAATCTGTTGTTTAGATCTTTGTTGTATAAGAAATATGCATTACCAGTGTGATTTGATGTAAGGAATTATTCATGGCTAGCAGTGAGGAATATGTGATTAATTTGTCACACAACTAGATGCGGCTCTGTCTGATATTGTCAGATTTTACACACGGCAATGACTGCTTTGTGTTCGTAACATTATATATCATAATGTGTCTTTTAATACATTATTTTTATATACATTATTTTTCTTTTTATTCTTCCCTCAGGTCAGAACTGTAGTTTCAATCTACATGAGCCCAATGGAACAGTAGAAAGTCCGGGATTCCCATATGGATATCCAAATTATGCCAACTGCACGTGGATAATTAGTACAGAGGCTAAAAATCGAATACAATTGTGGTTCCATTCATTTGCCTTAGAAGAAGACTTTGATGTTTTGTCTGTATATGATGGAGAGCCAGTAGCTGAGAACCTGCGGACAAGGTAAGTTGCAAAAATATTATGTATGAATATAATTTTCTTTAAAAAAATTAATGAATGACTGTTTCTAAATTGTTTCTTTTCGATAACTCCTATGAAGTTTTCCCAAGATAAATTAAGATTGCCAATATAGAAAACCAGTGTGGTTACATTATTCAGCATTCCCACTATAATTAGGAATATAAGGGGGGGGGATGCCAACTGGATGTTAAAAGTTCTGAACTTTTAACATCCAGTTGTCGCCTCCCCCCTCCTATTCTCTGCTATTGACTTGTCTACAGAGGTAATGGACACCCTCTGAGGATGGCTGTCTTCTTTATTCTGAAATACCAGTTACCAGCATTGAACATGATTTGTAATTAAGGACATTACACCTTTTGGAGTGCCAGAATCCCTCTTTTTTATCTGACAGTTTAATTAGGAAAAAAAGGCAATGGAAATATGTTTATAAGAATTTAGCATAGTCTGTGTGTCTCCACAGTCGTTATATATAAGTAAGTCAGTTGATCATTAATAGTCTACAAAAGCCATTTTCCCTTGCCTTTCCACTGGTTGATTTACTAAAACCGGAGAGTGCAAATTCTGGTGCAGCTCTCCATAGAAATCAGCTTCTAGGTTTTTTGTCAAAGCTTAATTGAACAAGCTGGAATTAGAAGCTCATTGGCTACCATGCACATTTGCAGATGATTTTGCACTCTCCAGCTCTAGTAAATCAACCCCACAGAGTTACATAAAACCACTGCACTTATGGTAAAATAATTGTAAGAAAAACAAAGGGAATTGTAAAGTATAATACAAGAGAATGGGATAAAAAAAAAATAGGTTATGGTCAGAAAAGTGGTTTCTGTCTTGCAAAGTCCACTGCTCACTCTTCTCGTCCCTGGAAGTATTGAATTCATGGGTCCTAGACTGTCATGAAGACCCCCATCCTGTCATGTAGTATTGAAGATCATTTTGCATTGATTATTATCCAGGAGAGTTTAGCTCTTACCAAATCAACGGGATAGGCGATGTCTTCCGTGATCTGGCTATGAAATTTGTAGCCGCTATAAAATTATGGATATTAGCCTCCTGAATGGTCCAGAAATCTCCCCACTAAACCTGTTTAGCAATGCCTTGAATGGGGACTTGCTAAGATTTTATTTGGGTGAGAGAATATATGAAATTATATATCCTAATTCAGAATCATCTGACTTTTAGGCAAGACCACCATATATAGGTGAAGCATCAGGTATAAAGGAGGATAATCTGAATGAAACCATAGATCATCCTAACAACACCTTATAACTTGCTTCAATAATTAAAATGCTTATAATGTATTAGATGCCCTAACTGCTAGTTTATACCATTCTTCCAAAGTCATCTCCTCCCCCATGTTCTGTTTTCTTTGTTTTTTTTTTTACTTGGAAAGCCAATCTTTTAGAAGCTGGGGGTTATTAAATTTTTCTTGCAGGAGTGATCCAGCAGGATTCCTTCATTGTTGCACAGGTCAGCTATTCTCAAGTGTCCTTGGTTGGTTTACCTTGGGAAATCTTTGGGTTGAAAGCAGGGTTGTAGAGAATATGGGGCCAATGGATTGTAAGAGGCATTGGATTTGTGTCTTTTGTAAAGATAGTGCCAGAGACTGAGAGATATTGAAAGAGATGAGCACATAATGGTTGGTCTACTCCTTGATGGGAGTCACATTGGGTGCTCAATTCGCTTGGGGCTAGCCGATTGTGATCTGATTGTGGTCCTTGTGGGACAAGGGTTTTAAAAGTGGAATATTATTTATTAATTCTCCTTGTTTTTTAGGGGTATACAATATATGCTTATGAACTCTAGGCTGTTTGTCATCCCAAATTAATTTTAACAATCTCTTTTAGAAATGGAGAAGGTCAGATCTCTGGATTTCTATTGGAAACATTCTAAATAAATAAAAGGGTGTTGATTTACTAAGGGCAAATCGGGTTTTCATTCTGCTAGGAGAGTTGCATTTTGCCAGGGAATTTGCCCCAGAGCTTTGTGAATGAGTCAAAGCTCTACTGACTTCCTTCATCCAATCATGTGCAAGCAAGCAAAATTGCAGTTTTTTTCCTTGCATGTGATTGGCAGTTGTACCACATTCAGCAAGCTCTGGGGCAAACTCCTTTGCAAAGTGCAGCTTCTCTTGCAATGTGAACACCCTGTTTCTGTTTAGTAAATCCACCCTAAAATCTCTGAACATTCATCATAATAGAAGGCAATCTTCAAGGAAGATGGGAACGAAGACCAGCTCTCCATATCTTTCGAGAGTTTTTTGAATAACTGTTTCTAACTTCTACGGTTTCTTTAACGTACATTCTGTTTGGAGTAATCTTTACACACGCCTCAATATACTACTGGTGTCATGGATCAATGTCTCAGCAGATCCCTGTGTGAAGACACTTAAGCTATCTATGATTATAGGGTTCATAGCACATTTACAGTTAAACCTAATCTGCTTACCTTGGAAACTAGAATTCTGTTCAGCATAAATAGCCAAGATCCTAGTTCTGCACACCTAAACTCTGGTCTTTGTTGGGAAATGACAATAAAGAGAATTTATAAATCATAATCATAATAATGATTTAACAATAACATCCTGTGTTTCCTAGCATTATTCTGTGTTTGTACATTCTTATTTATGTAGAATTTAAATCAATGGTAATGATTAGATTAGCGGTTAAGGATAAGAATTAGTATTGAAGGTCTCAGAATCATAAATATCATTCTATTTAATTTATCTTTTTCTATCCTATTTTATCTATCTATAAGATTTAGTTTTTTATTTACATCTGAATTACAATAAATTCATAATGGGTTGATTATGAGGATTATATTTTAAGCTGTAAATTACTTTTAATTGATCAGGATTGTCCTATAAGTTAACATAGACATTAAGTAATACTTCTGTCATTTCGTCTGGCCATTTTTAATCTTATATAAATAGATAGATCCGCGCTTAGGACAGTATAAGAGCTGCTGCCTATCTCTAATTAGTACCCCTAGGGGTCTAATTGCATAGATTCACTCCGATGCAGCTTTTATATTATCCCATGACACGCCCCAATGTTGTAAAAAGAGATAGTGCTGACCAAACTCTTTTCAAATTTCTGGTAGAGGCAGTAAGCCAGTTGCATGAGTAATGCCCCATACACACGATCAGAAATTCCATCAGAAAAAACTTGGATGGTTTTTCCAACGGAATTTCGCTCAAGCTTGCCTTGCATACACACGGTCACACAAAAGTTCTCTGAGCTTTCGACTGCCAAGAACGCAGTGACGTACAACACTACGACGAGCAGAGAAAATGAAGTTCAATGCTTCCGAGCATGCGTCAAATTGTTTCCGAGCATGCGTGATTTTTTGCGCGTCCAAATTGCATACAGACGAACGCATTTTCGGATAGGAACTTTTTCTGATCGAAAAATAGAGAACCTGCTCTCAATCTTTTGCTGGCTGGAATTCTGCCAGCAAAAGTCCGATGGAGCATACACACGGTCGAAATTTCTGACCAAAATCTTACATCTGACTTTTGCTGGCAGAATTTCTGATTGTGTGTATGGGGCATTAGGGAATTCACAGTAGTTTCTAGGAGATGTGACATATTTTTAAACTAAAAAAAACACAGTTGCCATGGTAAAAAGTTAGAGTTTTTTGGTAGTTGTAAACATTTATGGACATTGCATTTAGACATTCAATTATGAAACTGCTTATTTAACAGCAATTTATATCAATATTATTGAAGCAGGCATTTTCCTTCTAAAAACTGAGCAAATTAAAGTACAGTAGTTCAGAAAAAGTACTGAGAAATTATATGCATGTTTAGTCTTTACACCACCTTTTTGAAATTGAATAATTAATTTTGGTAGATACATAAGGGGTTATCTACTAAAACTGGAGCGTGCAAAATCTGCTCATCATAGTAACCAATCAGCTTCAAGGTTTTATTGTCAAAGATTAATTGAAAAAGCTGACGTAAGAAGTTGATTGGCTACCATGCATAGCTGCACCAGATACTGAGTGCACCAGTTTTAGTAAATCTCCTTCATACCCTTAGTGAAATTATATGCTTAACATATTGGCCTATAAGATTCAACTGCTTTATGTTAAATATATGATTTAAGTATTACAAAGAGTATTAAGTATTACAAAGTATTACAAATCATGGTGTTATTATTATTATTATATAGTGGCAACAGTTTACACAGCGCTTACGGTATATATTGCTATACAATGCAATCAGGAATTAGAATTTGCACAAGTCAACATTGGGAGGTCACCAGATCACAACATCTAAATTCTGCTAACAGCACAATTGGATGAAGCATGATAGGAAACATGAAAAACGTGCATATAAAGGTTTTTTAGACAATAGTTTTTATCTGCAAGTATAGGCCAGAAGACAAAGAATTATGTACTGATAGAAAGAGCAGTTAAAGCTTAACTCTATCCAATTGTTAAAGACACAAATAAATGCAGTGGCTTAGGTAGCTGAATTTGGCATATCTGCCTTTTGCAATCCTCTATGCAGCGTAGCTCAGACTGGTAGAGGGAAAATATTCATAAAGAGAAAATGATGTGTGCTGTAATCAAGGGCAGACTGATACTCTTGGAACCACTAGTGAAAAATAGGTATGCAGTCCTATCTTATTGTCGACCTGTTAAAATTTTCAACACAACCACTGCAGTTAACAACACTACACTACAACAACATTGCCTATTTTTATCAGATACCACAATGTAACACAAAAAAATTATACTTTGCATTGTATTTATATCACAATCATACAAATATATTCAGAAAAAGAATTACTCTGAATTTCTACATATTTGTGCTTGGTGAACAACATCTAAGATGTATATAACAACAATAAATCAGAAAAACAGAAAACTACTGACACAGTAATTGATCAAGCAGTTGTATCTAAGTATTATCAAGATGACCAGTAATTGATTAAGCAAGTGTTGTTAAATATGATGATGATGATGATTGTACAGAGCTGAAAGTATTCTATAACCCACTCCTCAAGATGTTGACATTATTTCTGTAGACTATAGCAATGTCTCTCTAGTGAGAGTGAAGGAGAATAGGAAGATATATCAAGGATGTTGTCAGGCTAATGTTGCTAAGTATGATGAGCGTGATAAAGAGCTGAAACCATTGCATTACCCAGTCCTCAAGATGATGAAATTAGTTATGTGGAGTTACTGTGAACTTTAACTGTACCCACAATATTTGTATTTAAAATGTCAACTTCAAACCTCTTTGTAATATCTTTAAGATATAATTGTTTCTGTCTATGTAACCCCTCCATTTCCTGTTTGCTGACATCCTACAGGACTGGAATGAGTATCTGTTTTTTTGTATTCAGCTTTAAAAAAAAAATCTTACATAGTAACATAGTAGGTGAGGTTGAAAAAAGACACAAGTCCATCAAGTTCAACCTATGTGTGTGATTATATGTCAGTATTACATTGTATATCCCTGTATGTTGTGGTCGTTCAGGTGCTTATCTAATAGATTTTTGAAACTATCGATGCACCATGCTGAAACCACTGCCTGTGGAAGGGAATTCCACATCCTTTCCACTCTTAAAGTAAAGAACCCTCTACGCAGTTTAAGGTTAAATCTCATTTCTTCTAATTTTTAAGTGGCCATGTGTCTTATTAAACTCCTTTCCGTCAAAAAGTTGTCTGCCTATTGTGGGGTCACCAGTGTGGTATTTGTAAATTGAAATCATATCCCCTCTCGAGCGTCTCTTCTCCAGAGAGAACAAGTTCAGTGCTCGCAACCTTTCTTCATAACTAATACCCTCCAATTCCCTTATTAGCTTTGTTGCCCTTCTCTGTACTCTCTCCATTTCCAGTACATCCTTCCTGAGGACTGGAGCCCAGAACTGGACAGCATACTTCAGGTGAGGGCGGTCCAGAGTCTTGTAGAGTGGGAGAATTACTGCTTTATCTCTTGAGTTAACCCCCTTTTTAATGCATGCCAATATTTTGTTTGCTTTGTTAGCAGCAGCTTGGCATTCATTGCATGCCATTGCTGAACCTGTTATCTACTAGGACCCCTGGTCCTTTTTCATCCTAGATTCCCCCAGAGGTTCTCCCCCCCCCCAGTGAGTAGATTGCATTCATATTTTTGCCACCCAAATGCATTATTTTACATTTTTCCACGTTAAACCTCATTTGCCATGTAGTTGCCCACCCATTAATTTGTTCAGATCTTCTTTCAAGGTTTCCACATCCTGCGGAGAAGTTATTGCCCTGCTTAGTTTATTATTGTCTGCAAATACAGAGATAGAACTGTGTATCTCATCCTACAGGTCGTTTATGAACATATTAAATAGGATTGGTCCCAGCACTGAACCCTGGGGGACCCCACTTTCCACCCCTGACCATTCCGAGTACTCCAAATTTATCACTACTCTCTGAACCCTTGTAACCAGTTTTCAATCCATGTACTCACCCTGTGGTCCATGCCAACGGACCTTATTTTGTACAGTAGATGTTTATGGGGAACTGTGTCAAATGCTTTTGCAAAATCCACGTCTACAGGCCTTCCTTTATCTAGATGGCAGCTCACCTCCTCATAGAAGGTTAATAGATTGGTTTGGCAAGAATGATTCTTTATGATCCCATGCTGATTACTGTTAATGATACAGTTTTCTTTACTAAAATCTTGTATATAGTCCCTTATCATCCCCTCCAGGAGCTTGCATACTATTGATGTTAGGCTAACTAGTCATTAATTCCCAGGGATGTATTTTGGCCCTTTTTTAAATATTGGTGCTACATTGGCTTTTCTCCAATCAGCTGGAACCATTCCTGTCAGTAGACTGTCAGTAAAAATTAGGAACAATGGTCTGGCAATTACTTGACTAAGTTCCCTAAGGACCCTCGGGTGCAAACCATCTGGTCCCGGTGACTTATTAATGTTAAGTTTTCCAAATCTATCTCTAATTCTGTCCTCTGTTAGCCATGAGGGTGCTTCCTGTGATAAACACTGCAGTTTTGGTTACTGAAGCCCCCCGATTACTTCGTGAAGACTGAGGAGAAGAATAAATTCAATACCTTCACCATCTCTCCATCCTTTGCAACCAGATTTCCTTCCTCATTCTTTATGGGGCCAATATGGTCTATCCTCCCTTTTTTACTGTTTATATACTTAAAGAATTTCTTGGGATTTTTTTTTGCTCTCCTCCGCTATGTGTCTTTCATGTTCTATTTTAGCCGCCCTAGTTGCACCCTTACATTTCTTGTTGCATGCTTTGTAAAGTATGAATGCTAATGATGATTCCTCGGCCTTGTATTTTTTGAAGGCCTTCTCCTTTGCTTTTTTATGCATTTTTACATTTGAGTTAAGTCATCCAGGATTTTTGTTCACTCTTTTAAATTTATTTCCCAATGGGATGCACTTGCTCATGCCCTTATTTAATATGTTCTTAAAGCAAACCCATCTCTCCTCCGTGTTCTTTGTTCCTAAGATTCTATCCCAATTTATATCTTCTAGCAAGGTTCGTAGTTTAGGGAAGTTGGCTCTTTTGAAGTTCAGTGTCTTTCTATTTCCCTCATGTTTCCCGTTTGTGTGATTTATACTGAAGCTAATTGTCCTATGATCGCTGTCTCCTAAATTGCCCCTTTTTTCCACATCCATGATCAGGTCTGCATTGTTGGTAATCAGTAGGTCTAGCAACGCTTTGTTTCTAGTTGGTGCGTCTACCATCTGACCCATGAAATTGTCCTGCAAGACATTTAGGAACTGGCGAACCTTAGATGAATGCGTGGTTCCTTCCGCCCAGTCTATGTCTGGATAGTTAAAATCCCCCATTATGATGACACTTCCCATCCTTGCTGCTAATCCAAATTGTGATAGAAGCTCCGTCTGCCCTTCCTTCCTCAGGTTAGGGGGCCTATAGCATACTCCCAGTATTATTTTCCCCTTAGCTTCATCCCTTTGAAGCTCTACCCATAAGGATTCCACCTCCTCCCTAGCTCCCTTAGTGATGTCATCTCTCACATTCATGTGTACATTATTCTTGATATACAGGCATACCCCTCCCACTTTTTTTACCCTCTCTATCCCTGTGATAAAGGGACTACCCTTGAATGGTTGCCAGCCAATCATGAGAGCTGTTGAACCAAGTCTCTAAAAATGTCAGAAACCATGAATCAGACTGAGACAGAAGTACAATTAAATCACACATGTTTAATAATAATAAAAAAAAGGTAAGTAAGAGTAAACATAGTCAAAACATAGCCAGAGTTCTGGAACTGGAACGAATAGTCAGACAAGCCAAAACGTCAGGGAGCTAGAAGGAATGTCAGCCAAGCAAGTCTTTAACTGGAACAAAGGAGCGCATCTCTAGAGATGTGACCAAGGTGAAGGCAGAGTTCATCTGGACTGGACAGCTTAAGTAAGCAGGACCGACAAGCAGGATTATATACAGGTGAGTCACTGTGGAGAGATAGGAGCTGGCAATTAGCCGACAGCTGAGTGGCCAGATCAGAGATAGAAGGGCTTGGCCCAGCCCTGACACCACAAAATTGAAATCCTCCTCGTACAGTATGTCTAGTTCTCCCATCTTGTCCGCCAGGCTCCTGGCATTGGTGAACATGTCACGTAGTTTAGACCGGTCGCATACTGTCCATTTATTGGGTGTTCCGAGATTGCAAATAGGACTTGTTACTATACTTACCTTGGGTTTGTGTGCTTTAGTCAACCTACCACTAATGCCCCCAATACTACCCTCTGGAATATGTTCTGCACTGACTATCTCTACCTGTGAACCCTTCCCCCCATCGCCTAGTTTAAAAGCCCCTCTAACTTTTTGGGCATCTTCACTCCCAGCAGATCTGCACCCTCCTCATTTAGGTGCAGTCCATCCCTTCTATAGAACTGGTGACCGACTAAGAAGTCGGTCCAGTTATCCAGGAACCCAAACCCCTCCTTACTACACCAGCTCCTCAGCCACTTGTTTACTACCCTAATCTCCCTCTGCCTTTCTGGTTTGGCTTGATGTACTGGTAGTGTTCCTGAGAATACTACCTTGGAGGTCCTTTTCATCAATTTAGCTCCTAAGTCCCTAAAATTGTTCTTTAGGACACTCCATCTGCCTCTGACTTTGTCATTGGTGCCAACGTGCACCATGACAGCCAGGTCTTCCCCAGCCCCTGCCAATAATCTGTCCACCAGATCCATGATGTGCTGAACCTGAGCACCCGGTTGTAGAACAAAGGAAGAATTAGCAAATTTATCAAGGATGTCATCAAAAACTAAACATCTGCTGAGATCCCTCTCTGTGTTCAGTAAAATAGGGAATTTCAGAAGATCCTCTCCAAGAGGAGGCTGTGACCTGTTTTTAATCATTTTTAATTGGGCACAAAAAACAATTGTTTCTGCATTTACTGTATCTGATGTGGAAAAATGTTGGTCACTGCACATACTGCAAAAGAGTATACACATTGATTGATTAAACGCACGGCTAACCCTATATTACTAGTACAATGTAGCCAAAGTGCATGAGATGATAAACACATTTGTACAGTTCTAGCATTCAATGGCCATCAACAAAACTACACATCCAAAAAAGTAATTTTACTTATCTCTGTGTAAATGCAATTATTGGATCATGAACCAATTTGTAACACAAAATTATTATATATATTATTATTACTGTATATATACAATATTAAGAGAATATTAAGTAACCAAATAGTGAAGATGCTTTCATAATTGTAAGTACAATCTCAATTATTCCAAAGTACATAATGATTTATGGGAGAGGGGAGAAAGGAAAAAAGTAGGAAAGGGAGAGGAGAAGAAAAAAGGGGAAGAGAAAAGTAGGGAAGGAGGAAAGGTGAAAAGAAGGGAATGAGGGGGGGTGGAAAGGAAAAGGTTAAAGGAGAAGGAAAAAGAGGAGAAAAAGGGAACTGGAAAAGAAGGTGGGAGGAAGACTAAGGAAAATGAAGAAAAAAGAAAAATGTTGGCAAGGGGAAGGGTGAAGGGAAAAGGAAGGACAAGACGTATCACAAGCTATCTATATTAGCAAGAAAAGGGGAAAAACAGGAAAACGCCACTAAGTGTAGGAGATCTTAAAATGTTTATTTGTCCCCATAATGGGCTTACAAGATAAAACAAGCTCATCTAATTTCCAAACAAAATTGATGTCCTTTTTTTCCCACAAATAGAGCTTTCTTTTGGTGGCATTTGATCACCTCTGCGTTTTTTATTTTTTGCGCTGTAAACAGAAAAAGGGTCAATTTTGAAAGAAAAGCAATATTTTTTATTTTTTGCTATAATAAATATCTCAAAAACATATATAAAAAAACAAATTTCTTTCTCAGTTTAGGCTGATATGTATTCTTCTACATATTTTTGGTTAAAAAAATCACAATAAGCGTATATTGATTGGTTTGCGCAAAAGTTATAGCGTCTACAAAATAGGGGATAGATTTATGACATTTTTATTAATATTTTTTTTTATTAGTAATGGCAGTGATCTGCAGTTTTTATTGTGACTGCGACATTGTGGCGGACACATCGGACACTTTTGACACTATTTTGGGACCAGTGACATTTATACAGCGATCAGTGCTATTAAAATGCACTGATTACTGTGTAAATGACACTGGCAGGGAAGGGGTTAAACACTAGGGAGCGATCAAGGGGTTAAGTATGTCTTAGGGAGTGATTCTAACTGTGGGGGGGGGGTGGGCTCACTACAACATGACAGAGATCACTGCTTCCAATGACAGGGAGCAATAGCTCCCTGTCATGTTGCTAGGCAGAACATGGAAATGCCTTGTTTACATAGACATCTCCCCGTTCTGCCGCTCCGTGTCATGAATGCGGGCCCCCCCGGTGGACATCGGGTCCGCGGGACCCACAGGCACGCTCACGGAGCATGCGGCGGGCGCGCACCCACTAACTCGTGTCTTAAAGGGGACATACAGGTACACACATTTGCCCAGCCGTGCCATTGTGCCGATGTACCGTGCCATTGTGTCGCTGGTCGGCAAGCAGTTAATAACACGCAAGGAGAGCTTTTCCAACTGTTCCTGGAAAATTCCAAACAGGCTTTTTCTAGTTGTGCTACTAATAAGAAGTATTATTAAAGACCCCCCCCCCCCCCCCTCACTGTTCACTGTTCACACTGACATTGCTCTTTCCCTGAAACATCTTGTCCACACTGAATTTAGCAGCTTCTCTAAACCATTTTTTTGTGATTGACTGAAGTTTTACTTGACAATGTTACCTTGCTACCTTTTACTTTACTATAGGAGTGTTGTGCTTTTTTTTTACTGATCAGGGCCCTAACCTCTTCTGCATGCTTGTGAAGACTGACATCATATTTGCTAAGAGGCAAAACAAGCTCAAAAAAATGACCATCAATTTTATTAGGTTTATGCAAAGTATTAGCAGTTTCAGTTCTCCCTCTGCAAGCAAGGTGTACTTTTGAATTCAAAGAATGATATCCATTAGTATGTTCACAATCTCAAAGGTTTTCAAGAACCTTCTCCTTTTTCTTATTCTGCATGTTAACATCAATTAGAATTTCAGTATCTGCACTGCTTTCTGTAGACAGATATTCATTTGCTGCTACCAGAAGGTATGCATATCCCTCCCGTTTTACCTTTCCAACCAGTAATATATGGACATAGCCTGTTAGTACTGAAAACCATATAGGTTAATCAGGTTAATCAAATCACTTGTGTGTTCTACAGAAAAATAAATACATTTCTAAAAATGCCTTTGGAAAGGCAAAGCATTAGTTACATTACTTGGGTCTAATAGTGGCTGGATAGGGTGTCCTTTCAAAAAGTAAAATTTAGTAGTTGTACTAGATAAAGGATCTGGTTCCAAAAAATGGCTTAGACATGTAGAAGGTGTATCAGAAGTTGCAAAATAACTAAAAAAACCTGCGCAACCCCACACAAACAGGACTTGGTAAAGTAATATATACAGAAAACATATATAAAGTTTCAGCCCACTAACACTACTAGTGATATCACCTCACCTAGTATCAGACAAAAAGTAATAAAACTGTGCAGATCTACTAATCTGTAAATATGAATAAAGTGTGAATATATCACAATAAACAACAATAAATAAAAAGTCCAATCAATATTACATGTGAAAGTCCAAAGTCAAAAGTCACAGTGCAATACTGGAATATGTGCCCATATACAGATACACAATCCAAGTCCACTGTGCAAAACATGAAAACACACTCCTCTCATAGTGATTTAGTCCTCATATGGTGCACTTCTCTCCATGACACTCCAAACTGCTCATCTTGTGGCATTACCTTGGTGTTAGAATGAGGTCAGAAAGCACACGTGTCTCCTCATAGGATAATATTATGGTTATAGTCTTCTTCACAGATGTCCCAAAAGGTAAGCAGCTCACAAGAGTTTCTCATACAAATCAAACCCTCTCACTGACAGTTTTATTATTAAACCTTAGGTATAAAAACACAATAATAGCTCTTGTATTAAGACAGATCACAAATCTAATAAAACAATGGTCGCAACTTCCTTTATCCTGGATAGGGAAGATTAATGCAATCAAAATGACTATTCTACCCAAATTGCTTTATCTATTCAGAGTCCTCCCTATTCCAATTCCTTCCTATTTTTTGAGAATAGTACAAAAAAGAGCAACTTCGTTTATATGGGGCTCTTCTAAACCACGTATACCTATACACACACTACATCTTCCCAAAAATAAAGGAGGCCTGGGATACCCTAATTTTACTAACTACTACAGAGCAGCACATTTGGCCAGTCTGTCCAAATACCATGCAAAACAGGAAATCCCATTATGGGTATTTATAGAGGCTTCAGAAAATGACCCTCTATTAATATCAAATTTATTATGGCTTGATCCTAAAGACCGCTTTAAAATTCATAATCCCATAACTAAACACTTCTTATCTCTCTGGGATAAACTAAAAACCAAATATCAGTTACAATCTCCACACAATCCTCTCCTTTCTTTTATCAGAAATCCGGCCTTTTATCCGGCATGGATCTACCCAAATTCTTTTAAAGCTTGAACAACATCAGGCATTCAGACACTAAATGACTTCATAGCATCTAAATCATTCCTTTCATTCCCATCGCTTAGAGAAAAATATGATCTACCAAACTCTGAGATATTTAGATGTCTCCAAATCAAAAATTTCTATACACCATTCCTAAAGGGGGATACACCATTATCCCAATTATCCATTTTTGAATCAATCTGTACAAAAGATCCATTTGCTAAAGGTACAATTTCATCACTTTATAATCAATTATATGGAGTAGCAAATCTTAATAGACCCTCTTACGTTCAGAGGTGGGAGGAGGACCTGGGACGAACTTTAGAAGACACGGACTGGTCTAACATATGACTCACATCTAAGTCATCTTCACCCAACATCTTAGCACTGGAGACAAATTATAAAGTCCTAACTCGCTGGTACCTTGTACCCGCTAGAGTGGCAAAATATTCACCTAATACCTCAGCTCTTTGTTTTCGAGGATGCCCAGAAATAGGCACATATTTACACATATGGTGGACGTGCCCAGTAATCCAAACCTTCTGGAAGGAAGTCTTCGTGATTGCATCTAAAATATTTAAAAAAATAATACAACCAGATCCATATTTAACTGTACTTAATCTAAAACCGGAATGGTTAACACTCTCTCAATTCAAACTTATGATCCAACTAATAACGGCTGCAAAACAAACAGTGGCCAAGGCATGGAAATCTCCTACATTGGTACTAGCAGAAACAATTCACAGAATGAATAATACAATGTCCCATGCTAAGATGGTAGCCATCGATCAAAACCAAATTCCAAAATTCGAAAAACTTTGGCATCCTTGGATAAAACAACAGTTCCTGTCAAACTTCAATGACTCTGTCCTGTTGCCATGGTAACAGATTAAATGACTTACAGAGACACCCATTCTAAGGCTTCAAAGAGAACTAAAAAGAATAATAAACTGACGAGCGGGACAACCTTGTGGACCATACCTCTACCTTTCAACCCTTTTTCTTCTTTCTCTTTCCTTTTCTCCACCTTACGATTAAAGCTCATTATCAGAATTTACTTGACCTATATACACTCTACTTGTAAACAATATGTATAGTAGGTATAAATCATTTAAATACCTACAAAAGTAACTAAGGAAATGATATATATCTTTAATTTAGGTTTACGTGAACCCAATGTTTAATATTTGAAATTTCATGATATTTACCTATATAAACCCTACTGTAAAACAATGAGCTTACTTTATAGATCCTTGTAAACTTACTTTATGTATCTTAATAACATTGTATACTCAATAAACTTCTTTTGACAAGGAAAAACACAATAATAGCATGATGTCCTTACTACTGCCACATATACAATGCTAGCCTTACTCACCACTTACTGGGCTCGGTCCACAAACTGCCTCGCTACAGCTGACTCCCCCATTCTTTAAGTTTGAGGTTAGTGTGATAAGGTAATTGGCCAGAAGCTCCACCCATTTGACACATATCGTCCAATGCTGGACTTCCTCAGAAAAGTCAGAACTTGATGCCGTCCACCATGCTATATAGCCTCTCCCTCTGGTTGCCATAGGAGCCGCTACAGAAACTCCCGATCACCTGAAGGTAAACATGCATATCGCCAGTAAGGAAAACAATACCACATAAAAGCAGTGACAGAAATGGCACTGTGGAAACCAATGCTCTGCATTTACAAGGCACACAAATGGCACATGAGCAAATGTGTAGCAGTGGCTATACACTATTTCCTTCTTTTCATGTTGCCCTTAGAACTGACACAGGATTTATACCTGCCACACGCATAAAAGCCAGTGCCATTAACCACTTGCCGACCTCTGCACGCCGATATATGGTGGCACAATGGCAGAGGTGAGCAAATGGGCATACCTGTATGTCCCCTTTAAGAACCAGGGATAGCAGGCACGAGCTATGTAAACAAGGCACTTCCCCATTCTGGTTAGTGTCATGACAGAGATCACCGCTCCCTGTCATCGGGAGCAGTGATCACTGCCATGTGACTTGAAGCCCATCCCCCTCACAGTTAGAATCACTCCCTAGGACACACTTAATCCCTTCATCGGCCCCCTAGTGACTTAACCCCTTCATTGTCAGCGTCATTTACACAGTAATCAATGCATTTTTATAGCACTGATCGCTGTATAAATGACAATGGTCCCAAAATAGTGTCAAAATTGTCCGATGTGTCCACTATAATGTCGCAGTCCCGATAAAAATCAGATCGCCGCCATTGCTAATAAAAAAAAATTTAAAATAAAAATGCCATAAAACTATCCCCTATTTTGTAGACGCTATAACTTTTGCATAAATCAATTAATATACACTTATTGTGATTTTTTTTACCAAAAATATGTAGAAGAATACATGTCAGCCTAAACTAAGGGAAAAAATAGTTTTTTTACATATTTTTGGGGGATATTTATTATAGCAAAAAGTAAAAAATAATGCTTTTTTCAAAATTGTCGCTCTTTTTCTATTTATAGTGCAAAAAAATAAAAACTGTAGAACTGATCAAATACCACCAAAAGAAAGCTCTATTTGTGAAAAAAAAAGGATGTCAATTTTGTTTGGGTGCAACGACGCATGACCGCGCAATTGTCAGTTAAAGCGAGGCAGTGCCGAATCGCAAAAAGTGCTCTGGTCAGGAAGGGGGTAAAATCTTTCAGGGATAAAGCGGTTAACCACTTCAATACCAGGCACTTAGACACCTTCCCGCCCAGGCCAATTTTCAGCTTTCAGCGCTGTCGCATTTTGAATGACAATTGCGCGGTCATGCTTTTTTATCATTTTGTTCCCACAAATAGAGTTTTCTTTTGGTGGTATTTGATCACCTCTGCGGTTTTTATTTTTTGCGCAACAAATAAAAAAAGACCGAAGATTTAAAAAAAAAAACGTTTTTCTTTGTTTCTGTTAAATTTTTTTGTAAATAAGTATGTTTTCTCCTTCAATGATGGGCACTGGTATGGCTGCACTGACGGGCACTGATACGGCGGCACTGATGGGCACCGATGAGGTGGCACCAATGAGGTGGCACTGATGGGCACTGATGGGCACTGATAGGCGGCATTGATGGGCACTGATAGGTGGCACTGATAGGCACTGATAGGTGGCACTGGTATGCGGCAGGGATGGGCACTCATAGGTGGCACCGATGGGCACTCATAGGCGGCACTGATGGGCACTCATAGGCGGCACTGATGGGCACTCGTAGGTGGCATTGATTGGTTCATATGGGTGGCACTGATGGGTACTTATGGGTGGCACTGATGGGCACTGATAGGTGGGCTCTGATGGGCACAGATGGGCACTGACAGGTGGCACTGATGGGCAATGACAGGTGGCACCGATGGCCAATAACAGGTGGCACTCATAAAACATATTGGGGGCATTGCTGGAACATAATGGTGCCAATCAGTGCCCATTTTTGGGCACTGATTGACACAGATTGGGCACATTGGGCACATGTAGATGGCCATGGGGTATATACCTGGCCATCCACATGTTGCCCCTTCCCTGGTGGTCCTAGTGGTGATCCCTGGTGGTCCAGTGTGGTGGTCTGAGGGGAGGCTGCGCTGATAAACAATCAGCGCAGACCCCCCTGTCAGGAGAACTGCCGATTGGCTCTCCTCTACTCGCATCTGTCAGACACGAGTGAGGAAAAGCCGATCAACGGCTCTTCCCATTGACAGTGTGATCAGCCGTGATTGGACAAGGCTGATCACGTGGTAAAGAGCCTCCACCGGAGGCTCTTTACCAAGATCGGTGGAGCGGTGTGTCAGGCTGATACACCGCTCCACCGATCGCTGCGATGCGCGCCCCCAGGGGGTGCGTGGTGGCATGTTATCCTGCTGAACGTCATATGATGCCCATTCAGGATAACGGAACCACTTCCCGAACGTCAATCCGCTATAGGGTGGGCGGGAAGTGGTTAAAAAAGGAAAAGCCTCTCCTAGATGGTGGGTCGATAACACTTTTCACCAATTTTTCTTTCAAATTTGGTATTCTTCTATATATAAACTTAGAGTATTCTGGTAAATACAGACCCAGAAGCATATCCTGCTTTAGCATCCCTCAGTGCCTCCTAATAATTTTCTTAACCTGTCTGTATCCAAAATTATGGGATACTTAAAATCAGCTCCAACATGTTGTACAGGCTTATCTCTTTTCCAAACCCTGCACCCTTTTAAGTGCATCATTATTAAAATCTTAGACTGTTGCAAAAAGTCTTCCATAGAATTTCCGTTCTGTCTAATTTGCATAGGCTGGCCCTTGGGCACATTATTCAACCAGGAACAGTGGTGAAAACTATATATATAGCTATAGATTTAGCTATTGTGGTCTGTTAGCTCAGAAATGTTTTAGTAGAAAGCCTATATTTGTCCAAAAAATATCAAATACCAAATCAAGTAAAATGAATGTCATTTAATTTCCAGGAAAGGGTAAAATCCTTATCATTATTGTCCAACCTAATCACAAATTCCTGTAAACTTTACATATCACCCTCCCAAATGATAAAAATATCATCTTTAAATCACCTGTAACATTTTAGCTCGTGGGGTGTATTATTAAAAACATATTCAGACTCCCATAGGGTCATTAATTTATTAACCACACTTGGGGCAAAACAAACCCCTATCGTAAGGCCAGAGGACTGTTAGTTAAAATGATTCCTGTGCTGAAAATATTTGTGCTGAAGTTCAAATAACAAGCACTCCAAAGAAAAGCCTCCATTGAGGAAGCTAAAGGCTGGATCTATATATTGGCCTAGCTGATAACTAATAGAATCATTGCCATTAATGATAGGCCTACCTGGTGGATTCACTATACTATATAAGTATCTTTGGGAGGTGGTAAAAAATAGGTACCTGACAAGCCGATTGTGCTTCTTTTATGCTTAAAATATTCTTCCTACACCTTTTTTCATCAAATTCTGGAGTTATTTCTTATATCCCATAGTAAGATTCCTGCCCAGAATTATGTAAGTGCTCTGATCCTGTAATAACCATTCCAATTCTCTAATATAAGCTGACATTGTCATTACTACATTGTCATTGACATTGCTACATTGTCATTACTACCTGCTCCCTTATCAGCCGAACAAATTACCAGATCTTTCTTATTTTCTATATCTTTAATCCCTTCCTTTACCCAACTGGAGTCAGCAACTTTTTTGACCTTTAATTTATCCAAATCATTAATCACCAAATTCTTAAAAACATCAACAAACTTATTGTTCTTATTTTATGTATTGAAAAGAGCCTTTTTACTCAACAAACTACACTGTCCACTTATAGTAAATGTAGACCGGACAGCAGGATTAGTTAAAAATACTTTTTAAAATTTGAGATCCTCAAAAATGTTCAAATCCCAATGTAAGTATAAAACTTGTTTAGATTTTTATTAGGGGCACATTTAATGTAAATCTTCTGTCCAATTATTAGGGGAAGGTCTCCATCTCCCTAAAGAAGGACTTCTGGGGCTCCCTTGATTATCCTCCCTTTTAGGTAGGGGGAAACACCTGTGAACTGCTTACCTTTGGGAGATCTGCGGAGAAGACCATAACTATATTATTTTATGGTATCGTTAGAGGAACTATGAGTTTGGACTTGGAACTTTTACATGTAATATTGATTGCACTTTTTTAGTTATTGTTGTTCATTGTGATATATTTGCACTTTTTCATATTTGCAGATTGGTAGTGCTGCATTGCTTTAATATTTAGCATCAGAAGATGTGATAAATCATTCTGCAGATGTAGAGAGTTTATCCTACCACATACATAAGGAGCAGCAAAAGGATACAGTGATTATCCAATAGGTAGGTCCACCCCTGACTGTAGTGCTCATGTGCTGACAAGGAATTTGCTGATTGAAAGAGAAAGCTTAGGGGCAGAGAGATGAGCTCATCAGTCCACTGCTTCTCCTTTACTTTGCAGTCATAGGCTTAGGCCAGGGACAAGATCTAGTTGTATTCCCTATTGCAGAACTAAACTCTTATAAAATAATGTATGTTTTGAAGACCACTGTAATTAAAGCTAGATCACATTCTTTTTTGTTAAAAAACAAAAACAAAAAAAATAACGTGCCTTTGGTTATTTTTTTCAGTTTTTTCTGTTCGTGCACTGTGCACAGTCTGTATACTCTACGCGGATTTGTACTTTTTTCAATGACAGCTGAATGTCACAGTTTTAGTGTGGTGCGCATTGTGGAATATGCCAGTGCACTGTGTTTTAGCGCAGCTAGCCCAATTGCCCAGAGAACAGGGTGGCAATAGAAAAAGAAGTGCATGTGGATACATCTTGTGCTATGTTCACCAGATGGTTTGTAATTGAAATCAGGATTTAAAAGGGAAAGATTGCACTTTATATCATTACAGGAACAGTATGTAACCAAAAATTTGGTTTACGTGTTAAGGTTTAGATACACTTTAACTGCAGCAGAGGACATTAAGTTCGTCAACCCTGCTTTGTGTAAATTTCATGACTGAAACACAAATCCTTTGCCAGGTAAAATAGCCCCCTTATATCTATTTTACCTCTGTTTTAGCTACATGCCTGGAATTCAGCTTTAAAGAATGAAAACAGAATTTAACTGATTCATATGAGGCAATAAGGGCAATTCTTCAACAGGCACTATGATGTGTGAAGTCAGCAGTGGCAGTGAGCCAGTCAAATGTTTGGGAAAAAAATAGATCTATGTTTATACAAGAAATTGTTAAAAAACAAACAAACAAAAATACAACAAAAAGGCAGACTTGGTGGACCACTTGGTCTTTTTTTAGCACCACTGTTATGTATATATCACACTTAAGCCAGCCATACGCACTTAATTTGGCTGGTTCAGCAGGGACTGGCTAAATTTCAATTCATGTATGGGCACCCTGGTTGTACAACCACCCTGTCAGGTTTTTCTGAATGATTAGTGCTGCCGGCTATAGCCAGCAACACTGATTATTGTGTTTTGACACAGTAGAGCAGTGGTAGTGATTTTGCAATCCAACTTACAGTGCCTTGAAAAAGTATTCATACCCCTTGACATTTTCCACATTTTGTCATGTTACAACCAAAAACGTAAATGTATTTTATTGGGATTTTTTGTGATAGACCAACACAAAGTGACATATAATTGTAAAGTGGAAGGGAAATGATAAATGGTTTTCAATTTTTTTCACAAATAAATATGTGAAAAGTGTGGCGTGCCTTTGTATTCAGCCCCCTTTAATCTGATACCCCATAACTAAAGTCTAGTGGAAGCAATTGCCTTCAGAAGTCACCTAATTAGTTGGTAAGGTGGCTGTCATTATGGACTGAAGGAGGGATAGTGTATGTAAAGGTAACCCAATGAGGGGGGAGTTGCAGTAGTCGAGACGAGAGATAACCAGGGAGTGAATTAGAAGCTTGGTTGCGTCATTGGTTAAAAAGGGGCATATTCTAGAGATGTTGCGAATGCTAGGGCAGCATGTTAAAAGTTAAACACCTTTCTTCATGATTCTAGTGCTTAGTCAGAAAAATCCATAAAGCTGGGTTGTTAGTTCTTATTTGGAACTGTGAAAATAAAACTGTGTAATAGAGGATATCTTTCCAATTCCAATTTCCGTAAAGCATGCTTTAATTACTGGGTTACCATCTCATCCAAAAAGCCAAAACTGCTAAATTGAAAGTTACAAGATTGAAAGACTTTTTAACATGAGTCGATTCTTTCTCTAACATTTCCCATTGAATTGTAATTCTAAAACTATACATATCAAAAATGTTTGGTGCTTAATTAATGAAAAAAGACACATTCTACTAAGTACAGGGGTATTTTTTCTTAATAATTACTGTGAATAATTCAACATAATGGCCCACCCACATCAGATTAAAAGAGCTAATTATTTTATTCTATTATTACAATTTCCAAGTGACACAAAATTGGAGCTGATGTGCGGAAATTGATTCAGAGGCTCTCTTGGAATTCTGCGGTACAGTCTGTCTTCACTCCTCCTCTTGGCTCTTTGGCTGCCTGTCTTATTACTGCATACTGATAATGTTTGTTCTAAGTTTACCTATGCAAGTTTTTTGCTATTTTTACTATTTAAACACATGCTAATTTATTTTGTGAAAGCTTAAACCTGAGCATAGAGACTTATAATGTACATTTTTTTTTATTGTAGACATGTTTTTGAGCATACTGATGATTTATATAATGCCTTAATTTACAATACTTCTAGAAGCTAGATTAATTGTTTTTTTGAGCAGCTGCTATAAAGCCTAAACCAAGGAAGACCCTAAACAGTACCTTTATGGCACTAAAGGCTGATTAGATTACTTCTATAGGTTACGCAAAGAAATAGGGAGCCTAAATTTTTTGGAACAAGCTGGCTAACAATCTGTTTTGCAGAAGCACTGAAAGAGTCTTCTGTATGTTTAAACAAACCCAGCAAATAAGCACCGTTTGCAAGCTTTGCTTAAAAGATGCATTATAACTGGGTTAGCAACAGGTTGTTAACAATCTACTTGTCGATCATGTGTTGGGTAGACTGCTATCCCGCTGCCATGGGAGTCGTTAGTGTCAGGCACCTGGGACACATGTTTCACATCTATTGTCTGGTGCCCTGGGTGCCGATTCTCCTGCCAATGCTCTCTGGTGCTGTGGCTGCTTGACATGCTGCTTCTGGAGAAGCCTCAATTCTGTAAACACACTAGGAGGGCATCCCTAAAAAGGGGACAGGGAATGTTACGCCGCTTCTCCTCAGGACCATCTCCTGCTTGCTTTCCTGAAAAGAAGCTGGAGGGACACCCGGCTATGCCAGCAGAGGCACATAAGTGAGAAAATAAGCGAGTGTGTGGGTGATTGTATGTGGGTGTGAGCATGTGTATATACAGTATGTGAGTGTGTGGGCATGTGTGTATGTGGAAGTGTTGTGAAAATGCCTCTGCTGTGCTATGGAAAGAGGAGGTGGAATGAATCATGGGGGTTCTGTGCACTAGTCTTTTTAGTCTCTTGAACCCTGCACTATGTACCCTGCATACTCCTGACCCCTGCATTTGTACCCTGGACCACATGTTGACCCCTGAACTCTGTACATTGCACACTACACCCCTGCACTCTTTGTGTTACACAAGTTTGACCTCAGTGCGCAGTATATTACATACTCTTGACCCCTGCACTCTAGACATAACACACTCCTGACCCCCTCACTCTGCACATAACACACTCTTGATTTCTGCACTCTGTATATAACCCTTGCATTAGACTTGTAGAATATTTTTATGCTTTTACAGTGACATTAGTATTAATATATTTTTCTAGGTTTTCTTTGAACTGTCACTACTTTTTAATGGGGCATTGCTAGGTTATCTCCTTTTAAAAAAAGAACCATGCCGCACCCTGTGATCTTTTGATCCTTGATATTTTCCAAGTTCTTCATGCATACCTTTATCTTTCAAGGGTTGCCTACCCCTGCATTTGGCAATATACTTTTTACTTAGTATGCTTTTAATTCGTTATATTATGTGCATTTTATGTGATAAAGTAAGTTTTCTATAATGGTATTTAAAACAATCTGGCAAGTGAAAAAAGTAAACCTTGATTAACTTTACCAGCGCCAGTTAACTTCTTCCTCCCCTCTCTCCTTAGCTATTATTTTCCAACTCTTTATTGTCATTTTTTTTACTGTTGATCTTTAAATGTAATTTGTCTTTTCTTGCTTGAATAAAAAGTTTTCTTTTTTTATTAAAGCCTTTATTTCTTTAGTAAATAGTTATGCTGTGCTTTGCACCAGACACATAATTTTAGCGTAATTATAAATGAACAAATTATCGAATACTTTTTTATGTACAATAACAATTGTTTTGAAAATAACACTGGTGATATTTGCAAAAAGTTTTTTCCATTATTTTTTAATTTTCATAGTTTTCAAAAATAAGTTAAACAAGCACAACAGCTTTGCAAGGAAAAAAATGGGCTCAGATGAGCAACCATGACAGGAAAGAATGATGTAAGAAAATGTTGCACATACAAAGCACAAGTGGACCAGGCCTTTAAAAAAACAAAAATAGGATAAAAAGGAAAAATAACAAAAGATGGTACCCAGCTGGAAGGGGTGCCCCATGCTCTAAGAGATAATGAAAGCATATGGTATATAACAAAGAGGAAAGGGAAGCTTAGATATCAACACTTCCATCCAAGTCCATCCCCCTCACCACCAAGAATTAAAAATTTGTTATATAGATTACATAGAAAATAAAATACTATTTGAAGACAATATTGCTAAACAAAAATCTTGTTTACCCCCCCCCCCCCCACATACACACACACAAAAACAGGGGCTTAGGGCTCCAAATTTTCTAAAACTATAGGTAACTAATATGTAAATCCAGCCCTGATTGCCCCACATCCTTCTAATTATAAACATTTTGAACATTCCGCATGCAGTTTTCTAAAAAGGGCTGATATGTATATGTGTATATACTGTATATATATATAGAGAGAGAGAGAGAGAGATACTGCATGCAGTTTACAGCTCTGACAGCAGGAGCATGTATTAGTAATAGAAATAGTTTGTTTGGCCAACTTGGCCCAAATGAACTTTTTAAAGTGAAATGAAACCTGGAGTTAGGCTTTAAGTAAGCTGCAAGCTAAAAAAAAAAGAGCTTGAAAGAGAAGTGAGGGTTTCTAATAAAACATACATACTCACCTAGATAGCTGCAGCATTGACCTGATTCTGTAGCTGTCCCCTGCCAGCTCTACACCTAGAACTGAGCGACTAAAGACTGTTGATTGCTGAATTCTTGGTCTTCAGTGAGCAGAGAGCCAGTGACTGTCAGTCACTGGCTCTTTGCTTTGCCCCTCCAGTGCTCACTGGAGTTCTGAACATTGGAGGGGGGGCTGGCTCAGGCTCTCAGTGGCGCATGAGTCAAATGCCAGTTAGGCACCTGGGCAGATCCTGATATTATTGCTGGAAACACTGCCAGACTGGCTCTGTGACATCTGGAATGCAGAATGCAGAAGTGCACTCCTGTGTTTCCCAGGAGAAGTACAGCCAAAAAAGCTTTGGCTATACTTCTCCTTTAAGTATTGTGCATTCACTTCCTAGTGAACTTTGATACATTTTTATATAACATAAATACTGTGCTGCCTTCAGTAATGAATTCTGTTTATCATTTTATGATTTTAATCACGTCATGTGGCTGTTTTAAAAAACAGATGAAATCTGCAGGAAGGTTGTCAAACATTTCTCTTGGAATTATTTGACTAGGATTTATTGACCCATGGCATAACAATTTACAGCTCATTTTAATTTGTGATAAGAATAATTTGGTGAATTACCTACTGCCGTTAATTGTCTATTGCTGCAAGGTAAAATCATTTGTAAATGGTAAACCTGTCCTGGGGTATAAGTTGTAAGAAAATAGATTGCACAAAATGCTCATAGCTGCTATTTTCTGTTTAAGATTGGTTGTCAGTCAATATAAAATGCAGATTCTAATCATTTTAAATGTTACACTTAATTCAGCATACTTAATTCTCCTTTACAGAACACCACTGGGCTTATTTAATAAAAAAAAAAAAGGAAAGTTACCCAAAGCACCCAATCAAAATAGATCTATGATTGGAATAAACAGAAATATGCAAGCTGCATACTATCTCTGCTCTTCCAATGTTTTGTTAACCACTCGTTGTCTGCGCCAATTCTGACATTTCTCACATACATATAAAAATCAGCAAAATGGTGGGTGCTGCAATTCTTTATATTAATATAATACCAAATTATGGTAAGATGTAAAATATGATGTTATACTGAGTAAATAGATACCTAACATGTCGGGCTTTAAAATTGCGTATGCCTTTGAAATGACAACAGACTATGGTACCTAAAAATCTCCCTAGGCAAAAGCCTTTTCAGGTTACGAGTTGAGAGTTGCATAGGATGGCTCTCACTCTGATGTTTGCAATGATACCTCACATGTGTGATGTGCTTGTTTGTTTGTGCGTGTGAATATGGGGGGCAAGGGTGCTTTCATTATTTTTCCTTATTGTATTATTTATTTTCAATTCAATTTTTTTACACTGTGCCTTTATTATATTTTTTTCTTATTGAACTTTATTGCCATCACAAAGGATGAACAACATCCATTGTGATAGCATGGGCTGTGGAAGGTCCTGTTTATGGAGAGATCTGGAGTCTATGTTTGAGCCTTGTAAAACTCAAAACAGGATAGACAGAAATTCAAATTCCTTGGCAGGTAAAACAGCTCCCTTATATGTAATTCATCTGTGCATTTAGCTGTATGCCTAGAGTTCAACATTAGGACCCCTTTCAGAAGGAATTTCTGATCAAGTTTGCCTATCAGTTTTTCAGGTGGACGTGATTGGAAGCTCTATGCAGCTTTATGGACAGGTGGATGTAAGGGGACTTGTGACCAATTACCCCTACCCACCTCTGAGTCCATTCAGGTCTGGAATGAAAAATGAAAAAGGACTGCATCCTTTCCTGTTTTTCCTGACCTAAATATGAAAAATCAGAGGTAGGTGATGTAAACAGAGTCCGTTTACATCTAGTAACCCATGGAGCTATCCTGGGTCTGCCCATGTCTGCTGGACACAAACTGAATGGGTGCGTATATCAAAAAACTGACATCCGTCCTCTTTGGCCTTGATTTATCAGGGGATCTGCTCACGGATCTCCGTGTGAAAGAGCCCTAAATATCTTGGTGTCCTTTATACATTGTAACAAAGTAAAGCATATTTTACCCCATATGTCATACAAAACTCAGTTTTGATATATTATGAAAGTCATACTGTATAAAACCATGTACTAGTAGAGCCAATACATCTTTAATCTAATCCATTAAAAGTACATTCAGCCCTTTTTACAGAAGACCAATGTAGTCATTAAAAAATAAAGTAGCAAAATGGCACTTGTGCAAGGCTTCTCCTCACAGTATCCCCGAAGTCCAGTTATCATGTGCGTAACTAAAAAAAAGCCCAAAATGATGGGCCAATTTAGCTGTAAAGAATGGGTTCTTACTTTACAAGTTAGACAGGAACACTCGCTTTTTTGGTAAATGTTCTTAGATCTAAATTCATAGGTAGTGCCCTTTATGTGTTTACATGTGTAAAGGTGGCAGATCTAGCATGGAAATTTTAGAAAAAAAATCGCTATCTAGATTGCCTGAAAATTTAATAACAATAAAGAAGAAAAAATTTCACTTTAACGCCACATGCTGGGTACTCTCGAATAAATATCAGTACATCTTTTGAAGAATAACTCCCCCACGAAATGTCAATCCTGATATTCCTTACTATAAATCTGCTCTCCTATCTGCTATTGTATATTGTACTATTTTCAAAATGCACCTCATCAATAATCTAACTTGGCTAGAAGAGCTGCACTAGAGCATCATTTATCAAGGCTAAGCCTCTAAAAATAAGTGTAAGGAGTGAGTGGGGAAATAATCTGTTAGAGAAAACACTCTTCTTATTTATCATGAGTCATCACCAGCTAAACATAGTCTTTAACATCAGTGAGAAAGTTACAATTCACTTTTTGAAGGTCATATTTTTTCCAGTAATATGTATATGTGTATATAATTGTAGAGCTTTAGCAATACCTTTGATGTGTTGTGCATTTCAAGCAAATCTATCACATACTCATTTCTGAACCATAAACATATAGCTAAGAATAAAGTGTTTTCTGTACTGTATTATGCTTATTGTTACATCATGTGCAGAAGTGTTTCCTGTATATTGACCATGTTTGAAAAATGCTATTAATTAACGTAAGTAGATAACAGTATGTGGGAGGCAACAGGCAACATATTCTAAGAACCATTATAGAGACAGGAGATTTTCCCACAGAATAACCCACAGATATGAGACCACATGTAGGATTTAGCGACAGTACATAAAATGTAATTTACTAAGTTGGGGAGGGGATCTTTGAATAAATGATTTCCTACAGATGCAGCATTGCATACGACTTCCAGGTTATACATGGAAGCTGAATACTGATCTGCACCTTATATGTAATAAGAAAGAACATGTGAAGAATTATTCATTACAATTTGGCTTTTATTGAAGATTGTGGATGTTTGAATTTTGCTTGATGAGCCAGTTTTAGGATTGTATCAAATGCTGTCATTTCATGTATTAAATTGTATTTCTTTAGATTCAATATACCAAGGCATAAAATGATATAAAAATTGCTTTGAAAAAATAAAATATCATATGTACTTTTAAATACATTTTATTCTGTAGGTGAGCTTAGTCTATAAGTCAAAAACATATGGAGAAATAAAATGTGTAAATGTGTTAAAACTGATAACACTGTTATTGTATAAGAAAACCTGTCATAAGATCAACATGGAGGCTGTAATAACACTGATCATCTGGTTTCATTTCTGGAGTTATTGTACTGGAAAGTGTATGAAGTTCACTAACCTGGAATGGGTATGCAGTTAAGGACGTCTAACTCTTCTCAGATTTTTCTGTTCTGCAAATGTGTTCCAGATCAAAAAATATTTAAAGCTGGTGGATCAGCACACTAGCTGAGATACTACAGTATGTCTATGAGGGTTCGCTTTCATCCAAGTCGTGGTATAGTTAGTTGAAGTTATCCACATTCAACTGGACATGTTCTGTAATCTTGACTGGCTAGTATTAATTATCATCTCATGCTGACCTCAAAGGGAGCAGAGATTATCAGACACTCATTGTAAAAATTGCATATCCACCAGAATCTCCCAATGCGTTTTAACTATGCATAGTCTTCTTCAGGGGACAATAGGGTGGGAACAATCCTATATACAAAGTGAAAAATATGGCAAAGAGTATATAGATTTTACTAAATTACAAACAGTAACAATATCCAAGCATCATTTATGTAAACATTTTGGACTTACAAAAATTAATAAAGACAGGTATAGAAACCAACAAAAGCAGCTGTAACACATCCTATTTGGGTCCCGGCTTTAAGATGGGCTCAACAATCCGCAAGGGATCTGTGGTCATCAGCTGAAGACAACCAGAGCGAATACCACCATGTATATCTAAGGACTAAGATGGTAAATTACTAATATATCATGCGTAAAGTGTGCCTGTTGTGTTAAATCAATGGAATTCTACATTAAAACATACCCGATTTTCTGGTAAGTTAATGTATAGGGAGAATGAGCTGAAATGAATCAAAATTAACAGTATAACTAAAAATAAATATGTAAGCGGGTATATTTAAATGTTGCTCAATGCAGCAAAGTATCAGTATGTGGAACATACCTGGTTCCAGATACATGACCGTATAGGAACGAATTTGATTTATTTGAGAATTATATATATATATAAAGGTCAGTACGGTGCCTGAATTTATGGGAGGAGCCGGGGGGGTATTTAAGCAGCCCACTTCCTTGTCGGTTCCTACACGTCACTAGGCCGACTCTCCCCAGCTCACCTCATGTCTGTGAGTCTGTGCATTCGATTACAAGTGTGTTGCACCTTCTCAGTTTGTGGTTTTTGTCGGCTGTTCTCGCTCGCTGTTGCAGGTAGGATTTAAGCCTTTTTTCATTTCATACGCAATGTTACGATTTGTTATGTTTGCTATCCCACATCCCTTTCGTACTTAGCTACCTCCAAGTTGTTTTCAGTTGTGTCGTGACATCATTCGGCACAGGCGTAGTAGATTTGTAGGTTCCCTCTGCCTTGTTTGTCATCCCATCCACAAACATATGATTCATTTGTAGATCCAAGCCTCCAAGCCGCTGTCGGGGCGTTGTCCGATATCATTCAACACAAGCTTCACTGGTTATAGGATTCACTGTCTATGGGGTTGCCGCCTCATCCATTTGGAGATTAGCATGTATTGATTGCATGGGTTCTGTGGCTGATTGAGGTGGTAATTAGACATGGTGCCTTGTCTGCACTTTGATTAGCCTCGGGGGCTGGTTGGTTGCAATGTGTTCTATTTTGGAGGAGGGGGTGGCACCCTAAAGCTATGTACACAGAATAGGATTTTCCGACAACAAAACCGTGGATTTTTTTTCCGAAGGATGTTGGCTCAAACTTGTCTTGCATACACACGATCACACAATTGTTGTTGGAAATTCCGAACGTCAAGAACGCGGTGACGTACAACACGTACGACAAACCAAGAAAAATGAAGTTCAATAGCCAGTGCGGCTCATCTGCTTGATTCCAAGCATGTGTGGACTTTTGCGTGTTGGAATTGTGTACACACGCTCGGAATTTCCGACAACAAGTCTTGTCGGAAAATTTGAGAACCTGCTCTCAAACATTTGTTGGCCCAAATTCCGCCAACAAATGTTCTATGGAGCATACACACGGTCGGACTTTCCAACAACAAGCTCACATCCAACATTTGTTGTTGGAAAATCCTATCGTGTGTACGGCCCATAACACTCTACGATGACCCGATTCGAATCCCGGCGACATAGTTTTTCATATCCTCGGCACGACAAAAGTTGATTCCAGTTGTCACACACATCACAAGCTTCCTGCAGCTCGGTCTCTCTCGTAACCCCTTTCACACTGGGGCGGTTTGCAGGCGTTATTGCGCTAAAAATAGTGCCTGCAAACCAACCTAAAACTGCCTCTACTGTTTCTTCAGTGTGAAAGCCTGAGGGCTTTCACACTGAAGTGGTGCGCTGGCAGAAGAAAAAATAAAACTCCTGCAAACCGCATCTTTGGGGCGGTGAAGGAGCGATGTATTCTCCTCTCCTTTAACGCTCCTGCCCATTGAAATCAATGGGGCAGCGCGGCTATACCGCGGCTATAGCGGCTCTATGAGAGCAGTTTTAACCCTTTTTCGGCCGCCAGCGGGGGTTAAAACTGAACCGCTAGCGGCCGAATACCGCTGCAAAAACGATGGTAAAGCAGCGCTAAAAATAGCGCTGTTTTGCCGCCGACGCCCCCACCTCCCCAGTGTGAAAGGGGCCTCCTGCCACAAGCAACCAGTCATTACTCAGACCAATCATACGTTCGCACTTACTTACTTAAACACATACGATACTCCAGCTTCACAACTCCAACCCGAGTCGGCAAGATTTGTCCTTGTTTTCGCCTCCCTGATGAGGCTACATTCTTGCAATCATTGCAAGCATGTCTCCAGTGGCACAAGATCCGGCAACTCATTGTCTCCGATGGCACACAATTCGGCCACTCACGTTTTTTTTGTCTGTCGTTTCTCTAGTCAGTCGTGTTTTGGTTGTTCAGGTTGTACCATCCTGTACTAGGTTGGACGTTCTTTCTACAAAAAAAGAAAAAAAGAATGAAAAAAAAAAAAGATGGAAAAAAATAAAAAATAAAAATAATAATAATAATAAATATATATATATATATATATATATATATATATATATATATATATATATTATGTTCTTCCAACAGGCACCGTGCCTCTACAACACAGCCTCCCTCATGAGGTTCCTGCCACAAGCTCTCACTTGCTTCCTTCTTGAGGTTCTTTGCCACAAGTTCTCAGTCTCCACTCATACCACTTATTATCCGTTTACAGGCACCACGACCTTTCGCAAAATGACCTCCCCACGAGGTCCCCACCACAAGCTCTCAGTCGCCGCTCATACCACTCATTACTCATTCATAGGCACCACAAGCTTTTGCTACCCTGCATCTTTCTCGAGGTTCTTTGCCACAAGCTCTCAGTCGCCACTCACACCACTCATTACCCTTTTTCAGGTACCACAAAATTCTGCAGCACAGCTGCCCCCTTGAGCTCCTTGCCACAATCTCTCAGTCACCACTTATACCACTCATTTGTCCATTCACACTTGCAACTCATGCGATTTCTTAGGTCGCAAATGCCGACATGCTTCAGCGCGTCGCTTTTCAGTATCAGCTCATTTATTTATGTCACTCGGTCAGCATGGCCTTGGTTATCCCCATATATGTTCCACTTTTCGCTTGTATTCGCCTCCCTTTGAGGCTACTTTCTTGCAACATGCGTTGCAAGCTCATCTCCAGTGGCACTCAACCTGGCCACTCACGTTTTCTTGTCTGTCTTTCTACAAAGGTCAGTGAGGTCAGTTTGTTCAATCCTACACAAGTTTGGACGTTTTTCCCGCAGGTAATATGACATACATACACACATTCAGGGCTTCGCATGCTTTTACCCAGGGAGGGATTTGTCACATTTTAGGGGGAGGGGGTGGGCTTAGGGATCTCCTTCACTCCAGGTTAAACCTAGACCTCCATGTTACTTTTTCAGGTTCCCGGTCGCCAGATTAGTCTTGGCCACAACCAGGATCTCTATTCTATCAGTGTACGAGTCAGGTGGGTAGTACACGGAACGCTCTCCCACATCAACCTGCAGCACCCTTTATTCATATCGATACCTCACATACACAAACTGGGCTGCCGGTCTGGCGCTTAACTACTGTCACATTTTCTTTCTTACCTATTTTCTGAAGGCATCACCTTCAAACTATGCAGACACGGTTGCTAAACAGTTGCTTGCTGACAGTGCAGGCGTTAACAGGCAAACCATACGTCACCTACTACAGAACACAATGTTCCTACTTAGGCCACAACCAGACTGCAGCTTCCCACCCCAGTACGCCCTGGGGCTCTGGTTAACAGGTCCGGGGATGACACTGACCAGGCACCCGAGTTATCAGTTATTTTGCCAGTCACCTCCTGGCTAACCTGCCCCACACTCTTCGAGTTTTCTAAATTTCCACTCTTCAGCGTTCGCCAGAACGCATCATGTTCTTCACTACATCTGTCGTTCCTTTTTCTGTTCTTCCTCCTCCTTGTTTCTTACTTATTCTTATGTACTCCGTCTCTCCTCCGTTGTTCTCATTTTCCAAAAACTATTCTTAAACATACACCCTCCCCCTTCCCTCTTTTCTCGTTATAGCTGGAGTCATGTCACGATCCGACAGTGAGGACCTTGCATCCGCCCCTCTGTCACCCACTGCAGGTTCAGAGCCAGGCAGCACTGAGTCCCTCAGGGGATGGACTATCCTCAAGCTCATGGCAGAGCTATGGTGTAGGGCCATTCCCTACCCCGCCATGGCTAGGAAAGCCAAATTATTCAGATTGCTGTTGCCAACACCAGCAGCAGCTGCACCTGGCACCCAGCAGGCATCCCTGCTGTCCATCTCTTCAGCTCCCACCCAGCTGCATACCATGATCGGCATGCTGACTGCAGCAGTCTCTGGCATGCAGGCAAGAGTCCTAGAGGTATGCCTATCGGTGACCCCCCCTAGACATGTTTGCAGCTCCCATCTTGGCACTACCACCCACAGGTATGCTGGATACTAGTTCCACTATTTTTCCTGCACACCTTGTCCCTGCCGGCATCAGAAAGGATATCCTGGAGGGAAAGGATATTAACCTGGCCTCCCTGCTCATCTCGGTCCAGGATCTGGCCAAGAATAAGTCCTACACCTCGGGGGACGTGTTTGTAGTTCTGAAAGCCAAGGACCCCAGGCGAAATAGCAAACTGTCGATTACCGAGTTTGTGCTGGCCTTCGGCATGTTTAGGGACATGTTGTGCTCGGCCAACCCCGTCAGGAGGGAAGAGATGGATTTGTATCTCCATGCTGTGGTTGACGCGGAGGCTCTGCATTTTACAATTACCATTGTTCGTTCACAGCCAGAGCCACAGCCAAATTCGCCCAGCTGCAAACCAGCACTAATTGGAGCATTGTGGACAACGAGTTGTTCTGCTGCCACTTTGCGGGTCTGCATTCCCCGCTTTGTGTGGTTGGCCAGTCCTCTATGCACATGGCAAACTGGTGCTCTAACACGGACACCAGCCATTCCTTGACCTTCCCGTCTACCTCTAGTGCTGCTAGGATGTTGCATAGGGGCATGCCTGCCCCATGCAACATCCTCAGGTGGACAGGTTGGGACAGCCCGTCTAGTTACTAGGCAAGACGCCTATCTGCAACAACTTCAATTATGGCACCTGCAGCTTCAACCAATGCTCCGCATTTGAGTCGACTGTCATAGAGCTTATCCCAAGAGCACATGCACCCTCAAGCATCCCAACTCATCCTGACTGAACTGGGTGAATGTACAATGGCTGGAGTTCTACATTTCCTCTCACCTGTCAGCCGCATACACACTATTCCTGGTGCGTGGGTTTATCTCCGGATTCCACACGGGGCTCATCACCCTACCCCACACCACCCATGAGTGCAGGAACCTCTGCTCAACATCCACCGATGAGCAGGCTATTGACAATCTGTTGAAGATGGAGCTGGACCGGGGGTTCATTATTGGCACCTTCACTGAGTTGCCATTTGAGACATGGACAGTTAGCCATATTGGGCTTGTCAAGGGCAAATTCTCAAATAAATTAAGTTTGGTGTACAACTTGTCCGTGCCTCATTCCTCCCATATCCCCAGTCTGAACTCACTGATTCCTTATGAAGAGTTCTCTCTCAAATATGCGTCCGTTGACTTAGCTATACAGTCCATCATTAGGGTAGGCACGGGTGCATGGCTGTCCAAGGCAGACATCTCAGATGTTTTTAAGCTCTTACCCATTAAACTTTCCTTGTGGCAGTGGCACAGCATCATATTGAGAGATTCATACTACTTTACTATCAAACTGACCTTCGGCTCATTATCTGGGTGACTTCCTGCTGATCGAACGGCCCAACAAGCCCCCCTCAGATTTAGACAAATTAAGGGTAGCGTTCGGCAACCTCAACGTGCCCATAGCGGAGCATAAAGTGGAAGGCCCCGTGCAGTCCATCACCTTCCTAGGAATAACTGTTGATACCTGCTCTATGTAGGCCAGCCTACCCCCTGATATGCTGTCCCAGATTAGGGAGGTCATTCACACCTTCACCACCTCACGAATTTGCACCAAGAGACAGTTACAGTCCCCGTTAGGCATGCTGAACTTTGCTATGAGGATTGTCCCTCGGGGGCCTGTCTTCATTTCTCGCCTCTTGGTCTTCCTTTCCCACGCACAGGACCCTGATCAAACCATCAGGCTATACCAGGCAGCTGCTGCAGATCTAGCAATGTGGGACAACTTCCTTGAGAACTGAAACGGCGTATCCATGTTCATCCCAGCAGCCTCAGCCTCCTCACCTCATATAATAACAGATATAGCATCCTCCACAGGCTTCGCTGCCATTTTTGGCACCCAATGGTTTTCAAGTCGATGGCCGCAGGAAATCCTACTGGTCCCCGGTTCAGCCAGATGTACCTATTGTTGGAGCTTTACCCTATCGTCGTGGCAGCCCAGGTCTGGGGACACACCTGGGCGGAGCAGACCGTGGTCTTCTCCACTGACAACTTAGCCATGGCTGAGATTGTCAACAAAGGCAGGTCCAAGCCCTTGGCCATTATGTCCTTCCTACACAGGCTGGTGCAGATATCCCATCACTACATTTTCAATGTGCACTGTACTTACATACCTGGCAAATGCAATCTCGCAGCAGACACACTGTCCTGCCTCAATTTTCCTTTCAATTTCTTACAGAGACCCAGAGCCGACCCAACCTCATTTCCTATCCCACCTTGGTCGCAGCTAACGATGGGTTAAGCAACCAACTTCACAATGCTACACTGCTCATTAACTGGTCACTGCCACCCAACACGCTGAAGGCCTCCCGCATCGCCTGGAACGCCTATGGCAAATTCCTAGCCACATGCCTCGGGAGGGGCACAGGTCACATCAAGCAAGTTCTAGCCTTCGTGTCTTACTGCCCCACCCATCTGAGCCAGTCCCACAACACTGTCCAACTGTACCTAGCTAGGCATCCAGCATTTCCTCTCACTACAAGCCCCTGGGAAACCCTCACTGTTCGCGACCCATGCGGTCAAAGCCTTGTTGCGTGGCATCCAGAAACATCAGCCGTAGCCAGCAGCAAACGCTTGCCCATATCAAGTTCTATATTCCAGGACATGTCAGCCATACTGTCACGGTCCTCTTTTGGGTTGCTGCCCAGCCTGGTCATCCAAGCAGCTATCTACCTGGCCTTCTACAGCTTCCTATGGCCCGGTGAGTTCACTTACAGTGGCCCCGGTTGCCAGGTGCTACGCAGGTGCCATCTGGCCCACCTGAAGAACATTTTGTCCTACATCTGGCAGTGTCCAAAACTCATCAGTCCAGCACTGGGATTGACATCAAATTCTTCCAGAACCACAACGAATGGTGTCCAATAGCGGTTCTGGACCAGTTGTTATCACACCTGCCGAGCCAGTCTAGCTCCAGCCCATTGTTGCATTTTCCTTCCAGCCCACTAACAGCTAGCCAGTTCATCAGACATATTCCCATCCTCCTGGCTAATCTAGGCCTCAACTCTAATCAGTTTTCTGGGCACTCGTTCTGGATCAGAGTGGCCCTGGCCGCCTCCCAGCACAGGGTGCCGGGTCATGTCATCAGAAGATTAGGCAAATTGAAAAAACCTGCTTTACCTGGTACATTCTGAATCCCCAGTTTGGGATGCTGCAAGCCTTCACCAAGCTTGCCCAATAAATGTCATGTATACCAATAAAACAGCTTTACCTATCCTGGTATTTTTGCCCCCTTTTTGGCGTACCGACCAGCTGACCAGGGCACACCTCAGGTCTATCTTATGTTGTGTGTCTTGTGGCATCTTTATGTGGTTTCACGTCTATTTCGGTTGGAGGGCTCCAACCATAAATATTTATATACTGTATATATATATATATATAGTATATGTACAGTATATCTCTGTTTTGTTTTCCATTTAGGATACCATAGGGAGTTTTCTAAGTCCTTTAATAAGGCTCATATTACATATTTGTGTTACGATGGATAAATCACATATTAGAAATTTTAAAGCAAAGTAAGGGCAGTTAATCCTTGCTTGTCCAGTGTGCGTATTTAACTGAACAGAGGAGGAAGAATGATGGCTGTATAGATAGATAGACACTTTTTATTTCAGGATTCATTTTGGGGGAAACAGTACAAAGCAGACAGGATTGCAGTCATTATTTCCACTAAGATCCCTTGGACCAGTGGTTCTCAAATCCTGTCCTCAGGGCCCACTAACAGGCCAGGTTTTATGTATTACCTTGGGGAGATGCAGACTAGAATACTGCAATCACTGAGCGGGAAATTATATCACCTGTGATGTATTTCAGTTATCTTGCAAAATTGGCCTGTTAGTGGGTCCTGAGGACAGGAGTTGAGAACCATTGCCTTGGACAGTGGTGTCTGAAGGTGGTCATAGACATGACTTGATCATCTGATTTTGCTAAAAATGGTCAGATTGGGCAACACTAATGCTATTTATATAGCCATCAGATTTTTTTATTGGAATATCTTTGTTATTCCATTCTCAGTAATTGTTTTTTTTTGTAGTCTTTTTTAGCCAGTAATTATGTTATTTTTATCACAAATAATTACATTACCCTCTGGCTTGTAAAACAATTGCAGATGTCTGCAGAGCTAGGTGATAATGACAATACATACAGTGCTTTGGCTTTCTGTTAAATGCTGTTAAAAGAAGAAACGCACCTTTAAGATAAAAATAAAAGTTGATGCTTTACTATCTCCATATTTTGTTGAATCAATACCAGTTGCCTTAAAATCATCATGTTTATACAGCACATGCACTCTGTTAAGTCTCAACAAGCATGCATAAAAGGAATTGAGCCCTGCATTTGCAGTTGACTTTTATCAAAAAATTAAAAGGTCTTTGAGATGGTAATAAGGACTTTAAAGGAGAAGTAGGCCCAGAGCTACGTTGGCCCTACTTCTCCTGTAGGTCACAGGAGTGCATTTTGTTCTGCACTCCTGTGACCTGTATTCAGCCAACAGCAGGCTATAGGTCGCTGTTGGCTGACGTCGCTCAGCTGGTCCAGGTTCAGAATCTGCAGGGATCCTGACTGTAATGTCAGGATCCACCCAGATGCCTAATCGGCAGGTGGCTCAGCCTCTCAACCCCCTCCTCAGCCCAGTGCTTAAGTGAGTGCTGGAGGGGCAGAGAAGATAGTTGGTGACATGTGGCTTGCTTTGGGGGCACTCAACAACTGCCGGTGGGGGACACGAGGAGAGGAGGATCGGGACTTCTCTGTGCAAAGCCATTGCAGAAAGCAGGTAAGAATACTATGTATGTTATTTTTAGAAAATATAACAATATAGCTGAGCCTTTACAATCACTATAATATATTAAAGATGATGAGGCATGTAAAAATGGGTCCTTTAAAGGAATTGGTTGCTACTGGGCTTATGCAGAGGTTCAAACAAATTCAGAAACTGCAGTTTTTTTTTTAACTAATGTTATTTTATTTTATTTTGTGATGCACTTTTAGGAGCTGTGTGCAGTGGGGCAACTGAGAGGGCATAAACTGTTTGACATCTGGTGACCTCTGATTCTAACTAAGAGTTAGGCTTAGTAAGTAATGTTGATATTTTAAATGTCTACACCCACACAGGGCTTAGCAAGCCCCTTCCCAACCCCATGTAACAACTCTCAGGGCTAGTGATTGACCACTTAGGCGCAAAGTGATGTTTTTTGGGAAGACGAGGAGTCTCATGTGTTCCTCCATACCTAAAAAAAAATACTGCCCATTGCTTGGTGCTCCAGCAGGCAAGCTGGGAAGCTTAGTCGCCTTATAGTGTCTGCTTTGCAACAAACCAGTTACTTTTCCTATTATAGGCAAAGTACAGTTTCACTTTACAGTTTTGTATTGAGCCATAGATTGGTTGCATAGGCAGTATTGTGTAAAGCAGCCATTGAGATATTATTGGGTTGTGATATTGCTGCTAGAGCAGTACTTAAAGTTTTCTACAAATAGGAATGGATTATGTTAATATTGTAGTCAGTCTTTTTTGTTGACTTAAAGGTACCTGTCTAACTTGTATTTGCAGGTCTTCTTTTCCATTTCTGCACTTTTCGCTTGGTAGCAACCATTGTATTCATTTCCTGAACCTGCTCGCTACAGCCAGAGATAGACAGTCAATAAGAAGGACTGTAAGAAGTCTGTTAAAGATAGTTACATGATGGAGCAGTTAACTAGCCCTGTAAGAAGGTTTTTTTTTTTACCCCTATTTGAACTACTTCATTAACCACTTGCTGACCAGCCGCCACAGTTGTACTTTGGCAGAATGGATCGGCTGGGCGAAACAATGTTATGTAACATCGCTTCGCCCTGAGGCCACTAGGGGCGCATGCGCCCCCTGCTCGCCCAAGGAGCCGATGCGAGTGCCCGGCGGTCAGGATTACCGTCGGGCTCCCGTGATCGCTCGGGGCACACTTTATGTGTAAACACACAGTTTCCGGTTCTCTGAGGGAAGAAGTGACAGATCCTCTGTTCATACAGAGTATGAACAGCAATCTATCTCTTCCCCTCCACTCCCCCCTTCAGTTAGAACACACACTAGGGAACACATTAACCCTTGATCGCCCTCTAGTGTTAACCCCTTCCCTGCCAGTGACATTTTTACAGTAATCAATGCATTTTTATAGCACTGATCACTGTAAAAATGCCAGTGGTCCCAAAAATGTGTCAAAATTGTCCGACGTGTCTGCCTTAATGTCGCAGTCCTGATAAAATTCACAGATCGCCGCCATTGCTAGTAAAAAAAAATTAACAATAAAAATGCATAAAACTATCCCCTATTTTGTAGACGCTATAACTTTTGTGCAAACCAATATATGCTTATTGCGATTTTTTTTACCAAAATTATGTAGGAGAATACATATCAGCCTAAACTGAGAAAAAAAAATTATATATTTTTGGGGGATATTTATTATAGCAAAAAGTAAAAAATATTACGTTTTTTTCAAAATTGTTGCTCTTTTTTAGTTTATAAAAATCAAAACCGCAGAGGTAATCAAATAGAAAGCTCTATTTGTGGGAAAAAAAGATGTAAATTTTGTTTGGGTGCAACGTCGCACGATGTCGGTTAAAGCAACGCAGTGCCGAATTGCAAACAGTGCTCTGGTCAGGAAGGGGGTAAAATCTTCCAGGGCTGAAGCGGTTAAATGACGCACATTAGGCATGATATATGACAAATAGGAGATCTGGTTAAAATTGGAGCAGCTAGCCATAGTAACCAGTCAGATTCAGTTTTAGTTTTCTCATGAAAGATGAATCCTGATTGGTTGCTACAGTTTTATCACGGCTGCTAGCTGGTATCTTTATTACAAATGCTCTTTTATTAATAGTAGTAAAGAAAAACATGGCATAGAACATAAAGGCACTGAAAGGTAAAACATCCAAAGGCATCAATCTGTATGTTACACAACATACAGTAGCCTTATACAATAGTGAAATAAAGCCGTACAGAGAACAGAAAGAAAAAAAAACAAAACAAAGAAAAAAGAAACAAATAAAATCAAATCAAACAAGAGAAAAAACATAAGTAAATAAGAATTAATTAATCAATTATTGCAAGCAACGTGGATCTTAACATAAAAAAGTGCGTCATATTTGGTGAACCATGGCTTCCTTAATCTAATAAGAAAAAAAAGACTATAAAATTACTACCGCTCAGAGATATAGACTTGATGTTAGCATGTATATATGTGCGACTTGACTTATCCCTCTACTTGAGGAGAACATGATACGATGACCAGGTCAACCACATATTATGAAATATGTGCATTGTGTCCATGACCATATGGTGTATCCTCTCCATAAGTCTTATTGCATTCATTCTTTGTACAACCTGAGACCAAGTAACTGAGGGAAACTGCCAATTTAAGGCTATAGCCCAATGAACTGCACTAAGCAGCGCATGGACCAGTTTCCTTCAGGGGGGCAACACCAGAGGTATGTCTGCAAAGCATAGGCACATGGGAAAAGTGAGAGTGACATTTGATCCCGTAATGTGGGCCACCCTTGACGATGTTTGTTTCCATAAGGACTTAATGGCCCTACAGCTCCAAAAAATGTAGAGATGAGTCCCCCTGTCAGAGGAACCCCAGAAACATGTGTCAGGTTCAAGCAGATACTTTCTGTGAAGTCTGGCGGGAGTATAGTGCCACGTGGTATGCATCTTAATCACAGTTTCTTTGGCTGCAATAGATTTAGTGCACCTATCTCCGCTTCCCATTGTACATTGCTAGAGACTTTTCCGGGACCGGGAGGTCATACTCATTGGGCTGATTATAAACCACTGAACACAGCATAGTGAGTATAGTGCCACCTGGTATGCATCTTAACCACAGTTTCTTTGGTTGCAATAGATTTAGTGCACCTATGCATATTAGATAACATGTCCAGCCAGTCATCGGCTGAAAAGTCTTGGCCCATCTCTGCTTCCCATTGTACCATATCTAGAGACTTTTCCGGGAGGTCATACTCAGTGAGCTGATTATAAACCACTGAAATGGTGCCTCTATCCCTGGAGGAAGCGTTACACATCCGCTCAAACACAGAGGCCTGTCTCCTGCTATTCAAACCATATTGTTCAGAAAAGTCTGAGTTGGAGGTACCTAAAAAAAATCTGTATGGGGAAGGTCAAATCGTTGTTGGAGAGTGGAGAATGAAAGAAAAGAAGCATTATGTTGCAAATTTTCCAAGGTCACCAACCCCTGAACAATCCAACTGCTAAATGCACTAGATAAATTGAAAGCCGAGGGGGGAATTTGAGTCCCCCAGATAGGTGCTAGCTAGTATCTTTAATGAAATAATTATGTTTTTATAATGTAATATTAATATAGAAAACTTCATTATATTTCCAGCAAGTGGTAAAAATTTTATTTCTCTGTGTTCACCAAAATATCAAATTGATTACTTGTTTCTGTTTCCGAGTGCCCATTTCACAGTCCTTCACTGGTTTGATATATTGTACCATGTCTTGAACAGTTTCTTTATAACTGCATCGCAAGATCACAAACACTTCCAAGACTTGTAAAACTGGAAATAAAACCATAAATAAGAATTGCTTTTCTTGCGTACTGTAAATCTTCTCATCTGGTTTTAATAGTTGGCTCTATTTTTTCTGGACCAAATTTAACTTTCAAACCTTTTACAGGGTCTTATAGCCTTTCTAGGGAAGGGAAAGCAACACACACAATAGCTGCAATGGACGTGTGATTGTTTGTAACTAGAGTGCAATCACATTGCAACTATTTTATAGAGCATTGAAAAAACTCACAATCTTTTACAGGAAATATCCAACAGCACCAACAAAAGGAGGATAAGTCCAGTGACAGATTAAACTCTGTGGAAGCCCCTAGGCAGTCAAAACTTTGGGACCCCCTATGCAGGTTTCTGGAGGTTTCTTGTGCACACACTCAAGTGGCATAACACAGTGCAAGTTGGCTGCTAGATGTAGATGACCATCACTACTGTACATTACCCATATGTAGGCTACATCAAAGTTTTTTTTACAAACTGACAGAAAGAAGTTGAACCTTTAAAAGACAAACTGTAATGTGAAGCTGATGTCTATGGTTTATGTGCTTAAGTTGTTATTGGGTACACTACATTAATATAGTAGTTAGTCTATAGAGTCTTTAAAGTAAAGTTTTCATTTCTTTAAGATGATTAATGTTTTCTATGTTTTTTTAAAACAATTTAAGAAAGCTTCATTGTACTTTTCTTTCAAGATCAAATCAATATTTATTTGATCTGTTGTCACCCTTAAAAAGCATGGGGCCCATAGGCCAGTGCTTACTCTGCCTATTTTGTAGTCCGGAACTGGATAAACGAATAGAAATGCCACATGAAAAAGGGGGCTAAGAGATATATATGAGCTGCCATTGCTGACCACTTTGTGAAAAAAGCTATTTTCCCATATGCTATGCTATGACCATGTGGCTTTAGTATTTTGAGTCACTGACAAGGATGCAGATTAGAAAAGTCAAGGTCATTTAGAAACCCTTATCTGCATACTTGTTCTGGGTAAGTGACTCTGAGGATTGATTCCAAAGGGTCACTACAAAAATCAGGTAACTAAGATGTACAAAATGTCAATGGAAGACTCCATGTTTCTCTGGGGGGGCCCCCCTCAAGAGGGCCTTCTGCTGTCTGTAGATTTGCAGAAGGCCTTCAATTCGGTATCTTGGAGTTACATGTTTAAGGTCTTGGAGCCCTGGGGCTTGGCCCTTCCATTATCACTAAAGTCTATGGGACACGAACATGAAAAATCAAAAGTGCTCATTTTAAAGGTTTATATGCAAGTTATTGCCATAAAAAGTGTTTGGGGGCCTGGGTCTTGCCCTACGGGACATGTATCAATGCAAAAAAAGTTTTAAAAACTGCTTTTCGGGAGCAGTGATTTTAATCACTTGCTGACCGCCGCACACAGATGTACGTCGGCAGAATCGCACAGGCAGGCAAATGGGCCAGTGGCCTGCGATTGCAGTGAGGAGAGGCAGAACGGGGAGATGCCTAAACACCATTACTAGTAAAAAAAAAAAATAATAATAAAAATGCCATAAATCTATCCGCTATTTTGTAGACGCTATAACTTTTGCGCAAACCAATCAATATAAGCTTATTATAGTTAGTTAGTATACTTAGTTTTTTTTTTACCAAAAATATATAGAAGAATACATATCGGCCTAAACTGTGGAAGAAATTTTTTTTATATATTTTTTGGGGATACTAAAAGTAAAAAATATTGCTTTTTTTTCAGAATTGACGGCCTTTTTTTTTATAGTGCAAAAAATAAAAACCGCACAGGTGATCAAATACCAGAAAGCTCTATTTGTGGGAGAAAAAGGATGTCAATTTTGTTTGGGTACAATATTATTGGTTAATAATGCTTAAAGTTAAACAATAAAAATTAAATATTCCTTTATATATTGTGCCTGGCGGGTGTCTATAGTATGCCTGTCAAGTGGTGCAGTTTAGAACAGTACCACAGCAAAATGACATTTCTAAAGGAAAAAACTGATTTAAAATTGATCATGGCTGTAATGAATTGTTGGGTCTCGGCAATATACATAAAACTCATTGAAAAAAACAGCATTATGCCCTGTACCCACGGTCGGACATTGATCGGACATTCTGACAACAAAATCCATAGATTTTTTCCGACGGATGTTGGCTCAAACTTGTCTTGCATACACACGGTCACACAAAGTTGTTGGAAAATCTGATCGTTCTGAATGCGGTGATGTAAAACACGTACGTCAGGACTATAAACAGGGCAGTAGCCAATAGCTTTCGTTTCTTAATTTATTCTGAGCATGCATCGCACTTTGTGCGTCGGATTTGTGTACACACGATCGGAATTTCCGACAACAGATTTTGTTGTCGGAAAATTTTATAGCAAGCTCTCAAACTTTGTGTGTTGGAAATTCCTATGGAAAATGTGTGATGGAGCCTACACATGGCCGGAATTTCCGACAACAAGGTCCTACCACACATTTTCCATTGGAAAATCCTATCGTGTGTACAGGGCATAAGTCCCCCCCCAGTCCATTATCAGGCCCTTTGGGTCTTGTATGAATATCAAGGGGAACCCCCATCCAAAATTTTTTTAAAAATTGCGTGGGATCCCCCCAAAATCCAGGTCTGGTATGGACATTAAGGGGAACCCTGTGCCAAATTTTTAAAAAATGGCGTAGGGGTCCCCCCAAAATCCATACCAGACTCTTATCTGAGCACGCAACCTGGCAGGCCACAGGAAAAGAGGGGGGATGAGAGAGCGCCCCCCCTCCTGAACCATACCAGGCCACATGCCCTCAACATGGGGAGGATGCTTTGGGGTTCCCAGACCAACTTGTCCCCTTGTTGATGGGGACAAGGGCCTCATCCCCACAACCCTTGCCCAGTGGTTGTGGGGGTCTGCGGGCGGGTGGCTTATCAGAATCTGGAAGCCCCCTTTAACAAGGGGACCCCCAGATCCTGGCATCTCCCCCATGTGAATTGGTAACAAGTACATTGTACCCCTACCATTTCACAAAAAAAATGTCAAAAATAGTAAAAAAGACAGGAGACACTTTGGGACAAGTCCTTTAATAAAAGATAAAAAAATTCCCACAATGTAGATCCATCTCACGCCCCCGACGAGACGAAAAAAGAAAAAAAAAATACCACAACAGCTCTTCCTCCATAAGAGGCTCCCACCTAGTGACACTTCTTCTCGGTGACAGCTGTTATATAGCTGAGGGCGGGGCCACCCGGTGACGTAAACGGGTGACCCCGCCCCCTCTGATGCCATGTGATGTCAGAGGAAGGCGGGGTCGCCCGTTTATGTCACCGAGTTGCCCCACCCTCAGCTATTTAACAGCTGTCACTGAGAAGAGGCGTCACTCGGCAGGAGCCTGCCATGGAGGCAGAGCTGTTGCAGCTTATTTTTACTTTTTTTGGCTCGTCAGTGGCGTGAGATGGATTTACATCGTGGGACATTTTTTATTTTTTAATAAAGGACTTGTCCCAAAGAGTCTCCTGTCTTTTTTACTATTTTGACACTTTTTTGTGAACTGGTAAGGGTACAATGTACCCGCTACCAATTCACATAGGGGGAAGGCCCAAGATCTGGGGTCCCCTTGTTAAAGGGGGCTTCCAGATTCCGATAAGCCCCCCGCTCGCAGACCCCCACAACCACTGGGCAAGTGTTGTGGGGATGAGGCCCTTGTCCCCATCAACATGGGGACAAGGTGCTTTGGGGGTGACTCCAAAGCATCCCCCCATTTTGAGGGCATGTGGCCTTGCATGGTTCAGGAGGGGGGGCGCTCTTTCATCCCCCCTCTTTTCCTGTGGGCTGCCAGGTTGCGTGCTCAGATAAGGGTCTGGTATGGATTTTGGGGGGACCCCTATGTGATTTTTTTAATTTGGTGCAGGGATCCCCTTAATATCCATACCAGACCTGAAGGGCCTGGTATGGATTTTTGGGGGACCCCACGCATTTTTTAAAATTAATTTTTGGTTTGGGGTTCCCCTTAATATTCATACCAGACCCAAAGGGCCTGGTAATGGACTGGGGGCGGGGATCCCATGCTCTTTTTTTCAATGAGTTTTATCTAGATTACCGAGACCCGACAATTCATTACAGCCGCGATCAGTTTTAAATGACTTTTTTCCTTTAGAAATGTAATTTTGCTGTGTTACTGTACTAAACATGGGAAAACTACGCCACTTCACAGGCATACTATAGACACCCCCAGACACGATATTTAAAGGAATATTTCATTTTTATTGTTTCACTTTAAGCATTATTAAAATCATTGCTTCCAAAAAAATGGCGGACTTTTTTTTGCGTTGATACATGTCCCCTGAGGCAGGACCCAGGTCCCCAACCACTTTTATGGCAATAAATTGCATATAAGCCTTTAGAATGAGCACTTTTGGTTTTTCATGTTAATGTCCCATAGATTTTAATGGTGTTCCCCGGCTTTTGAATTTGCCGCGAACACCGCATAATGTTTGCTGTTCGGCAAACTTATGCTCGATTCGAACATCATGCTCATCCCTATATATCACTATTGCTCTTTGCTATAGTGATCGAGACTGTTGCCATAGCTATACACGAAGACCTGAATATTAAGGGGGTAATGTGTGGTTCCCAAGAACATAAGTGTGCATTATTTGCAGACTATATCCTGCTTTTTGTTACTTCCCCTCTAACTTCCCTTTCGAATATTTCATTAATCTTTCGGGATTTTGGCAACATTTCTGGGCTCAGGGTTAACAAAACAAAATCTTCTGCCATGAACATTAATATCCCTGATCAGCTGTTTTTGCATTTCTGGGAATCCTTTCCATTTCAATGGCTTGACGACACCATACCATATCTAGGAGTACATCTCTCCCCTTTGTATTCAACGTTATATGCTGTAAATTATCCCTCCTGTTTTAGACATTTAGAACAGCTTCTTTCTAGCTGGGCCCTGTATGATATGGCTGGGTAGAATTCATACTGTCAAGATGACTCTCTTACCGAAACGTTTATATTTCTTTCATTCTTTGCTAATATCGGTCCCTAGATCAGACCTTTTACGTTTTAAATCCAAGGTGCTTAAATTTATCTGGGGCCCTAAAGGCCACAGATTAACCCGTGTTACCTTGTTTACACCTAGATCCAAGGGTGGCCTTGGTGTACCAGATTTTTCTACTTACTACAAGGCAGCTAACTTAATGAAACTTTCGGTAGTTTATTCCTGCCACAAGAGACCGGACAGGGTACAGATGGAGCGATGGTCTTTCCCATCTTTCACAATTTTTGTTATGGCATCCCCTTAGAGAAAGACCTTTGATTTGGGCCTCCACTCTATCTCACTCATTTGCCTTATGGGATCGTTAGGGCTCTCACTCCTCCCTAACCTCCGCTTTCACCCCTATGGAAATTAGGGCATTCAAATGGTGGATGGATAAAGGTCTATATCGCCTTGGTCATTTTTTTACCCATTGCGGGCCCTTCACCCTTTTGCATTGCTGTTCAGTTCTAGAGATGCCATTGTCCAAAAAGTTTTGCTTTTTTCATATAGCTCACTTTTTACATACTATTTTTCCTTCAGGGGATCCACCTTGTCTAATTGCATATGAGCTTTGGTGCACCAAGGATCAGGGTTACAGAGGGGGCATTTCAATGGTTTACGAGTCGTTGCTCACCACAACCTAGAAACAACCTTACATTCTGGCCTGGGAGAGAGAGGGACTTTGTGAAGAGGATTTAGAATCTTGGTCATCCAGACTTCAGATATCCTATAACGGTATCCTGAATGTCTCGTTGATAGGAGCTAGTCTTAAAGTCTTAACCAGATGGTACCCGCTTGCCTGGCCAGAATGTACCGGACATCTTCTGATCAATGCTTTAGGGGTTGTAAGTTACCGAGCTCCATGCTCTACATCTAGTTGGAATACCCCAACATTCAACGCTTTTGGAATAAAGTGTTTTCCATGTTATGTAAACTGACTGGGTTCTCCATTGCTCAACAACCCCACCTTGCATTGCTTAATGATCTGCCGCCTGGGTGGTCACGCCCATCTAAAAGGTTGATATATTTCATATTGTAGGCAGCAAAAATCACCATTGCAGGAGCATGCTTTAGAAGGCTTAAACACAAAATCACGTGGCTTATGATTCATGAGAAGGTTCCTAGTATTGTTAATGACCGACATTCTGTGTTTGAACAAACTTGGGAACCATGGGCATTGTATATCCATGTGCCTCTGTCACCAACCCTTTGTTCTCCTCGGCCATGGCGCTCCTCATCATCTCCTCCTCTCCCAGTAACCTAGACTCCTTTTCTTGTTCCCTGGGTGTTCTCCCCTTCCTTTCTTTTCTTTTTTTTTTTTCTTTCCCTCTATCCTCTTCTCTCCTTTTTTTCTCTTTTTTTATCACCTCTTTAATATTATGTGGTTCTCTCTAAAAGCCCATGCCAGACCCTTGTCTTCGAAGAGGGTCTGGTATGGGTTTAAAGGGGAATGCCACCCAAACCCCCCTACTGCCCACAAAAAAAATGGCATGGGGACACCCTAAAAATCCATTTTAATCTCTTATCAGCGCATGCAGCTTGTCTGCAAAATGGAGGTGCAGTGAACATACCCCTCCTTCCTGAACTATACCAGATGAAGGGGCATTCTGCCTGGAGCTCTCCCAGCAAGTCACCATGTCCCAATGCCACGCCTCTTTCCCACAATCATGGTCCAGTGGTTGTGAGGGTTTGCAGAGGGGCTTATTGGAATCTGATGCCTCCTTTAAAGAAGGTGGACCCCCAGACATTTGCCCCTCTCATTGAATGTGTAAGGTGTAGATAATATCCATGGTTACTCAATCACTAAAAAAATGAAGTAATAAATGAACACACACACATCCATGATAAAGTCCTTTTTTTTTAAAATGTCCTACAGTATAAATTTATTATCATGCATGTCATCGATTGATGTAGAACTATCTCCAGTCATAATGAATGACCATCCCACTGAAACAAACAGGACAACCCAACTACAACAATCCTCTTCAATTGAACTCTGGCTGCAACTGACAACTTTACCGGCTGCTAAATGTTAAGAAGCTGGTTGGTAATACTGCATTATGTCATTGACCAAATATGGTATCCTAGCAAAGATTGACTCTTGTGGCCTGCACAGCAGCAAGTTGTCATTAAGTAGTGGTAGTAATACCTTCACTAAATCAATGACTTTCTGATGCAGGAGGTACCTGATGCAGGAAGAGGAGATTCAGGCAGGGTAACATGGTCAAATCTGGCCATTTAGTTTGCCCAGTCTACGAACAGCAAGAATTCGAGGTGAATCCTGTATTACCCCAAACTTGAATCTCATCCCTAACAATTGATAGCAAAAACTGCTTTCCATGATAAATAGGGTTTAATCATTCAACTCTCTGAGAAATTCTAATCGCCGCCAGTGTACCTCTCTGCCAAGTCAGCTTGATTTTCATGCTGTTTAATACAGTACATGCTGTTATAATTTGGGGATTATTTTTAAACCTTGCCATGAAATATTTTTTTCTGTAAGGACTGTTTGATTTCAAGATAACTTGAAAAATTGAAAAATAACCTAACAAAGTGCCAATGCACCCCATGCTTATAGCCAGTGCTTACTGCTAATAGGCAATCAACCTGAAATGACTCACTATTACAGCTGTTTGTGATTGTGATTTAGATCCTTTAGGCTGGGTTCACACTGGTGCGACACGACAGCCGTCCTACTTTGGATCCGACTTTGCCCTGCGACATGAAGCCGGCATGTGTCCGACTTTCAATAAACGGGGATCCGACTTGGATCCCCGCCAATGCCGGCACTGTGTTTGGTATGAATCTTTAGGGGGGAACTCCGCGCCAAATTTTAGATAAAAAACCGGCATGGGTTCCCCCTCCAGAGGCATACCAGGCCCTTGGGTCTGGTATGGACCTTGAGGGGAACCCCCTACGCCGAAAAAACGGCGTGGGGGGTCGCCCCCAATCCATACCAGACCCTTATCCGAGCACGCAGCCCGGCCGGACAGGAATGGGGGTGGGGACGAGCGAGCGCCCCCCCCCTCCTGAACCGTACCAGGCCGCATGCCCTCAACATGGGGGGTGGTGCCTTGGGGGAGGGGGCGCGCTGCGGCCCCCCCACCCCAAAGCACCTTGTCCCCATGTTGATGAGGACAAGGGCCTCTTCCCGACAACCCTGGCCGTTGGTTGTCGGGGTCTGCGGGCGGGGGGCTTATCGGAATCCGGGAGCCCCCTTTAATAAGGGAGCCCCCAGATCCCGGCCCCCCACCCTATGTGAATGAGTATGGGGTACAGCGTACCCCTACCCATTCACCTAGGAAAAGTGTCAATTTAAAAAAAAACACTACACAGATTTTTAAAGCATTTTATTAGACAGCTCCGGGGGTCTTCTTCCGACTTCGGGGGTCTCTCCGGTTCTTCTCCACGCTCTCCGGATCTTCTGCCGGGCTCCTCCGCTCTCTTCTGCTCTTTTGCCGCTCTTTTGCTAAAGCGGAGGAGCCCGGTCTTCAATCTTCTGCCTTCTGCCTTCTGCCTTCTGCCTTCTGCCCTCTTCTCCTGATGTTGACACGACGCTCTCCCCGGCTGGAATGCTCTCTGTGCGCTCTGCTCTGACTTATATAGGCGGTGACCCCGCCCCCTTTTGCCGTCACAGTCCCTGGGCATGCTGGGACTGTGACGTTTTAGGGGGCGTGGTCATCACCCGATGACCACGCCCCCTTATGCCGTCACAGTCCCAGCATGCCCAGGGACTGTGACGGCATAAGGGGGCGGGGTCACCGCCTATATAAGTCAGAGCAGAGCGCACAGAGAGCATTCCAGCCGGGGAGAGCGTCGTGTCAACATCAGAAGGCAGAAGGCAGAAGGCAGAAGATTGAAGACCAGGCTCCTCCGCTTTAGCAAAAGAGCGGCAAAAGAGCAGAAGAGAGCGGAGGAGCCCGGCAGAAGATCCGGAGAGCGTGGAGAAGAACCGGAGAGACCCCCGAAGTCGGAAGAAGACCCCCGGAGCTGTCTAATAAAATGCTTTAAAAATCTGTGTAGTGTTTTTTTTTAAATTGACACTTTTCCTAGGTGAATGGGTAGGGGTACGCTGTACCCCATACTCATTCACATAGGGTGGGGGGCCGGGATCTGGGGGCTCCCTTATTAAAGGGGGCTCCCGGATTCCGATAAGCCCCCGCCCGCAGACCCCGACAACCAACGGCCAGGGTTGTCGGGAAGAGGCCCTTGTCCTCATCAACATGGGGACAAGGTGCTTTGGGGTGGGGGGCCGCAGCGCGCCCCCTCCCCCAAAGCACCAACCCCCCATGTTGAGGGCATGCGGCCTGGTACGGTTCAGGAGGGGGGGGGGCGCTCGCTCGTCCCCACCCCCATTCCTGTCCGGCCGGGCTGCTTGCTCGGATAAGGGTCTGGTATGGATTGGGGGGGACCCCCACGCCGCTTTTATCGGCGTAGGGTGTTCCCCTCAAGATCCATACCAGACCCAAGGGCCTGGTATGCTCTTGGAGGGGGAACCCATGCCGGTTTTTTATTTAAAATTTGGCGCGGAGTTCCCCCTCAAGAACATCTGAGCACAAGTCGCGTGCCAAAGTCGGATCATGCAAGACGGCAATCCGACTTTGATCCGACTTCAATGATAGTCAATAGGCTGAAGTAGGATCAAAGTCGGACCAAAGTAGTACAGGGAGCATTTCTAAAGTCGGAACGACTTGTGTCGGACCAGTTAGGACGGCTCCCATAGGGAAACATTAAATTTCACACGTCATGCGACATGAGCTCCCAATGTCGGAGCGTTTGTCGGACCAGTGTGAACCCAGCCTTATAGTTAAACTTCTTTTTCATGTGATATTTCTGTTATCTTGTCAACCTCTCATATGTATGCTTGCTTTTGATAAAATACCATTGTTGAACTAGGATCCTCAGATACCTTTGAGAAAGAGTAGTCACTGAACAAAACAACTATACATACCAAACTCTTTTCTGTTGATGCTCAATGTAGCTTTCACTACTCTCTAGTGATTTTCCCATCGGTCCTATTGCATTTTTGGTATATAACTGACAGATTTCTGTTCAAAAGTCACATTTATTACGTTAGGTGATAATAAGGAGCATTATTCACTGACATAAAACATTGTATTAGTTTTGTAAAATATTTTTTCTTAATTTGATAATGTGTGCATATCATCGGTCCATCTCTGCAGCTAACTGTTTTGGCTCTTCAGAACAGCCAGCTGTGGGATTGATACAATGTACATCAATTTCCTGATGACGGCAAATCTAAAAAAAACACACACCCTGGAATTCTTAAAGAGACATGCATGTTCTGTCTCTGTGTGTGTGTGGGTTGGGGGGGGGGTCACTGGGGAAATGCAAGCCAATAAATTGTACACTTGCAGAAGAATAATGTCTCTTTCACTGCCAGCATTTTGAGAAAATAATACTGAGTATACACTCAACTCCACCAGCTTCTCCCACACCTGTACTTTGCGCATTTTGTATATGTTCTGCCTGCAGGCACACAGGGAAGCCTAGAAATTTCACTTCATGAAGCCTTGCATTCCATGACCCTAGGTTCAGTTCCTAGGCAGGCTTTGTACCACAGTGGGCTACAATATTGAGACCCACCCACTGAGTGGGAAACATGAATTACTACCAGGACCCCAGTCACCTTCCATCCTCACTGCTTTCACTGTCAGCTGGCTGCTACTCCTGATTCTTGTTACACATACAGTGGCCCATAACCACAAGGGTTATCTTGGCAAAACTTGTTACTGCATAGTTACTCTTCTTCTTATCCCAGAGGGTTTAATATGTCTTGCCTCCAACTTCCAGTTCTAATGAATTCACCATGGATACACCCAGTATTAATACCCCTGATTTACTACATAAAAAATTCAAACCAGGCAGTTCTCCATTCTCCAAATTTATCTTTACTGTTTAACATCACTTAACATGTTGAGGTAGCTTACATTACATAACAGGATAATTCCAAGCATAAAGTCCCTCCCGGCTGTGCAATGCATTTGGCTTTGCCCTGCACCCTTGCTGTAGTACTGCCCATACCTGATTTTAAACACAGTCATTTTCAATTGTCAGCCAATAAACATCGAACCTGGGATCAGGTCCTACAGAAGGGTAGATCTCTGATCCCATGCCCAGACTTTCCCTGAGACTGCCTTCTCTGATATATATGCCTTCACACAGGGGAAGTGACACATACCCCAGGGAAGAAATGGCAAAGCAGAAAATCTTAACCCCTTACAGCATCAGGCAGAGTTTAATACAACAGGGCGGACAGGCAGATAAGTATTTTTAATACAGAGGAGACAAAACATGTCTCTTGCATTAAAAATATTGCCTTTCTGACCATTTTTATAGATTAGCCTAAAGTAACAGTATTTTCCACATAGGTCCCGTCCTCTATTTTGATGACAACATTAATCATAGGTTATAAATCCCATTGTAGCATTTTTAGTTTGTACTTGGTTCAGAATTGGGAGCACAGGACCTGCAGTCTATGGGTCTCCTGTAGTTTTCATACAGTGTTGACAGTTTCCAACTGACACCTAACTTATTAGCACTGGCTAAATGCAGATTCAAGGGCCACAACCTTGATTACAGCACTTTTTTATGTTATATATCCCTCTAATATCATTCTCTGCTTGACTAGCCTATACTTCACAAATGATTTAACTGGTGCAAAAGTTAGTGACAATATCAGTCTGTATCCTGCAGATTCAACTCATTAAGGAGCACTATCTAAACTTTGTTGTTCATCTGACAAGTCACTGAAGAGGAGTATGTTTTGTTGTTTTGTTTTAAGCAACAATAGTTTAAAATACAATTTTATTCATCATGGAGAATTATGTTTTTCAGGGAAGAATTAATGGGCCACATGAGCTTTATAATAAAATGTGAACAAGAGCGCTAGGAGTCAGCCCCAGGGCAGACAACATTTCTATGCCCCTTTTCTGTTTTAAAAACATGGTTTTAATTATATCATACAAAAGAAAACACCAAAACAAAGTAAATTGTTATTCCCAATACCACCATTTAAAGCTCACAGTATACTTTATGAAACTGAGCAAATACGCCCACAACTGAAAGAAATCCAGAATATTATAGTGAATAATGCTTGCCATAGTTTTGCATTGGCTTTGTTGGTGACTAGCAATAATATGGCACCGATCGAGTAGAGATTTTTCCAGTGAAATTAAAAATTCACCTGTGATTCAGTAAACATTTTCAGGGAAACCAATTGTCAGCAACTTTTTCCATATTAGGTGTCATGTTGATAAGCATTAGACAACCAGCATACGAATAAACAATAGCAAGTTGTAGCCTTAGATTGTTTTCCATTTTTTGCGCTCATACTTGTACTGCTAATGGGATTATTATTATACATTTTTATATAGTTTTAATTTGCCATTATCATACAACTAGAGGCTCAAAAATGGGTAAGCCCCATTGCATACACTTCACGCCTTAGATCATCCCTAATGCATGCACTTCAGACCCTGGTAGTAGAGGGTGGGGCATAAAATGTCCCCTTCCACCACATATAGGATACTGGCAGACAAAAAAAAAAAAACATTTTTATCAGTTCTTACCTGTGATTGGCCACATGATGTCATCAACGGTCCTGGCACGAGCAGTCAACCATAAAAGAAGAAAAAATGCATCATTAGTAGTGCAGTCGGCGGGGACTTAAAGAAGGAAGCACATCTACGGCTGTACTATGGAGTCTTTGTTGCGATGAGTGATGGAGTGGGCTGGTGCTGCTGACGGTGAAGAATGGATGCGGATGTGTCTTTCCATTCCACCACTTATCATAGCGGATTATGTTTTAACTTCATTAAGGGTCACTGTAAATGGCCTAACAATTGCAAATACAAGCATGAATGTGTAAATACAATTGCAAATACAAGCATGAAAGCTGTATGTTGCTTTAAAAAAATGGGTCAGAATGCTACTATATCTAAGGATCTTTTTCCTAAAAGCGGTAATGCCAGTGAGCTTGGTAAACATGTGACCATGGCTTCATCTTTATCCAGATCGCAAGTAAGTGGACATGCTAATTAACGTTTTTTGATATGGTTTTCATTAGCCTTCGTTTTCTGGTATAGGTTGTTTGCTTTTTGATAATTTGTCTTCAGTTAGATTACATCAAAATATAGTTCGGAATAGGACTACTAAAGAACTTAAGAAAGGAAGAATTGTCGGCCCCTTTGATACTCCTCCTTTTCTGAATTTTATGGTTTCTCCATTAGGGGTCATTCCGAAGAAGGAAGCTGACTCCTTTCGACTTATCCATCATTTATCTTACCCTGATGGTTTTTCCTTGAACGATGAAATTGATTCTAGTATGTGTTCAGTCTCTTATTCCTCCTTTGAGGAGATGCATTACTTAAAATTTGGGATGTCGGCAATTCTGCTCTTTTAGCAAAAGCTGATATAAAATCTGCTTACCATTTGTTGCCCATACATCCATCGGCATTCAATTCTTTGGGTTTTGTTTTTGAAGGTGAATACTTTTTTGATAAGTGTCTGCTGATGGGATGTTCTATTTCTTTTCATTATTTTGAGCTTTTTCTACTTTTCTAGAATGGGTAGTTAGTTATCATTCGGGTTCTTGTAATTTTTTACATTTTTTGGATGGTTTTCTGTTTATAGGTAGAGCTGATACTTTGGATTGTCTATACCTTTTCACTAAATTTCAAATAATGTTTCGCTTATTCTGGGTCCCTTTAGCTCCTGAGAAGTTTGTCTCTCCGACCACATGTTTAGATATGTTTAGACTTTTTAGGTGTACAAATTGACACTGTAGCTATGGAATTCTGTTTTCCTATGGATAAAATTGTGAAAACCAGACTGTTGTTGGATTTTATTTTATCCAAAAAGAAGTTGCAATTGCAAATGATTCAGACCTTATTAGGATGGTTGGTATTTGCATCCAGAGTGATGACTATGAGTAGAGTATTATCTAAACACCTATACAGAGCTATATCAGGAATTACTTCTTCTACTCATTTTGTTAGGGTCAATTGTGATATTCATGATGATTTAATCATTTGACACAAGTTCTTGTCCTCTCTTAATGGCTATTCTTTATGGCAAGCCCCCTTTTGTATTTCCTCAGCTCTTAATCTATTTACGGATGCCTCTGGAGCTTGTGGATATTGGGCATTTTGGCAAGGACATTGGTCTGCAAATGAATGGCATTCTTCATGGATTAAGAAGGGTTTTACTACTAATATTATCCTTCTAGAGTTGTTTCCTGTTCTTGTGGCTTGAACTGTGGGGTACACAGTTTCAGGATAGGAGAATTCTACTGCATTCCGATAATAAAGGTGTTGCTTTTAACTGTTTGGTTTCCAAATCCTTGTTATTTCTATTCTTTGATATCTTGTATTTAAATGTTTAGATCTGAATATCTGGCTTAAGGCTAAATTTATTCCGGGTATTAACAATCTCATTGCCGACTCATTGTCTCGTCAAAAGATGGACAGATTTCTAATGTTGGTTCCAGACGTGGATCCTATAGGCTTATTGTGTCCACCCCATTTGTGGAAGCTAATATGAGTCCAGTGATGCTTGCTATTCAGAATTAGCTCCTTCCACGTGGGCATGTTACGAAGCTGCGTGGAGGCTATGGTGTTCATTTTTAAAACAACATGGGGTGACGAGTAATTGCCTTTCCGAAGATCTGGTACTGTCACTTTTTAATTACTTAATGGGTTGTACGTAGTCTTCTTCCCATATTTTAGAAACATTATCGGGGGTGTCCTTTTTCTTAAATCTCTACAAGGGTACGCTCCCCACATTAGTTTTTTTTTCAGTGAAACACACCTTAAAAGGTTATTGCAAAGCACACATTGTAGCTGATAAAAGACTGCCAATTTCAGCAGATCTCTTGGTTGAGATATGCTCTGCATCGAATAAACTGTTCATATTATTGCATCACTGCTTTTGTGAAACTTTCCTTCATTTTAACCTATTGAGTTCTGGTATCATTTGTTGTACAGTCTGTTTTTCGCCATTCGAATCGTTATTGTTTAAACTGACCTTCTGACTTAGTTTCTATAGCGCTTTTCGGATCTCGAAGCTGCTTCCGCCTAATAGAACAGCGTGTTCTGGACTACTGTTTTCTTCAGTGGTTCTCCATTCAGGGATTCTTTGCATACTGTTGCTCAAGAGTAAGACTGATCAATTTGGCCATGGTTGTTGGATTACTCTCTGCAAGCACTTAGATCTTTCTATTTGTGCGGTATCTTTGGCTCAGCAATAGTTAAGCTTTCGGCCACCTTCAGATAAGCATTTCCTTGTCCATGCTAATAGTGAGCCTTTGACAATTTATCAATTTCATGCTGTTTTGAAAAAATGTCTAAAAATTTTGAAGATTGACCACCTTCCAATATCCTCTCACTCATTCCGTATACTGAGGCAGCTACTGGGTTTTTTTTTAATCTGTTATTAAAAGTATTGGTGGGTGGAAGTCCAAATGCTACACTTCTTATATACATCCTAATGTTTGCCTTTGAATTTCAGATTCTTCATATGTTGTTTGGATCATTGGACATTCCTATGTCTTTTGGGCTCATAGGAGAGCTGAATTTAGATGTTATGGTCCAATCTTAGGTTTATCTGCATCTCGTTTTGCTGTCTATTGGTACGGTCAACAAGGCATGAAATGGACTGGGTTACGTAAAGCTTTATCTTTGTTATACTTACAGTGGCCTGTTCTACATATAATTGTTTTCCATTTGGCTGGTAACGACATTGGTCTCCGCAGAACTTTTGATGTAATTTCTGTTATTAAATTGTATTTACTGTGCCTTCATTCTATCCTTCCAAATTGCATCCTGGCTTTTCTCGGAGATCATTCCTCATTTACTTTGGCTTACCCCCGAATGGAAGCATTTTGAAAAAAGACACATGGATTTGGAAGGAGGTATTCTCAGTTTTTATCACCCTGACCAAATTCACTTGTCTGATATTGCACTGGACATCCTTAATATGGATTTACAGTTATGTGTGGAATTGGCCGTGGGCCAATTGGGGTGCCATGCTTATGGTACATAAGCATGGCATATGCGACTTTAAGTTGTAATGTTTATTAGCTCAAGCTTTAATAGCTGTGCTAAAATGTGTTGTTGTTTGTATACTTTAATTTCGGTATTAAATTATATGTTGTTGAATATAATTTATTCATAACTATAGTAAAGGACCACGGCCATTTGAATCCACAGAAATATGAGTCCGGTGTTATATGTTATATTTTATAAGTTCAATATGTAGAGTGTGTGCTGCCTAATATACCAAAGACCTCCAGTGCATAAATATCAGACCACAGATAAGCTCTAGTGCATAATTTGCATCCTCAGCACCAATGCATAAACGCCAGACTTCAGATTATCCACAAACCCTATGCCTTCAGAAACATTTTGTACAGCTGTAGGCGTGCAGGTGGGCTTCTTACACACAGTATGCTGATGTCCTCAGCTGCCAGTGGGATTTCAAGGAACTGGGTAGGTCAAAGTATGTAAATGACATCCTGAACTGTCAAATACAGCCAATGGCAGGAGGTATCAATATAAAGAGTAAGCACAAATGAAGGGGGAGGGGCTTTCCTGACTGTTGGCTAACAAGCTTCTAGCATGCCCTATTACTGTATCAGATGCTTTGTATCAGATGCTCTCTCAGACAGTTTTCTTGATAGCTCAGTTATTGCTGGTAACTTCAATAAATTATCACAATTTTATTTAATTACATGAAGATTGTAGACAAAAGCCCAGCACTTTGGTGTCTGTCCTAAATTTTAAACATGCCTTCCTCTAGCAGCTTTAGTAGTAGCCCTAACCTTCTCTTTGGCTTCAGTATGAGGGTGCAATGAGTAGGAATGGAAGACCGGACAATGTCCTGTGCTTATATTACTGTACCGCACCTTTAGTCACCAGATTACAGGGATGCTACTGTATTATATTACATAAAAAAGATTTGATTATAAGTGTAGCTAAATCTAAGATCAAAACTGTTATTTTTGTTGAATGTTGGACCTCAAATGCCATGGGTGCATTGTCAAATATTTCACATGCCTTGTTATTAATAGGGAGACATATTCTGAGGGATGTTTAAAAGGTTTTAAGATCATTTTCAGTTTCCCAGAGAAATCAGTCACATTAGCATCTTAAAGGTCAGTGAATTGTATTTAGCTGTGCTGAATAATAAAGTATGAGACAATCTTTTAAAAATTAAGGTAGTCCTTTTCCTATCTCTGCTGCAGATTATGTTCATCCTAGAATGCATGCTCCAAATTGACAACTTTACTTTTACGGCTTCACTGCATTCATATGTATACAGCAAATATCTTTGTACACATCTGTATGCAACATTCACACAGCTGTGTCTGGGGGTGTAATATTGTGCAGTGTTCAGCAAACTACGTACAAGCTTACAGCATTAATGTAGCATATTGGCCACCACTGGCCAAATGCATTTTAGAAACCTTGAATGCTAGGCAGCAGGAGCCAAATGCATCCTAGCAATCAAGGGCCCTGGCCAACATGAGCCATCTGCACCCTAGCAAATATGGAGGCTAGGTGGAAGGCGTTGCCCGAATCCTAGCACTCTGGGATATTAGGTGACAGGAGAAGACTGTGTCCTAGCAACCAAGGATGCTAAGCAACAGAGGCAGCATACATCCTAACAAGCCTAGACGCTAGGCCACAGGTGCTGCCTATGTTCTAGCAACCAAAGATGCTAGGCAGCAGAGACCACCTGTTGCCTAGTGCTAGTGACCTTGGGTGCTAGGTGGCAGGATCGCCTGTATCCTAGCCACTAAGGACACTAGACAGCAGGGGCCTATCAATAGTGTTTAATCAGTAGCCCAGGTGCCTCTGGCTACACATCATTGATACTGACAAGCAGCAGTGGCCAATAGGGTCCATGTATACTAGACACATGTAAACCTTACATGGGTACAGTGAACAGACAGCTAAAAATGTGGGATCTTGTTGCCAGCTTCTGCCAACAAGAACTTGTTTCATTTTAGTTAAATGGAGCCACGTGAATGAGACCTTAACCTATTTACAGTATTGCTTTGAGGTAACATGGAGCAATGCACATTACATGTGTTGATGTGATGTGAGCTCATTCGTTCTAAATGGCACCCCAATGGACCTTTCTGACAAATATAAATTGCAGTGCAGTGCAATGAGTGGTAACTCACTGATGTGCAATGCACTTCCAGAAGTGGTGCATTTTGGTGCATTGGCAGCCCATTTATTTTGATGTCTGTAAGCATTTTATAAGTTTCCAGAGGTGTCACATTCTTTAACAGAGAATTATCACCCTTCTTCCTGTAATGTCATTGAGTAATCTGATCAGAAAGCATGGCACATATACATAGATGCATAATTGGTAGAAGACAGAAGCTTGCCTTAATATAAATGTAGAAAAAAATTATCATACTGTATCATCGGTATATGTTCTACTTACAACCTTTGAAGTCAGATTCATCCAGAATTAAAGCTACAGTTAAAGATGATGTAAATCCCCAGTATTTGACGCACAAGTGATTGTAAATAAAATGAGTCTTATCTCTGTTTTCCATCTTTAAAACATGCTGAACAATGACTTATCTAAAACAATTTGATATTTTACAGTGCAACATCTCTTTGTGACTGACATCAGAAAACAGTTACTTGTCCCTCTCAGTGCTCAGCAAATACGTATCATATTGTATCTGCCATCGCTTAAGCATGAATGACTGCATGTAAATTGCAGCTGTGACCTTACAGCCATGCTTTCAATTTTTTCATGGATAAATGTGGGCATTATGACGTACTTTTCTTTTTTTGTCTGTTAGACATTGCTGAAACCTGCAACAGATTTGCAAAAGTTTCTTGGTGTCTTAGGTCAGATAAAGTCCCTAAAGCAAACCAAAAAAGCAAGATTGTTTTTTCCCAATGGGGTGTCCCGCATTCCAAAACACTGTAAGTAAACACTGTAAGTAACACTGTAAGTAAATGAAAAAAAAAACCAACCTTTTAGAGGTAATGTTAATATACATTCTTTACCCTAGGTTTTGCTTGCGGTGTGTAGGTGGAGGTGATGTCACTATCTTTCTGGTGATATCCCAAGCATTGTTAAGTACATTAAATTTCGGAAGAACGCACAACTCCAGTGTTTCTCAACCTTCTTTCAGGCAAATCACCCCTTAAAATCATGCACAACCCTGAGGCACCCCAGTCTATCATGTAAAAAAAATAATATTACTTAGCATAAGTGGGAAAGCAGTGCCTGGAACAATAGACACAACCACTACACTCTGGCAGGGATAGATGAGAGGCAGCAACAGAGCTGCTGGTCTACAGTCTGTAGTAGTTTGTAATGCAGAGTTCAGTGGTCAATAATTTGTAATGCACAGTCCAGAGGTCAGTAATAAGTAACACAAAGTGCAGAGGTCAGGAGTAATGCAGACTACTGAAGTCAGTAGTTTGTAACACAGAGTTCAGAGATAATTAATAGTGTGTAGAGGTCAGGAGTAAGTAAGACAGAGTACAGGGGTCAGGAATAGGTAACACAGAATTGCTGTTATATAAAAGAGATTATACAGTATCTCACAGAAGTGAGTACACCCCTCACATTTTTGTAAATATTTTATTAGATCTTTTCATGTGACAACACTGAACAAATGACACTTTGAGTATACAGCTTGTATAATAGTGTAAATTTTCTGTCCCCTCAAAATAACTCAACATATAGCCATTATTGTCTAAACCACTGGCAAAAAAAGTGAGTACACCCCTAAGTGAAAATGTCCAAATTGGACCCAATTAGCCATTTTCCCTCCCTGGTGTCATGTGACTAGTCAGTATTACAAGGTCTCAGGTGTAAAAGGGGAGCAGGTGTGTTAAATTTGGTGTTATTGCTCTCATTCTCTCATACTGGTAACTGGAAGTTCAACCTGGCACCTTACGACAAAGAGCTCTTTGAGGATCTAAAAAAAAGAATTGTTGCTCTACATAAAGATGGCCTAGGCTATAAGAAGATTGCCAAGACCCTGAAACTGAGCTGCAACATGGTGGCCAAGACCATACAGTGATTTAACAGGACAGGTTCCACTCAGAACAGGCCTCGCCATGGTTGACCAAAGAAGTTGAGTGCATGTGCTCAGCATCATATCCAGAGTTTGTCTTTGGGAAATAGATGTATAAGTGCTGCCAGTATTGCTACAGGGGTTGAGGGGGTGGGGGGTCAGCCTGTCAGTGCTCAGACTATACACTGCACACTGCATCAAATTGGTCTGCATGGCTGTTGTCCAAGAAGGAAGCCTCTTCTAAAGATGATGCACAAGAAAGCCCGCACACAGTTTGCAGAAGACAAGCAGACTGAGGACATGGATTACTGGAACCATGTCCTGTGGTCTGATGAGACCAAGATAAACTTATTTGGTTCAGATGGTGTCAAGCGTGTGTCAAGGCAACCAGGTGAGGACTACAAAGACAAGTGTGTCTTGCCTACAGTCAAGCGTGGTGGTGGGAGTGTCATGGTCTGGGGCTGCATGACTGCTGTCAGCACTGGGGAGCTACAGTTCATTGAGGGAACCATGAATGCCAACATGTACTGTGACATACTGAAACCGAGCATGATCCCCTCCCTTTGGAGACTGGGCCGCAGGGCAGTATTCCAACATGTTAATGACCCCAAACACACCTCCAAGGCGAACACTTCCTTGCTAAAGAAGCTGAGGGTAAAGGTGATGGACTGGCCAAGCATGTCTCCAGACCTAAAACCTATTGAGCATCTGTGGGGCATCCTAAAACGGAAGGTGGAGGAGCGCAAGGATTCTATCATCCACCAGCTCCATGATGTCATCATGGAGGAGTGGAAGAAGACTCCAGTGGCAACCTGTGAAGCTCTGGTGAATTCCATGCCCAAGAGTGTTAAGGCAGTGCTAGAAAATAATAAGACACAAAATACTGACACTTTGGGCTCAATTTGGACATTTTCACTTAGAGGTGTACTCACTTTTGTTGCCAGGGGTTTAGACATTAATGGCTGTGTGTTGAGTTATTTTGAGGGGATAGCAAATTTACACTGTTATACAATCTGTACACTCGCTGCTTTACATTGTAGTAAAGTGTCAATTCTTCAGTGTTGTCACATGAAAAGATATAATAAAATGTTTACAAAAATTTGAGGGATGTACTAATTTTTGTGAGATACGGTACATAACTAACACAACATACAGTATGTGGCTTATCATCTGATATAGAAAATCAGATAATTCTAATTTAACAGGTAACCTTCAAACATTGTTTTATACCTGTACAATATTTAATTCTTCTGAATCAACAATCAGACAGAGGCTCACAATCATACTTGAATTTGTGGTTAGGTTCAATTCAGATTTGCAGAGTTCAGAAGAGCTCAGCACAGGCAGACTGTTTCAAGCCCTTAGCCCTTAGTTTCTCACTCTCATGCAGCTAGCTTGATCCCACTACTGACAGAGAGAGGCAGGGGAGGGGCAACCAAGAACACTGTGAGGGCACCCTATGCTCTTCTTAAAAAACATAGACATCATCGGTTGGCAAGATGAAGAAGGGTGATCCCACACAGCATTTGTGCCTAAAATGCTGCAGAGGAACAACCTCTGGATCTATTAAATAAAAAAAACGAGGCTTGATCCACCTTTGCCACGACACCCCTAAAGACCCCAGACAAAGCTCCAGAGTGCCATGGCACCCTAGTTTAAAAAGGCTTTGCAACTGAATTGTACTGGTTTTGGAAACTCAGTAAAGCCTGGGTCCTCATCAGAATGGTACTATAAGTAATGTATATTAAACACATTTTTTCCTGCACAAGTGTTTTTGCCAAATTTCAACAGAGGAGGAGCCCATCAGTGTATAATTGCATCTTAAATTCCATGATAAATGCATGGCTGTCTCTTGGAATATATATAACTTAAAGTGGAGGTCCACCCTAAAAGAAAAATTGCATAAAAAAATTGGAGGAAAAAAAATAAAAAATGTTTTAACTCACCTGAAGCGTCTGTTGCTAGGCAGTCTTCCTAATCTGCCTCTTCCTACGCCGCGGTGATGTTCAGTCTTCTCCTCCCCGCGTCTTCTGGGGAATGGGGCGCGATGTGTTATGGGAACTGTGTGTGTCCCACAACACATCGCGTCCCATTCACAAAGCGCTGCGTGACTTGCACATGCGCAGTAGGAAACAGGCAGTGAAGCTGCAAGGCTCAACTGCCTGTTTCCCTTAGTTGGAATGGCGGTGCCGGGACCCGAGAGCCGAGGGACGGGTTGGCCTCGAGCGGCCGACATCGCGGGCACCCAGGACAGGTAAGTGTGTGTTTTTTTTCCCCCCTTTAAAGAAAAACTACAGTAAATAGGTCAAATCGATCAGTGAATTGTCAAAGATGTCCAGTAATGCACTGTACATGATGAGGTTGTAGAGCCTGCAACTGGTCAAGTACAAAGAAAAGAGGCGTAGGGGGATTGGTTGTATGGTGCAAATGAAGCCTGCGGGACCAAAGAATAAGGTAAGTAATTCACCTTATTCATCATCCTCTAAACAAAACAAATATTAACCCCCTGGAGTCCAACTGCCTTTGGAACTTTTTTACAGCAGTAGACATTAATCTGTGTTTCCCTATTGTCTGATATAGCTGCATTCTATAACAGTCTCATGTAATATGTCTCCTGAACCATGTCCTTTGTCTGCAAAAACTCCTATAGCATGTTCAAAGTCTCTGACCATCTCCAGTAGCATGTCTACACTCTCTGGTTATCTCATGTAGCATGTCTGCAGTCTCTGACCATCTGTTGTATCATGACCATGGTCTTTGATTATATCCTGTGTGTAACTGCTGTCTCTAACACTGAACATTCACTGAATATTATGAGTGAGCCTATGTCAGAGACCACACTTGAGTCCTCCCAATATCAGGAACCATCAATGATTCAACCCATGCAGTGCAAGGAGTAAGAAGCAGTGCATGGGTAAATTTTACAGCAGCCCGGAGAGAAGCTTTGACCTAAGTTTTATAAAGTGCAGTGCTACCAAAATTTGCAGACTGTTTATAAGAAAAGGTAGCATTATAAACTCATGTAACATGATTCTATGATACCTGCATCTTAACCACTTGACCTGCAAAAGATTTGACCCCCTTCATGACCAGGACATTTTTTGCTAATGATGCAACACTGTACTGCACTGTATTATATATTTGTATAATTTTTTTCTCACAAAAATAGAGCTTTCTTGTGGTGGCATTTGATCACCACGGGGTTTTTTGTATTTTTTATAATAAAACAGAAAAAGATCAAACATTTTGAAAAACAAAACAGTAATCTCTACTTTCTGTTATAAAACATATCCAATAAAACAAAATCAAAAAATCTCATTTCTTCCTAAAGTTAGGCCAAAATCCCATTAAGTATATATTAGGTGGTTATAGTTATAGCATCTACAAACTATGGTATATACTGTATACTGTAAATTACGCAGCTATGATGCTATACTGGTAATGGTGGTAATCAGTGACTTATAGTGGCACGTTGATAGGGTTGTGGGCAATCTGGCATTAACAGACGCTATCTGGGAGGGTCACTAACTATTGGCTCATCTGACCACTGAAGCACTACCAGTAAGTGCCTTTTAAAAAGGCATCTGACTTTTTTTCATGGGCTGTAGCAGGCACCTGACCTAGAAAACTTTTACTATGCGCCACATCTAGGAGCAATTCCAACCTGAGCAAGTAGAAAATAATAGAAATGGTGTGCTTGTAGCTTTGTAATAATCCCTCAGTAATGGTATCTCATCTGTATTAGCAATGAGAGAAAATAAGGCAAGTCTTCAAAGTTTGCAGTGTATGATGAAACTTCTTCCAAATTGCAGTTCTCTGATAGGGTTATGTACAATATACAAGGTCTTACAGACAGTATGTATTATATATGCTGGAAGGGTTTAACAATAGCTCCTACAAGACTAGGCATTTTCTAATAACTTAAATTAAATCCAGGATGTCTATAGAGCGTCTTCCAGACAACTGCCTCACTGCCTCATCTAAAACAAATGGATCATTGCACATCTTATGACACAATCTACCTCCATGCTTTGCAAACCAGGGAGCATCTCCTGTAGCCAACAGGCACAAAGGTAGCTAATGTCACTTAGACCTTTCTGATGCATAAAAAAGCCCCAGGGGAATCCCAGATGCACCTATTATCTTTCAAGGTTTCACCAACTGGCCATCGAGTGAACTATCATGACAGACAGTTCCCGCTTCAGCTTGATGCCCTTCAGCCTGCCTGCTTTTCTCCAGACTTTTTTCTGTTTTCAAACAGAGCCAGCACCAACAATAGGCCAACTGTTACTCTGTATCAGATAGTCAAGTGATCTCTGTGCTTAGTCCAAAATCCACAATCAGACTTCACCCCCATCAGATCTTTGTGCAAATCATTAGAAAAGATGGATTCCTGCACAGCTGGTAAGCTGCCTCAAATGTAAACCTGTAAAGAGAACCCATCATTACATTTCAGATCTGAGTTTGAATAGATAAGTGGTTGTCAATTTATTAGCTAAATGGGGCCTCAAATGTGGCCCCTGACATCACCAAAGGTCCACACATAATGTTCAATATACAGTATGTAATGCTTGAGAGGACTGTCAGAAACTGCAGACCTAATAAAGGAAATGAGGGTCAGAGAGTGTGGACATGCTACATGTTTGAATGTGGGTATGCTGCAGAAAACAATATGAAACTGGGAATGTTACATGAGGCTGGTAGTGCACAATGCTATTACCCTAATCAATGTTCCTACTACACACTGTTGAAATTTGAGGGCTGCACATCATATACCAAAGGCCTCAGGCTGCAGGTTGGGCACCAGGGAAATAGATAAACAATTTGGACCAGTGCAAATTGTTTTGTTTTATTCACTTTTCAGATATGGAAAAACAACTTTGGAAAAATAATTTCAAGACATCAGAGAGAAGAAGCTTTTCTGACCAAAACATATAATAGTAGGAACTTAGTAGTTAGGTTCTTATATACAGTTCTAACTTTTAATGTTTCAAATATCTACCAGGTCCTTTAATTTTGGCTTTAAACGTATTGCATTTTAAAGTAAAATTCATTTCAATTACACTTACCACTGTGAAAAAAAGAACATAAAAATATTCCCAGGTGCCATCACATGTCTCAAGTATGTCATATCAAGTTTTCCAAATAACCTTGGTGTGCTTAATCCCAGATTACAATGTAATGGAATTCTCAACACATCCTAGCACTGTCAACACTTCCTGCCTCCTACACCTCTTGATATTAGCCCATCCCTTTGAGAGGACGGGATAGCTCACAAAACTGTTAGGGTGTCTTTAGGAAAACTGTGGAGACTTAATTGCATTTCTTAGATTCATGCATTACTGTTTATACTTGTTCAGTTGTTCCCCTCATTTGTATATTGAAGACATTCATACTAGCCAAACAGAACGCACAGCTTCTCTTCTTTTTAACCAAATTCAGTCACTATAAATAATCAAGATTTTAGGTAGAGTATAGTGCATATTTATACATACACTAATTAGTTCAGATGCACAGTTCATTAGCTTGCATTTTTTAGATATATTGCATTTTTTAAAAGTTAGTGCTGCTGATCACAACTTGTTAATTGTAAATATATCTTGCATATTAAAACAGTCTGATTTTCCCAGTTGATTTTCAGTATTTAGCAGTGTCACATTCTTGACCACTTACACCATCTAGTAGGCATTACACACTTTTGAAAATTAGAATGGGCAATCCATCATGACAGCTCGCATACAAAAGAAGGTCAAAGAATAAATAGGGTCTGTAGTTCAAACTCAACAGTGGCAGAGCAGAGTGGGTAGAACAAGCTGATTTCCTGTAATGCCCCACTAGTCGGCTTTATTGGCTGTAAAAACGCTAGAAAGTGCTACTTGGTGCCATTACTCACACAGTGTAGTGGGAGAATACACTTTTCTCCCAAACATTCCTTGTTACTGTGAGACTGCAAAGAAAACACTTTTGTAATTACTCAGTAAGCTGGGCCTCAGCTCCAGCTATTGATTTATCCAAAGTAATGATCTATTTACAGATGGCGTATAATTGTTTTTTGCCAATCTTTAGCCTTTTAATTACAGTAATATGAAATCTGTCTTGTTTTCCACTCCAGCTATTACAGAAGCAACAGAGCAAGCCATGGGTCCCCCCACCCTTCTGTCCCATTCAGTGAAACAAAATGTTCTTTATATTGCTTACCAGTGCAGGGGATAGAATGTGAGAGGAATATTAATTTGAAATCAGAGAATTCGGTTTATGAAAGCTAAGTCACCTCTTCAGAGGTAAATAAGGAAAGATGGGATAAAGAGGGTATAAACAATTACCAGTGTTCAACCCTACATCGTCCGACGCTGATAACACAGAGTGAGGAAGCAGTGAATTTACAGCAGGGTTCCCGTTTTAAAGAGGCTAAGTACAGGAAAAAATAGATTATAAAGAATATTTCAGTAGCATCCTAAAGCATATGGAAAATAATTCCTTTGTGGACGTAAGCATCTTTGCTAGTAGGATTTCTCGACTTCTAATTTTTTTATGATGTTTGTAATGTAATCTTTTTAATTATGCATTCAAGAGATAATGTTTTTTGCGCGTATTTGTATGTGTTTGTCATTTCATTGTTTTTTTATGCCGTAACATTTTATGGTAGATGAGAATTCTGTAACACATGCCTCTGACGTGTTTAATACTCAGGAGGTGACAGATGGTATACATGCCTAACTTGTTATTAATGCATAAGCAGAGAAGAGCCAGCATTTTCATGTGGTATGGCATATGTATGCTATAACTGCCTAGTCGTTGGCTATAGCTACTTATGAAACCACCAAATTAAGGTGTCACTGTTGGTTTGACTGAAAGCTACAGCTGGTCATGCCGTGTGATATTTGTTTATACTCTTTAATGATGGTTAGCTATTATGATTTTTTGGTTGTCATCTGTCTCTGTTTGCCAGGGACAGTCCCTGTTTTGGAGGTTTGTCCCCAGAAAAAAAGTCCCCAGAAATGACCTTTGAGTCAATTGTTACCTGTGACATTACTGTAGGAATACAATACAAGGAACCCCTCTAGTGCATGTGCCCAACCCTTCAATAACTGTCAGCCTACTATCAGATGACCAAGTTTTCCAGCACCATAGGGCTCTGTAGCTAGATCAAAGTAGTCTGTTGGTGTACTTGTACTGGTGGCTGGGCCTGGCAGCCCCTCTGGGGGTGAGCGCTACACATCCATTATTTTCCTTAGACAGTAGAGCAAGAGCCTTGTCTATAAGGTCTTCAGCTAATGCTTAAAAAATGTAAATTTTTCATGTTGTGTCTGTGTGGAAACATCTTTTTGATATTGTCACAAAGTAAGATTCATCTTCAGAATTTTTGGGCACTGTTTTAAAGTGTTTGTTACCCCAGTATTTCATATTCTTGACATGTGCCTGCTTTATCATGTACTTGTATTAAACAGTGTCCTGTTCTCTTTGTATTGCTTCCTTTGTTTGAAATCCCTGGAGTTCCTGCCAATCCCTCTGCTTCCCTATTAAAAACTGACCACACTAAGCAGGAGAGCACAGATTGGTCAGTTCTCTAGCTATGCTGGGAACTCAGTGTACTCTCCTCCAATGATCAGACATGTCCTGACACGCCTCCCCTGCACAGCCATTCACTGGAATGTTCAGTGTACTGTTGCTTCTCCTCCCCAGCTCTTATGCAGCTGAGAATAGAGGGAATGTGATCACTTGTTAAAAAGGGGAAAAAAAGGTGTTTATATATTGTTTTATATCTATACACAAATGTTTTGTCTTTCATTTCAATTATAAACTGAATGGGATGTTTTACAAGATGATTGTTTATAGTCACTTTAACTTCCTGGGAGTGCCTTTGTCTACCACTGATGTCGCAATATTTTTTCTGGACAAAGAATCTGCTGTACTGGGTAAGCGTAGGGACACTTTAGTTACAACTATCTACAGTGGCATACTGTAGGTACCTCAAGGAGCTAGAAGGATGGAGAGAAGCTCCCATAGGCCGTGATTCTTCCTTTCCACTGTGGTAACGCACCTTAAAAGTATCTACTTCTATTTTCCCTGCTGTCTCATTGCACTTGGAACTAATTACACCCTTACATTTGTGCTGCAGTATGATAGCAGTGAGCTATTTTTGGCTGGGGTATATAATTTTTATAGAAATGGAATGAGGAGTCCAGCTCTATGACATGATGGTATAGACTTACTGCAGCTTGTACAATCCAAGCAGTCAACAGGATTTCCCTGATAAGCACTCAATGACAGCTACTGTGTGTGTTGACTCCTGATCATCTACAGACCCACATTCTTATAGACTTATCCAAAAACCTGCCTCAACTTAGTGGCTTCTTATATTTGCCAGTGGATTTATCTTCAGCTTCCATTGGGGCCATCACCAGATCAACAAACTTGCAGATCTCAGACTATGAGTGAGTAGAGCGGAGGAAAGGGACTCTAACATGCCAGGCACATCATGGCAGAAGACCCTGGAGGTACAGGGATCATCAGGATATTGGCAGTATACAGATTATGGTGAGAGAGGACAGAGACAGTCATGGGGCAGACACCACTGGACAGGGTGATTGGTTGCAAGTGAGGGTTAAGATATACATGGAAGCTGGCAAAAGGGAATAGTGAGGGTGGTAGGAATGGGTACATTGGTGATGGAGTGGTAGTGATGGGTATGGCTGGAATGTTGCTGGGGTAATAATTGAGGTAGGTAGGATTGATGGGAGAAATAGTTGTGGGTAGAGTGACAGCAAGGGGGTGATAGTGATGGGCAGGGCTCCCAATAGGTGGGAGTACAGGCAGCACAGGCTCTGTGTCAGCTAGGGGGCTTGGGCCCGGTAGTACCTTGTGCTAAAAGAAGCTGGAACTGTCACACAGTTTGAACTATATTACTGGCTCTTCTGTGAGAGACAAAGCTCCACGTAGGGGCATGTATTCAGGTAAGTAAACACCGAACAACAATGCTGGGGAAGGTGAAGGGTTTGTGGGCTACTGTACTTTATTAATTGTTGTTTGCCTTATTTGATAAGCCTATTAGTTTATTTGCATGTCAGTTATAGAATATAATAATAGATTAGCTTGTTCATTAGAATATGGCCTTGTCTTTCTGCAAAAAATAGCGTACAATGAGCAACGGTTGCTGTGTGTTATTGCATTTTGGTCTTTATCTTATTGCATGAACTGGTTTGACAGCTGGATATGGTAAGTTTTATTCCATTGCATAGGACAAAAGGAAGGAAGCACAGACAGGCTAAGCTGTACAGGCCTGTCCATTAATTTCATTTCTACTCTTCATAAATAATCCCAAATAATCTCAGTGCTCTGACACAGATAGGGCTCATTTAAACTTTCACTTGCGGGGTGGTAAAAATGCACAGTTGGGCTAAATTTTTACCATCCCCTAACCACTCCCCCTTAAGCTGCAAAGGCAGAGGGCAGGCATGTATACTGTACATACCATGACCAGAGTGCTATGCTTCGTGGCAAGTATTGACACCCCTATCATGTTCAGATGGCAGTAACACCTATTGAACACAATCCATTCTAAAAGGGGCTGTCACACAACCAGATGGAATGCACCGGGTTGCAGTGTGGTTGTGTCAGATTTTAGGCAATAAAGCAGGAGGCGAGGAGGGGGCATAACTTCAGAGGACTAACGCTAGTGGAAAATAGCCTATACAATATAATCCATAAACATCTGCTAAATATAGTAAATGTAAATGCCAAACCCAGATATCAGTAAATATTTGACCCACCCACCTAAAAATGTTGCCATTTTCACTTCCTGCTGATGTTGGAGGACTCGTCTATACTGCCTTGCAAGCCCTTCTAGCAAACCCTGTTTCCATTCACATTGATCTCCACAGCCAATCAGACATAGTTGTGATTTCAGACGCAATCTATTTTTTTTTTTACATTTTTTTGCCATTACTTTGCCAGTTGGTGGTTCCAAGTGCTCACATGTTTACAGTGCTGTTATTTGGCTAATACAATCAAGTAACAAACATGGACAGGATCAGTGTATGGAACAGTTACAAAACAGTTTGGATACCCATAAATATAAGATGATAGCCATTAAATCGGCCAAGTTTTACATGGATCGGTCAACGGTCTCATATTTGCAGACCCTGAACATGACCACTGGCTAAATGTTTTGGGTAGGCATGCTAGAAAATGTGTACAGATCTCTTTTCTTGTTCTTGGTAATGCCAGCACTATTCACCTCTTCCTCCTACCTTTCTCTTGCCACATAGGTGGCTTGGTAAAATCTTGTTTGTAACAGTGGTAGGCGATGTGGGACCCAAGGGCAATCAGATCTTGCATTCACATCCAAACTATCTAAGAGGACAATAGGGACAAATTCAGGGTCGGCTTACTGATTGTTCATCCACAAAACCACTACAAGTCTGACTTTTATCTTTCTGGTCTTTATTAGTAATCAGTCATGGTACAGTGTATCTGCTATTAGCAAAAGTGACACTTTTGGTGGCAGCTCAAGCCCATATCCTTAATTTGCATCTTCAATCCTAAATTAAACAGCTTTTCAAGATTTTCTCAGTACAAAAGGATGTACTGTATGTGGGTGGGCACTGGGCGCTCTGTATAGATAAAACAACATTTTAACCTTTTAGAATCCTATAATCAGAGCATTTACAATTTGTAATGAAACTAAACAAAGGTCAGCAAGCAAGCAAATTATCAATAGGACTGATTGTATGAAAATTATCTCATGCCTCCTTGTTGCAAATTGTTAGACTGAAATAGTGAAGCCCTTTGCCAAAAAACACCAGCTATGCAATGGTTTGTATGCATTGTTAAACAATAATAGTAGCTACTAGACCTGGTACATTCTTTAATACAATGCTAGTTTAGGGCATGCACAGTTTTACAAGGCTGCTTCCTGAATACTGAAATACTAGAGCATGTTTTTCTCTTTTACTGCTCTTGGCCTTCCAACAGTAAGTTCAGGGCCTCTCACTCTTCTAGTGGACTTTAACAATAGCCATTTTGACTTTGGAAATAGTATTATATTCCATACACAAAATTTTTGATGCCAAAGAGATCAGGAAAGAAAGAAGTCACATGTAGGAGTTATCATTTTCAGCCTCCAACTTTTACTGAAGTAAACCAGTATGCAACATTTTTGTTCGCATTGAGCACCAACCAAAGCACATGGCACTCCCTCAGGTAGCAATTAAACTGAGGTGGGCAGCTAACAATGAAAGGCTTTCACACTGTCATGTTTTAAGCATCTTTTACAGGAACAGAACTGAGGAGACCCTGTTGCTTAGTTCACCTCATAACAACAACTAACAGCCTCCCAACTGCTCTCCTGGGATTAGCTGAGGAGAACTTGTACTTGTATACTTTTAAGCTGGCTATGTTCCCTCTACAGGTACTAATACCAGAGAACAGAGTGCAGGATCTTTCCAGAATCAGCGGCAGGTCCTGCTCTTCTAAAATATGTAACCCCCACTGTTCTGCCTACGTATTGTTATATTAAGATAAGGCAGTCAACAGAATTTTGATGGCGCTCCATGTAGTAAATGTGTCATTATCAGACAAAAAACTATTACCAGACTTTTATTCTTTATTTATCCTTGATTTTAGCCTTCATAAACTGGGAACATTTATTTAATATACACCTCCCAATTTTTGCACATGGTATAACATATGACTACGGTACAACTAAAAGCCATGATGTTTCATTCACTGCGAGTATAAACTTTTTAATCAATTAAAATAAATAAAAATAATTTGAAACCTACTACACCACAGTGGTTGTGCTGTCTCTCCCCCTATTTGTTTTTATGTAATATGCCTACAGCTGTCACCAGACACCTTCTCTAGCTTCTCGTGGCACCCCTGACACTTCCCTACAGCATCAAGATCAGCAAAACCTCCCATCATAGCACCTGGTCAGTAGGAACTTGTGAAACATGGCCTAGCTGTTGACACTGTATTTACAGAACAGCTAGGCGCATTCAGAAACACTGAATTTTTCCTTTCTAGCTGGGACTGAGATGGAAAATATTTCATAAAAATGCATGGAGAAATATGTGGCTAATAATATAGCTGTATGCGAGTACAGGGTTTTTAGAGAGCTACCTCTTGAAAAAAGACAGCATAGAGGTAAGTGTAATTAACTTACCTCTCACGATCTTTCAAGAGAAACTTTAATTGTATTCATGCTAACTAATGTGTGATTGTAAAACATGGTTATTTATCTAACAGAGATCACAGTACTCCGCCTGACTGAATCTGATTTTCTCCTCAGTACTGAAGAGAAAATCAGCAAAGCTCAGTTCACTGGATGTTCGCCAAGCACTTGAAAAAAAAACAATTAAACCCAAACATAACAGTGAACCCCATTAGAGTCTAGGAGAACTAATTCTTAGCATTTTTCAAGGCCATTTTGCAAGCTATTGTTTTAAAGGACATAGGTAGCTGGGCACTGCCATGGAGGACATGTATCAAGTAAAACAAAAAAATTAAAATACAGTTCAGCCAGTGTTTTAATTCAGTTAAAGCGGAACATTAAAAATACATACATTCTTTAAATAACATGTTTGGGGATACCTTAAACTTGCAAATGAACTACACCTGTACTATGCACTCCTTTAAAAATAAAGCTACTGCCACTAAATTACAGTGTCCCACCAGGTTCATTCTGTTTGTAAACAAAGCAGTCCCACAATGTAAATCCAACGTCAATCACATTGATCAGCAATGTAGCTCCATCATCAATCATAATCAGTGATGCCCTACAATCCATTGCCATAATGTTCTTTTGCCACTGCTACTCCCATTGCAAATGAGAGCTCCCCGCCAATTGCTATATGTCAACAAACTGGCTGGGAAACCCTAAGGACATAATTGATCAAATATGGTCATGATCATTTTTGGCACCAATAAAGGGTACTAAAAGCTGCAATAGGGATTGTTTGATCCATTTCAGCAAATTATTAAAATATAGCCCTGCATGAATACAATAAAGCTCATCAGGGTGGTTTAGTAAGGCATTTCTGACACATCACTAGCTGTGTGGATGCTCTTGGATGCTGTGCATCAAATTCATTAAGGGTTATATTTTCATTAAAAACACAGATGCATGCACCAAATTCAAGTACACCATCAAGTTTATCTGGCAGTATTGCTGCAAGAGATTCAATAAGGTTTAGCCCTTGAAGGGGGGGTAACGACAAATGGCTCTCCCCAAACAGCTTATTGCACTAAATCTGTAGGTAGATAAGAGAACCAGAACCTTTGCCAATTAGAAAAGTGGGTTTGATAATAAAGTTGGCAGTGCCCCCCCAGCGCAGGTCTTCTGTGAACAAAGAGGGCTTCTAATAAATCTAAGTAATATAATAAAAGTCATTTAGAGTAGAGGACACAGATGCATGCACCGAATTCAAGTATACCATAATAGTGATTTTTTTTTACTAGATTGGTTAATTTTTAGATACTTCCAGATAAATGTAATAGCAAAGTCCAGTTGTAGGGACTCCTAAGGATGATCATGATGTGGTGTTCATCTTGGTGTCAGAGACCTGAAGACAAGATCTGCAGTGAGGGGGAGATCCTCTAGCTGTGTCAGAGAACTGAAGACAATATCTGCAGTGAGGAGGAGACCCTCTAGCTATTGTCCAACCAGCCTGGTTTCCAGGGCTATATTCTCCCAGAGTGCTCCAGCATTATTCCAACTCTACAGATCCAGGTCCCAGGTCTGTTCTGCCCTGTGTTGTTGGCCTACACTTCATGGATTGGCTTACCATCTCTCTTTGGTGTATCCTGAACAGTGTAGCCAGAAGATAAACTTTGGTACAACCTTGACAGTTACATATAAATATATAATAATATAATAATATGGGACTGTATGATTATATAAGTATGCTTGCGTGTATACCTGTATACAGTATATATTTATATACACTTTCTGATGTCTCCCAAATATCTAATCCTCTAATCCTGAAAGTCTGCCACTTTGCTGATATTGCTATGTGCAACAATTCTGATAGGGTTGCGACAAAATATAAATACATAATTTCAACATGATTATGAACCTGTCACATGGTTCCACACCTGTCGCGCTACAGATGGACAAATGTGGACAAAGTCTCTATACCACTCTTTATAAATTCCCCCAACTGTGTTTTATTCATGCAAAAATAATGAAATTTGTAGGTAGCAAAATCTGTCTGAAATCTGGATATTGTACATTCTGCTTTTTTTGTGTTTGGTAAAGAAAAGCTTAATCAAAGATTCTCTGACTTTTAGTTCCTGAGCTGTGGATTTGTGGGAATGCAGACTAGGTTTAGGCGGCATCTAACTGACTCCTAGAGAACTGTATATTAACTAGGGATGTGGATTATTTAGTATGGATAATCTAATTTAGCAACCTTATTATCTGAAACTGAAGTGGAGTTAAACACTGTGCTAATTTCTAAATGAGAAATAGATTTATTTGTATTATACTCCATACTTGATAATTAGCAAAGCTTCAGGCATTACAAACTAAATTTACTGTGTTGACGTGAATGCATTTTGTACATTTTCAAGCAACAGAATATAGTAATGGTGGTTTATGATAGTGGTGTAAAATATCAATTAGCTGACATTTTTATCTATGCAATATAATGCAGTGGTTAAAATATGTATTTTTTGGAGCTTTTCACTTTGCCTGTAACGCCTTCTCTGCATGCAGCCCCATTTACCACCCTCTACATAGATATTGTGCTTTCTATGCTTGGATGCACACATTCGTTTATCAGGTTTCCTGTACTTAAATGATGATATACCGTAGCTAGCCAGTAAATTCACAGCACCAGAGGGAGTAGCATAGCAGGAATTCAGAATGTTGTAGTGGGTAGAATATTCATAACTAGAACACACTTAACTTGTTGAACTAAATAATTACTTGGGATAAAATGATACATCAGCTTTAGCCAGAGCTAAAAGAAAAACACAGGGTCCATGATTATAAAAGTTCAGGTATGTTTGCTGCCCTGGCTTTATTAATATTCACTGCATATTCATCACCAAATAGATAGCTCAAAACATCTTTGCTTACATTTTTTTTTGGAGTTTGGTGAGCAGGGCTGTTTTTAGTGGTATATTTAATTAAAGTGTGTCTGTACTCAAATTTTTTTATATAGTGTCAGATACAATGGGGAAACCCCAGTCAGGTTTTACTACTATCTGAGGCTTCATTAGATTTCTCCTCACTTCCTGTTCTGTCGACAGCCTTTTACCAGACAGGAAGTAAGGGAAAATCTGTAGCATTAAACAGACAATAGAAAAGTTTACCTGGTATGGTGGGTTGGGCTAAAAAAGCATACTTACCCACCCGGTGAATCCAGCGCTATCCTGCTGTGATCTTTCAAAAGCCGTAGAGTCCTGTGCCTCCATATTTTTTGTGGTGTTATCAGGAGGCCAGTTGTCTGTTCTGGATCCTAGCAGCTGGCCTCCTAATGTCACTCACTGTGCATTTGCAGTTAGTTCTACACAGCCCACTAGCCTCTTGGCTACCATGGCATGGTACCTCTTGGGTACATGCATTTTTACTTCTGTCTGTGCTGCTATTGGAGATCTTCCTAAACTTCCTGTTTTATAAAAAGGTTGATCCCAGGTCATGGAGTAAAGGGAAATCTCTCTAACCCAGCTTCCACCTGACAGAAAATCTAATCCCTCTCCACTTTATCCAAAACTTAAAATCAAGTGTTAGCTATAGATGCACTGTAATTCTCCAGAGTATGGATGCTGTATTTGGGATGAGAGAACTACTCTGTCCCTAATATATGAATGTTATTTCCTGTATTTTATGTAGTAAATGTGATGTCGGTAATTGTTCAAACTAGTGAAACCTGTTCAGTGACTGCTCAGTGTACAGTAGAAGCATTTTTGGGTGAGTCTGCAGTGTTCAGTCAATGTTCAGTGAATCTTTATAAATATCACAGGATTAGAACTGAGCTGATGGTTTGGTCCAAATCCTGATTCGGACCAAATTTTGGACATTCAACCTCAGGCTGCAGTGGAAAATGAATCGATTAATTTAATTTAAATGTGACAGCTTACTGCCCAGGGCTCCAGGTTGTTGGGTACCCGACAATGGCCTAACAACCAGTGACGTAGCCCTGCCTGGCTGTTTGGGGGCAGGGATATTGTCATAAAAAGAAAAGAAAAAATATCTTCAGGTCTAGTATGGGTTTTAATGGGGAATCCATCTAAAAAATAGGGCATAGGGTCCCCCATAAAATTCATAGTAGGCCTATTATCTGAGCAGGAAAGAGGGAGGGTGAGTGTGCATCCTTCCTGAATCATACTAAGTCACATGCCCTTAACATCGGGAGGGTACCTTTCTGGGAGGGAGGGGCATGCCTGGCAAAGCATGTTGATGTTGCATGTTGATGAGGACAAGGGCCTCTCCCCCTCCCAACTCTGACCCAGTGGTTGTACGGATATTACTTTCAAAGTAGGTATCCCTACTCATTCACAAAAAAAAATAAATAGTAAATACACACAGTTTTTGACAATCCTTTCATTAAAAAAAAATCTATTGTCCAGCGATGCAGATCCACGGCGATTATGGTGAATGATGCTTGCTGAAAGAAGAAGCCCACTAATGATTTCCCCCAAATGACAGCTCCTAGTTCTTGCCGCTCAATATAAATAAAGGGGTAGGGTCTCCCTGGGTTGACATCATTGACTAAATATGGACGTGACCATATTTGATAAATGACTTCACAGGAATGCCCATGTTATGTTAGTTTAATTCATGAAATTACCCTCTCTACTATACAGGATGTAGAGCGTTTTGACTTTGTACAAAATCAAATAAAAAGAATGATTTGGTTGTGAATGTGCAGAAAATGGCACATTCATCATTTTATAAATGTGCCCTCTAGGTTGGATTATAACACTGAACATATAATGTTTGTGGTGACTTAATGCAATCCAGTTATATTTGGGTCACTGCTCATTTCTAATTGCCAGGCAGGGCTGTTTCCAACATGTAAGACAGTAAGAATCTCATCAATTTTCGCTTTCATAAATACCAGTTATGATGCCAATATATTTAAGAAGGTTTGCATGTTTGCAAGTGAAGTAAAATCAAAATATAGACTGCACATGAAAATGAGAATTACAAGAACTTTCTTCTGTCCAAGTGAATTCAATCTTTAGATGCAGCAGAGCAAATCCACAGTAAAATTGTACTTTTGTCGGATGCCAGATCTTTCAATGTTAAGTAAAGTATTGCACCTGATTAGCTCCACTTTTTGTATGTACCTTGATGAAATATGATTATTTTAATACAAATCTTTATATATGTTCTCTTTTTGGATTTTACTTACCCTATATGCCAATATTGTGTAGAACCAAACAATCACACCCATATGAGCTTGTCTAAAATTGTGAGTGGTGTGCCCCAGGGTTCTGTCTTGGGACCAGTGCTGTACAATTTGTTTATTCATGATATAGAGGTTGGAATAAAGAGCTTGATTTCAATGTCTGCTGATGATACCAAATTATGCAAGAGAATATCTTCGGCACAGAATGTAGCATCATTAAAGAAAGACCCTGACAAAATAGAGGGTTGGGCAACTACATGGCAAAGTGGGTTCAATGCTGAAGAATGTAAAATTATGCACTTGGGTGCCAAAAATACACAGAGAGAGTCTACCCTAGGAGAATCATGTAGCTAACTAGCAATAGCACGCAATGCCAAACCACAGCTAACAAGGCTAGCAAAATAGTGCATTATAAGGGCATACATTCCAGAAATAAATCATTACTTCTACTCCTTTACAAAACACTGATCCAGCTACATCCTGAATATTCAGTTCAGCTTACCTACAAATCCTTACAAAAGGCATTGTTGAATTAGAAAGAGTTCAGTGAAGGGCAACAAAATTAATAAGGGTGATGGAGGACCTCAGCTATGAGGACAGATTACATAGTTTACAGTTATACAGTCTGTAAAAGAGGTGCTTAAGGGGGTATGATTACAATGTACAAATATATCAATGGTGATTTCAGTAACTTTAATAACTTGTTTACTCCAAGGTCTTAGAGGACACATGCCCGCATTAGAAGAAAATAGGTTCAACCTAATATTGCGGAAAGGGTTCTTTACCGTTAGCACATTAAAAAATGGAGATCTCCCTCCCAGCAGAGAACTTTAACATCTTCAACAACGTTTAGAGGTCTTCCTCAAGAAGCAGAATATACAGAGCTATAGGAATTGTTAGAAAATAAAAACTACAAACTTACACACACATAGGTTGAACTGGATGGACCTGTGTCTTTTTTCAACCTTTCTAACTATGTAATATTTGATTCCAAAACCATGGGCATCGTTATAAAGGCCTGGGCCCCAATGGCATTAACAGCCTCCACACTTCACAAGATTTTAAAGTAGGTCATTTTTTTACCATGGGGTGAAACTCATTTACACTAGCCTGCACAGAAAAACAAGCTTTTTTCCTGTTTGGGCTAGTGCCCATTCTGTATGGGCAACAGGGACAGTGCCTTGCATTTTTTTTGACACAAAGCACAGTTTACCTTTTTTTTACTTTACTGAAATGTTACAAAGTCTGCTGCAGTGCACAGAAATGTATGGACGAACAGAGACTTTAGGAGAGCTCACACCTGAACAGGGAACAGAGAAAACTTTTTTGTGTTCGCTTGTGAAGACTGGCATTTATCATGTGCAGAAAAACACAGGTCTCTGCACATAGTGTAAATGAGTCTTTAGGCAAAACATACAGTTGTGCTCATAAGTTTACATACCCTGGCAGAATTTATGATTTCTTAGCCATTTTTCAGAGAATATGAATGATAACACAACTTTTCTTTCACTCATGGTTAGTGTTTGGCCAAAGCCATTTATTATCAATCAACTGTGTTTACTCTTTTTAAATCATAATAACAGAAACTACCCAAATGACCCTGATCAAAAGTTTACATACCGCAGTTCTTAATACCATGTATTGCCCCCTTTAACATCAATGACAGCTTGAAGTCTTTTGTGGTGTTTGTGGATGAGGCTCTTTATCTTCTCAGATGGTAAAACAGCCCTTTCCTCTTGGCAAAAAGCCTCCAGTTCCTGTAAATTCTTGGGCTGTCTTGCATGAACTGCACGTTTGAAATCTCCCCAGAGTGGCTCAATGATATTGAGGTCAGGAGACTGAGATGGCCACTCCAGAACCTTCAATTTATTCTGCTGTAGCCAATGACAGGTCGACTTGGCCCCGTGTTTTGGATCATTGCCATGTTGGAATGTCCAACTAGCTTCCCCGCTGCGCAGCTTCCTCGCTGATGAATGCAAATGTTCTCCAGTATTTTTTGATAACATACTGCATTCATCTTGCCATCAATTTTGACCAAATTTACTGTGCTTTTGTAGCTCACGCATCCCCCAAACATCAGCGATCCACCTCCATGTTTCACAGTAAGAATGGTGTACCTTTCATCATAGGCCTTGTTGACTCCTCTCCAAATGAAGCGTTTATGGTTGTGGCCGAAAAGCTCAATTTTGGTCTCATCTCTCCAAATGACTATGTGCCAGAAGGTTTGAGGCTTGTCTCTGTGCTGTTTGGCGTATTTTAAGTGGGATACTTTGTGGCATTTGCGTAGTAATGCCTTTCTTCTGGCGACTCAACCATGCAGCACATCTTTCTTCAAGTGCCTCATTATTGTGTATCTTGAAACAGCCACACCACATGTTTTCAGAAAGTCCTGTATGTTATTTGGTTTACCTGACTGTTGTTTGGTTTCAACGGAACCCCTCATTTTCCACTTCTTGATTAGAGCTTGAACACTGGTGATTGGCATTCTCAATTCCTTGGATATCTTTTTATATTCCTTTCCTGTTTTATACATTTCAACTACCTTTTCCTGCAGATTCTTTGACAATTCTTTTGGATTACCCATGACTCAGAATCCAGAAACGTCAGTGCAGCACTGGATGAAAGATACAAGGGTCTGTCAAGAGTCCAGAAACTCACTGACCTTTTATACACACACACACTAATTACAAGCAAACAGATCACAGGTGAGGATGGTTACCTTTAATAGCCATTCAAACCCCTTTGTGTCAACTTGTGTGCATGTTATCAGGCCAAAATCACCAGGGTATGTAAACTTTTGATCAGGGTCATTTGGGTAGTTTCTGTTGTCATTATGATTTAAAAAGAGTAAACACAGTTGACTGATAATAAATGGCTTCAGCCAAACACTAACCATGAGTGAAAAAAAGTTTTTGTTATCATTCATATTCTCTGAAAAATGTCCAAGAAATCATACATTTTGCCAGGGTATGTAAACTTATGAGCACAACTGTCGATAATACATTTTAATTCTCTTGGATCCATGCTTTCAGAAATCATATGCATGGGTTGAATGTTGGGAAAATTTTGAGGTATATGACCTTTGTTTTATTAGTACATTTGAAAACATGAATACACATTCAGCCAGCAGGGCTGAAATATGTGCAGAACCACAGCTGAAAAAATAGCTAAGGTCCTAAAACTGAAAAAAGAGTTTGGTGGTCTTCATCTGTCCAGGAATCATGAATTTATTTTACAAACTAAAAAAATGCAATTGATGCCCCTTTACAAGGACTGCACATCCTAAAAAAATAAAATAATAAATCATCACAAGGGAATTAAATGACAAAACACCCTAACATAGAAGCTAAGAATTGTACTTGATAACATTTGTTTTCATGGGTGTGCCTTAAGACAAACACTGAACAAAAGTTGTGACCTACTGAAAAGAAAACTAATGCTTTTTTTTTCAAAAAATGCTGCCCCAATATTCTTGTTGGTGCTTTTACATAAAAGTATGCTTTTGCATCAAAATCTGCATCCAGCTGCACTGCTCTGCTGCCTTGGGGTCAGCTTCCATTCACTAATGGACCTATGAATTGCAGGTTGTTTAAAATATTCTACATCAAAGTATAAAAAAATCAGTCAGGGGCTGACAACTCAAAAGCCATTGGATCATGTAGCATCACAACCACTGTCAGAAGTCTATACCCACATGTTATTAAAGAGGAGTTCCACCCAAGGGGGCCGTCAAAAAAAAAAAAAAAAAATTAAAAGTCAGCAGCTACAAATACTGCAGCTGCTGACTTTTAATTGGGCACTCACCTGTCCCTGGGTCCAGCGATGCGGGGGATCGAAGCCCCGCTCGTCCCCCCCCTCCGCTCGTCAGCGCCGGCATTTCAACTGTGGGCGCCGGGCTGTGGCTTCACAGCCTGGCACCCACTGCGCATGCGCGAGCGGCGCCGCGCGCCGTGATTGGCCGCTCAATCACCTGGGACCTGTAATGGGTCCCAGATGATTGACAGGAGGGAGGGAGCAGAGCGGAGCCCTTCCTGTGCCTGGGGGGGGAAGTGATGTCACCAGCCCAGGTAAAGGAACAGGCAGACTACGAGGGACCACCTAGCAACAGGCATTTAGAGGTAAGTGAAAAAAAAAATATCCAAATGTTTTTTTGTTTTTTTTTTAGAATTTTTCCAGGTATTTTTGTTTTTTGGGTGGAACCCCACTTTAAGTTGTAATAGCTATATATCATGTTTCAGAAAAACTAACAGCAAACAGTTTCTTTTGCGAAAAAATGTTTCAAAAATACGACCAGTATCTAAAATCTAACATATTTTTTGTTATGGAAAGATATGTTTAGTGGTTATGATTATATTGATGAAAGGCAGATCTTGACTGTCTCATGTAAATATGTAAGTGCACAATTTGCAGTGTTCCTGGTAAATTAAAGAAGACATTGAGACAATATTTTCCAGTAATTAAAAGATTGGTTTGGAGAAGAAAATAAGTTCTTTATTGCTCGTAGTTATTTTCAAAAATGTAGAGTCCATTCAAATAATTTTTGTTCTCCAGTGCAGTTTTGACAGCCAAATTCAATTTGAGGTTGTCATTTCTAACTTACTGACACATCCGTCCCGAACACAGATTTTCTGGATGTGCTGCTGAAAGGTATTTTCATCCAATAACATATTATGCCAAAATGGTTATTGATGAAAGCCGAAAGGAGGACCTTCTAGAAATCTGGAACCTATCCAACAACCAGAGGAGAAGATATTTTGATTTTATTCTCTTAAGTTAAGATTTATACTCCCAAAATATCAATCCTTTTTCAATTACTTTTTTCCACCAAAATTCATTTTGTGCCTACCATTTATGGTATGGAGTCTTACTGAGCAGCATATATTCGTCATTCCCTTTACAGCTGAAGACTGCAGACCAAAGTGTAAGCCCTTATTTTATTTATTTCGTATTTGTTACTAGGATAAAACCTCTTGAAATATATTGCACTCATGGGAGACTGTGTGTGTATCAACTGCCTGCAAAATGTTCTCCTGGCGAACAATAAAAGCTGCTTTTCTCCAGTATTGTCAAGAAACATGTTAATCTGGTTTGTTTTTCCCCATAATGCTGGACAGAGAATAGGAAGATTATTTAGATATACTAGAGGCTCATGTGCATGCGTAGCCCGTATTATACCTTTTGATGCAATGTTATTTGGCACAATCTTGTCAAAATAGATCCAAAAATGTGCACTCGTAATTACCAAATCACATATGATGCTTGTTGATACATGCCTAACAGCAAGCAGTATAATAGCAGAGGAAATACTGTATGTAAAGAACATTATTAGAAAAATATAATTAAAGCCAAGAAAATAAAGCTTAGTATATAAAGGGCTGCTGTACTGTACATGCTAACAGTAAAAATATGGGAAACAAATGCTAATGGGCAAAGGGATATGTACATAATTTATTTTGAGTATAGAAAATTGGTATTTTACATATTAAAATGCTGCATTCATTTTCTGAGCCAGCAGGGCAGGTGTAGCTTTATGCTCTGTTTTCCAAGTTCTTCATTTGCTTCTAAAAGAGCTCAATGGCACAGTCTAAACTAATCCATAGCTCAAGCTGACTACAAAATTCAATAGCTCAAGCTGAAATTTGCAAACACAAGTAATTGAATCATCCCAGTACCTAATCCCTTATTAGATGGGTCAGTCCAAAATATTAGTCAGACAAATTCTGTTTAAAGGAATAAAACATAAATGTTTTATACAAATATATACTGTACATATACAAATATATATATATATATATATATATATATATATATATATATATATATATATATATATATATATATATATATATATATATATATATATATATACATATATATATATATATTGTAAAAAAGATACAAAACAACAGTTAGACTTAAAAGCTATAAAATGAAACAGCTAAAACAGTCCCTAAGCCATTCAAGTTTTCTTTCAATACTAACAGTGGGGACGGAAAATATTCAGACCCCCTTAAATGTTTCCACTCTTTGTTATATTGCAGCCATTTGCTAAAATCATTTAAGTTCATTTTTTTCCTCATTAATGTACACACAGCACCCCATACTGACAGAAAAAACACAGAATTGTTGACATTTTTGCAGACTTATTAAAAAAAGAAAAACTGAAATATCACTTGGTCCTAAGTATTCAGACCCTTTGCTTAGTATTTAGTAGAAGCACCCTTTTGATCTAATGCAGCCATGAGTCTTTTTGGGAAAGATGCAACAAGTTTTTCACACCTGGATTTGGGGATCCTCTGCCAATCCTCCTTGCAGATCCTCTCCAGTTCTGTCAGGTTGGATGGTAAACGTTGGTGGACAGCCATTTTTAGGTCTCTCCAGAGATGCTCAATTGGGTTTAAGTCAGGGCTCTGGCTGGGCCATTCAAGAACAGTCACAGAGTTGTTGTGAAGCCACTCCTTCGTTATTTTAGCTGTGTGCTTAGGGTCATTGTCTTGTTGGAAGGTAAACCTTCGGCCCAGTCTGAGGTTCTGAGAACTCTGGAGAAAGTTTTCATCCAGGGTATCCCTGTACTTGGCCACATTCATCTTTCCCGTGATTGCAACCAGTCGTCCCATCCCTGCAGCTGAAAAACACCCCCACAGCATGGTGCTACCACCACCATGCTTCACTGTTGGGACTGTATTGGACAGGTGATGAGCAGTGCCTAGTTTTCTCCACACATACTGCTTTAGAATTAAGGCCAAAAAGTTCTATCTTGGTCTCATCAGACCAGAGAATCTTATTTCTCACCATCTTGGAGTCCTTCGGGTGTTTTTTAGCAAACTCCATGTGAGCTTTCATGTGTCTTGCACTGAGGAGAGGCTTCCGTCGGGCCACTCTGCCATAAAGCCCCGACTGGTGGAGGGCTGCAGTGATGGTTGACTTTCTACAACTTTCTCCCATCTCCCGACTGCATCTCTAGTGTTCAGCCACAGTGATCTTTGGGTTCTTCTTTACCTCTCTCACCAAGGCTCTTCTCCCCTGATAGCTCAGTTTGGCCAGACGGCCAGCTCTAGGAAGGGTTCTGGTCATCCCAAACGTCTTCCATTTAAGGATTATGGAGGCCACTGTGTTCTTAGGAACCTTAAGTGCAGCAGAATTTTTTTTGTAACCTTGGCCAGATGGGCACCTTGCCACAATTCTGTCTCTGAGCTCTTCAGGCAGTTTCTTTGACCTCATAATTCTCATTTGCTCTGACATGCACTGTGATCTGTAAGGTCTTATATAGACAGGTGTGTGGCTTTCCTAATCAAGTCCAATCAGTATAATCAAACACAGCTGGACTCAAATGAAGGTGTAGAACCACCTCAAGGATGATCAGAAGAAATGGACAGCAGACAACAGTTAAAAAATATGAGTGTCACAGCAAAGGGTCTGAATACTTAGGACCATGTGATATTTCAGTTTTTCTTTTTTAATAAATCTGCAAAAATGTCAACAATTCTGTGTTTTTCTGTCAATATGGGGTGCTGTGTGTACATTAACGAGGAAAAAAAATTAACTTAAATGATTTTAGCAAATGGCTGCAATATAACAAAGAGTGAAAAATTTAAGGGGGTCTAAATACTTTCTGTCCCCATTGTATATATTTTTCTGTAAGACCTGTATAATAAGTTACCATCTGTATATTCAACTCTCTTGTTAATCAGTGCATCTTGTTTCTTGGCCATATAGTCATTGACATGACTGCTTAGTAACTTAAGTAGGGGTGTCTGCAGTGAATCAGATATAGCGGGATGTGTTGACATTTACTCCAGCCAGGTTCAAAAAAAGTTATAGTATGTCTGTATGTTTGCCATTTTCTACAGGGCAAACAAAATAAATGTTGGGTACATACAGTTGGTACATAAGGTATTTTAACGCATATTTATCACTATAGCACGTTTCATGCATAGTCATAATCAAACTATTGCAATACAATGTAAATGTAAATAGTTGAGGTACAAAATACAGTATATGTATATATATATATATATATATATATATATATATATATATATATATATATATACTTTTTAAAAGGTTTGTTAGGTTGTTAGGTTGTTAGGTTTGTTAGGTTTGACTTTATGGAAATTGAAAAGTAGCCCCTTTTTCCAGGTAGCATACTCAATAGTTTACTAAATATTTGCTAACAAAATGAAATGGGGGGTTGGATGTGCTATGGAAAGACTTGCATGAAAAACTGAACTAGAAAGCATATAACCTATATGCATTTTAAGGATTAATTTTCCGATTTGAGTAGGGTAACCTTTAAGTGGTTGATTTTTGTGAGAACTCAAGATCTAGTTCTCCTATTTATACATAACATTGGACTGGTTCTTATTATTTTCTCCTTGTGCATCCTAAGTGTGCCTCAGCAGAATGGAAAGCAGCAGCGGTATTTCATTGTAATACGCCTCACTGCCAGAGTTTGGCCTTCAGGCTTAAACCTACCAAGCTCTAAAACATATCTTTAATTATAGGGCATTAAAGGCGACTGAGAAGCTTTAATATGGCTGAGTACTTTCATGTTATTGCTGTTTTAATATACAATGTCATGCCTTACTGCCCCTGCAAACTCTTATCAGTATAATGACTCTCTGGCAATAGTGTGATTAATGTTGAGATATCTTTATCCAACTAATCTATACATAAAAATAGATACATTATTACACGTGAGATATCACAATCAACTGTGACCAATTTATGTTTGTTTGCAGGTCTTGAAAGTTCTGCTTATCCAAGTAAATCAAATGAAAACATCATGATGCTGGTAGCCTTGAGTGAACTTCTCAGTGATTTCTCTGTCTTCCTCTTCTGAAACACTTAATTGGCCCTATTTAAGAAAAAAAGGAAATTTTTATCAGGGTCAACAGGGAACACAGTTAGCCTTACTATATACCATGTGAATAGACAACCAAGCAAGGCAAGGTTCCATTGTTTTATAGAGCAATACTAAATATACTGTGCGTGTGTGTATATATATATATATATATATATATATATATATATATATATATATACATACATACACAGTTGTGCTCATAAATTGACATACCCTGGCAGGATTTATGATTTCTTGCCCATTTTTCAGAGAATATGAATGATAACACAAAAACTTTTCTTTCACTCATGGTTAGTGTTTGTCTGAAGCCATTTATTATCAATCAACTGTGTTTACTCTTTTTAAATCATAATGGCAACATAAACTACCCAAATGACCCTAATCAAAAATGTACATACCTCAGTTATTAATACAGTGTATTGCCCCCTTTAATATCAATGACAGTTTGAAGTCTTCTCAGATGGTAAAGCTGCCCATTCCTCTTCACAAAAAGCCTCCAGTTCCTGTAAATTCTTGGGCTGTCTTGCATGAACTGCACGTTTGAGATATCCCCAGAGTGGCTCAATGATATTGAGGTCAGGAGACTGAGATGGCCACTCCAGAACCTTCAATTTATTCTGCTGTAGCCAATGACAGGTCGACTTGGCCTTGTGTTTTGGATTATTGTCATGTTGGAATGTCCAAGTACGTCCCATGGTCAGCTTCCTGGCTGATGAATGCAAATTTTCCTCCAGTATTTTTTGATAACAAACTGCATTCATCTTGCCAACAATTTTGAACAAATTTTCCTGTGCCTTTGTAGCTCAAACATCCCCAAAACTTCAGCGATCTACCTCTGTACCTTGCATTGTAGGCCTTGTTGACTCCTTTCCAAATGTAGCGTTTATAATTGTGGCCAAAAGGCTCAATTTTGGTCTCATCACTCCAAATGACCTTGTGCCAGAAGGTTTGAGGCTTGTCTCTGTGCTGTTTGGCGTATTATAAGCGGGATACTTTGTTGCATTTGCGTAGTAATGGCTTTCTTCTGGCGACTCAACCATGCAGCCCATCTTTCTTCAAGTGCCTCCTTATTGTGCGTCTTGAAACAGCCACACCACATGTTTTTAGAGAGTCCTGTATTTCACCTGAAGTTATTTGTGGGTTTTTCTTTGCATCCTAAACAATTTTCCTGGCAGTTGTGGCTTAAATTTTAGTTGGTCTACCTGACTGTGGTTTGGTTTCAACAGAACCCCTCGTTTTCCACTTCTTGATTAGAGTTTGAACACTGCTGATTGGCATTCTCAATTCCTTGGATATATTTTTATATCCCTTTCCTGTTTTATACAGTTCAACTGCCTTTTCCTGCAGATCCTTTGACAATTCTTTTTCTTTCCCCATGACTCAGAATCCAGAAACATCAGGAGTCCAGAAATGGATTGACCTTTTAAACACACACACACACACACACTAATTACAAGCAAACAAATCACAGGTGAGGATGGTTACCTTTAAGACCCCTTTCACACTGCAGGCATTTTTTCAAGTGCTACAGCGCTAAAAATAGGGCCTGCATAGTGCCTGAAAAAAGCGGCTCCATTCACTCCAGTGTGAAAGCCCGAGGGCTTTCACACTGGAGCGGTGCGCTGGCAGGGCATCACAAAAAGTCCTGCCAGCAGATTCTTTGGAGCGGTGAAGGAGCGGTGAACTCACTGCTCCTCCACCGCTGCTCCCCATTGAAATCAATGGGGCAGCGCTGCGATACCACTGGCAAAACGTCGCTCCGGCGGCACTTTCAGGTGGATTTAACCCCTTTTCGGCCACTAGCAGGGTGTTAAAACCACCCCGCTAGGGGCCGAATAGCACCGCTAAAACGACGGTAAAGCGGCGCTAAAAATAGCGCTGCTTTACCGTTGGCGCCCTAGGTGGCTCGATGTGAAAGGGGTCTTATAGCCATTCAAACCCCTTTGTGTCAACTTGTGTGCATGTTATCAGGCAAAAATCACCAGGGTATGTAAACATTTGATCAGAGTCATTTGGGTAGTTTCTGTTGCCATTATGATTTAAAAAGAGTAAATACAGTTGTTTGATAATAAATGGCTTTTGTTTTTGTGTTATCATTCATATTCTCTGAAAAATGTCCAAGAAATCATAAATTCTGCCAGGGTATGTAAACTTACGAGCACAACTGTATATATATATATATATATATATATATATATATATATATATATATATATATATATATATGTATATATATATATATATATATATATATATATATATATACATACATACATACATACATACATACAGTATTGTGCAAACGTTTAAATATATTAAATATATTAAAAAAATATATATTTGAATTGCTTGTTTTTATCAATTTACAAAATACAAAGTAAGCAAACAGAGGATAAATCTAAATTAAATCAATATTTGGTGGAAGAAAGTTTTTATGTTACTGGTCATACACCATTTCAAGATTGAGCACAACAACAAGACACAAGGTAGTTAGTTATACTGCATCAGCAAGGTCTCTTCCAGGCAAAGATTTCAAAGCAGACTGGGGTTTTAAGATGTGCTGTTCAAGCTTTTTTGAAGAAACAAAAAGAAGCGGGAAAAGTTGAGAACCCTAGACACAGTGGTCGGCCAAGGATATTTAATCCAACAGATGAAGGACGCATTGGGGTTTATTTATTAAAGGCAAATCCATTTTGCACTGCAAGTGCACTTGAAAGTGCAGTCGCTGTAGATCGCTGTAGATCTGAAGGGAAGCTCTGAACTGAGGGGAAGCTCTGCTGATTTTATTATCCAATCATGTACAAGCAAAAATTCAGGTTTTTTTTCTTGCATGTCCCCCTCAGATCTACAGTGACTGCACTTCCAAGTGCATTTGCAGTGCACTTGCAGTGCACTTGTAGTGCAAAGTGGATTGGCCTTTAGTAAATAACCCCCATTATGTTTACTTCCCTTCATCATTGGAAAATGTCCAATAGTACCCTCAGCAAGAACTGTTGGAAACCAGTGGGACCCAGGCATACAGATCTACTCTCTAAAGAAATCTGGGCAGAAGTGGACTTTATGGAAGATTTGCGGCCAAAAAGTCATACCTTTAATGTGGAAAAAGGCTAAATGACTCAATTATTCACAAAAATATAGGAAGCGGGGTACAGAAAAATGGCAGCAGGTGCACTGGACTGATGAGTCAAAATGTGAAATATTTGGCTGTAGCATGAGGTAGTTTGTTTGGCAAAGGGCTGGAGAGCGGTACAATAATGAGTGTCTGCAAGCAACAGTGAAGCATGGTAGAGGTGACTTGCAAGCTTGGGGCTGCATTTCTGCAAGCAGAGTTGGAGATTTAGTCAGGATCAATGGTGTTGACATGTTTGCAGATTTATTAAAAAAGGAAAACTGAAATATCACATAATCCTAAGTATTCAGACGCTTTGCTGTGGCACTCATATATTTAACTAAGGAGGAATGGCAGGGGATCCCCAAATCCAGGTGTGAAAAACTTGTTGCATCTTTCCCAAAAAGACTCATGGCTGTATTAGATCAAAAAGGGTGCTTCTACTAAATACTGAGCAAAGGGTCTGAATACTTAGGATCGTGTGATATTTCAGTTTTCCTTTTTTAATAAATCTGCAAACATGTCAACAATTCTGTGTTTTTCTGTCAATATGGGCTGCTGTGTGTACATTATTGAGGAAAAAAATGAACTTAAATGATTTTAGCAAATGGCTGAAATATAACAAAGACTGAAAAATTTAAGGGGCTCTGAATACTTTCCGTCCCCACTGTACTTATCCATCATGCCATACCATCAGGAAAGTGTGTGATTGGCCCAGAAAGGGATTCTGCAGCCGGATAACAATCCCAATCATACATCCAATGTCATTAAGAACTATCTTCAGTGTAAAGAAGAATAAGGAGTCTTGGGAGTGATGGTTTGGCCCCCACAAATCCCTGATCTCATCATCAAGTCTGTCTGGGACTACAAGACAGAAGGATCTGAGGCAGTTCTCCAAGATGTTTAGAACAACCCACCTGCAGCGTTCCTTCAAAAACTATGTGCAAGTGTACCTAGAAGAATTGATGCTATTTTGAAGGCAAAAGGTGGTCATGGTGATTTGGATTTCTCTTCTGTTCATTTAATTTCCATTGTATTAATTTATAAATATATATATGTAGCACGAACCCCCGAAGGAGCTGCTGATCCAGATCGGGCTGTTACCGTCACCTCCTTATCCAATACCAGAACTTAGAGTCCATGTTGACCTTTGTATCCGACAATGTAGGCACCAGTCACTTAGTACTTTTTCAATGCTTTAATAGGTAATAACTTGAAGAAGTAGCAGGAAAGAGGTAGAAGAAGAGTTGAAGGAAAATTTAAATACCTTTTCTTTAGATCTCTGAGGACTTAAATTCTCATGGACAAAAGTATCTTCAATCCAGGGTTTAATCTTTGCCCACCCAGATAGGTCTCTCTCACTAACCTAGCAGCCGGAGTGTAACACGCAAGAAAAGAAAAGTCTCTGCCACAGACTTTAGAAGACCGATTTAACTGTACGATCCTCTGCCACAGGACGTAGTAGTTTTAGATGAACAGCAACACAGTACCAGAACCTTTAAGCCGACCCGGCAGTACTTGTGCGGTAGATTAGATTAAGATGCGTCCTCCAATCGAGTCACCAGGCCCATCTTGAGACCAGCCTTCCGCACGGTCCTCTCCAAGATGGGTCCTCCCCTGGGTCTTTTCAATTGCTTGGCTTCTTCCCACAGGACAGACAGCACAGGACCATCTCCATAATAGTAGGCCCCAGACAGGCTTCTGGGCCTACTTGCACGGCTGCAGCATCGCAGCTCTCCGGCCTGGAGGGCCACGAGGTAGAACTCCCCCTAACACATGGCGCCTGTCCCTTAAATACTCTCTTCCAGAATGCAGAGCAGTGGACCACCTCTGCCGAGTTACCTCTGGGAAAGAAAGGCACTCAATACACTTCAGCTTGTTACTTTTCCAACACTGAGCTATGGTGACAACGACACCTACAGGTGACAGTGTGGAACTGCACGCAACACAGCCAATGCTGGAATAGAGGCTAAATTAACCATAGATTAAATTTGAACTATGTACAGAACAGATGACGCACTAAATTTACATATAAGCGGTAGCTTAGAAATCTACCAGCGCTACATATATATATATATATATATATATATATATATATATATATATATATATATACTATATATATAGACAAAGCACTTGCTCAAGTGGCAGCTCTGTGGCAGTAAGGCATGATACATTGCAGTATCTTTAATGTAGTACTTACTTACTTCATGTCAACAATAAAGCAAACTAAAAAGTGCCAGCTTACTTTAGTGTCAAAGTTCATGCTGTAGGTTTTCATTCAGTTTTAACCGGTCTGGTGGGTAACCCTTCAAGTAATTTTCACACAGCAGACCAGCAAAATAGCATGCACTGCTCCTTTCACATCTGTGGATTTTCAAACATGTAACACGCCCTCTTCCTGTTAGAGATTTCTATTCCTTTCATTGAGCCAGGCATCGTGGCGGGTGTATTCATGGACCAGGGGCCCCAGGCTGGACTCCCATCCAAAGTCTTCTACAGCCCAAACTCCAAGCCCAACAGATAAATCTTACAACCGGCTCCTAAAGGGAGACTGATACTAATCAGGCTTCCCTGGAGCCCATGACAAATACCTTCCATCCATGTTGATGTGACTTTTTCACTCAGACCCTGTCACTATAGAAATATAAACACATACAGTACATATTCTACTTGGTTTTGCTTTGCTTTGTTCACTGCAACAAAGGTCTTTTATATTCTTTTGTTTGAACATGTGATTAGTTTGGGTACATGCCTGTACCAGTGCTTCCTGTTCATTAATTATTCCAAAGTTTATTGTGCATGAAAACAACTAGCCCAATCCAGGAGTTTGCTTTTTTAAAGCTGTTTGATTGAAAGTTTATTTTCATGTGCAGCAGTTCCTGAGAGCTCTGATTAACCTTGAAGTGGAACACCAGGCTAAAATCATAATCTCCTGGCATCAGTCAAATTCTCTTTTATATATGATCTACAGATGTAAGCCTACTAAGCCCAGCTCATCTCTGCATAGTTCAATACTTTTAATTTCTAAAATCAGTATGGTGCTCTTCCACCTAAGTACTAATGAGTGTGTGTAGAAAAAAAGTTGATTTATGAGGCTATCCATGACCTCTTTTCTTCCATTAGCAAGTATAGTGTTAAGCAGACTGGCACCCTGTAATGTAACAGAACCCTAAATGGCTCAGAGTGGTGCCCCTCATGCTTACTTGTGCTGCTGTACAGGGCAATGTAGTAAGCTCATATCTAGTTCAGGTATATACAGGGGATCCCCAACTTATGAACGCCCGACTAACGAACGAATCCTACTTACGAACGGGCCTCAATGCCGGCTGCTTGTGCTCCCTTGATGGTCCTGGATACCTCCGAGCAGCTATCTTGCCACATTCCACAAATTCCACACTCCAGTACTTCATGAACTGCATGGCCAGAAGAGCCCCAGAAGCTCCCGGAACATGCCACATTCCTGCACAGGCGGAAGCCGGAACATCTCACATCCCTGCGCAGGCGGAAGTTGCACTTACAAGCAGTGTTCCAACTTACTAACAGATTTCACTTACGAACAAACCTATAGTCCTTATTGCGTTCGTAAGTCGGGGACCCCCTATATGCTAATTGAATTCAAAATTACTTCTATTTTAATGAATGCATATGTGAATGCCCAAACACGATCGGATTGTCCGCCAGATTTGGTCCGTCAGCGTCCGTCGGACAAGTCCGGTCGAAAAGTCCGACTGTGTGTATGCTGCATTATCCGGCGGACAATCAGATCGTGTGTGGGCTTCACCGGACCTTCAGCGGACTTTTCCAGTCGCAAATCTGACGGACTTTAGATTTGGAACATGCTTAAAATCTTTACGTCGTAACTCCGCTGAACCCAGAAATCCGCTCGTCTGTATGCTAGTCCGACGGACAAAAACCGACACTAGGGCAGCTATTGGCTACTGGCTATCAACTTCCTTTTTTTAGTCTGGTGTACGTCATGTACGAATCCATTGGACTTTGGTGTGATCGTGTGTAGGCAAGTCCGTTCGTTAAAAAGTCCATTGGAAGTCCATCAAAAGTCCTTCGAAAGTCCGCTGGAAAGTCTGTCGGACAAGTCTGTATGCGGCATAAGAGGACATGGGCCACACAATGAGATTGGAGGAGAAGCGGTTTAACCTTGAAGTGATTGTAAAGTCCATCTTCTTTGCTCCTGTCCTCTCCCTCCGGTCGAGTGCCGAGCTACAGCTCCATGTGTCCTTTCATAGATGGAGCTGAGGTTCGGCCCTGCCAACTCTCTCTCCTGATTGGCTAACTGACCTTGATTGACAGCAACGGGAGTCAAAGGAGCTGCTGTTGTGTCTCAGCCAATCAGGAGGGAGAGGGATGGCCAAGTGAAGACTGGATAGAACTGTATACAGATGGGGCTCAGGTAAGTATTAGGGGGCTGAGGGGGCTGCTGCACACAGAAGGCTTTTTATCTTAATTCATATAATTCATTAACCATATCCCACCCGGCCTATAGCAGAATGATGGCCAGGAAGTGGTTCAGTAATCCAGACCTATTAGTGCCCATCAGTGCCACCTATGAGTGCCCATCAGTGCCACCTATCAGTGCCCATCAGTGCTACTTATCAGTGCCGCCTATCAGTGCCTATCAGTGCTGCATATGAGTGCCGCCTCATCAGTGCCAATCAGTACTGCCTCATCAGTAGCCGTCAGTGCAGCCTTATCAGTGCCCATTAGTGAAGCAGAAAACTTACTTATTTACAAAGTTTTGTAACAGAACCGAAGAAAACCCTTTTTTTTTTCAAAATTTTCCTTCTTTTTTTATTTGTAGCACAAAAAATGAAAACCCCAGAGGTGATCAAATACCTCCAAAAGAAAGCTCTATTTGTGGGAAAAAAATGATAAAAATGATGTTTGCGTACAGTGTTGTATGATCGCGCAATTGTCAATTAAATATGTGAGAGCACTGAAAGCTGAAAATTGGCCTGGGCAGGAAGGTGTATAAGTGCCCTGTATTGAAGTGGTTAAGATTAAAAACCTTCTGCCTTTACAACCCCTTTAATCACTTCAGCCCCGACCAAGCCCTTTTTTGCGATATGGCACTGCCTCACTTTAACTGACAATTGCGCGGTCGTGCGACGTTGTACCCAAACAAAATTGACATCCTTTTTTCCCACAAATAATTCTTTCTTTTGGTGGTATTTGATCACCTCTGTGGTTTTTATTTTTTGCGCTATAAACAAAAAAAGAGCGACAGTTTTGAAAAAAAAGCAATATTTTTTACTTTATGCTATAATAAATATCCCCCAAAAATATATAAAAAAAACAATTTCTTCCACAGTTTAGGCAAATATGTATTCTTCCACATGTTTTTGGTAAAAAAAATTGCAATAAGCGTATATTGATTGGTTTGCGCAAAAGTTAACATGTCTACAAAATAGGGGATAGATTTATGGCATTTTTGTTAATACCTTTTTTTATTAGTAATGGCGGCGATTTGCGATTTTTATCATGACTGTGACACATCAGACACTTTTGACACTATTTTGGGACCATTGGCATTTTTACAGCGATCAGTGCTATACAAATGCACTGATTACTGTGTAAATGTCACTAGCAGGGAAGGGGTTAAATACTAGGGGGCGATCAAGGGGTTTACTGTGTTCCCTCAGCATGTTCTAACTGTAGGGGGGTGGATTCACTAGAACATGACAGAGATCACTGCTCTCGATTACTGGGAGCAGTAGATACCTGTCATATTGCTAGGCAGAACAGGGAAATGCCTTGTTTACTTAGGCATCTCCCTGTTCTGCCTCTCCATGCCACGATCGTGGGCCACGGGTGGACATTGAGCCGTGGATGATGCAGCAACGTATGGGTATGTTGTTTTGCGCACCCGGGCCACTTTGCCCGCGTATATTGGCGTCAGTCAGCCGTCAAGTGGTTAAGCTGCTAGAGGGTTTTTCATTGTCAGAGCAATTAGGATGTGGAACTCTCTTCCACAATTGGTGGTGTCAGTGGGGAGTATGGATATTTTTAAAAACACTTTTGGATGTGCATCTTAGTGAACACAACTTATAAGGATATGAGAAATGATTATCAACACTGACACATGTACACCTACACAGGTTGAATTGGATGAGCTATTGTCTTTATTCAACCTTACCTACTATGTAACTATGACATCATAGTGCTCATTTATCATGTGCATGATAGTAACAACTCCATAATGAAGACATACAGTATATAAATATTTCTGAGTTTACTAACTGGCACTGGACATGCCAACACAATTTGTTCCACAGAAGAATGCTTGCCAATATGTTATCATGACTGATCACAGAATTATTAATTGCAAACTTATTTATATTTTAATTTTAGCACCTCTTTAAAAGGTCAATTTTCTAGTTCCTGGCATTTCATTTATTTTATATTATGGAGAGTGTAAGAAGTGTTTTGGGGTCAAACAAAGGTGTGTTGGAGCACCCAAGACTTCCAGAGGGACAGGATCTGATTCAGGAATTATAACAGAAAGACCTTGCTTTTGGAGTATCCAAGGCAGGTGTGCAACAATAAGAAGTAAATAACTGAGACTTCACCACCTAAGTTATACAAAACCATAAGTTGATTTCTCCAGCATTAAATAAAATATGAGTGGATGGACTCTTTATGGGCTATCTGTAAAATATCTGGACCTTTCCAGAAATAGAATGTTTCTGTCAAAATGTACATTTTGGTCAAAGCTCATTCCTCTATGGACTATACAAACATTATTGTCTTTGCATAGCTTAACAAATTGAACCTTTTTTTTCACTAGCTTATCACACACAGGCACCTGAAAGAAACCTGCAGGGTGATTCTTGGAGGAAGTGTTAAATCTTTATACTCTTCACTTCATGCTGTGCCTTACAGTGGCCTTTTAAATTCAAGTAGTCAGAAAGTAAAAAGTGGTAAAAAAAATCTTTGTTAGCCCTTTGAAAACAGCAAGTAAAACACAAAGCATTCTTAAAGCATACCGTAGTCAATCCTTAACTCTCTAAAAGAACTTTGTAAAGTTTCAGTTGTAGACTGCTCAGTAGAAACACAGTGCTGTAGGCTTCATTACACCATAACACGTCTTATGGGATGTCTTAAAGTGTAAATCCATTTTTTTTTCTATAAGGAGCCCCTTGTATCTGTTAGTTGGCACTACTGATGGCACAGAGAAACAATAAACTGGTTTTGAAAATTGGTTCAGTTTTTTTTTGGCACAGAAACATCAACACAAATGATACCATAAGCAACTAGGTTGCGTTATATTATTTAAGCCTTTTTTCCACTAATATGTATTTTGCTTAGGCGCTCATAGTGCATATAATGTTTCAACACTAAAATAATATCCAAAAACTAAAAGCTGTATGCAAATCTTTCATTTAAGCTTTTATCTATAACCCTAATCTATGCCGCAACCCTAAAATGAACCTTAATCCTAGCAGTAAGAGCCCTTTCACACTGAGGTAGTAGGGGCAGTAGCAGTAAAGCACCGCTAGTTTTAGCTGTGTTTTACTGCTGTTATAGAGGCGCTTCGGCGCTGCTATTCAGGCGGGAGCGGGGCGCTTTGCATTCCAATGGGCAGGGGCGGTGGAGGAGCGGTGTATACACTGCTCGCAAACTGCCCCAAAGATGCTGCTCGTATGACTTTTTCTAACTTCCTGCAAGTGCACCGTCCCAGTGTGAAGCATGAGGCATTTTTCAGGCGCTTTACAGGTGCTATTTTTAGCACTAAAGCGCCTGAAAAATGCCCCAGTGTGAAAGGGGTCTAACTCTCAACATTACCCCTAACTGTCAATGCAAACTCTAGTTCTTTCTGAAACCCTTACCTCTCATTCTAACCCTCAGCCAATATTTTGTACCTTAGCAGTGCCATAATCTTAAGATCAATAGTGCTTTCCTTCTAAACATCTCTTACACAATAACCTATTTATGCCAAAAAATGTGCCTACATATGCCAAAAAATGTGCATTAAAAAAGCACTACAAGAACCCTTCTAAATAACAGCTAGTTAACTGTGTTTATAACTGTGATTGCTGACTTTGCTATATTAACCGCTTCCTACCTGCCGGCCATCAAATGACAGCTGGGCGGCGCAGCTCTCGTTCTGGGTGGACGTCATATGACGGCCTCCCAGAACAACTGTTCTTGCATGCCCGTGGGGGCGCGCATCGCGGTGATTGGTGGTGTGGTGTTTCAGTCAGATACACCACTACACCGATCTCAGTAAAGAGCCTCTGAAGGAGGCTCTTTACCACACGATCAGCCGTGTCCAATCACGGCTGATCATGATGTAAACAGGAAGAGCTGTTGGTCGTCTTTTCCTCACTTGCATCTGACAGACAGGAGTAGAGGAGAGCCGATTGGCTGCTCTCATGACAGGGGGGGTCTGTGCTGATTGTTTATCACCGCAGCCCCCCTTCGGATACCCACCCAGGACCATCAGGATGCCGCCAGGACCACCAGGGATTGGCACCACCCTGGACCACCAAATATGCCACCCTAGACCTCCAGGGAAATGCCAATCAGTGCCCAGACAGCTGCCAATCAGTGCCCATCCCCAATGCCTACCAGTGCCATCAATGATGCCTATCAATGCCATCTATGAGTGCCGCATATCAGTGCCCATCAGTGCCATGTATCAGTGCCCAGTAGTGCCCAGCAGTGCCGAATATCAGTGCCAATCAGTGCCCAGCAGTGCCACCTATCAGTGCCTATCAGTGCTGCCTATCAGTGCCCATCATCAGTGCCTGTCAGTGCCCATCAGTGCCACCTCATTGGTGCCACCTCATCGGTGCCGCCTTATCAGTGCCTGTCAGTGTTGCCTTATCAGTGCCCATCAGTGAAGGAGAAAACTTACTTATTTACAAATTTTTATAACAGAAACAAAAGAAAAACAGTTTTTTTCAAAATCTTAGGTCTTTTTTTATTCATTTAGCAAAAAATAAAAAATGCAGAGGTGATCCCACCAAAAGTAAGCTCTATTTGTGGGAACAAAATGATAAAAATTCTGTTTGGGTACAGTGTAGCATGACCGCACAATTGTCATTTAAACAGCGACAGCGCTGAAAGCTGAAAATTGGCGTGGGCAGCAAGGGGGTGTAAGTGCCTGGTATTGAGGTGGTTAAAGGTAACCACTGCTCAATATGAAATAGGTAAGGAATTGATTCCCCCCACCCAAAAAATACTAATGACAACATCCATGTGAAACAGTCATTTTTTGTTGTCACTGTTACATAACTTCTATAAAGTAGCCATGTAATTACTGTTACCTCTATGAAGGAAACATAGACTGTTTTTCAAGAGGATGCCTTGTGAATTCTGATGTAGTACTTGGTAATTTTATGGACACAGACATCAATATTTTTAGTACATAATCCATACAGTATGGATTACTTAGTGGAAATATCTTGTACTCTTTGAGAAAGGAAGTGAGGGAAATTGTGGTTGTCAGCGCTATAAACTTGTTGACTGAGGTTTGTTGAATGAAGACGCAGACTGTGTTCTAATACTGCAACTGAAAACAGACACAGAATGCTAAGAGCAGAGCAGACATGTTGCGCTGCCTTAAAGGGGAGAAGAGAATGCTGGACCTTAATGATTATTTTTTTTATTGATCTACTGTGTGCTCAGCAGACCAACCAGAGTTCAAATTAACTTGGCTTCAAAGGCTGCCCAAGATCAGCAGGGGGGACTTGTACATAGACCTTGTTCATATCCCATATGCATTTTAATTACCTGTTTACCTGGATGGACTAGAAGGAAAACGAGAGAACGATGTTTTGCAAATATTGTTGACAATTGGTTGAACTCTTGCTCGTGTTTTTATCCATGCAGCAACATGTGAGCTCTGTTTTTTTTTTTGGGGGGGGGGGGGGGTTGCTAAACTGTGAAAATGTAATATTTATTTTATGTAATATTTAATATTTTATGTAATATTTATATGTGTTATTTTAACACACAACAACAAAAAACATTTATTTATCTCTAAAGTGAAGACAGGTCAGGTAGGTGGTACAATGTGTGTGTATACATAGGTTTATTAAATTTTGCTACTTATTGGCATTTCAAAGCTTTCAATGCTTACGATAGCACTGAAGTCCCTGAAAGAGTGTTCAAAGAATGCTAAAGTGGCTTCTATCATCTCATCATTTTTGCATGCTTTGAAGTGTTACTAAACCCACAACAGTAAAATCAGTCTGTATATGAAGTAAAGCATGCTTGTTATAATCTCTGTGGAACCTGAGGGAGTAATCCTTCGCATTGTGTAAAAAGCATGTTTGATTTTGTTTTCTCTCATCCTCCCCTTCTTCTACTATCCCCAATGCATCTTCTAATAAGGCGGAGCCTTTGGAGTCACTCTGCACATGCTCAGTTTGGTGTGTATTGCTAGAGAGTTTTTTTTCTGGAAGGGTTCATGTGATTAACACAGGATATGGGTATGTTGAGCTCAGTAGTGGATAAACTAAAGGTAGGTAGCACAAGGCTACAGCAATGGCAGCAATATAGCGGCAATAGTATAGATGCAATACACTAGAAGGATCAAATAAGTAAAAATATTGATAAACTGCAGGTAGGTAGCACAAGGCTATATGTAAAAGGGGCTTGTACTTTGATATAAAAAATACAAATGGTATATGTACATAAATTGGTAAGTCCAAGAATAAAAGTCCATATGTAATGTTGGTCTCAGTATGGAGTACTGTGGTAGATAGGCAGCCAGCTATCACCGTAAGAAGCAGCTCTGTGCAGCGCCAATCTAAGTGCAGCATTAGATAAAAGGGATCACATTTAATAAAAGATACACTTACAGAATAAAAGAAGTGCCTTTTCTCATTAGCAGTATATAGCAGTCTTAAGACTTCTACCAGTGTCTGGTTAAAGCTTATATGAGGAGTTTTTATTCTACTCTGTATGTCCCATGAGGCTGCATGACTCCTGACCCTCTCTCTGGACAGTGCTGATTGGCCCTGTACAAATCACAGAGAGGTAAATACAAGCAGCACCAATCTAAGTGCAGTATTAGATAAAAGGGACCATGTTTATTGAAAGATACACTCACAGAATAAAAGAAGTGTTAGGGCTTGTATAGATCAGCCATGCTGTGTAGAGTCCATCCAGGTGGAAGGCTGCAGTCCGTTCCGTCTCACATACCCGGCCACACTGGTGTTATCCATGGCTCCAGGGCAGTGACTGGGAGGACGAGCCGAGTGTCACCAGGAAAGTGGAAGGCAGCAAATGGTGTGACCAAGATGGCCCTAACACTTCTTTTATTCTGTGAGTGTATCTTTTATTAAACTTGATCCCTTTTATCTAATACTGCACTGGTGCTGCTTGCTTTTACCTCTCTGTGATTAGCACAGGGACAATCAGCACTGTCCAGACAGAGGGTCAGGGGACAGTCGGGGTAGAATGAAAACTCCTCCTACAAGCTTTAACCAGACACTGATAGAAGTCATAAGACTGCTATATACTGCTGATGAGAAAAGGTATTTAGCAGTTTATATTTACGAAAACTATTACATTTCCATGTTTTGTGTACTGTGGGAGACCAGATATAGTGAATGCATGGAACTGGGTTTAGTAACACTTTAACTATTGTTCTGTGAGCCTCAAGTGTTAATGCACCTTGAAATGTCTGGGTCTATATTTTTTATTGCATTTATGAACTAGTTAACGCTAGAAATCATATCTGACAGCTTGAAAACATGATGACTTGTCTAAAAATGCTTACTAAACACAAAGTAAAATAGTGGAAATAGGTGCTCACTGACAGCACTATGCAGCATTTGACTGATTACAGTACTGCCCAAATAATTTTTTGTTTTCATCTTCCAGGCTTAGACAGCATGCATTCTCTTTAATTCCAATCAAGTATACAGGAGAATAAATAGTAGAAGACATTTATTCAGATTATATGAATGAAGCATATTCTAACTGAAGACTATAAATACAGTTTAGTACAAGATGTATTTAGCTTTTTTTCTGCAGTGTAAATGCTACAATCTATCAACAGTTTCTCTTTCATGTGCCTTAAATGCTAACAAAGGTAAACGGCACTATAGCAGATACAAAAATAATTTCACAACATCTTTACAAGTCAACAACCTTCTCAGGAAGTACTCATGGCTGAGATCGACAGCAAATGCAAATGGGGTCTGGGTGCTAAGGAACAGTGCTGACAATGTTTGGCTTTGAAGGTGTGAATGATCTACAGGTTTTTAGTTTGACTTAAAATGTGCAGTGTCTTGGTATTCTCCAACAACTGAAAGAACAGAAGGGGCCAATGCTTTACTGCAGACCACGGGTGATTACAAACCTTCTATTCTACAATTCAATTATGCCCTAAAAGTTCCAAGTCCTCAAGCGTTTCTACAACAACCTGTTTACAATTCCCAAAGTGAAAGGGGGCATTTGCCCCATACTAAATGCCTACTTGCTTTGCTACCACATCAATGCTTCCTGCATTTTGTGGTTGGAACCCAACAAGTTTGTTGACCTTTTCTCTATTTGGTCTATCCACTGCACCTGCATTATAGTGGGATACATGGATGACCTCCTACAGAGGAAACTATTGGCACAGACTCTGTCAATCAATGTCCAAAATACTGTTCAAACTTTGCAATGGCTCAGATGGTTCCTGAACCTGCAGAAGTTCTGGAACTGAATCCTCACTTGGAGTATCTAAGCCTTCCCCTGGATAATTCTCTTTCCAGGGTCTTTCTTGCACAGGAAAAGCTCCAAACTTTCAACTCCCATGTTCATACACTACAGTCCAGGAGCCAATCAACAGTCCATTTTACATGAGGATTCTGGAGTTAATGATGGCTTTCAAGACAGTTCCATACACCTAATTTCAGACCATATGATTGCAACTTCCCAGTTCGGCAGAGTGGAACCAAGGCTCAATCTCTGAAACAGCGCATGTGCCTGACCCCAAAACCAGGCTTGCGCTTGCCTGGTGGATCATTAGTTGAGCCCTAAAGTAAGGGAAATAATTTTTCCCACTGATCTAAAAAAGCTCACAATGGATTCCAGCTTGTGGGGCTTCAGAGGAGTCAAGGAGTCCTGAACATTTTCTAGGTGCAAGGAACTTGGTTGTCTGAGAAGGATCATCTCCCAATCAACTTCCTGGACTCAGAGCATCCCTTTAAAACTGAAACTCTTGACTGCTAGGTCACCTAACTAGGATTTAACTGGTCAACACAATGCCAGTTGCTTGCATTAGACATCAGGAAGGAACCAGTAGTCTCAATGCTCAAGAAGAAGCTTATTATCCATCAATTTATGGCTTAGGCTGAACTTCATATTCTAGTCTTGTCCATTGTGCAGATCCTAGCCATGAAAAATTGGCAGGTGAACCTCCTCAGTCGGCAATATCTGGACTTACCCTGAGATATTTCAAGACCTCTGGAGCTCCTGGCTTTTAGGTTTAACAAGAAAACTGATTAACTTTTTCTCCAGGTGCAGGGATCCTTTAATCTTTGTAGTGGTTACTGGATCAGCTCAACTGATGTACAGCTTTTCCACTCTAGAACTCCTTTCCTGCCTGCTCTGTAGCATTGTGAGGGAAGGCAGTCAGGTCAATTCCATTGCATAGCACTGGCCTAGGCAAACGTACTACGTGGACCTCATCAGACTCCTGGAAGATTCCCAGATTATCCAGATCTTCTGCCCTAAGGATCAATTTATCCTGCTTCTTAATCACTGGCTTTAATGGCTTGACTGCTGAACCCCAAATCCTGAAGGATAGAGGCCTACCTGATTTGGTTGTTCCAATGCTTTTGAAAGCTAGGAAATCAACTTCTAACAAAGTCTACCCTCACAACAGGAGCAAATATTTCTCATGGTGTGAGGCAGGGAAATTCCAACCCAGAAAGAACTCCTTGGAAGGAATACTCTTTTCCCCAGTCTAGTCTGGATCAATATTTGGCCTTAAAGCGGACCTTCACCCAAAAGGGGAACTTCCATTTGTTTGCATCCCTCCCCCTCCACTGCCACAGTTGGCACTTTTTGGGGGAGAGAGGGGAGCAGGTACCTGGTTTTGACAGATACCTGCTCCCACTTCTGGGTCAGACTACCGCGGCGATCTGTGAGGATGTTCTGCCCCCTCCTCCTACCCCCCGTAGCCTTCTGGGATACAAACAGGTCCTAGAAGGCTGCGGAACCATTCACAAAGCGCAGCACCGCTCATGTATGCGCAGTAGGAAACTGCATGTGAAGCCGGAAGTTTTCACTGCTAGTTTCCCTTATCTAAGATGCCAGCTCCAGCACCCGCAGCTGACTGAAGAATTGGCTCAGGTGAGGACATCGCTAGATCACTGGACAGGTAAGTGTCCTTATATTAAAAGTCAGCAGCTACAATATTTGTAGCTGCTGACTTTTAATTTTTAAGGGGGAGCCTGAAGCTCCTCTTTAAGTACCATGAAGAGTCAAATCTCTTTTTCAAAGATCACTTGTTTCTAACTCCATAGTGAAGGCCTTTGCACAAGTTATCTCTCACTCTATTCCCTCGTATGTTCCCCAGGACACAGAGGGATCTCAACCTGGTTTTGTGAGTTCTTCAGAAACCACCATTTTAAACTATCAGGAATATCCCTCTGTCTACTTTCAGTTACGAGGTTGCCTTCCTCATTGCCATTGCCTATGTAAGTTTCTGAGCTGACAGCCCTTTTCTTTTCTTGTGCTGCACAGAGACAACGTTGTCTTGAGGCCTAAGGCATAATTTCTTCCCAGGGTGGTTTCTTCCTTTTACTTTAACTAGGACATTGTTCTCCCATCCTTATGTCCTGCTTCACAAGAACCCAAAGAGATTTTCCTCCACTGTCTGTACGTAGTCAAGTTCTAACTCTCAACTATAGCATCCTTTGAAAAATCAGTCTTTTTTGGGTCATCTCTGAAGGTCCCTGCAGGGAATTGTTTGCTTATTGTTTCACTACGTTCAGGTGAATTTTGCAGCTTGTTATTTAGGCCTAAAGATTTAACAACGAGGTTCCACTTTTTTTCTGTCAAAGTACACTACACTAGATTAGTTAGCACTTCACAGGCTTTGTTAGCATCAGGAATCTATTTTTCAGATTTGCAAGGCTGCCACTCAGTCTTCTGTTTACCTGTTCTTTCAGGTTTTACTAGGTGGATGTTCAAGTTGTCCTGTTATTGCTGTACCACACTCCTACTATTGCTGTACCACAAAACCAGAGCATGGTGTGAGCAAGAGAGGTTTTACTAGGCTGTCTCACAGCTTTGTTTGCCAGTGTCCAAACTCCTGACAGTAGCAGCATAACCCAATGTACAATAATTACTTTACTCTGTGTACCTTAATGTACCCCAAGGAAGATTTTTTTGCACAGCTGCCAAAATACTGAAATGTAAATTGTTTTTCATAATTACAATACATTACTCTTTTGCCTCATGGAATATGCTTGTTACAGATTTATTTATTAAGGAAGTGCAAAGAGCAGTAACCCTTACCCACCAAACTGATTTAGTGTTGTATTTATCTGGCTACGGAGCATGATTGCTATGACTTCCTGCATGTTTCACTGTTCTTTGTTATTAGGTGACCTATTAACACTTGCCATCTTGTAGTTTATAGTACTACAAACTACAAGATGGCAAAACCTTGTTAACTATGTAAAATTGAGAACAATTCTTGTGAAGGTCCTAGGTTTTGGTGGTGTGGAGTTATCACAGGCATATACTGTGTATATGAAAGAAGCAAAGGCAGCTAATTATTTGTACATTTAAACATTTTTTTTAATGAGTGCCAAAATCTATTCAAATACTATATTTAACTGGTAAAGTAATATAACAGACCAACATTTTTAAAATATTTATTAAATGTAAATTGTAACTTTCTTATAGTAAAAATCACATAATGGATATTCTGTGCTGGCAAATCCTAAATGTTGTTGAAAGATGGAAAGAGATGGATTACATTGAGTTTTTATTTTTTATCTAAATGGACAATTCCAATTTTGTTTAGTTTTCGATAGAATGGAGAAGCAATAGAACACCAGTCAGCTTGCTATTGTAGTGTGCCTTCATTGGGGATATTCACTCTGTCCTGTTACAGTTATCACCAAAAGGAAAAGAAAATTCCAAAATGTTGAGTTGTCACCTCAACAAGAATACAGAAGAAGTCTTCCAATGAGGACACCAGTTATGGTATTCCCTTACTTTGGAAAGATTTCATCTCACTTCCTGTTTTGGTTAATGTAAAAAAAAAATATTTGACAGGGGCTTTAAGCCTTCCTTCTGCTATCAAAAATGAAAAAAATGCCCTTATTTCTATTTAAATGTAATACATTTTGTTTTGCACAGCTCTTGTTACCACTTATGTTCATATAAATGTTTCTATATTATTCTAAATAGAGGTAACATTTTTATTAAAGCAGATATCTTTTTCTTTTTTTTTTTACTATATTGCTTGTTTGACCTTCTGCTTAATGATACACAGTGGGTCTCCATATTTTGAAATCAGGATATCGTATGACCTAACTGCTTAATTTATAAATATGGTGTTCACTGACACTAATCCTTCTGAAGCATGTGAACTAGGAGTCTCTATTTGATGAAAATAAGCTTGGCTATGGTATGAAATATAGAAGAAAAGTAAGGATGCCACCAGAAAAAATCAGTTAGACATTTGCTCGAAGGGATTACTGTGCTTTTAAAACACATTAGCCTTTCCATATATCCAGGGACACCAAGCAACTTTTTGGATATTTATTTTTATTATTATTATACAGGATTTATATAGTGCCAACAGTTTGCGTTGGGCTTTACAATATAAAGGGAGACGGTATGATAATAATACGGGTCAATACAGAAGGAATTTGCTTATGGAGCTTACAAATTAAAGGAAGAGGGAGGTGGTACAGAAAGGTAATAGCTACGGAAGATGAGCTGATGAACTTGGCTGACGTACAGTTTTAGGTGGAGGTGGGATTGGATTCCCTAAATAAATGAGTTTTTAAGGATCACCTAAAGGCAGAAAAGTCCTGGAGGTGAGCACGGGAGAAGGTAACAAGGGAGCTAGACATCTTGGGAGGAGCAAAGCGGGCAATGTGGGCGATATCCGCAGATGAGGTTGGTGGTGTAGCTGATGCAGGGTTGTGGATGGCTTTGTATGTTGTAATTAGTATTTTGAATTTTATACATTGAGCTAGTGGAAACCAGTAAAGGGATTGGCAGATAAGGGCAGCAGCCATGGATTGGTTAGTAAGGTGTATAAGTCTAGCATCAGCATTCATGATAGATTGAATGGGGGATAGCCTGTGGCCTAAAGGTAGGCCAGTGAGGAAGGAGTTGCAGTAGTCCAGGTGGGAGATAATACCCAGGGAGTGAATAAGTTGTTTTGTGGTGTCTTCAGTTAAAAAGGGGAGAATTCTGGAAATGTTGCTGAGGCTAAGGCAACAAGACATAGTCAGCAATTGGATATGGGACCCAAGGGAGAGGTCAGAGTCTATGATTATACCTAGCACCCTGGCATGCGTGAAGGGAGCAATAGTTGTGCTATTGATCTCAATGGTGAAGTCATAAGGGGTGGTATCGGGGAGGAGAAAATATTAGGATATAGCCAAATATTAATATAATATAGCCTAGAAGGGTATAACCAATTTTTTTTTGCCTTTTCTTTTTGTCATTGCCAGGCTGTTACCCTATTCCCAGGCTAGTGTGAACATTGCTTTGTTTTTTTTCAGCTTGTCTGCGGTCTGCACTGTATAGTGTGTAGAGCATCATGTCCATAGATTAGAACTGAGAACATTCAATAGGGCATCCGCAGCTGAAACCTGCATGATTACATTTTTTAAAGCTGAACTCTAGGCAGATACAAATCATTGCAACTCTGTAATCATCAATACGTCAATAAACAGTGTAAGTACCTGCATTTGCCTAGTATCAGCCTCTGGCAGTCCCTGTACGGCAGGGCTGGAGTGCGAGAGGAAGAAGCAGTACAAGGTGCCAGTCAGTTCATGTGCTGACAAAAAGCATGTTGCTAGGAAGAGAAAGGAGAGTGACAGAGAGATGAGCTCATCACTGTGATTCTACTCCTTTTACTGTCCAGTCGCAGGATGTGGCAGGTCCAGGATGACCTGGGCTCAAAGAAAGTGGATTGAATTCTGCTGGCTATTAGACTGGAGATATGGCAAATTCAATGTAAATAGGATTGTGAATCTAGCCCACTGAAAGGAAAGATTTCAGCAAAAGCAGTTTTTTTATTTTATATTTAGATGGACTATTCATTTTTAGCTTGTTATTTTTGGCTGTAGTTCTGCTTTCAGCAAGGAGCTATAAATGTTTATTTTGGTATTGCCTTGTCAGCATACATCACTAAAGAAACAAATCACAAGCTACTGGAAATAGATAGTCTCTGCATAGGTTTAACTAAGTCTGTCCCGTGTGATTACAGATCATTTTTGATAGAAGAATGCACATCTACTAGAAATTTGGTCATTAAGAAACTTCTGTCTTGGCTTATGATGACAGCTCTCTAAGCCAAAAGAAAGGCATGTATAAGAGGTTATATTTGAAATGTAATTGTTGTTTCTGAACATGTTAAAAGAGTTAATATGTTTTAATAGTACACTAAACCTTGATGCCGCGTACACACGAGCGGACTTTTCGACTGGACTGGTCCGATGGACTATCCGAAGGACTTTCGACGGACTTCCAACGGACTTTCCGAATGAACGGACTTGCCTACACACGATCACACCAAAGTCTGACGGATTCATACGTGATGACGTACGACCAGGCTAAAATAAGGGAGTTGATAGCCAGTAGCCAATAGCTGCCCTAGCGTCGGTTTTAGTCCGTCGGACTAGCATACAGACGAGTGGATTTTTTGACCGGACTCGAATCCGTCTGAAAGATTTGAAACATGTTTTATTTCTAGGTCCGTCTGACTTTTGGGGAAAAAAAGTCCGCTGGAGCCCACACACGATCAAATTGTCCGACGGAATCCGGTCTGGCGGACAAAGTCTGCCGGAAAGTCCGCTCGTGTGTACGCGGCATAACATTTCCAAGTTACACTAGAAAATGACTGCTGGAAACAGGTTGATATAAGTAACCATAAAACAAATACTAGAAAAATTTAAATAATTTTTATGTTTCTAAGGAGGGAGGCTGTACCGTCTGTACCGTCTTCACTGCTACCTTGAGAATTCAGTGCCTTAGTACAGAACTTTTGTTTTATAAGTAACCATAGTCAGGGAAAGGGAGTATTTGATTTAAGATTGTGGTGAATAAATCTTAGGGCAGTGGAGCTCAGCTATATTCATTAATGCTCCCTAATGCCCCATACACATGATCGGATTTTCCGACAACAAATGTTGGATGTGAGCTCGTTGGCGGAAAGTCCGACCGTGTGTATGCTCCATCGAACATTTGTTGTCGGAAAGTCTGATTGTGTATACAGGGGATTAGAGTCTATTCAGGCTTTAAACTTTAAAACTTAAAACATTGTAAATGGAACCCTGACACACTATGTACTGGCCAATGTAAATGCACAGTAGTGCATCACAAATACACATGCTGCACTACATGCCAAAAAAAAGGGCATATCAATGTGTTGGCATATCAATCATAATAAATAAGCTGCTTTAGTGCAATGCATTTTAATGCAATGGTGGAAAGGGCACCGTAAGGGCAAATAAACAAAGAATTGTATAGGATTGTCCCTTTGTTATAAAGTTTTTCATAAGCATAAAGGAGATTGTACAGAAATTGTACATTTAGATTGTAATGCATGGCCAGCTTTAGAATGATGTCAACTTACCAGCAAGAAAATTGCTAATAAAAAGTGTTGTGAAAATTTTTCCTGTTTCCATAGGATGCTGTCTAGGTAAGCAAGTTGCCACTATCTTGCCAACTTGAACAATGCTGAATGTCATTTGAAAGCAAGTGGACACCTTGCTCATCCAGCCAGTGAGGGAGAACCTGTTCAGACGGGTGCATATTTCTCTGCCCTGCCTTGGCCTGCATAACAATTGTGTTGCTTGTGAGCTGTTACCCGTGATGGGATCACAAGTGTTACATCAACCCATAGGTGCTGGTTTGGTTTTTTAGTTGTTATCACAGACTTGAAGATAAAATGATAATGCTTCTGTTTCATACAGGCTGTGAATTAATGCATACATGCCCCATCTATATTTTTCAGACAGCACTTCTGTATAATAAAGGGGTTCAGCAACCATCTATATCATTGGTGGCCCAGCGGATGCTACATTAGCATTATACACCTAACTATCATTTTAGATGAAGTGTAGCACAAGCGATAATATCAGCAATCGCCAAGAATCTGACATTAAAATTAGGCAGGCTATTCAGTGGATATTGGGGCAGTCCACAGTGCTGTGCATGCAAGCATGACAATCTGACATTCCTTAATGTGCATTCCTATTCACCAGATGACATAATGCACAACTGTAATATACAGGGGCGGACTGACTATTCGGGCACTCGGGCACTGCCCGAGGGCCCCATGCCACTAAGGAGCCCCATCAGGGTTGCCAGCCTCAAAAAAAACAGGGACAGTATGTAAAAATCCGCCTCTCCAGTGTGTGTATGTGTACTCTGCGTGTGTATACTGTGTGTCTGTGTGTGTATACTGTGTGTGTGTGTATACTGTGTGGCCCCGTAATCTATTGCCTGGGGGCCCCATAATCTCCTATTGCCTGGGGGCCCCATAATCTCCTATTGCCCGGGGCCCCATAATCTTCTCCTATTGCCCGGGGGCCCATAATCTCCTATTGCCCAGGGGCCCCATAAGTTGTCAGTCCGCCCCTGGTAATATAGTATCCACTATGAAGAGTATCTAAAGCTTTTTTTTTTTTAGAGTAGAGAAGGGTTAGAATCTTTGTCTTTTATATTGTCATCTTGAGTTGTTACTGCAACAAGAATAGAGGGATTTTTTAAAAAAAGGCAATCGTTGCAGTGACAACTGTCCAATAGAGCTTTCCCTTACTTTGGAGAGATACCTCACATGTGTGGTTTGAACACTGTTTACATTTGCGGTCGCGGCTTACGTATGCGTTTGCTTCTGTGCATGAGCACGGAGGGATGGGGCGCTTTCAATTTTTTTTTTCATATTTATTTGATTTTATTTTTTATTTTTTACACTGTCACTTTGAAAAAAAAATTCTAATCACTTTTATTGCTGTCAGAAATAATGTAAATATTCCTTGTGACAGTAATAGTCAGTGACAGTTACTCTTTAGGGAGGGATCTGGGGTCTATAAGACCCCAAATCCCTCCTTTGTACATAAAAGCATTCAAAACGCCAAGTTTGGCTGTTTTGAATACTGTAATTTTTTTAATTTGGTGCCTTTAAGTCTTCTGTAAACCAGAAGTGATGTAATGACATCGCTTCCGGGTTACTAGAGCTGAGACACGATCAAAGCCATTTCCGGCTTCGTTCTGGTCTCCGGCCGGCAGACATGCGTGCTGGTCGCTCGGGCCTCCCGGTGGGATGGGAGAGCCCAGGCTGGCCGCAGAAGGTGGCGGGAAGGGGAGATGTCCCCTCCCTGGGATAACAGCCGAGTGGCCTATTTGCTGCATCAGTTGTTATCCCAAGAAAGCCAACCGTTGGCTCTAAAAAATGGTACCGGGGTGATGCTTGCTGCAGGCATCACCCCAGTACAATCCCTTCAAGCCGAGGCCGCATATTTGCATATGGTTGGCGTGAAGGGGTTAAAATGTCCGTGGGCTGGTAGCACGTGAATTAATCACGTGCACTGACTGGCCGGACATTTAGCGGTGGTGTGCCGGGTGCATACATTGCCAACCCCTGGTCTATGGTCTCTAACTTACATTCATACTAGGGCCAATTTATCTACCAGAATGTCTTTGGAATGTGGGAGAAAACTTGAGTACCCAGAGAAAACCCATGCAGGCAGAGAGAACATGCAAATTCCATACAGGTAGTGCCATGGTTGGAACTCAAACCAACAACCCTAGTGCTGCCAAGCAGAAGAGCTAACCTCTTAGCCACTGTGCTACCCGTGTGTTGCATTTTTTAATTAATTTTTTTGCTGATATATACACAGTATCTCACAAAAGTGAGTACACCCCTCACATTTTTGTAAATATTTTATTCTTTCTTTTCATGTGACAACACTGAAGAAATGACACTTTGCTACAATGTAAAGTAGTGAGTGTACAGCTTGTATAACAGTGTACATTTTCTCTCCCCTCAAAATAACTCAACACACAGCCATTAATGTCTAAACCGCTGGCAACAAAAGTGAGTACACCCCTAAGTGAAAATGTCCAAATTGGGCCCAATTGGCCATTTTCTCTCCCCGGTGTCATGTGACTCGTTATTGTTACAAGGTCTTGGGTGTGAATGGAGAGCAGGTGTGTTAAATTTGGTGTTATCGCTCTCACTCTCTCCTACTGGTCACTGGAAGTTCAACATGGCACCTCATGGCAAAGAACACTCTGAGGATCTGAAAAAAAGGAATTGTTGCTCTACATAAAGATGGCCTAAACTATAAGAAGATTGCCAAGACCCTGAAATTGAGCTGCAGCACGGTGGCCAAGATCATACAGTGGTTTAACAGGACAGGTTCCACTTCAGAACAGGCCTTGCTATGGTCGACCACAGAAGTTGAGTGCATGTGCCCAGTGTCATATCCAGAGGTTGTCTTTGGGAAATAGACGTATGAATGCTGCCAGCATTGCTGCAGAGGTTGAAGGGGTGGGGGGGTCAACCTGTCAGTGCTCAGTCCATACGCTGCACACTGCATCAAGTTGGTCTGCATGGCTGCCATCCCAGAAGGAAGCCTCTTCTAAAGATGATGCACAAGAAAGCCCGCAAACAGTTTGCTGAAGACAAGCAGACTAAGGACATGGATTACTGGAACCATGTCCTGTGGTATGATGAGACCAAGATAAACTTATTTGGTTCAGATGGTGTCAAGAGTGTGTGGCGGCAACCAGGTGAGGAGTACAAAGACAATTGTGTCTTGCATACAGTCAAGCATGGTGGTGGGAGTGTCATGGTCTGGGGCTGCATGAGTGCTGCCGGCACTTGAGAGCTACAGTTCATTGAGGGAACCATGAATGCCAATATGTACTGTGACATACTGAAGCAGAGCATGATCCCCTCCTTTCAGAGACTGGGCTGCAGGGCAGTATTCCAACATGATAATGACCCCAAACACACCTCCAAGATGACCACTGCCTTGCTAAAGAAGCTGAGGTTAAAAGTGATGGACTGGCCAAGCATGTCTCCAGACCTAAACCCTATTGAGCATCTGTGGGGCATCTCTAAATGGAAGGTCTCTAACATCCACCAGCTCCATGATGTCATTGTGAAGGAGTGGAAGAGGACTCCAATGGCAACCTGTGAAGCTCTGGTGAACTCCATGCCCGTGAGGGTTAAGGCAGTGCTGGAAAATAATGGTGGTCACACTAAATATTGACACTTTGGGCCCAATTTGGACATTTTCACTTAGGGGTGTAATCACTTTTGTTGACAACGGTTTAGACATTAATGGCTGTGTGTTGAGTTATTTTGAGGGGACAGCAAATTTACACTGTTATACAAGCTGTACACTTACTACTTTACATTGTAGCAAAGGGTCATTTCTTCAGTGTTGTCACATGAAAAGATATAATAAAATATTTACAAAAATGTGAGGGGTGTACTCACTTTTGTGAGATACTGTACATTTTTGAGCAGTAGGTTACAACAAGGGTAGTCTTTCTCTAGTCTGATCTTGTCACTGCCAGGCTTCCGATTCTAAGTATGAAGGTTTTTTCACTGCATTTGGCGGAACACCCTTTTACTTTTTCCTAGAAAGTCTAGCAGCTACACAGGGATAAAGATGTACTGTTAGTGGACCTTGTGAGAACCAGAGTTAGTCATCGCTGGTATAAATAATGAGCAGATTTATCCTTTCTCATCAAAGTGTGAGATCTCCCCATGCATGACTGGCCTTGAAGACATAATAAAAAATAAATTAGGTCACATTTATGTAATCCTTATTTCTATTTTTGTAATGAGCTAAAATTAAATTATTGTAAATGTTAACAATCTCCCCTCAGTTAAATACCACTGAAAACAATCGACATCAGGATGGATATAGTTGACATGTGGGCAGTAAGACTGCTGTCAAATTTAGTATTACTGCATATCTTTATATAGCATGCATAAAAAACATAAGCCCATATCCCAAGACAACCCTCTTATCCATTTTAATCATAGTCACTTGTGATAGATGGACCACAAGCCAGACCCGCTTGCATTGCTGTAACATATGATTAGGTAGTCAACAGTGTCAATATGTTTCTTATACCGTATAATCTTTTTGCCTGTGTGAAAAAGAATTAGGACAGAGAGCCCTCTGTGACAGTAAGGGGAAGGGGGGGATGAAAGAGCCCTTTCATGATTTATCCATTGTTGTGTCGCTCCTTTTCCATATATCACTTGTACAATAAAAATGTCTTCAAAATGAAAGTCAGTGAAAAATTCTCATTAGGGTGAACTTTCCACCCTGGCATGGCTTTCTTTATGCAAAAGAATATTGGCGTTTAGAGAGTATAGCGTTTTAAACAGCAAACATGCAATCCTTAAAACATATCTAAACCCACAACGAAAAAGGATAAGTTAACCTTTGGAACATGTTACATATTCTACCCATATTTGGAATTGAACATGTTATATTATCCAGCTCTGGCCCCTCTCCCCCGATCCCCCGCCCCTTCCCCAGTATGACAACGGGTGGGGGTTCCTCTCCCTGCACCCATTGTAAGTTTTTAAAAATAATGCAGCTGTGCAGGGCTCTGCCCACACTGCCGTGTCAAATAAACTACAAGCCACTGCGGCAGATGGACTTGCAGTTTAAATGAACTGTGGGCATGCTGATCATCACGCCCGTAGTTCCTTCAAACTACCTACAGCTCTGCAATGACCACTCATACAGAGGTACGGGCAACAGAACTGTAGGCAGTATGTGTAGGGACCTGACATTGCTACTGCGATCAGCAATGCTTTGCAGGCTTCTGTATTAAAAAAAAAATAATAAATGCTACATTTTTTACCTGCAAAAATCTGTGCATTTATTATTTTTTATGTTAAGGTGAAATTATCATTTAACCACTTGCTTACTGGGCACCTAAACCCCCTTCCTGCCCAGACCAATTTTCAGCTTTCAGCGCTGTCACTCTTTGAATGACAATTGCACGGTCATGCAACACTGTACCCAAATGACATTTTTATCATTTTTTTTCACACGGATAGAGCTTTCTTTTGGTGGTATTTAATTGCTGCTGAGTTATTCATTTTTTGCTAAATAAAACAAAAAGGGACCGAAATTTTGAAAAATACAAAACTGTTTCATAGTTTGTTATAAAATTTTGAAAACAGGTAATTTTTCTCCTTCACTGATGTGCGCTGATGAGGCTGCACTGATGGGCACGGATAGGCTGCGCTGATGGGCACTGATAGGTGGCACTGATGGGCACTGATAGGCACTAAGGCGGCACTAATGGGAACTGATAGGTGGCACTGATAAACACTGATGAGGCGGCACTGATAGGTGGCACTGAGAGGTGGCACTGATGGTTGGCACTGATGGGCACTGATGGGTGGCACTGAAGGGCACTGATGGGTGGCACTGAAGGGCACTAATGGGTGGCACTGATAAGCAGCACTGATAGGTGGCACTGATGGGTGGCACTGATGGGCACTGGTAGGCACTATTAGGTGACACTGATAGGCAGCACTGATCTGTGGCACTGACTGTTAGCCACTGTTGGGCATTGACTGGCAGCATTGGAGCACTGGTGGGCTTTGATAGGTGGCACTGTGGGCACTGGTAGGTGGCACTGTGGGCACTGGTAGGTGACACTGGTGGGTACTGATAGGTGACACTGGTAGGTGGCACAGTGGACACTGGCAGGTGACACTGGTGGGCACAGCCACAAGTTTCTGGGTAAGGGACCGATGTCCCTCTGACAGAGGCACGGTGATCGACTTTCTTTTCCCCTCACACTGACAGTGTGAGGAAAAAAAAAATACCAGTTACCGAGCTTCTGTTTACATCACATGATCAGCCATCATTGGCTGACAGCTGATCATGTGGTAAGGGGCCGGGATTGACCCCTTACTCTGATCTGTGATCAGCCGAGTCTCATAGACTCGGCAATCACTGAGCGCGACGAGCGCGACCCGTAGACTATGCTTGCTCGGAAGGACATCCATGGACGCCCTCCCGGAAATTAAGGCCCGCACTGCAGACATCTTTCGGCTATAGCACGGGCAGCAAGTAGTTAATGTACTGTAGCTTATCCATTCTGTACCTAGTTGCCTTTTCTGACCTTTTCTGACCTTTTGGTAAAGTGGATGAAGTCACTTTTTTTTCTCAGATTACCCAACAAGAAATTCATAGATCATGAAACTGGAATATAACTACTTTGAACACCATTCAGTTGTACGAGTACTCATACCCATGAAAATGCTCCGATACCTGAAACCGATACATTTGTGATGCGATTTGAACCCTTCCTTTGGGAATCTCATGTGATTAGCCCCACCGCTCCTGTGTGTTCCCAGGCTTGTTATAGTGACTTCAGGCTGGGTTCACACAGAACAGGATAGCTGTAAACCACTTGCTGCTGACTCTAAAATAATGAATAATATGTGGACATCAATGATAACCGTGTGCAAAGGCTTCTAATGTATTTTATACAAACAGTTCCTAGTTGTAGCACTGATGTCGTAAACTTTCACTAAAGAGTGACACTTTTTTTTATTTCTGTTTGAAAGATAACAAAATCACCACCTGCAAGCAGCAAGGTACCATGGAATATGTAGTCCTTAGAAATTGAAAGTAAACAGCAGAGGAACAGCTGCAAATTATGCCCATAATCCAGGCAGTTATTGAAAGAGATGGCCAACAGATAAGCAGAACTCACAACATGAGAATAGAAGAATAAGTAAGCTTATATTGTATTGTCAAAAAATAGGGATTGTTGAATGTAGTGGTTCACCTGTCCCCTGCCAGCCAGACATCCATCTCTCAGTCACACAGAGACATAGAACAGTCCATAAGCTTTGTTTTTGTTTTTTTTTATTTGAGGGGATTAAACTTGGATGGGAAATGGGGAATTATGGGATGCCCCAGAATATTCAGTGCAAACTTGATTGGGACTTCACTACACTTCAGCCTTCTCTCCAGCACAAACTCTTGCTGCACACCATTCCTCCTCCAGCCTTTCACTTGCTGCAGACTGTTACTCCACCAGCACTTCCCTTGCTGCAGACTGTTACTTCTTCAGACTAGCTAGCACTGCATGGGTAGGCCTGACATTGCCTCAGGCAAGCCTCAATGAACTGCCTTTTGGGGGTAGGGACCTCAGGCCCCTGTGATGTAGAAATAGTTCAGGTGCTAGCTATCTTCCATTCAGCTACCACTCCCAGATAGCTCTCTTTAGGTCCTGCCACCCAGCCTGGCTGCAATGACCTTTTTCCACTGCCCTTCCCACAGTCCTCACTCCTGGTTCTGCATCCATCTCAAACTGCAATCTCCCAGTTCTCTCAGGCGTGCTTCCCCAGTCATCCCGACTGTGCTTATTCACCAGCCCTCCTGGCTGTGACCAGTAGTCCTCCCTAGAGACTCTCAGAAGTGTTCTCTCCCATTGTCCTTTATGTGCATCTCCTTCCAGGATCTTGTCATTCGTCCCAGATGCAACCGAGCTCCGGCCCAGGGTCACCCCCCCAGACTAGGGAGCTCCCTGTGGGCCCTGACAGCCTCCACACTCTCTCACTCCAGCTCTTCCACCCAACAACTCCCCCCTAGCTGGGCTGACCCCAGTTATTTAAGGAGGCCTTCCCCACTGCCAATCCAAGTTGGGGATTGGTCAAGGCTCCTTTAGATACCCCAGGCAGCCCCACCTCTCTTCCCCTCCTCTCCTTCTAGCACTCTCTAGAAGGAAGAGGGAGGTGACAGTGAAGTGATGCAGCATGTGAGTCACCAGCTGCTACCCTGAACCACTCCTAGCCCAGAATGAAAACAAACAGGCCTAGCAACCAGCTAGGCCTGCATACATTTACCTATTCTGCCAACAAAAAAAGTCTCACTCTAGCACCCACCTAACTAGAGGGTGCTACACTATTTCAATGGTAATATTATAAAATTAAAGTATATGCCGTGACCCTAGATTTCCTTTAGTCCTCTTCTAGGTGCCTATACACATTTTTATTTTTCTTAAACCTTTAAAAAGAATTTTAAAATAATTTTCATGATTATCTTGATATCTTTTATATAGAGAAAAAATACCTGAAAATATGATATAGAATCTTTAATGTTTTTCGTTCAGCTAAGTGGATCACTCTCATGCAGTTTTCTTGCAGCAGTGCCTATGACATTGTTGCTGCAATATAATTAGGCGTAAAAAAGATCACATGATGTGCTTTTTTTCTCTGCTGCTCTACAAGGCAACTAAATATCAATTTGAGATGTCCCTGGGACAGCTGGTTCTATGACAGAATGTTTAATTATGTTTCTATCTCGCCAGGAGAATATCCACAGACTGGTAATCAATAATGTCAAACGGGAATACTGTTTGCTTCAGGGCATCTCTGCCAACATGATTTTCTGGGTGATTTTTCCCCCTTTTACTCCTATTCACTTGAAATTGGAATCTTCTATATACAATCAATTTAAAAAATCAACAATATAGGAAAGAAATGACTTGGCTACTATACAGTTTCTAGTCCTATGCAATGTTCTCTAGAAAGGGCTTTTATTTTCATGTGAGCTAGAAGATTAATGGTGCAGACTGTTGATATATGTGGCAGCTGTGCTGACAGAACACAACCTGGCTGTTTTTCGACTTCATTATATTTATATTTGTGTGGAATGATCATAAATGTGTTATATTACCTTGTCTGATAATGAAGTAATAAAGTTAATACATGTTAAATTTAGAGCATTGTGGTAAACAAAGGTGCAATATAATATAAAGGTGGTCACTGCTATTGAAATATATTAATGTTCATCCTAAAGCTACAGTTTTGGCACCCACATTATCCCCACCCTAGACATGAAACCATCAATATGTTTGGCCACCTGAGCGCACTCATCCATCGCTCTACATCTGGTGACTCACAACCTGCACCTCCAAAACTCATGTTCACCCACTCCATCTATTCACTACCCAACAGCTGATGAGTACACTCAACCTAAACCACCGCCTGCCCACTAACAGTCACACACAACTCCTCCAGACTCACAAATACATGTCAATCAATGGTATTAATGGAGTAATAAAATGAATACCTGTGACGATTAGCACATTGCAGTAAATAAAGGTATAATATAATATAAAGGTGCACACTAGACATTAAAGGTCCTATGCGCCGCATATCACTGCAAAACCCTTTGTATATGTGAAATGACAGTCTCAGCCTGGGCTCCAGTCAAGCCATGGCCCCAATGCACTTCACTGCACCCCCTGGAGCTTATTGGGGGTGTGGCTTGGTTTGAGCCCAGGATGAGACTGTTTCACATTTCACATATCCACAGGGTCTTGCAGTGATGTGCAGCGCATAGGACCTGTTTTTGTCTGTTGTATCATTGAAGCTGGGGTGAGCCCTGTCCTTGCCAGCACTTCCAACATTGTACTACAGGAGAGGACCCGGCTGGAGCCTTGAGTGGCACCCCCTATTTGTTGTCTGGTCAAATAGCATTGCTATTTGGATGACGTAATGTTCATCCCAAAGCTACAGTTTTGGCATCCACATTCCCTCCACCCCAAATATGAAGACATAAATCCCCCCTGGACTTTTGGCCACCTGAAACTACTCAACCATCATTCTTTGTCTGATGACTCACAATCTCTACCCCCCAAAATCATGGTCACACACACCATCAATTCATTACCCAATGGCTGGTGAACACGCTCAACCTGAATCACTGCATGCTCACCAACAAACACACACAACTCCTTCAGACTTACAAACACATGCGAGTCAATGGTACTAATGCAGTAATAAATTAATACCTGTGAAGATTTTAACACTGCAGTAAAGAAAGGTACAGTATAATATAAAGGTGCACACTGCTATTGGGATGAAGTAATGTTCACCCCAAAGCTAAAGTTTTGGCACCCACATTCCCTCCACCCTGGACATGAAGCCATCAATTCCCTCTGGACGTTTGCTTACCTGAACCCACTCATCCATCAATCTATGTATGATGACTCACATGTACCCCCCAAACACATGGTCACCCACACCTTCTACTCACTACTCAACAGATGATAAAAACATTCAACTTGAACCACCTTCTGTCCACACATCAGGTACACATGCCTCTTCCAGAGAATCAATGATCTGTGGTCATGGACATTAGCAGGCAAATTGATATTGTAGTTGTGTATGAGGTGATGTGCCTGGACTATGTTTAAAGCTACCCAGAGGGAGTGCTCTTAGCAATGTACAAAACAGTATCAGTCAATCAATCAGATATTGACTTCACTACAATGTCATTGCTGAGGACAACAGTACCACTTTTATTTACCCAAACTATATAAATACTATGAGGCTTCTAAAGCATTGACTTTCACCAAAAATTCTGGTGGAGTACCTGGAAGAGTCACCTGTAGAAAATGCTTGTTGAATGTCAGATTCTTTATTTTAAAATATTCCCCTGATGAGCTTATCTCTCTTGCTCTATGCTCCTATCAGTATGCTCCTTGCGCTGCAGTATAACTGATTGACTCCATGTGCTAGTTTTCCTTTTCCAAGTCTCAGCTCTGCTGTAAAGGGCACTGCAGGAAGCTGATAAGTAAATCTAATTTAGGTACTTAAGCCAGCCAAAGACGGTGCAACTTTCTTTCCTGCAATCACAGTCAGTGTTGATGGAGGTCCCCCCCCTCCCCCATTACCCGCGGGACCATTGTGTTCTCCCGACTAGTCTTCCCCGCTGGGATAAAACAGTGATTACTGCCAGTCGCTATAATAGCCACTAACAATAATCACATGTAAAATCCAACAGATTGGTTGTACCTACGTTGATCGATTGATCAACGTGGGTACATTCAGCCTGCCTATACAGGTTTTGAATCTCGGCCGGTTCAGCAGGGACTGACCAAGATTCAAACCCTCTATGGACAGCTTTGCACTGCTTGCAATTAAAAATACATTTATGTATACAAAGCTATATTCATTTGTCTTTTGTATCTGTGTGTAGTTCCGCTTAATATTTTTTCCATACTTCACCACAATTCACTAAAATTATTTTTTACTAGCCCCACATGCATTCTCATCTACTCATTCAAATCCTTTTTGCCTAATTGTCATTGCATTAGTGACATGAACATGCTGCCCTTATGTATTTAACATATTTAAATTTTGTTTTCTTTTTTTTGTACATAGCGATGACAGATCTTACCTCTTTTGCACAGGTATCATAACTGTCTGTGCTACTGCAATTAAATGAAATCTGCGGCTCTTGGTACTCAATCGCACTGCTGGCATGAGTAAACAAAAAGGTTAAAGATCAGATGTAACACACAAAAACACCATTAATCATATTTTAATTAAATATTTGGCATCTGGATTTTTTAAGCTAATTGCCATATTAAATACTTCAGTTTAACCACCACACAAAGTTTTTTTCATTTTTTACATGATGCAGCTTTTCTACTGTGCATCCTACTGCCAAGTGCCAATAGATAAAATACTTGAACATTCCATGCTCCTATTTTTTGTTTTTAACACCCTACCCAATAACAGCTGTATAAATATCCTAACAGGATAGTAACACTAAATTTCACACAAATACAGAGCTTACTTAAATCAGTGAAATAAATAATTACATAAAGCCCCTCTCCATAAATAATCTCAAAAAAAATAATCAAGAACAGTAATATGAAATCATGGGAATAAATACCGTATTTATCGGCATATAACACGCACTTTTTCCCCCTGAAAATCAGGGGAAAATCGTGGGTGCGTGTTATAGGCCAATCCCCACCGATTTTGTGTTATCGGAGCGATCGCGGCAATTGCCGCGGTCGCTGCCGACATACACAGCCGTGGGTAGATTCAAATATGGCACCAAGACTGCAGGGATTCGTCGGAGCTGAGATACACATACCCGAGTGTTCTCGGCTCTTTTCGGCGCCGCTCACAGTCATGCCCAGTCCCGCCCTATGATGGACATAACACAGGTCCAGGGGCAGGACTGGGCGTGACTGCGGCACCGAAAAAAGCCGAGAACACTAGGGTATGTGTATCTCGGCTCCGACGAATCCCTGCAGTCTCGGCGCCATATTTGAATCTAATCTATCACAAAGCTGCACTGACATGGCTGGACTGGGGCAAAGCTGCACGGGCAAACCTGCACTGCAAAAGCTACACTAACAAAGCTGCACTGGGGCAAGGCTGCACTGGGGCAAGGCTGCACTGGGGCAAAGCTGCACTGACAAGGCTGCACTGATAAGACTGCACTGACAAGGCTGCACTGACAAGGCTGCACTGACAAAGCTGCACTGACAAGGCTGCACTGACAAGACTGCACTGGGGCAAGGCTGCACTGACACTGAAAAGGCTGCAAATGGACAGATAAGGCTGCATTGATGGGCATTTTAATGTAAGTTTTTTTTCCTTAACCACTTCAATACCAGGCACTTAGACACCTTCCCGCCCAGACCAATTTTCAGCTTTCAGCGCTGTCGCAATTTGAATGACAATTGCGCGGTCATGCTACACTGTACCCAAACAAATTTTTTATCATTTTGTTCCCACAAATAGAGCTTTCTTTTGGTGGTATTTGATCACCTCTGCGGTTTTTATTTTTTGCGCAACAAATAAAAAAAGACCGAAAATTTTGAAAAAAAACAAGTTTTTCTTTGTTTCTGTTAAAATTTTTTTGTAAATAAGTACGTTTTTTTCTTCAACAACGGGCACTGATATGGCTGCACTGACTGGCACTGATACGGCGGCACTGATGGGCACCAATGAGGTGGCACCAATGAGGTGGCACTGATGAGGTGGCACTGACGGGCACTGATGATGGGCACTGATAGGCGGCACTGATGGGCACTGATAGGCGGCACTGATGGGCACTGATAGGTGGCACTGGTAAGCGGCACTGATGGGCACTCATAGGTGGCACAGATGGGCACTTATAAGCGGCACTGATGGGCACTCATAGGTGGCATTGATGGGCACTCATAGGTGGCATTGATGGTTACTTATGGGTGGCACTGATAGTTGGCACAGATGGGCATGGATGGGCACTGATAGATGGGCACTGATGGGCACGGATGGGCACTGACAGGTGGCATGAATGGACACTGATGGGTGGCACTGACGGCACTGGTTGTTTGCAGTGATGCCCCTAAGGGTGGCATTGCTGGGCATCACTGCAACATAATGGTGCCAATCAGTGCCCATTTGTGGGCACTGATTGGCACTGACTGGGCACACTGGGCACATGTGGATGGCCATGGGGTACATACCTGGCCATCCACATGTTGCCCCTTCCCTGGTGGTCCTAGTGGCGATCCCTGGTGGTCCAGTGTGGTGATCTGAGGGGGGGCTGCGCTGATAAACAATCAGCACAGACCCCCCCTGCCAGGAGAACCGCCGATCGGCTCTCCTCTAATCGCGTCTGTCAGACGCGAGTGAGGAAGAGCCGATCAACGGCTCTTCCTATTGACAGCGTGATCAGCCGTGATTGGACACAGCTGATCACGTGGTAAAGAGCCTCCGCCGGAGGCTTTTTACCAAGATCAGTGTAGCGGTGTGTCAGACTGACACACCGCTCCACCGATCGCCGCGATGCGCGCCCCCGGGGGCGCGCTGCGGCATGTTATCCTGCTGGACGTCATATGATGTCCAGTCAGGATAACACAACCACTTTCCGGACGTCAATCCGCTATAGGGCGGGCGGGAAGTGGTTAAACTTCCCTCCTAAAAGTTTTCTTTCCTTAAAATTCCCTCCTAAACTTGGATGCGTGTTATACGCCGGCGCGTGTTATACTCCGATAAATACGGTACATATATTAGAATATAATACAGTTTCATATACTGAAAACCATAGAATATTTACAACAATATACTGTTAAAAGTCCATAAACCACATTACTGGCCATTTAATATATGAAGTGAAAAAAAGGTGAAAATGTCCACTCTCAGTAGTATAAAATTCTAGTTCTCCACATGTGACGCCATATCACATATCAGATTTATTTGATCTCTTTTTAAAAAGGTCAAAAAGTGCTACATACAGATGCCAGATAGATGGGGATATTTTCTTATGATCCCACTACAAAAAGCACTGAGGGGAGAGGCTCATAGAGCAACAATGTATCTCTATTAAAACATCAGAGCAAAAATAAATAATACTCACAAGACAAGTGCTCAGCCTAGCACTCAGGAATTACAGCATACAATTTGTATTGAGAACACCACAACACTGCAAACAACTCTGATCTTAAATTTAGTGCATATGCAACTTTTTGAGATGGGAATGAGGGACACCTATCAGCAAAAGTATGCAGGCATAGGACACACCCCCTGCCACACCCCCCTAAAGGAGAATTGTACAAAAAAAACAAGATTGGTTAAACCCACAAGTGCTTTTTTTTACCACTACTATTCCTTTATATTGGCTTTTGGAATTTACAAATGCAGCAATTTAGAAATCAGATAAAAGGTTTAGCACTGGAAAACACTTTTTGATAGATAAAAAGTGCATTTTATATACATCTATATAGATCAGACCAGAAATGAGGGACAAATGAGGAGGAATGAGGGACAGAGGACATTGCTCCAAATCAGGGACAGTCCCTCAAAATCAGGGACAGTTGGGAGCTATGCATGTGGATGACCAAGGCCGGCACCACCGTAAGGCAGCTTAGGCAGCCAACTTAGGGAGTGGGGAAGGGAGGGGGGGCTGTAAAAACGAATCCCCAGCCACTTGCTGGGGATTTAGATATCTAAAACACCTGTCTTCCGTTGTGGTCATCAGCTGCTAGGACCTCCAATGTCCTAATCAACTGATGACACGCTTTGCAGGCGCGCACAGCAAGAGGAAACACTCTTTGTAGATCTGCTCCACCTACCAATCCCCTCCCCTTCCGAATCCAGCTTCAGCTTCCTGGTAAAGCAAGAGGAAACCACCGCTGTGCAGATCTGCCTACAAACTCCATGCCCCCACTCTGGCTCCTGGTAAGTGATGGCGGAGGCAGTGGCAGAAGGAGCACAGTTATGGGGACACAGTGAGGGAGACACAGTGATGAGGATAAAGTGATTGGGGACACATTGGCATGAGGAGCACAGTGATAGGGGACACAGTGATTGGGGGGACAGTGATGGAGACACAGTGATGAGGACTAAGCTATTGGAGATAGTGATGGGGGACACCGTAGCAGGAAGAGCACAGAGATGGGGGACACAGTAATGGAGACACATTGATGGGGGACATAGTGATGGGGGGCACAGTGGCAAGAGAAGCACAGTAATGGGGGACACAATGATGGGAGCACAGTGATGGTTGAGTGGGAGGTATGCATATGCATCTTCACCTGTGTAGACAAAAATCCTTGCACCAGCCCTGGATGGCTCAGGTGTGTAACAGCATCACAGTACCTTGCTCAGCCCAGCGTGTTTTGTCACGCTGGACAATATCAGGAGTGTTCAGTCCGGTCCCAATGATGTCCTTCCTTTAGCTCCTCTCAATCAGTCTGCTCCTGATGAAACATGAAGAAGCAAAAAATACTCTTGCGCACAGGTGTATTGGCTAAAAAGTCCCAAGGGTTCAAGAAGGACTATGGATTTCGGCCTTGCTGCTCTCAAGGATGGGATTGTCCTAGTGTTAAATGAAAAGAAGAAAAAGTGCGCACCAGCCTAGTGCATTATCCTTGACAGATTTATTAATTAAAAACAAGATAAAAACTACTCACAAAGGTTGAAGAAAAAATCGCATAGTATGTGGCACAGAGGCAATTATTCCAGTGGTAGCAGTTTTCCAGGTCCCAGGAAGGAGGCATACGGACTACTGCTGGCTAACGCGTTTCGAAGGTTACCCTTCTTCATCAGAGCCTGAGACTAACACTACTAAGGCTCTGATGAAGAAGGGTAACCTTTGAAACGCGTTAGCCAGCAGTAATCCGTATGCCTCCTTCCTGGGACCTGGAAAACTGCTACCACTGGAATAATTGCCTCTGTGCCACATACTATGCGATTTTTTCTTCAACCTTTGTGAGTAGTTTTTATCTTGTTTTTAATTAATAAATCTGTCAAGGATAATGCACTAGGCTGGTGCGCTCTTTTTCTTCTTTTCCTGATGAAACATGTTGGGCAGGGCATAATTCTGTGGCACTATTACATACATGTGAGTGGTCGCACTGAGTTTATTTGCAGTGGTTTGGCGCTTAATGCAAATTGTGTGCTGTCATTTTTGAGGCTGAGTTAGGCACTTACCTCGTAAGTACAATTTGTTTTACTCTGTTTTATAAAACGTATATTGTTGTTTTATTAGCTTCTTCTCTCTGTGCTTTTCTAAAGGGACCATGAGGAAAAATTTAATCTTGAGGCTAGTCATACACAAGTATTTTTTTTTTGGTTCAACCAGCAGGTTTAACAAGAGAAAATTACTTGATTCCCTTATCTATGCACTTAATGTGGTTGGGAGATCACTCATGCTGAGCCATTCCCGGCATCAGTGATTTTCCTGCCGTCAGAATACACCCATCAGCACTGCCAGCTACAGATAGCGGAACTGATTGAGAGAAATTTTTCAAACAGGCTGGTTGTACACAAATCTATTGATAGATCAACTTGTGTGCAACCAGCCTGCCAACATGGATCAAAATTTCATAGGGTCCCTGCTGAACTGTACACGTTTTAGTTTATGTATGGCCAACTTAAATGTATGCAAATTTAAAAAAAAAAAAAAAAACATCAGTAGAAATGGATGCTTGTTACCTTGAATAAAAAGTGTCCCTTGTGCTATTAGCTACTGTCTTCATTTGTATAATCCTTCCTTTGCTCCTTCCCCAATTACTGCTGCAGGGGCTAAAACAGCTGTTTGATCTGTCTTAAGCACGCATCAAAAGTGCCCACTATGCCTGTCCTTTCCTCCTCCCACCTCCATTCATAAAAGCCATACTCTAGCTTTCATCAATGAATAGCTATCTATTAATGGAGGAGCCTTTTATTCATCTGCCCGTCCTCCATTCATATATTGCTTTGCAATATATGAATGGACAGCTTCTATGAATGGAGGGGGGTGCAGAAAGGACGGGTATAGTTGAAACTCTTGCCAAATGCCTTTGACAGGTCAGTGGCTGTATTAACCCCTGCAGAACTGGACAATTAGAGAAAAAATTGAGAAAATGACTTAAAGGTGCCAGGCATGACTGCAAGGAAGATACAAACATGTTATAAAGTTCAACAAGTTTTATTTAACACAGAAAATTTGTTAAAACCTCATATGACAGTAAAAACAAAGTACCCAAACGGCAAGTCACACTTAAAGCGGTTGTATACCCGCTGGGTTTTTTTTTATCCTACACCTGCAAGGGAAAAGGCATAATGAGCTAGAATGCACCGCATACTAGCTCATTATGAGATACTTACCTTAGAACGAGGCGCCGGCATCTCATCCTGTCCACGCAGAGGGAGCTGACATTTCCCCTCGGCGTGTCTTCCGGGTATCGCGGCTCCGGCGCTGTGAGTGGCCGGAGCCACGATGTCGTCACTCCCGCGCATGCGCGTGGGAGACTTCTGTCTGGCAAGCTCCGGAGTTTGCCGGGCTGTCAGCTGAGAATCCCCTGTGCGCATGCGCCGCTGCAGTGAGCGGCTCATTGCGAGGGGAATATCTCCTAAACCGTACAGATTTAGGAGATATTTTTTTACCTACAGGTAAGCCTTATTATAGGCGTACCTGTAGGTAAAAGTTAAAAAAAAAAAGTATACAACCACTTAAAGTACTAATATCCCTGAAAGTAGTGCTATATACCTGCTAGGCCAACATTAGAAGTACTCAATGTACACAGATATACATAAATTCATGCAGTGTTAAAAAATATATGCACAAATAAATGGTCAAAATGCAGGAAAATGGTTGTTGGTCTCAACGGATTTCACTATTTTGTTGCTTTGACAGGAGACCCTAATTAGTAAGGGAATAAAACACAATATTCACTACATATAAACCATATCTGGATTTTTGATGTTTAATAATGACATACTCACAAATCTCATAACCATAGGTACATGTTATATGGCGTAACACCCAAAAGAGGAAGGGGGGATATCCAGTCAGTCCCAGATGGAGAAGAATGCACACAACAGGGCACAAACGGCAACTAGGATTCCCCTCGGATGGCTTTGTATCCTAATAATTACTATGCCCAAATCCCTATCAAAGTAATGGGAAAATAGAGTCAAAAATATTTGAAGATTGAGGGTGATAATAAGAGGGGTATAGGACGGTAAGAGGGCATAATAAAGAAGAATGTAATTTACTCTGATTTATTAAAGCGAATAAACCCATATTCCAAAGGTGGAAAGAAGAAGGAAACAGAAGACACATAATAGACTTCCTCTTGAAAGGGCAAAAGATATATAGGATATACTGTAAAAAAGGGAAATATATAGAAATAATATAGAACAAAATACAACGTAGAATGGATACCATAATGGTCCAATCCACAATAATATTAGTGCCCACCAAGCCAAACAAAAAGGCATGATGGAAAAAGGAAAGTTTCTTCCAGATAAGAGAGGAAAAAAGTAGGCAAGAAAAAAAGAGGGGGGGTGGGGAAATGCCCAAAGAGTCTAAAAGGGAGGGTCTAAAATACTGACTGTAAGGTGATTATAAATTAAGTGCGCTAGCCGGTCCAATCATGTACTGCCCTGATAACATTCTGAGATTTCAAATAAGATGGCAGCCAACAGTACAAGGAGCACCTCTTATTGAAGCACCATCCCTTGTGCTGAAAAAAATATAATAAATGAACTTAGGCTTTAAGGAGCCAATAAGTATTTTCCCAGTCTATCAGACATTGTTATTAATCACTTTTTGACCTTCTTTAATAAGAGGGCAAATAAATCATTTAAAGTCACGAGGGTGCATGTGTGGAGGTTGTGAAGCACTGGCACTTTTATACCACAGAGTGTGTAGTTTTGCAAATTTTTACACTTTTTGGATTAAAGTGTTTGTATACCCCGCTTGTACATTTTTACCTACAGGTAAGCCTATAATAAGGCTTACCTGTAGGTAAAATGAATTTCTCCTAAACCTGTACCGTTTAGGAGATTTTCACCTTGCATGCAGCCACTGACGTCAGGGGCGCATGCACTCTGAAGGTCCGGTGGGGGCTCCCGCACGCATGCGCGGTAGTGACATCATGGTGGCTCTGGCCACTCACAACGCCAGAGCTGCAAACCCAGAAGAAATGTAGAGGGAACATGTCAGCTCCCTGAGCAGCGACTGGTAGGCGGTTCGGGCGCTTCGTTCTAAGGTAAATATTTCATAATGAGCTAGTATGCTACTAGCTCATTATGCCTTCGCCTTACAGGGTGTTTTTTTTTTTTTTAGAGAGAATACAACCGCTTTAAATGGAGACTAATAGAACTTTTAACTGCAGTTTATGGACCTATGTTTCTTTTTTTATTTATGTGAAATGGTATTATATTCTAATGTATTTATTTATTCATATAATTCCCTATTATGGTTCTTGATTATTTTTTTCTAACCTGTATACAATGATCAAAAAAGTGTAAATATATAGAAAGCTCCTAGATGACTGCAGAAAAGATTGGGAAAACTATACAATCTCTTACTTACAGTATATACAGTGACCAATAGAGTCGTGATTAACTTCTTGACATTGCGCATATAAAGTAGAAACACTGGTGCATGACTAATCTTTGTCCACCACTCTGCCATCAGGGTGATTTAAATTTCCTTTAGCTCCTCTCAGTATTCCTCTTGCATTTCCAGTATACCATTTATTTTGCCCTGCTAATAGAAAATGAAGCTTTCCTCTCTGCTGCCCAGAGAAGTTACGCTGTGAAATGGTCCAGCTCTTTTATTACACTTATGATTTTGGACCTGTGATTACGTTGCAACAATTTTCTGAACATTTCCAGAGACCTTTCCCCTGTTCCTATTTGATGTCTCAGTGGAGGGAGATGAATAATACTGATATGCAAACAGAGCACTGGGACTTTTATAAGATGTTTTAAGACTTGCTGTCTATGGAAAGAGAGAAGGGTCACAATTCTGTAATATATTAAGTTGGTCATCCCACCTAACTTATTCCTTTTTTTATTGAGCCAACGTCCCATCTCCAGTGGTAGAGTAACTCTTTTATTCTAGTTCCTTCTCATCTTATGCTTAAAGCTGCTTTATTCACCTTGAGCAGCCCTTACACAAAGAAAGATTTCAGCTATACAGAATTCTAAATTAAATCTGACCCCCAGGCAAACAGCTAAATACACAGTTGAAATACGTATATGTTAGCTGCAAAGTCATATTTTTTTTTTTTATTGAGTTCTGAAGTTTACACAGCTCTACAAGGCAGCACAGCCAAGCTGCAGACCTGACTTTTCTCCACTGTAGTTATCCAACACAGCTTGGTCACTTTCCCAGCCCCCATCTTGTGATTGGACTTCAAAGAAGTAGCAGCAGACTTATGGCTCATCACTCATCTTTATCCTCCTTTCGGCATGTTCCCTGTCAGTAAATCTAATTGGCCCATGTGTTTTCCCTGTCTCACCCAGTCTGAGTTCTGCTTAAGAGCGGGGGGATACCAAGCCAAATTCAAATACTTAAAAGAGAAGTATGACCAAAGCTCTCTCATGTGGGTCACGAGAGCGTACTAACTTGTGCTGTCCTGTGACCCAGTATCAGCTGACAGCAGCCAAAGCCTGATGTTGGCTGTAGTCAAAGAACGGCTCCAGGTTCTGGAGGGATCCCAACAATAATGTCAGTATCCACTCAGATTCCTTACAGGTAGCTGGCTCAGGCTCTCAACTGAGAGCCTGAACCATCTGCTCCCTCTCCAGCCTGGCACTCCAGTGACTGGAGGGGCAAAGCAGAGAGCATGTGATAGCAGTCATGTGATTTCTCAGTTCTGGGGCTTAGAACCAGTGGGCTTGCAGCATTGCATTGATGCTAAAGCAGATAGGTAAGTACATACCGTATTTATCGGCGTATAACACGCACTTTTTCCCCCTTAAAATCAGGGGAAAATCGCGGGTGCGTGTTATACGCCGATCCCCTGCAATCCTGACCTGTCAGAATGAAAAAATCGCTGACCGCGATTTGAAAATGGCGCCACCGGCGCCGAAATACACAGTGCCGGTCCTCGGCTCTTCTCGGCCGCTTTCGGTTTCACTTGAGCGCCGCCCGAACCTAGCCGAGTATACTTGGCTAGTTTCGGATAGCTCCGCTCACTGTCCGAGTGGAGCCGAAAGTGAACGAGAGCCGCCGAGAAGAGCCGAGGACCGGCTCTGTGTATTTCGGCGCCGCCATTTTCAAATCGCGGTCGGCGATTTTGAAGCTCAGAGGCTTCAGCAAGACTGCACTGGGGCAAGGCTGGACTGGGGCAAGGCTGGACTGGGGCAATGCTGGACTGGGGCAATGCTGGACTGGGGCAATGCTGGACTGGGGCAAGGCTGCACTGGACACTGGGGAAGGCTGCACTGACATGGCTGCACTGACATGGCTGCACTGGCAAGGCTGCACTGGCAAGGCTGCACTGACATGGCTGCACTAGCAAGGCTGCACTGACATGGCTGCACTGACAAGGCTGCACTGAGAAGGCTGCACTGAGAAGGCTGCAATGATGGGCATTTAAATGTAAGTTTTTTTCCCTTCAAGTTCCCTCCTAAAAGTTTTTTTTCCTTAAAATTCCCTCCTAAATTGAGGTGCGTGTTATACGCTGGTGCGTGTTATACGCCGATAAATACGGTATATATATATATATATATATATATATATATATATATTTATATTTTTATAAATCCTGCCCTTCTTCTTTAAGCTTGCTAAAGAAGTAAAAATAATTCATCAGTGCAATTTATCTTGCTGTCATTGAGTCAAGTCATTTTGTTTAAAAGCCCTTAAAATTTCACCCAGACCTGATTTGAATGGAATCCCAGACATGTTAAACAGATTTGTAGTGTGCCAAGCTATGGCCAAGAGTGTGTTTTGTGTGATTATTATGTCATTGTGATTGTTTGGGCTACATTTAGCTTTACATAGTGTGTAAGAGGTTAACCATTAGTACACTTAAAGAGGATCTTCAGTCTAAAAAACAAAGATAATTAAAAGTCAGCAACTACAAATACTGTATACTTTTAAATAAAGGACACTTACCTGTCTGTGGATCCAGCACCGTCCTCATCTGGGCCGGTTCATCATCAGTATTCGGGTCCCAGGTGCCAGCATGTTTACTAAGGGAAGCCAGCTGTGACTCCTTGCAGCTTTACAGCCAGCTTCCCATTGCACATGCGTGAGTCTCGCTGTCCTTTATGAATGATCCTGCAGCCTCTTGGGACCTGTGACCTATCCTAGAAGGTTGTGGGCTGGGTTTGGAACTTCAGCTCTGGTAACCTACAGTAGGTGGTCAGAGTAGACGTGGGAGTGGGTACCTGCTAAAACTAGGTACCCACTCTCCCCAAAAATTAAAAACCTCCAAAAGTGAAAAAGGAATGGAGAAGGAAGAGATGAAGTGAAACTTACCTTTTAGGGTGAAATTTTGCTTTAAGGCATGTACTATTACAGGGTGAGCTGTCTTACTTTTTTATACTTCTGATGGGTTGGTCAGGAAAGGCAGCCTTGCACAGAACCCACCTTTGGCAATGGCCTAGAACTTGTAGCTGCAGTTATGGAATGGCTGATCAGATTCTGGTGGAACCCTACTCCAGGAAAAAGGAAAGTATTTCAGGATTTTGACTGGCATGTTTATAACAACAGCCACAAAGGTAACGGGTGCACCTAATGTCAATCTTTGGCTTTATATCAACTTTAATTCCAGTCTTCTCAAGCCAGTATTGCTACACTGATCTTTAAGAGAGAACTGGTGCATAGTAGACTTTTATTATTCTGGATTGTTATGAAGTATGTCTCCTCAATCATGCCTGTGCTCCATTAAAGCACAGGTATAAAATACTACATAAACTGGGAAATGTTTTAATCATTTTTATTTTTTAATTAATCCTTCTTAATCTACATGGTTATACAAAGCTCAATGGTCCAGAATGTGTCGGAAATAAATTCAGATTTATTGTTGTCATAGCAGCTCTTTAAAAATATATTCCTCCCCCATAGTAAAGAACGACTTCACTTTGGTTTGCTTAGCTGTTTAGATGAAAATTATGCCCCCCTGAATATCTATGCATTTTCACTGAAATGTCTACCCTTTCATAATATAAACCTTAACACAGCTTCAGCATTTTTATTCTTTGGTACAGCTTTATATAAAAAAAGGCTTATTATTTCCATACAGTGCAAGCTTAGGGAATGAAAAAAGCATCATGCAAGGGATTTGTTTCCACCACCTCATTTCCACTCCAGCTTGGAAATACGCTCTCTCCATCCCCAGGCTACTCTTCCATTTTTTTTTTTTTTTACAACGCTCTCAACGTGAGAAGGTAGATACTGGCACAAGTCTGACCTGTATCTCTCTGCATGCTCTTTTTCAGCTCACACAATGCATTTGTTATACGAGATGTTTGATCAGCCAGTTTGACCAACATGCTTCCGAAGAACTGAGAGGTACTGGCTTCCTTTAAAGCAGGAGCCTGCCTGGCTGCAGATAATACAGTCTTTAAATAACAACAGCTCAGAAGACGCTTTGGAGGATTCAGAATCATGGCTTTAAATGGCTACAAAGCTTTACGATTTTACCTCTCAAGTACAATCCATGTTAGAAGCATAGCTGCTTACTTTTTTTCAAGACTGAAATTGTGTTAAAAAAAAGAGAGCTAAAAAACCTGATGATACTCCCTGCACTGCTCACAAAAGCTAGTTTAAAGCCCCAATTCACTTTTTTCATATTTTGTGTCTGTACTGCTTTTACTATTTAGTAATTAGTCTATACTATTTAGTATTTTTTACTATTCCTGTTTTGTTGGTTGTGTGCATTCATCATTTGCTAACTTTTATTTCATGGACCCTGCCTTCTTTACTGCTCATTTCTGTGTTCTGGCCCCTCCTCATTTTTTAAAACTCTGTTGATTGACGGCAAGAATCTTCTTTGCATGCACTTGGTTTAACTTCATTAGACCCCTTGCACACTGGGGCCGCAGCCGTGTTAGTGCTAAAGCGCCGCTCTTTTTTAGTGGCGCTTTAGTGCTGTTTAAGCGGCGCCTTACAGCTGCTAGCAGGGTGCTATTAACCCCAAAGAAGGGGTTAAAAACTCCCATGTTGCGGAGCTTTGGAAGCGCTTTTCAGGTGCTTTGGAAGCGCTACCCAATCATTGCAATGGATAGGGGCATTTTGGGAGCACTGTATACAGCGCTCCGAAACCACCCCAAAGATGCTGCTTGCTGGACTATTCCGAACATCCCGCAAGCGCACCACCTGGGTGTGAAAACACCCATTGTAATGAATGAGAGGCATATTTCAGGCGCTTTACAGTAGCTATGTATAGCGCTAAAACGCCTGAAAACTGCCTCAGTGAGAAAGGGGTCTTAGTCTGAACATTGCAACCCACCAAGAAGAAGCAGAATAGGAACAGTAAGCCCTCCCAAGCCCCTGCGTTTGCCTTTTGATACAATATTTAAGGTGTATTTATATCAATTTACTAGTTTTAAAGTAGGGAAGTGTTAAAACCTGCTAGTTTATTTTTTGCTGCCTGTGTTCTATGGAGGAGATTTCCCTTCACTTGCTGTACAGTAAACACAATAGGAAGTGAAAGAAAATCTCTCCAAAGAGATATACAGTATATCCTTTCTTTACCTGTCCTGGTGATAAGTCAATATGTTTTGGATTTTCCTTCCCTTTTAGAAGATGCCTCTTAACAAAAGAGACACAGACAGCAATACAAACCTGGAAGGTAAAAAAAAAAGTCAGTGCTACTACCCATACATCACATAGAAAGCAGAGATCCCAGGTGCTCGATCCACAGTCGCTGGCTGAGTAGGGAAATGAGGAAAAGATGATCCGCACTCCGGTGATTGCTCTTAAAAAGTGTAATATTTACTTACAAGCCACAGTGACCAAACGCAAATGAGAACAGTTGACGCATTTCAGCCTATAAGGCCTTAGTCATAAATCTGAAAGGGGCTCTAATCCTTTTCTTCTTTCTCTACCTCTACATTAACCTCCCCAGCGGTATGATTATGTCTGATTTTTGATGCTGAAAGCGGTACAATTATTTTGCATGGAAATTTGGCGTTTTATATTGTAGGCCTGTAATTCTTAGGAATAACTCACTTAAATCTGTCCAAACAAGAGTCTAGTAGACATCCCGGGTATGATAAAGTTTGAAAAATGAAATCATAAATTATAATATAATAAATAACTATAAATAATTATAACAAATAATAATATAATAAAAATAAAAATTATTCAATAATGTAATCAAATCAAAAACACTGAAATTTGCTCAGTTGCAGAATTGTCGCTGTCATTACTTTCAGTGTTTGATGAAGAATTTCCCCAAAAATCACTATTGCTCAATTCTGCAAGTGATTCTAATTTATTATTGCTGTTTTCTAGCTGGTCTAAAACTGCTTTGGATGTAAAGGGACACTTTTTGGTTGCTATAGACAATCTCCAGTTTCCAGGCAGAAAGAACAGTATTTATAATATAAAACTACATGCAGGACACTGGAGAAACCACTAGGGACAAAAGGGATGTGAAATAAATTGATACAGTACAGTAATGTAATCTGTAAGATTACAGTGTACTGTATTGTACTGTATATGTATTGTGTTTTTTACTTTTTGAATTTGGTGCCGTTCTCTGCCCCCGTGCGTCGCAACGCTTGCAGGGAACGGAGCTCGGCACTGTAATAAATCCGGTGGAGGACAGGGCTTGCACACAGAGCGGGGAGACATCGCAGGATCCCAGGGACAAGGTAAGTAACCTCTTCCTGGATCGTGGGATGCGATCCCAAGTGTGGCTCAGGGTTACCGCTTTTGGTACTGAAAATCCACCCCAAGCCACACTCGCTAATACCGTCAGGGAGGTAAAGCTATTCTTAAAACGCTAATAAATTCTTACATAAGCCCACTGAAGTGAGTAGTCGCAGGTGATACATAGTAAAAAAATACATTTTCCTATATAAGCTGTACCTGATTATCTACAGCCTTCTTCCCTCTACAGTCTTCCAAAGTAAACAGATAAGATGGTATTTCTGAGCTTCCAAGAGGCAGGGGGCAGGGATCTGACATCACACACTGCACAGCTCAGAGCACAGTGCTGAGTGTAATCTGATAACTGAGTGAAGGGAATGGACACACCTCATCTACACAGTCTCACTGAGAAGCATGCACACCTGAGACTGTTAATCACCTGTTGTGTGCCAGAGGAAGGAGAGAGCAGACAGGATCCACATTAAGTACTATAGTCTGAGGCAAGTACACACTATGGAAGGATATGCTTTGCTCGTATTTCATTTCAGAGGTTTACAACCACTTTAAGAGAAAAAATCCTTTCTGGGACAATTATACAATTATATTGCAGTGATTCGAGCAAGCTTAATTTCAGACTCATACCTACTCTGTGATGCATACATTCAGAATCACTTTCTCCTTCAAGAGTTCTTAGTAGGAGAGTCTGCGTGTCATAAAATTACCAATACCTGCTATGTAACTACAGAAAAAAGGTTAGAAAAAGCAGTGATCCTCGTGAGCAGAAAATTACATTTCTGGGAACACTCTGTACATAAACTGTATACAGAATGCCTACAATTGCCATGGACACAAAGAATTTAGGTTTCTGCAGTTTCATAGCTGGCTGAAGTTTGAAATCTAAAGGTCATTTTAAATAGCATTTAATTATAAATGGTTTGTTGAGCAGTTGTTTATGATTCTTGTTAAGGCTTCAAGTCCCATCTTGCATCATTGTTTAAAATGCGTCTGTATTTTCATGTGTTTTTGTGCATTTTTTAAAAGCATTTTTCATTCATTTTTCATGCACTTTGCATGAATTTTTCCTGTGCTACCATTGATGGGGTCAAAAAACTTCCACTGTCTCAGCAATACAAAGTCACACCAAAGACAAATGCACAGGTGTGAACAGGCCCCATAGCAAACAATAGTGATCCTCTTGTCATGCAATGCCGCACATTGGTCAAAACACTTAGTATCACATCTTGCTACACAATTCACATGTTAAAGAGAGAAATTGTTGGTATGCAGGTAAACCAGTTTGTTCCAAATGCCAAGACAGGGGTCTTTCTTGATAAACATTTTTATTAGACAGAAGAGGGCAAGAGAAATATATTAGAAACACAAGTAAAAGTATATAAACTCAACATCACCAAAATATCTTTGCAGCTTATATGCAACAAGGATACTCTGACGATTTCCTGAAATGTTACTCTAGTGTAGAATTATTCTTTTGGGCAATAGGTACATAAGACACGGGGATGTTTTAAGCCTTTTGGAACAACTTACATACTACATTGTGCAAAAACAGCTTGAAGTTGCTGAGCGGTAGTGAAATTGGTGTCTTTTAAGGCATCATCTGATATGTCAAAAACAGCTGTTTACTGCTGTGCTGGGATTTTTAAATGGCTTCTTCTGTTTTCAGATCTCATTATGTATTTAGTAGCCAAAGTTACTAATGATTCTTTCAATAGTCTTTAGTGCTGTTTAGGGGAACAAGACCAATAGCTGCCACCTGTGTGCGTGTTAATAAACATATTAAATAAAAAAGTGGTATTTGGAAGTTTATAATAGGAGCTAAAACTTGCCATGGTTAAACAATTGTAGATGCATTTTTAAAAAGGAGACATAAAACATCAAAATTGCTGTTATAAGTGAAAGATAATTCTTGATTTCTTAAAGTGTTACTAAACCCACAACAGAAAAATCAGTCTGTATATGCAGTAAAACATGCTTGTTATACTCATTGTGAAACTTAAGGGGTAATACTCTGCATTGTTTAATAAGACTATTTTATCCTGTATGCACAGATCCTCCTCTTCTTCCACTGACTCCAAAACATGTCTGGATAAGACAGAGCCTTTGGAGTCAGGCTGCACATGCTCAGTTTGGCTTAAATTGCTAGAGTTGTTTTTTTTTGGAGAGTGCATGTGATCAGCACAGGGCCAATGAGCACTGTCCAGATAGAGGGTCAGAGGTCCTGCATCCAACGGTATTTATCAGTTTATATTTACTAAAATAATTGCATTTCCATGTTCTGTGTACTGTGGGAGACCAGATATAGTGAATGCAGGGTCCTGGGTTTAGTAACAATTTAAGGCTAGGATCACACTTGAGCAACAGCTTCTTCAAGCATTTTTGATGTGTTTTCTTATTTTTAGACACATTTTCAGATGCGTTTTTTTTTTTTTTTGGGGGGGGGGGGCAAAAGAAATAGGTTACTAGGAGGAGGAGACTCAAGGAACACATATTACTTGAGTTTTTTTCAGGCACTCTCCTTAAAGTATATGGGTCTAAAAAGAATGATGTTGCCATAAAAAAGCACCTGTATTTCTTGTATCTTGGTGTGACAAGGTGCAGCACATTGCTCAAATGTGAACAGGCCCCATAGAATAAAATACAAATGCTATTGTCAAAAGGCAATCTTAAAACAGCTGTCTAGTGCCTGAAGCAAAGCAAACCTCAGGCTTACTTGTACTGTTGAAATACCTGGGTACTGTTACATACAGAGGTTAGTGTTATGGGTTGCGTTTAAGGCACCCGTCCATAATCAGTCTGCTTTACTAATTGTTAAGGATTTTAACTGTACCCCATACAGGGGTGATGTCCTTTAAACCACGCCCTATTTTCTTTTAAACCACTCCATCATATATGCAACTAATACATTATGTTACATCTGTAGCAGAAATAGGAACCAAGGCTGATAGTATAACATCAACAAATTAGCCCTCATACTGCTGAGAAGGATCTGGAGAATTATCATGCCCCATAGCCTAGCAAATCAGTAGGGACTGCAAACAAGTGCTCCGCCCTAGTGAGATGGGAGCAGACACAAAAAACTGTGGTATCTGTCCCTCTCTGATAATAACCAGAAGCATTGTGACAAAAATGGGAGGAGGTTTCCACAAGTCCACCTGAATTTTTTCTATATAACTGAACTCAATGAAAACACATACAACCTGATATAAATGTATTTAAAAAAAAATTGTCATACTGGAATTTTTTTAGAACGTTACATTAATTCAATTACTTAAATAACCTTCCTATTATTACATGTCTCATTGGAATATGCTACATTTTGTCCACATTTTCACAGGGGATGGTTACTCAAATACTTAAACCTATTGACCCAACCAAATAATTTTGTTTTGTTTTGGATTGAATGGGAAAGAGAGAATACTAGATTTTTACTGTGGTATGTTAAGCATTGATGAGACTTCCACTGACTTCTTCAGGACAGGAAGTGATCAAAATTCTTTCTTGTAGGGAGACTCAAATAAAACAGTAAAATGGAGAAAGGTTAAATCTTCAGTCAGGATGTTATTACTGGAAGTTAGGTGAAATATCTGCAATGTGGTCACAGAGAACTAAAAATGTGGTCTATCTATTTATTCTGCTCAAATCTATCTAAAGCAAAAAATTAAATGAAATAAAATAGAAAACATGGGGGCTTTCTTTATTACTCCTTTTAAAAAAAATGTACTTTTCTTGTCTGCCATGCTGACCCTCTTGCTTGCATCCTTTGAGCTACTGACTTTTCTAATGCTTTCCAAAACGGCTTGCTTCTTCTAAATCAGTTGCTTAGTTTTTAAAATCAGTGTGTCAAAGTAATAGCCAGTCAAGTAGCATTTTTTGAGATTTGAGAGTTTTTATTGCTGTCTGAGCCCCTACTAGGTATATGTGCCCTCTCTAATTATTCTTGTGAGCACGGTCACTAAGACAAATTGTTTGAAAATCAAAAATTTTGCAGTCATCAGCAGAAAAAGAGGACATCTTTTTTTTTCACTGAGAACTGTCTAAGATGGGGATTCCTCTCACTTTGTAGTTTCACTTCCTGTAGTCTGATTTCGTGTTGTATCTCTGGGACAGAAAAGGAAGGTAAAACTCCCCAAAGGGACATGGAAAACAAATAAACTGACAGAGGTTTAAATCCTCCCCTACTCTAAAAACAAATAAAAAAATGTTTTGTCTATACATACACTTCAAAACTACAAATGACTCACAATAAATCATGGAATTGCTTGTTATCTACAGCTATCCTTGTAACATTATTCAGCGGTGATACCTACAAACAGTAGTCCCTATAAGAGATGAATCATGTATGATCTTTTGGTGCTGCAGTCATGAATGATTTATCACAGATATGTTGTACTGTGTAGTCCCCTAATCTCCATTGTTGGTTCCCATAAGATACGACTCTTACGGTAATACTACTTGCTGATCGGTGATTGATTTGGGGCAGTTTTTGCTTTCACAATATGGTTCCGAAAATCACATATGTAACTGTGCCCTTTTACTGAAAATAAAACAAGAAGCAAACGAGCCGCAAGAGCAATACTTCTTTTTAATTTTCTTAGCTAGACTTGGTAACTTTACAGAATGAGCAAAATAATACAATGAACAAGTACAAAGAATTTAATGGCCTTCAGAATGCATTGAGAAGTGTGCAAGCTTTGAAATTGTTAGAAAGATACATGGTCACTAACGTGAACAGAA